>NC_056747.1:930164886-930790308 GCF_019279795.1 Protopterus annectens | reverse complement strand
GGCACAGTATTTTTTCATATAAGGGGTGGCGTAAGCCACAAAACTTTGGGCTAGGCTTATAAATGCCTTAGGGCAGATAGCCTAGTATAAACCTATGAACCTATGAAGGCAATGTACAGTGCATCAGCTGCAATTATGTTCTTGTAACGAAGAAGTGGATAAATGCTGGAAATAGCTGTGTAATGCACAAAGTCTTGAATACGACCACTCTGTACAGAAATGGATCCACATGCAGAGAAATATGGCAACATATTAACAGAATGACCAGAGAATCAGTCCAAGGAAAAACAGTTGGTACATGTTTTGAGTTAAGGTGAAAAGCAACTTTACAGGAGGAATATCATCCAGCTTTCTGAGATTTTGAAAGCGCCATTCTACAGGCTGCTGCTGATGACATCATGCCAGCTGAATTACTAAAGTTTGCTAAGGAAAAGCCAAGCAGAAACCATGTAAAATGTTGGTGAAATACAGTGAAAAATTGTCTTACAGTGCTGGATGTCACACCTTCACCATGTTGTATACAAGTAAGAAGTGTTTGCTAGCACCTTAATACTACTATTGTTTTGCTGACGTAGTTCTTTTCATGGAAAGGGCAAGGTGCTAATGACGAGGAAGTACTTGCACTGTGCGTGCCAGAGTGTACTTTGCTTCATTAAAAGCTAATGCATTACTCCTTGCTTCTTCTGGGTGGCTTTTGTGATGTAAGATGGGGGAATACCTTTAGAACCTGAGGCGCTACATCTAAACAAGGAAGATGTTAGGACTTGTAAGCTGGAAAGATAAGTGAATAGCATCATTGAACTAGTTTCTTGTGTTATTTCGTTGATAGCAGAATGTGTGTCTTATTTGGTGATATCCACTAAGTAATAATGACTTTGAGTGGAATGTAACTAATTTACAAGACATATCGGCTAGGTTACAGGTTTGTAGCTTGAGTATAAGCTATGATGAGTTTGAGTGAAATGTAACTGTCCACATAAGACTTTTGTATTACTTTAGTTAACGGACTGTTTTTTAACCATGTAGAGATTTTTTATTGCTGGAACCCCCCTTTTTTTCTCTGTGTGGTTTATCTTGTCTACTTAATAGTAGATATGATGTTGTCAGTTTTCATTCTTGAACTGTTTGGTCTCTGTTCTGTCCTTGGAACCGGGTCACCCGTCGTAACAAGCTCGCGCCAGTCAAACTCTCAAGCTAAGGCTTACCCATAGTGCCTGTCTTTCCTTCCCGTCAGATCTCGTTTGCTGCATAGAATTTCGGACACATCAGACGTACTCTCTGTTAAGTGCTAGCTTATTTTCTTGTATATGTCTATCATTTTTTGCCTCTTGGCTCTAAACTAATTACTTAGTTGACTTCTTTCAAGTTACTGACCTGTGTTGAGTGAGAGTGTTTCTTCCCTTTTTTACGTTATCGGTAAATACTTTCTTACCATCGTTGATATAGGCCACTCCCTTCCTTCTTACCTTTGGTAATTCTGTAAATACCATTGTTGGTATTCCCCTTTCCGGGTATTTTTTTCTTAACTACCATCGTTGGTATGACTCCTTAAAAAAAAATAAAAATATATATATATTTTTTTTACTCTGTTTTCTCTCTTGCTTCATCTGTTTTTGTGTGCAAGTGCTGTCTGTGAGCGTGCCTTCTCATTTAAGGTTTGGATAATGGCAGAGAAGCACAAGGGAACCACTGGTTTCAAACGGTGTGAAGGATGTGGAAGAAAGATGCCTAACTCAGATGGGCATCTTTCCTATGCTTGTTTGGGGGTGCCACATTTAGAGATTCAACCGCTGTGTTGTGAACTGTACAAGGGTTTCGGCGCTCTAACCTCTGCAGAGAGGCTTAATAAATTAATTCTCAAAGGGCTGTTAAAATGTCTTTTTAGTGAGGCTTTGCCGGAGGTGGAGAAATCAGTCTCCCAAAAAGGAGTCAAAAAAGAGGAGCCACTCCGTTCCATTGTCTCCTAAATCCTAGGAATCTAAATCTTCTAAGGATCAAGCCTGTTCTCATACCTCGGAACTGAGGCCTAAGATTCAAAAATTGACACCTGCTACTGTTTCAGCACCGAAGCCTGCAACTTCCCCCAAGATGCCAACAACTACTAAACCTATGAAAGTTACCTCTGTACTGACCCCTTCATTGGTACCGATGACCCTCTTGGCACCAATTGTTTCCCCGAATCAAACCAGTCACTCTCCCTCCTCCAAAACAAATTATTGGTCAGCCGACCACGGTGCTAAAGGTCGATTCCTTACCCAGGACTAGGTACTCATCTATTGACCCCTTCCTTGGTCAGCAATTAATCATCCTCAGGGATGTCCACCTGTTCCACCAAGAGTCTTTCAGAACTTGATGCAGTCAGATTAGTGGATCAGCTCTTGGCAGCCAGAGGTCTCCTTGCCCCATTTAGGACCTCTCTCCCATCTGGATCCGAGGCATATTCTTCGAGGACTCTTCATCCTCCAATCTCTCTGCAGGTGTCGGAGCCCTTGACTTCGACTTTCCCAGTGCCAACTACTTTGGTACCGATGGTGGACCTCACCTTGGTTCTGGAACCAACTCTGTAGTCGGCAGCTCTCGTACCCAGTGCACCCGTGGGAATGTGACTTGGCTGCCAGCTCTGGGATCCCTAGTTCGGCTTTGATTTTTTTTCCACAGTGTTGTCTATGGTTCCTGGTGCTTTGACTGTTCAGAGTCCTCTCATGGCTCCTTTTCTGGAGGTGGGCTCGTCGGAGTGGGGTGTGACTCCGGTTCCGAGGTTGTCTTTCTCGATTCCGGGCTGCCATCTCTCTTCGGGTGGGCCTGTCTTTCAGATTATGGAGAGAGCTCTTGCCTCAGCAGGCTCGCAGCTGGCACCATCCCCATAGTGCCACATCTATGTACACTTTGGGTTGCAGCTGTCACAATCTGATACATCAGGGCAGCATACATGGAGGGCAGCAAGACACTCTGCTGCAAGTTACCCTCTCTTAGGAGTCCTCAGACCCCCCCCCCCAAGGAGCCACCCTGTAAGAGACCACTCAAGAGGAAGCACCTCTGTTCTACAGAAGAATCTGTCACAGAGGATGCAGTTTACGATGAAGGGGAAGGGTCCCATGGTTACCCCGTGAATATGTCTCCTTTGAAGACATTCTTGAAATCTTAAAGTAGAGGGGTGATTGGAAGTCCACCAACCCTTCCTCCAAGGATTCTGTTTTCTTGCAGGCCTTCTGTGCCTGACTCTACTTCTTGGGTGACCCCCACCTGCTGATGAATTGGTCAAGCTCATCGTGCACCGGGCATAGAAGGCTCCTGACACTATAGTGCCAGTCCCCCGGCAACTGGACAAAATTCTGTCTGCGCCCAAAGATCAAACCCACTGGTCCAAAGGTCTAGCAGTAGATGTTATAGGTTCATAGGTTGGTACTGGGCTATCTGCCCGAAGGCATATTTTAGCCCAGCCACATTGTGCGGTATTCACCGCCCCTTTAGTAGTTCCCTAGACCCTTTTACTAGCAGCTAGTACCCTTGGCCCCTATCTAGTAGTGCTTTTGGTGTGATCCCCAGTGTGAACTTTGTTACCCATCCTCTTGAAGCGTGATAATGAGGGGCTCTGTTTTATGTAGATCGCGACCCTGTTCCATAGTAAGGGAAGTCTCTGCGAAGGGAATCTATCCCTCCAGCATGTTCTATTCATTGTTGTGTTGAGGTTTATATCCCTAGAGCGTGTAGCTCGAGTAGATTTGGTTTTGCTAAGATGGAGCATGTTCAACAATTCTGGGTTGGACTTGGCTCTGTACGTTAGGCAGAGATCGCCTCTGAGAAAGCAGTATGCAACAGAGAACAGTCTTAGCTTTTTCAATCGTGCTACATAGGGCAGCTGTTTGAGGCCCAGTAATCCTCTTGGTTAGGTACCTCTGTGGTCTCTCCAGCTACTGATGTCGTCTAGCCAGGTACATTCCAATTGGTGCATTGTACTCAATAATGGGTCTGATGAGGGAAGAGTAGAGGGGCACCATTACATCCTTAGATCTTGATGCAAAACCTTTCGTGATCAGATGGGTCACATAGAAGAATTTTCTAACCACTTTGGCAACATGGTTATCAAAGGAAAGCTGACGGTCTACTTGGGTCCCTGGATCCCTTATTTCTTCTTCAGATTTCAGGGGATTACCTCCTATGTTGTAGTTTGCGGGTACTCTGTTTTTTTCCAAAGGGGATTACTATGAATTTTTTTGCATTTAGCTTGAGACCATGGCTTTGACACCATGCATCAGTCTCATTTAGGCCTTTCTGGAGGATCTCCATGTCGGCCGGAGACTCTGTTATAGCACCCAGTTTGCAGTCGTCCACAAACTTAGTCAGCCACAGCCCTTCTGTGCTTGCCTGTACTTCTGAGAAGTATATGCCAAACAGGAGGGGACCCAGGACATAGCCCTGAGGCACACCACTCGTTATTGGTCTGGATTCGGACATAGATCCTGCTACTCTTACTTTATGGGATCTGTCTGAGAACCAGTTTGCGATCCATCCTGCGACGTAAGGGTTTATGCCCAGGCTGGTGAGCTTATCAGTAATACCTGAATGGGGAATGGTGTCAAATGCTTTAGCAAGGTCAAGGTAAGCCGTGTGTACCTTCTTTCCCTTATCTATAGCCTGAGTAACTGTCTCAAAGAAATCCACCAGGTTCAGGAGGCATGATCTGCCCTTGAAGCCGAACTGTGTGGGGTCCAGCGACTGGAGGTTCCCAATCTCTCCATTTAGGAGTTCCATAATGATTCGCTCCATAGCCTTACAGATCAGACTGGTCAGGCTTATTGGTCGGTAGTTCCCAGGGTCAGTTGTGGCCCCACCCTTGTGTAGCAGGGCCACCGTTGCCGTGCGCCATTCTATGGGCACATATCCTGTGGAGAGGCTGAGACTGAACAGGGTATTAAGATGCGGGGTTGATTCCTTTTGGAGCTCGCGTATGACACGGCCTGGGACACCATCTGGTCCCATGGAGGCAGTGTTTTTAGCTTTAGATAGTGCCTTGTTAACCAACGTATCAGTAATAATTGGACTTACACAATCCCCTGGAATGGTAATAGGCCCTGTAGGTGGTGAGGGGGGGAGAAATTTGCACTGAATCTGTCAGACAAGATGTTGGCAATGTCAGAAGGGTCAGTGTATTTTGTTCCATTTTGTAATAGCTCAGAACAGACCTGAGCGTTGCCATTTAGGTTTTTGACGTAGCCATAGAAGGCCTTATGGTTATTCTTGGCAACTTTCTTTTCAAAATTAGCTTTTAGTTGACTTGATGGCCCTCAATTTCTTACTAATGCTGATCAGGGATGATTTTTCTACTTGGGATTTGGCCTTTTTTGTATAAGTCTCCTCCTTTTATTGTAAAGTTTGCTCATGGCCGGGGTCCACCAGACTGATTTCTTCTTGCTTGAGGAAGGAGTCTTGGTTTTATTTGGGATAGCACAGTCTATGCAGTCCTGAAGATGCATATAGAGTGCCTTGGTGTAGGATTCCGCATCCTGGATATCATTATTATTCTGCAAGGGAATAGTGAAGCTTTCCACTTCAGATGCAAGTAGTTTGAAGTTTGCTTTGGAAAGGTTTTCGACTATGGTTTCTTTGACTGGGGGAAGTGGAGGGGTGAGGATGTCCAGGGTTATCAGTTTGTGGTCTGATCTGACCAAGGAGGGAGTGATAACGGGTGTGGTACAATGGGCGCCCATATTTGTGATTATTAAAGCCAATATGTTGTCCCCTCTAGTGGGGGAACATACTAGTTGTTCAGGGGCATTTGAATTTATAAATTCTATGAATCGCTGAGCATAGGAGTTGGAACATTGGTAGTTCACCCAGTCTATACCAGGGTAGTTGAAATCACCCAAGATTATGGTGTTGGGTAGGACCTTTATATTTTCCAATGCCTCAAGGAATGCAGAGTAAGCATCTTGGGACATGGTGGGCGATCTATACCCGGCTACAACTTCAAATGTGGTTTTGCCTGCTGATAGTTGCACATAGATGATCTCTGGGGCATCATGCTGCGCTACTAACCTGGAGATATGGGTATCCTTGATGAATATGGATATACCTCAGCCCTTTCTACTGCGATCCGGTAACTGAAGCCAGAAGGTATGATATGAATTGTAACCTGGCAGTTCTGGTGTGCTCTCTTGAGCCTTGAACCAGGTTTCCGTCACTGCACAAACATTGATTTTCTCCATGGTGAGGAGAGCCTCGAGTGTGTGCATTCTGAGGTTGAGACTTCTGGTGTTGAGTAGCATTACCCTTAGTTTTTTGTTACCTGTGCTGGTTACGGTGGTTGGTTTGTCCTTTGACCCTTGCCTAAAAAAGGCAATTTGGGGATGGCAAGGGCCTTGGCCAGTATTCGAAAACCTAGGGGTGACAGGTGCAACCCATCTCTGGCAAAACAGCGAGGCTTGTCTATCATGTCATCCCAGGCAGACAGACACTGGATCCCCTTAGAATGACAACAGAAGCTTAGCCAGTTGTTGAAATTGATCATTTTGTCTTTGTATTGTGGTATCATTCTAGGTGAAGGTAGTATGCTACTCAAGGTCAGGGTCATACCAGCTTGGGCTACATGATCAGAGAGCTCCTCAATGTCTCTTTTCATGTAGTCCAGGGAGGTACGTCTTAGATCATTCACCCCAACATGTACAATGACAGCGTCATACTTGTACTTGTTCTGGAGTGACTTAAGTGCCTGTGTTATGTGGCGGATCCGAGCACCCGACAGGCAGCTGACAGTAACCTCCTCCTTGTTCAGCCTGGTGAGTGGAACATCCGTGTGCCTTCCTATAGAGTCTCCTATTACTAGCGTGTTAGGTATGGTGTTTTGCCTTAAGGGCTGTTGTGAGGCACACTGCTGAGGTGAATTATGTGTTTTCTGGCTTGTGTTTGGGGGTGCAGGTTGCTTGCTTGTCTGCTTTGGAGGGCACTGTTTCTTTTTCAGATTGGTACCTAGTGCCTCCGAATATGTTTTTGTGTCTTTATGCGTATGTTTTGCCGGTGCTAGTTTTGTAGATTCATATGTGACAGGTGGTGTGATGCAAGTGTGTCCTTTATCCTCTTGACTGTCTGTTACTGTTATGGGTTGAGCGCTTGGCCTCCAGTCTGGCTGTGTATTTGCATCTCTCACAAGGGTTTGTGTCTAGAGGTAAGAGGAGAGGGTTGTCTGTATACATGAGGCAGTTGTGATATTGCCTCAGGATGCCCAATTCCACCTGATGAACTGGAGAGTACACCTGAAGCTGACCTCTGGACATGCTTTGAAGAGTAAATTGAACATAAGTCCTGCGGACGATCGAGGGTCTTATGCTATATTATAATAGTGCTGTCTAGGAAATTTGGAGAATAATAATGCTGTCTAGGGGATTAGGACAAGTGCTGATTTCTGTTTTGCAAGTGCTGCAATAAGAGCAGCTGATCTGAAACACTTTAGTTGAGGCTTGCCTAGTTCTAAGGGAAAATTTACAGCGCATATTATACCCCAGCTAACCGGCGCTGCCCGACACTTTTC
The DNA here is from genome assembly GCF_019279795.1 of Protopterus annectens. Taxonomy (NCBI): domain Eukaryota; kingdom Metazoa; phylum Chordata; order Ceratodontiformes; family Protopteridae; genus Protopterus; species Protopterus annectens. The sequence continues at coordinate 930,782,783 of NC_056747.1, read as the reverse complement.
TGTGCGCAAGACCGCGCAAAAAGAGTTGCAGGGTTTTTCCTCTAGATAAGTGAGGAAAGAGTACAAGAGCTGTTTTTCTCTAAGCAAGTGAGAAAGTAAGTACAAAAACTGTTTTCCTCTAGGTAATGAGGAAGATAGAGTGCTATAGTAATTAGTAGCTTATTTAGTGCTTACAAGTTCTGAAAAAGTGCTGAGCATGAACAAGCAAATTTAAGTGCTAAAACTAAGAATCTGTATCTGCACTAGATGAGTTACAGGACAGAAACAAGTGCAAACGCAGGCTTTCAAATCAGAAAGTTGAGAGAGATGGAAGAGGTTGCCCAAACAGTCAATAACTACAAATTCTGGGCCAGAACCACTACTTATGTGGTAGACAGGTTACCTAGTGCTTACCACTCCCACTGATAAGCTAGAAGGCTTCCCTCCAACACAGAAAGGCTTGGGGGACTCGGAAGCTTACATACAGTCCTGGATACAGCAAATCTGTATCTGGAACACTAGTTACAGGAAAGGTAGGAAACGGGTAGTAAAAAACAATTTGCATGCAGTGCAAGCTAGCACACTTGAATATGCAGCAATATTAGACAAAACAGTTTAAAAAAATGCAATAAAATTAAAAAGGACTGAAAGCAAGTGCAGAAAGAGTTTATTAGGTAGAATGTGGTAGAGATGGGACGGGGGAGTGTCCCAGATCAAATCTACAGTGGGGCGGGCAACTGCAAAAGCCACCAAATTTAAACTACAAAACAAAAATAGGGAGGGTGGGTGGGACAAAACAGTTTCAACAGAGATCTAAGCAAAAACTAACAGTACAAACTTTAAAACCAAAAAAATATTCTCAGCTCTGTATATTTATGGAGGTGGCAATGCTGCAAAAAAGGAACTCACTGAGGAGAGTCCTGCTGTTCATCCTCCAAACCAAGAGTCTCTGATTATGGACAGTTTTGGGAAGTGGGTCTATGCTTCAACGACCTTTGCCATGCAGTCATTGAATTTTTTGGCACATTTCACACTACTTCAAAGGGACCTGATAACAGAGCTTTCAGGGACCTTGGCAGGAGCAGTGTCTGAGGTATGTGATAAGGTTGCCTCCCAGCATGCAACCCTTGAATCGATATCCAACTCGTTCATGCGTTTATTGCACACACAGCAGAAGGGACTGCCAGGGCAGTGGGTACAGGCGTTCCCATTAGGTGTCATGCCTGGATGCTCTTGTGACTTTGTGGACCCCTTTAAGTCTTCCTTTATCAATGCTCTGGTAGCTGCTACCTCGTTGTTTGGCCCTAAAATCAGAGACACATTAGCCAGGTATGAGAAGGACGCCAAGACCCTTTCTGCTGTGGGTGTGCGTTTTTCCACTCAACCTCACTCCAGGAATCAGAGGAGTGGAAAGATGTGGTTCAAGAAGTCCGAAGGGCCTTTTCGGGACACACCTGGTGAGTATTTTCCCCCAGGCCGAGTGGGGAACTCATCGGGAAGCTGCCCCTCCCGTGGCAGAGGGAGCCCACGTAACTAGCGTTCCACCTATTCCTTCTCTGGACAGCCCTATCAGCGCTTCTGAGCAGTGGCCCGATTACATACCTCTGGAGGCAATTGGGGGAAGATTCTCTCTGCACCATGTAGACTGGCATACAACATCAGATTCATGGGTGCAGACAATTACCAGAGGTTACTGCATCCCCTTCACTCTTTATCCCACACCACAAAGGGGAATCCTCGATGTTACACCCAGTCAGAGGGATATAGCAGCACTAGAAGTTCAAAAGCTGCTTTTCAAAAAAGTCATCCACAGTCCCACCAGACCAAGAAGGATCCAGCTTTTACTCAAGATTCTTTTTAGTGCCAAAAAAGATGGGACTGGAGGCCGATTCTAGACCTCAGTGTTCTGAACAAGTTTGACAGACAAAATTCCGGATGGTCACTGTTCTTGCTCTATAGATCTTCAGGATGAGTATTACCACATATAAATGGACAAGTGCTCCAGAAGATATTTCCACTTCACAGATTGACAAGGCCGAGGTTGCAACTCCAGGTGATACTCTCTTAAGACAAAGTTCCGACTGATCTAGTTTTACAGCTTCATGAGTCTATGGCAGCAATAATCACCCTGTTTCCTCTAGTGAGATACCACATGAGGCTACTTCAGTGGCCCCTCACATCACAGTGGTCTCTGTTAACACACCTAATGTCACACCTAATCTGCATAACCAGTCATTGCAAGCAGGATTTACATTGGTGGATGAAACCAGAAAAATTATGAAGCCACCCCTTCTTGCCCTCTCAGCCCAAGGCCGTAATGACCACGGATGCTTCCCTGATGGGATTGTGGGGGGGGGGGGGGCATTTTCAGAGAAAGACAGTCCAAGGCACTTGATCTCCTTAAGAGGCCAGCTTGCATATCAACATCCTAGAACTGAGGGCCAGTGCTCTTAGTGTTGCAAGCCTTGCAATCCGCCCTCCCTTCAAGGACAGTTGCTATTTAGTCAGACAATATGTCAGTGGTCTGGTACATCAGCAAACAGAGGGGAACCAGATCTTACCCTTTGTCGGGAAGCTCTAAGAGTTTGACAGTGGGTGATGGCCTCCAACCGAATAGCAATGCACATCCCGGGGAATTCCAATGTGATTGTGGACAAACTGAGCAGATGCATTCTCCTGCCCTCATGAGTGGTCTCTCAATCCCAATGTGGAGATTATCTTTCATCGATGGGGTCAGCCTTGCTGTGATCTGTTTGCCTCTCCCATAAACCACAAGTGCAACAGCTTCTTTGCCCTAATCCCCCCTCAGGGGGAGCCCCGGAGAGATGCTCTACATGATTAGCCCACAGGAGTACTTTACACCTTCCCACCAATACCCCTAATTCCCCAATTTTTGAAGAAAGCTCAACAGTTCAGAAGCAAAGTAATCCTAATTGCACCTTATTGGCCCTGTCAAGTCTGGTTTCTCTTTCTCTGGCCTCACCTGGTTCACCGCCTGTGGACTTTGGATCCAACTCCAGATCTGTTTCACTCTCTGGGACTAGTCCATCCCAACCTACAAAGTCTCAAGCCAACGGCTTGGTTTCTCCACATCCAGTAATTACCAGGCAGAATAATCTATCTTCCCCAGTACAAAACATGCTTCTAGATTCTTACAAATCCCCGCCAGGAAACTTGACCGTAGTTAATAGAATAGATTTGTGTTTTGGTCTCAGGAATGACTAATTGAGTCCTTTTCAGCTTTGATTTCAATTGGGAGCCTCTGCCTCTACTATGAGTTAATATGGCTGCTATTTCAAATTTTCATGATGGTTTCGACGACCTTCCTTTTAGGTCTCATAGCCTTTGCAAAACCCTTCTAAAGGAGTTTTGCATTTGAAGCCACCTTTTAAAGAGCCCATTGAGCCTTGGAATTTAACGCTAGTCTTACAAGGTTTGGTCCAGCAGCCACCTGTGATATCAAATTTTTATCATGGAAAACTTTATTCCTTATAGCTATCACATCGACCAGAAGAATATCAGAATTGCAAGCTTTGTGTGTGAAACATCAATATATCATTTTTCACAAAGAGATAGTACCACTTAGAACTAACCCCTCTTTTCTGCCTAAGGTAGTATCAGACTCCAATTTTAAACAGTCTGTAGATCTACCAGTTTACTTCCCAAATTTTTCAAATGAGGGAATATTGCATGCAGTTTTTGACTTGCACAGACAATTAAGTTTTTATCTGGATAGAACTAACTCACTTAGAAACCAACTGTTTATATCCTTTTCAGATACTAGACTGGACAAACCAATTGCTAAAGTTACTCTCTCAAAATGGTTGAGAGATTGCATCACTTTTGTTTATACTCAAAATAAGCTGGACTTGCCAACAAGAATTAAGGCACATTCTACTAGATCTGTTTCCACTTCAGTAGCCTTTCACACCAGAGCTTCTGTGGATGACATGCAGCCGCAACATGGGCTACTCCCCATACCTTTATCACTCATTACAGACTGGACATGGTGTCCAGGGTGAGAGCATCCTTTGGCTCTATGGTGCTCAGGAACATCTTTGCCTACGGCCTCCCAAGGTCTACAGTAGCTAGGAACTCTGTCCCAACAGTTCAAGAATGAATGAAGATTGACAACATCAGATAAAGAAGTTATGTTCTTACCATAATATTTCATCTGTGTTGTCGATCTTCATTCATTCTTGACATCCCACCCTCCTACCCCCTTCCAAAAGACTCTTGGAGGTTCGGAAATAGTCCTGGGTTCCTAGTAGGGTAGTTGCTCAGACAAAGCTGTCAAATTTTTTTCTCTCTATTCTACTGGCAAGACTCTGAGGGGAAGGGAAGAGAGGCACTGTGGGTAGCCTTAGCTTGAGAGTTTCTAGCTGGCGCGAGTTTATTATGACAGCCAAGCCAGTTCAGAGGAAGAAACCAAGACCCAACAGTTCAAGAATGAATGAAGATCGACAACACAGATGGAACGTTATGGTAAGAACTTCTTTTTACAGAATTTCTTTACTCCATGCATTAATTAGAATAATGATTTCTTGGGGACTGTTGAAGATTTAGATACATTACTTTTGTTCTGAAACCTATTTTCCTCATCCCCCTTGACTTCTCCCTGACTCTGATACCTTCATCCATTTGCTTCTTCCTGCTGAGTAATGGCTGCTGAATCCATGGGGGAGTTTTTAACAACTGCTTGGTCCCTTGCTGTATCTACTTCCAGTGATGCTAATCGAACACAGGTCATGTAGGTTGCAGCCAAGGCTTTATCTGTTGCACTATGTGGGCAAGCTGAAAACTGAATACTATTACTTGCTAGGGTGCTTCACTCCAATTCAGAAGGTTGAATGTTAAGAGGTTCAAAATGTATTTCTTTGCTTGGACATGCTAGAATACAGTAGATTTCTTATCAAGTTGGTTTATTTTGATTAATGTCTAGTTGTAGCTGTAGTGCTAATAGATAAACAGCATAGACAAATTTATAAATGCTGTACACTGGGTTTATGAATTCCTATATATTTTTTTTTTTAATTTGTTAAATACACAATCTTTTGAACTAGTTGAGACTGGAATTTAATTTATGAAGGCTAAACATCTTTGGTATGGAAGAATGTGACAGTGATGTTCATCGTGCATACAGCTGCAGTCATTACAGATGGGTTATCCTGCCGTCAGGCGGGTCCTCGGTCGGCCGAATTCCAAAGTCTAAGGTCCGGCGTTTGTTGTCGTCGCTTCTTCCCTGACGTCAGTGTGGCAGGGGTACAGAAGAGGCAGCCGACGCCATTTCTTCAGTCTTTCTTGCCGCGCGGTGCCCGAAGCAGAAGCAGTTCAAGTGCCGGTCGGCCAGCTCCTGAGATTTATGAAAGTATTTCAGTCGAAGTCTTCTTGAAAGCTAAGTAGCCCGTTGGGGAAACTTTTCTTGCCTCAGACCGATGTCAGACAAAGTTAATAATTGCATTTCTTGTGGGAAGCAAATACCGCATAAGGATTTCCACTCTTTCTGTATACCTTGCTTAGGCCCAGACCACGACGTCTCGGCCTGCCGTTTTTGAGCTAGATTCAACAAGCGCACTATTAAGCGCCGGGCGGAGTTCGCCCTTCATTATTTTGGCAAAAAATTTAATTATATCATGTCATCGGATACTCCGACTCCAGTTTTGAGGAAAAGACGCAAAGATAAGGACCGACATCCGAGGTCTGCACCGACTACTGAGACCACGCTTAGGCCGACTACCGGTTCTCAGCGAGGTGCCTACGCAGCCCCTGAGTACCGATGACACTTCATTACCGGTGACTACAGTACCCGAGGTCGCAGGCTCCTCGGACCCCATTCCTCCTGCAGATACCGACGCCACTCTTGGCGGGGAAACTCAGAATTTAGACAGGCCTGCCATTTCTCAAGGTGTCTTCAGGCCTTCCTCCTTCTCTATTAAAGCTTTCATTAAATCTAAAGCAGCCATGAAAACCAAAAAACAGGGTCCTCAGACCTCCTCTCAAGGCCCCATGCCTAAAAGGCAGATGCTTAAAATGGCTGAGGATCTGATTACTCTTATCAGGGGTTCCCAACCCCCCTCGGACAAAAGACCCAGATTAGAGGAAGACTACTCTTCCTCAGATCAAGCTTCTATTACCTCAGAACACTCTGAGGACCAGGATTATGCCTATTCACCTTTTGAAGACTCTGATGTTGAGGAGTCTTTTTCCCTCGGTCTCCCCCCCCAGAGGACTACTCTTTTGGGGAAACCCTGCATACATTGAGGGAACACTTTCACTGGGAAGGCCAAGATTACTCCGATTCCAAGAAAAAGGCTCAGGGAATTTCTTTTGCTCCCCCAGCATAGGCCCCTGGCTATCCCCTCCTGTTTTAGATATATTGGATGATGTGTACACAGAAGCCAGCCTTAATCCAGATTCTTTACCTCCAGCTCCTGTTAAACGAGACAGGTATTACGGGGTTCCTGATTCTCACCAGTTCCTATATAAAAGCCATACTGCTGACACAGAAACTATTTCACAGGGTCCCAAGGGAATTAAGGCCTCTACTGCTAAAAGCCCATTACCTTCAGAGAGGGATTCCAGAGCTTTAGAAAGGTGGGGGAAAAAGGTGTACACCTCAGCCACTTTAACTATGAGGGCATTAAACTGTCAATTCCACATGCTAAAGTATCAACAGTTTTTGTTATCTCAGTTGAAAAGCAAAATGGCACAACCAGATTTAAAAGTTGCAGGATTTGTTGCATGGTGCAGAGCAAATGGGTAAACATACCTTGCAGTGTGGTTTTGATGCTTTAGAGGCCTCATGTAGAGCTGCTGTTACGGGGTCTGTTATACGTAGGCATGCTTGGCTCAAAGAGCAAACCTTACCAGATCATGTCAAGGCTAAATTATTAGATGCACCTCTTCAAAAAGATGTATTGTTTGGTGTTAAAGCTGAGGAGGTACTAAAAATTGAGGAAAAAGCGAAATCAATGCAAACAGTGAAGGATTTCCTGCAGGTACAACCTCCACGTTCCAGCAGAAACTGGCCTTCAAAAAATTGGTCCTTTCCAGCCACAGACAGACCTCAAAGGGGCAGATACAGACGCCCTAGGGGTAGAGGGCAACCTCAAGGATCTTTCAGAGCCAGACAGTGGCAAGCACCAACCCCAAGAGGTGGAGAAGATAGATCACAGTCATTTAGAAAACAGACACAATGACTTCCCCCTACACCTGCCGAGCAAAGCTTTAATGGCAGCACCTTTGGGCGGAAAACTGGCATTATTCTCAAAAAATTGGCATATTGTTACAAAAGACAAATGGATCCTGGGCATTATAGACAGAGGCTACAGATTCCACTTTCACACCCTTCCAAAAATGAGAGGCATGCCAAACCTGCCACAAAATCAAAGGGCAGAGGCACAAAAACAAATTTCAGCTCTCATGGACATGAAAGTGATTCAAGAGGTACCCGCAAAAGAACAAGGTCAAGGGATTTATTCCAGACTATTCCTGGTACCAAGGAAAGACAAAGATTGGAGACCTATCTTAGACCTATCCATCCTAAACACATATCTACAGGTGCCAAAATTCAAGATGCTCACATTACAGCAACTTCTTCCCATGCTGGGCAAGGAGTCTTGGCTGGTAACATTGGACCTCAAGGAGGCATACCTGCATGTCCCTATCAGACAAGATTGCAGAAGATACCTCAGATTTCTTGCAGGTTCAACCCATTACCAATTCTCTGCATTGCCCTTTGGCTTATCTACTGCGCCCAGAGTGTTTACGAAATGCCTGGCATCAGTAATCACCTTCTGCAGACTACAAGGAATACAAATCTACCCATATCTGGACGACTGCCTGATCCAAGCAGACAGCAAGAACATACTATTGCAGCCAGCACCTGGTGTTTGTAATAAAACTGTTGAACTTCCTGGGATACACAGTCAACAAAAAGAAATCAAAACTAATACCCTCTCAGCAAATAATTTTTCTGGGTGCCAGCTTGAATACAACCACCCAGATGGCCTACCTCACGCCAGGCAAACAAGGGCAACTGTCTCAATACTTCAGCAAAATGGCAAATTTCACCAGGATAACTGCAAGGAAAGTCCTGCGGGCTCTGGGATTCATGGCATCTTGCATCCTACTTAATTCCATGTGCAAAGTTGCATATGAGGAAACTTCAATGGTACCTAAAAAACTTATGGTCTCAACACAGCCACAGCTTGGAAACAATTATACCACTCATTCCATGCCTTCAAAAGGAATTTTTGTGGTGGGCTCAAGCATGCCAAAGAAACACAGGTCTCCCTTTCTGTGTACCTAAAGCAACTCAAATCATCACAACAGACGCCTCAGACTACGCCTGGGGAGCACACATGACAGATCAGTGCATTCAGGGAAAATGGTCCCAAAAAGAGAAGCACCTACACATCAACCAAAAGGAAATGCTAGCCGTGCAAAATGCCATTATGACCTTCAAAGACCTACTGCATCCAGGCCAGCTATTGATAAGGACAGACAACACCACAGTGATGCGGTACATAAACCGGGGGGAACTCATTCATACCCCCTGTGCAGGCAAGCCATGACCCTATGGAACTCAGCACTGGAATTGCAAATTCAGCTACAGGCACAATTCCTGCCAGGGAAGAAAAACACACTGGCAGACAACCTAAGCAGAAATATGACAGATCCACACAAATGGAAGTTGCATCCTCAAGTTTTCACAAAGATAACTCAGGCATGGGGACAGCCAGACATAGATCTCTTTGCTACCCACAGAAATTACCAGTTGAAAAAATTTTGTTCAAGGACCTATCATCCACAGGCCTGGAAAGTGAATGCACTCTCTTTCAATTGGACAACATTGACAGTTTATGCCTTCCCTCCTCTTCCTCTGATGCCCAAGGCTCTATTAAAAGCCAGAGCAGAGAGGCCGCAAATGATTCTCATTGCTCCAGACTGGCCAAGACGACACTGATATCCGGTCCTGAAGAGCCTGACACATTCCCCACCATGGATCCTACCTCTAGTCCCCCTTCTGTTGTCCCAGCACAACTACAGGACCCTTCACAGCCAGCTCATAACCCTAAATCTAGCTGCATGGAGAATTCCTTGATTTCCCAACAGACTCTCCTCTCCAAGGAGGTGCAGGATGTCATCTTGGAGGCCAGAAGACCTTCTACTAGAAAAGCCTACTCCGCCAAATGGAAACAATTTTGTGCCTGGAATCAAGAAAAGGGCCAGAATCCTTTGGTAATAAATATACTTCAAATTTTACAGTACCTAGCTGAGATGTTAAACAGTGGACTTTCCTTCTCCTCCATCAAGATCCACGCTTCAGCCATTTCTGCACAATACAACACAGATCCTCCTTTATTCTCACATCCTCTCTTAAGGCAGTTCCTCAGAGGGGCAAAAAATATAAAACCCCCAAGGAAACCACCAATCCCTGCTTGGGACCTCAACTTCGTATTGGAAAAGCTGACCCTTCCTCCCTTTGAGCCAGCTTCTTCAACAGAACTACAATACTTGTCATGGAAAACAGCCTTTTTTCTGGCTATCACAGCACGCAGGGTTTTGGAGCTACAGGCCCTCATGGCTGTGCAACCATTCATCATTTTCCATCAGGACAGAGTTTCCTTACGAACCAACCCTACCTTTATGCCAAAGGTAGTATCCAGTTTAGCTTTGAATCAGACTATCCACTTTACCTACCTTTTATCCAAATCCACAAAACAAAGGGGAAAGACTACTACATTCCTTGGACATTCACAGACAACTTAGTTATTATTTGGACAGGACAAAGCCATTCAGGAAATCCGAGCAACTCTTTGTGTCCTATGCTACAGGTGCTCAAGGAAAGGCCATTTCCAAGCAGACAGTTTCAAAATGGATAGCCCACTGCATACGCTTTTGTTACTCATTTCATGGAAAAACTGTGCCTGCATGCATCAGATCCCACTCCACCAGGGCCACAGCTACCTCTGCAGCTTTCCTCAGGGGGAGTTCCTACCAAGGACATTTTGGAAGCAGCCACTTGGAGTGCAGTGCACACTTTCTCCAAGCACTATCACCTTCCACTATACTCTAAATCTAGAGTGGGTTTTGCCACAGCAGTCTTGCAGGGCATCCTCGCTCCTCCTAGTTCCACTTAGTGCCTACCACCCTTACTTAGCTTTGGGATTCTTCCCATCTGTAATGACTGCAGCTGTATGCACGATGAACATAGTACAGTTTTGTACCTACCATAAATGTAGATGTTCGAGTGCTCATACAGCTGCAGTCCAGGTTACCCCCCCCCCCTCCGTCCCCTCTTAGGACAGGCCTTATGACAAACACCTTATCATACAACCTATTTGGGGTATTCTCTTATGGTGTATTTGCTTGCAACTACTATTTTTTGATTATTCTATTTTACATGTTTGCATAACTTTGTTTTGCCTTCCTTCTGGGGCACCTGACATCTGGGGCAAGAAAAACTGAAGAAAATGGCGTCTGCTGCCTCTTTTGTACCCCTGCCGCACTGACGTCAGGGAAGAAGCAACGACAACCGACACCGGACCTAGATTTTGGAATTTGGCCGACCGAGGACCCACCTGACGGCAGGATAACCCATCTGTAATGACTGCAGCTGTATGAGCACTCGAACATTTACATTTATGGTAGGTACAAAACTGTACTTTCCCTGCTATGTGGCCTTGTTATGTAATGTTTTGCTATTGTAGAATTTGTCCTGCTAGTGATTTTTTGCTTCTTACATTTGAGCAAATTGGTTTAATGACTATATGTAGTTATAATGCTGAGTTGGCAAGTAATGGTTTATATGTTAACAATTTTTTTACCCCTCTGCCTGCCAACCGTTAGCCCCCCCCCGGCCATGACTTATTTAAGTTAAGAGCCATCACCAGCCCATTCATTCCTTTGTGAGGTGAGAGCTGATAGCACGGCCATCATCCAGGCAGACATTAGGGTCTGCCCTTCTGGCCCCAGGAATTTCTAATACCTCTCTGCAGCTTCTAAGGAATGATGATGCTTCCACTCTTTGTGGGAGGAGCACATGAGCCTCACTGTGTGACTGCCCTCTGACATACATGGCTGTACACAGCAGCAAGGCCCTTTGGCGTGGACACATTAGGTCCCACTTGATATCACCAAAGAGGGAAGCCAAACCACCTCCCTCCATGACAATTGATAAAGCCTTAGCTTCTCATTCCCATTCCTCCCACCCTGCTCCCTCCAGCTTTGTTCCCACTAATCAAACGCTTGACTTTTTCCAATTAGGGCTTTATCTCTTAGCACCATAGGTGGAGTCATCAGCGTTTCCTTTTGTTCATAGCAAGTGAGACATGGTAGTCTGTCTCAAAGTAATTGTGAAATATGAGCAAGTAATATATTCTTCTGTAATAGTAAGTGAAATCTGTTTATTTGCAAAAGTTTCTTGCCCATATTTCACAATGGACGTAAATAGCCGTACATGAAAGGTGAAGAGGGGCAAGTGTCTGCTCACCCAAGGAAAAGCTGTCTTCAAGAGCCTCTTTACAAAAGGAAACCATAGTAAATCCCATAGTAAAGGGCAGACCAAGAAGGTAGGGATTTCTTGAGAGTAAGAGTTACTGTTCAACACTTTTGTTCCTCCATGGATGACACTGGTAAGCCTTGCTGTTACCGTGTGGGAATGAATAGCCTGTTAACAGGGTTACATCTGATGTTGTCCTTCCCATTCTTTTTCACTATATGGGTACCTGATCTGACTCCACCTCATACACTAGACTTTCGGATCAAACTCTTGAGCTCCTGCCTCTACCCATAATACCCTAGTTAGTTAACAGTACCTCAGATCTTGTGTGCCACCATCTCGCACAGACTCATCTCCCTCTCTGAGCTACTTTGGATAGTTTATTTTTGCAGTTTTCACAGTTTTTTGTGAGTGGTTGTATTTAATTTATTATATCTTGTACTACCCTTATCTCCTCCTCATATTTTTGTCTAATACAAGAGTTCTTTCTGATCGCATTGCTTATTTTCCAACCATTTGGTAGTCACTAGTATACCATAGTTGGTACTTGTCTTCATCCATAATTTTTTCTACCCTTTAGAGGGTATTCTATTTACAATTGCTGGTAGTTTTTCTATTCTAATAGTAAAAAAAAGTCTGGGCCTTTTATTTCCATTTCCGTTTTCTTTTAAGCTCCAAATGAGAAACCAACTGGTTTTAAAAAGTGCATTTCCTGTAGTGATCAGATTCCTCATTCTGAAGTCTGCTGTCTAGGAGCAGCACATCTTGATACCAACTGTTCTATTTGTGCTGTGTTTAACTCTAGAGTGCTATCTGATGGGCCTTATAAATTGGTCTTTAAGGGATTGCTGCCTTCTATATCAGGAGCTCATACCCCCAGTCTTCTTTTGGCTGCTTCAGTTAGGGGTCACCACAGCAGATCATCTGTTTCCATTTCTTCCTGTCCTCTGCATCTTGCTCTGTCACACCAGCCACCTGCATGTCCTCTCACCACATCCATAAACCTTATTGTAGGCCTTCCTCTTTTCCTGTTACCTGGCAGCTTCATCCTTGGGTTCATAGGGAGGTACTAGGCTATCTGCCTGAGGGCATTTGTAAACCTAGCCAGAGTGTCGGCTTTTGCCGCCCCATTGATTAACTGATCCTCTGTCAAGCAGAGCCAATGAAGTGATCCCAGGGGTGTATTTTCTGTTACCCATCCTTAGCATCTTTTTCCCAATATACTCTGCATCCCTCCTCAGCACATGTCCAAACCAACATAATCTTGCCTCTCTGGCTTTGTTTCCAAACCTTCCAACCTGGGCTGACCCTCTAATATACTTATTCCTAATCCTGTCCATCCTTGTCACACCCAGTGCAAATCTTAACATCTTCAACTCTGCCACGTCAAGCTGTGACTCCTGCCTTTTTGTCAATGCCATTGTCTCCAACCCATATAACATAGCTGGTCTTACTACCCTCTTGTAGACCTTCCCTTTCACTCTTACTGGTACTCTGTCAAAAATCACTCCTGACACACTTCTCCTCCCTGCCTGTACTCTCTTCACCTCTCTTCCACACTCACCATTACTCTGAACTGTTGATCTCAAGTATTTAAACTCATCCACCTTTGCCACCTCTTCTCCCTGCATCCTTACCATTCCTCTATCCTCCCTCTCATTCACACACATATATTCTATCTTAGTCTTGCTGACCTTCATTCCTCTTCTCTTGCGAGCATATCTCCACCTCTCCAAGGTCTCCTCCACCTGTTCCCTACTCTCACTACAGATCACAATGTCATCTGCAAACATCATAGTCCATGGGGACTCTTGTCTGATCTCGTCTGTCAACCTGTCCATCACCATTGCAAATAAGAAAGGGCTCAGATCTGATCCTTGATGTAATCCCACCTCCACCTTAAACGCTTCCGTCACTCCCACCGCAGACCTCACCGCTGTCACACTACCTTCGTACATATCCTGTACCACTCTTACATATTTCTCTGACACTCCCGACTTCCTCATACAATACCACAACTCCTCTCTAGGCACCCTGTCATATGCTATCTCTAAGTCCACAAAGACACAATGCAGCTCCTTCTGACCTTCTCTGTACTTTCTCCATCAACACTCTCAGAGCAAACATCGCATCTGTAGTGCTCTTTCCTGACATGAAACCATACTGCTGATCACTAATCATCACCTCCCTTCTTAACCTAGCTTCCACTACTCTTTCCCATAACTTCATGCTGTTACTGATCAATTTAATCCCTCTGTAGTTACTACAGCTCTGCACATCACCCTTATTCTTAAAAAATCGGTGCCAAAACACTTTCTCTATTCCTCAGGCATCCTCGCACTGTCCAAGATTTCATTAAACAATCTAGTTAAAAACTCCACAACCATTTCACCTAAACACCTCCATGCTTTCACAGGTATGTCATCTGGACCAACAGCCTTTCCATTCTTCATCCTCTTCATAGCTATCTTTACTTCCTCCTTGCTAATCCACTGCACTTCATGATTCACTATCCGCACATCATCCAACCTTCTTTCTCTCTCATGCTCTTCATTCATCAGCCCCTCAAAGTACTCTTTTCGTCAGTTCAACACACTCTCCTCGCTTGTGAGTACGTTTCCCTCATTATCCTTTATCACCCTTACGTGCTGCATATCTTTACTAGCTCGGTCCTTCTGTCTAGCCAATCGGTACAGGTCCTTTTCTCCTTCCTTAGTGTCCAACTCTTCCATACGCCTTAGCCTTCACCACCTCTCTTTTTGCCATGCACTTCATCTCTCTGACAATCCCACTTCTTCACCAACCTCTTTCTCTGTATTCTCTCCTGTACTTCTTCATTCCACCACCAGGTCTCCTTGTCCTCCTTCCTCTTTCCAGATGTCACACCAAGCACCTTTCTAGCCATCTCCCTTATTAGCTCTGCTGTAGTTATCCAGCTATTCGGTAACTCTTCACTGCCACCCAGTGCCTGTCTCATACCCCCAGTAAACCTACTAAATCTGCTTCGGAGACCAAGAAGTCCCATAAGAGATGGTCTGCCCATTTGCCAGAGGCTTCATCTTCAACTGTGGCATGTTTGGAGCCTCCACAAAAAAATTCAGAAAACGCCAGATCCAACTTCAGATCCTAAAAGAAAGCACTTTGATCCAAAAACCTGGTATTCAACTGTTGTACTGTCAGTCTCCTCAAACCCACTCACCCGGGTTCACAGTTGAGCCATCTCCCTTCGAATCCTTTTCCCATTTCTCCAAACAACGAGGAGAGAGTCTATACCAGAATCGACATCCGAGGCCGACATGGATAGGATGATGTGGACGTTCCTCAGAGCTCAGATTCAGATGGGGATTATTCCATCTCAGTCTCCCATCGGATCCGTGAAACTTCCATCCACTTCTCATTTAGTGATCGCTCCTTCTCCAGTCTGTCCCCCTGTTTCGGAACCCTTGGATCTGAGAGCCCCAAGAGCATCTGTGCCCATTCTGAAGACTGTTAGGTCTTCAACTCAGACTGGTTCCACTCCTATTCCCTTAGATTGGGATAACGAAGCCAAAGTGTCAGCTAGATCCAGGGAGCTGGATTCCACTCCGCTGTTATCGGAGCCGTCCTTGCCCATCAGAGCTTTGGCACCGGATAACTCTGGCCCAACTTCCTCCTTGAGGCATGGATCTGGGCAGGTTTGAGGCTTGGTTGCCTCTGAGGGTTTGGCCCTAGTGTGGCCAGCCACACCTTCTCCTGGTACATGTCTGTCTTTGAGGTAGTGGAAAGGACTTTCTGTTGACTGAGGGATTCAGTTACTCTTTCATCCTTGGATCCTTCATACTTCCCCCTTCCAGTTAGAGCTCTGATCCTATCAGACCTACTTCACAGGGACAGACTTGTACCATCTAGCATCCAGAGAGTCCCTGTTGAACGTCCCTTCTCTTCAGATATGTCTCAGCATTGATACTGACTTTGAAGGGAAAGGGTCCCCCAGATCTCCACCAGATGATGCCTCATTTGGAGACATCCTGGAAATACTTAAGCAAAAAGGTGGATGGTCCTCAGATACTCCCTCCCCAGAGGAGTAATTTTTTCTGGAAGCTTTTTGTTCTGGCCCATGTACGTCTTGGGTGACTCCCCCAGAGAATGAGCTTGCCTGTCTAATCTCTTGCTAGACATGGAAGGAACTGGACTCGCCAAACCAATTCCCCGACACCTAGTCAAAATTTTGGCACCGCTGAAGGACAAACCATTGGGCCAAAAGGAGTCTTTCTTGATGCTATGGTTGTGGCAGCATCCACAAAAAAGGAGCTAGTGGAGCAGAACTCTTCTGTCCATCCCTCCAGTAGGGAGTCCAGGGTGTTGGACAGGTTTGGAAAGTGCATATTTACTTCAGCGTCCTTTGCTTTGAGATCTTTGAAATATTTAGTGCACTTCACAAGACCATAGCAGGATTTGACCAAGGAACTTTTTTTTTTTTTTTAATCAATCTCTGAGTCCGTGTCTGTTTTAAATCCATCTCGGAGTCCATGTCTGTGGAGGTCTACAAGAGGCTGCCTTTACAGCTGGCCAATCTTTTATACGTCTTCAGTGTGTTCATGAGGTTAATATCCCATGCCGTGTAGGATACCTCATGGCTGCTGGTTCAGGCATAGCCATTAGGAGCCATACCTGGATGAGGTTGTGACTTTGCGGAGCCCTTAGTCTTCTTTTATCAATATTCCCCTTTGATTGAATGTCTTTGTGTGGCTGTTCTGTGAAAGAAGTGCTTTCCCAGAGTGAACAGGACAGAAAGACCCTGTCTGCCATAAGGATACACTTTTCTACCTCTCAACAGTCCTTTTCCCCCCTGAGTCAAAGAGGAGGCAAGAAAATGTGGTTCTAGAAGTCCCAGAGATCTTTCTAGGATTCACACGGGTGCAACTCCTCCCGAGGCAGAAGGGGAAGTTTGAATTGAAGATACCATCCTCAGGACAGTGGCGGCCCACAAAACCAGGGTTTCTGAGATTCTTTTGTGGTTAGCCCCTTTCAGTGCTCCTGAAGGTTTGCCCAACTGCCTACCTCTGGAGGGAGTCGGGGGTGGGGGTGGTGGTGCTAAAAATGTAAAATATCCAGAGGTTATTTCATACCATTTTTCCAGATTTCCCCAAACTAAAGAAAGCTTTCCAACATTCCACCCAATCAGAGAAGCTGCAGCTCAGGAGATTCAAAAGCTGCTTGACACGAGTCGCCCAAGAGGTCCCACCAGACCAGAGAGGATTCAGCACTTACTCAAGGTTCTTTAATGCCAAAGAAGACACTGGACCTGAGACCAGATTTAGGATCTTGGTAACCTGAAACAGTTTGTGAAGAAGTCAAAGTTTTGAATGGTCAAGGTTTAGTCCATTCTGCTATTTTTGTGCAAGGACAATTGGATGAGCTCAGTCAATCTTCAGAACGCGTACTATCACATCAAGATGAACAGATGATCCTGATGATTTCTGAGCTTTCGACTGGGAGCCAGTCACTATCAGTTTAGAGCACTGCCCTTTGGTTTCAACACAGCCCCAGGGTGTTTACCATGCATATGGCAATGGTAGCAGCTCACTTGAGACTGTGAAGATTCAGAGCATTTCCAGATGTAGACGACTGGCTCCTCACTGCCCCAACCAGGCATCTCTTAGAGCAGTCCAGGGACTATTTGCTCCAACTTTGCCAAAGACCTAAGCATTATAGTCAACGCCTCCAAATCCCATCTACAGCTTTTACAGAGTCTGGAATTCATAGGTACTCAGTTGAACACAGTAATTCAGATAGACTCCATTCCTATGCATTGTGTGGACACAATCAAATTTCAGGTACAGCAAATTCTTCTTCACCTTTCTCCTCCAGCCAGACTAGGTTAGATGGCAGCAGCTATAATCTTAGTTCCAAAGGTCTGGTTCTGTGTGTGTTCTGCAGTGGACTATAGCTGTTCACTGGTCTATTCTGCATCATCCTGTTGTCCTTCCAAGTCACTAACTCAAGTCAGCAAGAATCCACTTTGTTGGTGGATTCATTTGGCCAAAGTTTATCTAGCCCATCCCTTTATCCTGTCTCATCAAGCAGATACAGTAACCATGGATGCCTCCTAATTGGAGTGGGGGGGCATTACTTGGGACAGACTGTCCAAGGTGCTTGGTCCCGCCAAGAAACCAATTTTCATATTAATGTTCTAGAGATGAATAGCAGTCCAAGCACTGCAGGCCTTTTAAGATGTTCCCTGTCTAGGGACTATTGCGATGCAAACAAACAGCACATCTGTGGTCTGGTACATCAGCAAACAGGGGAACCCAGTCTTTACCCCCCTTTGTTGATAGGCAGTGAGAGTGTGGCAGTAGGCAATCTCATCAACTGGTTTCTTATGGCAACGTACATACTGAGGAAATCCAATGCACTAGCGTAAAAACTCAGCAGATCTATTTTGATGCCTCATGAGTGGTCTCTTCAGTCAGTGGTGAAGATTTTCCATCTTTGGGGCCAACCTTGCTGTACTCTGTTTTCACCTCCCCACAACAAGTGCAGAATTTTTTCCCCCAATACCCTCTCAGGGGAAGACACCAAGAGATACTCTACTCCACATTTGGCCCTCCAGTCTACTGTATGCTTATCGCCCATTACCTCTGATTCCAGTATTTATACAGAAAGCAGTTTATTTGAAGAGGTCATTTATCGTCATTGTCCCCTTTTAGCCTTGCCAAGTGTGGTTCCACTTCATTTGGTCTCATCTTTGAATATCCACCATTTATACTGTTCCCCACCCCAGACCTTTTCTTGCATCTCTCTGGGATGAAGCATCCCAATATTCCAGGCCTCAAACTAACCAATCCATTGGTAGCTAGACAGCACAGACTTTTCTCCTCAGTGTGACAAATAGTTCTATCTTCTCAGAAGGCTTTTACAAAAAAGGGTCTACATGAGTAAATGGAAAAGATTTTCAGTTTAGGCTCTTCAGAAGGAAATTGACCCTTTCACTGCTTCTATATTTTCAGCTCTGGAATGTTTTAGGATCTGTTGTTCAGGAAGGTGCTAGTTTCTCTGCAGTCAACTTCAGTTAGCAGCCATAGCAAATTTTCACTTGAGGAAAAAGCTACTTTAGTTTCTTCCAAATTGTGGAAGGCTTTTCTAAAAGACACCTTCAGTCTTAGACCACCAGTGAGAGATCTGTCTGCTCCTTTGGGGAAATGAGTCATACTTCAGGGGTTGACCCAAATTCCTTTGAACCATCAGCAAAATGTGATTTAAAATTCTTGCCTTGGAAAATATCTTTCAGAGTAGCTATTTCTGAACTCCAAGCTCTAGCTTCCAAATCCCCTTACATTGTTTTTCACAAAGAATGCTACTTTATAAACTAATCCATCCTTTTTACCAAAGGTAGTGTCTGAATCAATTATCAAATACTTTATTTGCCTGTCCTCGTCCCTACTTTTTCAAATAAGGGAAGAGTACATGCTACATATTTTAGCTGTACATAGACAACTACAGTTTTATTTGCACAGGACAAGATTTCAGGAAATCAGATCAGCTGTTTCTTTCTCCCCAGACTGGGATTACCAGTTTCTAAAGTTACCTTGGCCAAATGGATTATTGATTGCATCTCGTTTGCATATAATCAACAAGGCCTCTCCCTGTCAAAGCCTCCTAAAGCAGATTCTACTAGATTTGTGACAACCTCTACCTTCTGGTCTTTGAACCTCCTGCAATGGTGTGAGGTAGTGCCAGCTATTGCCAGAGAGTAGGGCAGAGGCTGTGTTATCCGAGGAGAATAGCGGACTTGCATACTCTCTACATGATAAAGGAACCAGAAAATGTAACAAATGTGCATTTTGTTAGTACATAGATGTAAATAATGTGTTTATACATCTGAACACAGAAAATAAATAAGAGATGAAAGTTGATGCTGATTGTAACAGTAAAAATCTGGTGTACCTTGCTCACTGCATATGTTGCAAATCCTTTTATGGAGGTAAAACTAATAGAAGCTTGAGGGAGCGTACAAGAGATCATGTGTATTGTACTAGAAAGAGACACAAATAAGAGTGCCATAGCTAAACACACTTTAGATCGGGGGTAGAACATCAGTTCAGATTTAATGAGCTCAAAATTGTGAGAGATGGGGCTAGGATGGGTGACATAAACAAAACATTAGAGATCTCAAATGGATTATTAATCTTAAAGCATATTTAGGGAGGGGGCTGAGTGATCATATTGTTATTACAGCAACACTTAAAAGTAGGAAGCTGAACAAATAAAGTAATACAAATATAATTTTAAAATGACTTTATAGTGAATGTTTCTTGTAAATCTGTATAACCATGTCTGTTTTTATTGTATCTTATTTTGTTTTATGTTGTATAGAAATACTAGAAGTCATGTGGTTGATGACTTCATGAATTTGGAATGAATGTGATGGGTTGTTTTAAAATTTAATAGGAGGAGATAAAGTATTTA
Source organism: Protopterus annectens (assembly GCF_019279795.1). Lineage (NCBI taxonomy): Eukaryota > Metazoa > Chordata > Ceratodontiformes > Protopteridae > Protopterus > Protopterus annectens. The sequence goes on along the minus strand of NC_056747.1, from coordinate 930,762,850 downwards.
AGCTTGTTATGAAATGTTATGTGAAATGGCCTGATGAAGCAAATGTAAATTTGTGAAAGCACTTACCTTGTCCTGCAATTAAACTCAGATTTTTTTATGAACAGACTGTGTTATTGCCTTGTATATTAATGCAAAGAGCTGCCATGCACTGCTTGGAGTATACATGTGTATGAAATGTATATATGCTAACAGAGGATGTTAGAAGGGAAGGGGTTAAGCTCAGCCCACTTAAGAAAAGTAGCCTGAAATAAAATGACTTGGTTTAGGCCATAAAGGTTTTATCTCACAGGCCTGAATGCAGCCAGAGATGCAATGTCTGGGCTGGGATTCTGCTCTTACTGTCCTTAGTGGTTGAACTAATTGCTACCTTGGGATGTCAGAGAATGGCTGGTTAGTCTGCGCAGGAAGGGGGCAAGGGTTGGAATTTTCCTCCTCTGCCTCTGCTCTCCAAGGTACTACTAAAGATCAAACAGGACAAGCCAAGGACGATTTTAATTGCACCAGACTGGCCTCGCCAACATTGGTACCCACTCTTGCGCAGTGTGTCACGCTTGGCTCCGTGGCACCTGCCTCAGACTCCTTGCCTGTTGTCTCAGCAGGAGAACCAGCTTCTGCACCCTCAGCTGCAAACCCTGAACCTAGCAGCCTGGCTAATTACCTAATCTCTCCTTTACCATCCCTCAGTAAATCAGTGATGGATATCATTTTAGAGCAAGGAGGCCTAGTACTAGAAAATGTTATGCTGCAAAATGGAAAAGATTCTGTGCTTGGAACAAATCTCAAGGAATGAACACAGCAGTGCCCAATTTACCTCAGATTCTACAATACTTGACTGAGATGCTTCATAAGGGCTTGTCTTTTTCCTCCATCAAAATTCATGCCTCAGCCATTTCAGCTCATTATAGCACAGAGCCTCCCCTCTTCTCTCACCCACTGCTCAAGCAGATCCTCAGAGGGGCCAAAAATGTAAGGCCACCCAGGAGAGCACCAACTCCAGCCTGGGATCTTAACTTTGTCTTGGAGAAACGTACTCTTCCTCCTTTCGAGCCAGCTGCTACTGCAGATTTAAAATTTATTTCCTGGAAAACTGCTTTCCTTTTGGCAATCACTTCTGCAAGAAGGGTATCTGAATTACAGGCCCTTATGGCAGTGGAACCTTTCATCATCGTTCATGCGGACAGTGTGTCCCTCAGAACCAATCCTTCCTTCATGCCCAAGGTGGTATTCAGTGTGGCTCTTATACAGTCCATTCATTTGCCTACCTTCTTTCCTAACCCACAGAACAAACGGGGGACAGATACTGCACTCTTTAGATGTGCACAGACAGCTTAGATTCTACTTGGACAGGACTAAACCTCAAAGGTAATCTGAACAACTGCTGTTGGCATTTGCTGCAGGGACAGAGGGGAAAGCTATTTCAAAACAAACCATTTCAAAATGTATAGGCCACTGTATTCATGTCTGCTATAAGCACCATGGAAAACCTATCCCACAGGGCATCAGACCCCATTCCACCAGGGCTGATCTACCTCTACAGCCTTTCTCAGGGGCGTCCCTACTAGGGACATCCTAGAAGTTGCTACCTGGAGTTCTGTACATACTTTCACCAAGCATTATCATTCGCCAATTTTCTCTAAATCCAGGGCTGGTTTTGCCACTGCAGTCTTGCAGGGCCTTATAGCTGGTCCTAATTCTGTTTAAATTCCTCCTCCCAACCTTAGTTTTGGGAATCTACCCAAATGTAATGACTGCAACAGTGAAACACGAAGAACATAGTACAGTTGTGTACACTTACCATAAATGTAGATGTTCAAGTGTATTCACTGTTGCAGTCCTGGTTACCCTCCCTCCAGCCCCCTTTCTTCCTTTGGCTATACCGCTACTCTCACTAACTATGCTCTAAAAGCTTTTTGGTGTATTTGCTTTTCTGTTGGAGATATATCCTTGTTTTTATAGATTTAATTGCTTCCCATTAGGGGGACACCTGAAATCTGGGGCAAGAAAAACTGATGTAATGGTGTCGGCTGCATGTTTTATACCCCTGACGACTTGCCATGGAAGAAGGAACAGCAACCGACGCAGGACCCAAGACTTTGTTAATCAGGCCGACTGAGGGCTACTGCAAGCAGATAACCCAAATGTAATGACTGCAACAGTGAATAGACTCTATTTATGGTTAGTGTACACAACTGTACTTTTTCAAGTAGCTCGAGGCCAAGTCCCTATCCCATGATGCTCTCTGCCTTACCCCAGATCTAGTTTGCTGCTGCAACAGAACGGAGGTAGAGAGTGGAGCTCGGGCCAGTATATTCATCTTTTCTAGATTTATTCAATATATTTCTATTAGAATATTATAGGAAGAGTGTATTTTTCATAGTTTAACCATAGACTAATACTTAGTCATTTTCTTGATTTATTTTCTCTCTGGGGAAAAAAAAATCTTTATAGAGCGGCTGCTCTTAGGCCTTTCTTTGGCCATTTTTAGTTGGTCCCTAATCCCTTTAGACTGTTACTGTTTAACTGTTAATTTCTTAGTGTGTGGTTTAAAGTGTTGTTATAGCTGTTTAACTCTTTAGCTGCTAAACTGTTTAATTCTTAAACTAGTGTGCGGTGATTTTCAGGAATCTCTTGATAAGGCTGACCAGACTTCAAAATCTTCCAAGAGGTCTAAGTCTTCGAAAGCTTCTTCGGAGCCGAAGTAGTCTTCTCCGAAATTAGCTGAGAAGGTGCGGTCGCTGGTTCCACAGACCTCGGAACCGAGCAAGTTTTTTTGGAGCCGATCCCTGGTATTGGAGCCAGTCTCCAAAGTTTTGAACTCCCCAATTTTGCAATCGGTGGCTTCATCCATCCCTTCGACTTGTTCTTCGAGGAGCCTCTCCGATGTGGATGTGGGCCAAGTGGTGCAGAGGCTCCTCCAGAACCTGGCATTAGACAAATGGTCTGCTCTGGCCCAACCGGTCTTGGAGCCAAAGACGTCCTTGCTTTTACTGTCTGCTCCTCAGAGCTGAGCCGGGCCTTCGGAACCAGAGGAGGTAGAACTGATGATCGTGGAACCCTCGGAGCTGAGGCCTGTTTCAGTGCCATTGGCTCCGTCGACTCAGACTACTTCGGTGCCTGTCGAGTCTGGGAGCTGACACTCTCTTGTTGGCTCTGGGGGGGGGTTGAACCGATGGGTTGGTTCCTACCCTTCCTCTCGGAACTTCGGCACGGATGAGCTTGGCTGCTTCCTCTGGCTCGGAGCCCACTGTTTCGATGCCGAGAAAGTTGCCATAGTCTTTGGAACCAGCTGCTTCCTCACATCAGAGTAGAGGGACCTTCGATGCCATGAGGAGAGTTATGTCTCCAAAGAGCAGAGGGACCTTCGATGCCATGAGGAGAGTTATGTCTCCAAAGACACCCACTTCATCAGGACCTACTTCCTCATTCCCAAAAGTGCCGTGTTCTACCTCTGCATCACAGGTCCCTTTAAAGCATAGAGACCCAGAGGTTCAGGAAGCCCCATTGGTTGACCCATGTTCTACCGAGACCTCACCAGAAGCTCTCGCTTATGAGGTTCCCAGAAAGAAGCTTTGCAAGAGGAGGCATTTAGACTCCCCACAGGAGTCTTGTCACATCAGACACTGACTTAGAGGAGTCAGAAGGGTCCCCACGATCCTCCTCCTTGGATCTCTTTCACTGATATCCTAGAGATCCTTAGACAGAGGGCTGACTGGCCGCCTGTTAACCCTACTGATGATGACTCGGTGCTTTTGAAGGCCTTTGGGTTTCAACCCTCCTCCTCCTAGGTGACCCCACCCTTTGATGAATTAATGGAATTAGTTGCTCGAAGGGCGTGCGAGTCCCCTGATACTATGGAACCTGTCCCTCAGAGGCCCAACAAGTTTATTACCTCTCCGCAGGGCAAAATGTTTCTTACCAAAGGAGTGCCGGTGGATGCCATGGTGGTGGTGGCGGCCACCAAGAAAGAGATGCCTGAAACCTCTTCTACTGTCCATCCTCCTAATAGAGATTCCAGGATTATAGACTGGTATGGGAAACACTTTTTTAGTTCAGCGACTTTTGCCATGCGATCGCTCAACTATTTGACACACTTTACCAGACTTCAGAGAAATCTCCTTAAAGAGCTTGGAGATGCTCTACAGAGTACTGCAGCGAAGGGTGTTCCTGATGAGGTGACATCCCAACTCAATACCCTTAATTCTATAGTTAACTCGTCCATGCGTCTCATTTCTTAATGCAGCTGATGGTAAGAGCCAGGCAGCCAGTTCAGGAATAGCTCTTCGGAGACATTCCTGGATGTGCTTATGCGCCCTTGCAGAAGCCTTCAAGTCTTCCTTTATTAATACCCCGTTTGATGGCTCATCCCTTTTAGGGCCTAAAGTTGAGGAGACCCTCACTAGATGTGAACAAGATGGAAAGACTCCATCTGCTGTAGGAGTCCGTTTTTCCATCCCTACTAGACCTTACCCCAAAGGGCAAAAGGGAGGAAAAATGTGGTTCTGCAAGTCCCATGGAGCCTTTCAGAACACACGCAGTAAGCTCCCCTCCAGGGGCAGAGGAGGGGGCAATAATGGAAGATGCCGCCCAGGTGGCAGAGGAGGTCCACAAAACCAGGGCGACAGGGATCAGTTCTTTGGGAAGCCCTACCAGCGCTCCTGAAAGGAGGCTCTACTGTCCTCCTCTGGAGGCAGGCAGGGGTTTGCTTGTCTTTGTATCCAGATGCCTGGCTAAAAATTACAAAAGACTCTTGGGTACAAACTATTATATCCAGAGGATATGTCATTCCTTTCACAGAACCACCCCCCTGTACGAAAGAAAATCCCGGACGTTCCACCCAGTCTCTGGGATCAAAGCAACCATAGAAATTCAAAGGTTGCTAGAAGAGTCATCTAACCAGTCCCTGCAGACCAGATAGGATCCAGAACCTACTCAAGATTCGTTTTAGTTCCAAAGAAAACAGGGGACTGGAGACTCCTCTTGGACCTCAGCAGACTCAACACTTTTGTAAAGAAAGAGAAGTTCCGGATGGTCACGCTTCAGTCGATTCTTCTGTTTCTAGGAATGGCTGACTGGATGTGCTCTATAGATCTCAAGGATGAGTACTGCCATATCAAAATGGCCAGACAATCCAGAGATCACCTGTGTTTCTGGCTGGGAGCCAGTCATCATCAGTTTCGAGCACTGCACTTTGGTCTCACAACAGCCCCCAGAATGTTTACCAAATGTATGGCAGTGGTTACGACTCACCTGAGGCGTCTAGGATTCCGAATGTTTCTGTACCTGGATGACTGGCTCCTCACTGCCACCACCAGGCATCAATTAGTTCAATCTAGGGACCTCTCTCTAAAACTTTGCTCCCAGTTAGGAATTACTATAAATTTCGACAAGTTTGCATTGTCACCATTGCAGCGTATTTCCTTTATAAGAGCAGATTTAACCACCACCGCTATGGTAAAACTGCCCATGGAAAGAATAGTCACACTTCGGCAATAGGCATCGGACATTCTGGCATAAAACAAAGTACCAGCCTCTCAGGTTTTAAAACTGCTAGGTACTATGGCAGCAACTCTCATAGCAGTTCCTCTAGGGTGCATGCACATGAGAATACTTCAGTGGTTACTCTTCACCCAATGGTCTTACCAACAGCTTCGGATGTCATTCTTGATAATCATTACAGATTCATGTAAAAAGGACCTACAATGGTGGTTGACCAGCCACCATGTAACAGTAGGTCGTCCATTTGTTCTTCCCCCTCCATGGTGACCATGGATGCTTCTCTTATGGGGGGGGGGGCTTTTTCAGGGAAGAACAGCCCAAGGCACCTGGTCAGAGACAGAGTCACAGTTGCAGATCAATGTTCTGGAGATGAGAGCAGTACTTCCAAGACTCTCTCTTCCTCTGGGAATGATTCTGATTCAGACATGTCAGTAGTTTGGTACATCAACAAACAAGGGGGAACCAAGTCTTATCCCCTATGTCGAGAGGCCCTACGAGTCTGGCAGCGGACTGTATCTACCATGCGCTTTCTTATAGCGACGCACATTCCGGGGAAATCCACCGTGATCGCAGACAAACTAAGCAGAGCTCTGAACCCATTTGTAACCATTTGTAAGAATGAAGGAGAGATGAAAAACTCACATGGAACATTATGGTGAGTACATATCTTCTTTTTTTTGTATCCGTCTGAGTCTTTCCATCTGTGTTCTTTTTTATATTTCCTGTGAACTGAAACTCTGGTGTTGTAAATAGATAACATCAGATCATGAGAATACTGAGTATCATTTTCATTCGTTCCTCAACCTGTGGGTTCAAATCTGAACCTCTCATCCAACTCGACCACTTTTTTATAGCTTAGGATCGGACTCTCAAGTTCCTCCCTTACCCATGCCCCTGTCCCCCAAATTGCATTAGATCTCGTTTGCTTTACTTCTAGCAAGCTGAGATTTTTTTTCCTCTCATAGCTCCTTGTGTGTCGTGAGTGATTTAATTCAAATTTATTAGGCTACAAATACGCTAAATACGCAATGCTAAAGATAAGGAAACTACAATTAGAGGTTTCCTACTTTAAACAATGTATCAAAGAGAAAATAATACCTAAGGGCTTAAGGAGCTCATTCGCCCCTACAGGGCTATTTCAGGATGTTGCATTCATTAATGATCTTTCTAGTCTTTTTGATAAGCAAGGACTAGAATTATTGGATTTAATGGTAAAACACTATTTAAGGCATATTGATGTCTTATTGGTTGAAACTAGTGAACTTGACGAGAAAATTAAGTCAGACATTAACTTTGTGAGATATAAATATGACTACAACCACATTTTCCAGAGCATTGATGCATTGTTGGTTAAATTCAAATCCAATAAAAACAAAAAATTGGGTAGGGATAGGCAAGCGTATTCCAGCCATCTTGCCTACCCTAATTTACATAAATCTATTAACAGAAATAACAACACATCTGTGGAACGCACCAACAATGCTAATGACAGAGTGACAGCACCCCTTGACAGTGATGGGTTGCCCGATGGGGGCAACTATGACTTTGACATCATGGATGACGACCCCACGCCTCAAGAACCAAGAAGGAGCAGTAGGATCCGTGACATTTACAACAATCAAGGGAACCGCCCTAACTATAGAGGCCAACAGAAGCCTTTTTTAGGACGGAAGTACTATCAGAGGCAACACAACAAGAACAAATCCAAATAGACTTTAAGGATGGAAGTACTGTAGCACTTCCGTCTGTACCAACCATCCTGACCAACATCAAAGGGGACTTTAAAGTCTATAACTTTTCTAATTGTCACATTGAAAGTGACTTGATAGAACTGTTAGCCTTTGGTTTGTCCTTTGTCCCTGATCAGAGGATCCACTTTCCTAAGCTCCTTACAGACTTTAAATGCTTTGTACGTAGTTTGAATTTTAAAGTGTTATTTCAGGGGGATTTAACTAGTGATAGATCTGCTTTTAAGTTGCGGAGTGTTTTTAACCCTCCCTTGCACCCTACTCTTCACATGTTTGAATGTGCTTGTGAATTAGATCTAAGGCAGCTTTTTGAAAATTTGAAATGGTTTGATAATAAGTGTAATATTTCGCGTGACCAAAGAATTGCTTTGAAAAACCTACGTGATATGCCGATTAGGGTTATTAAACCTGACAAGGGTGGAGGGTTGGTCATCTTTGACAAAGAAGATTATAACTCTAGAATGTTAACAGTACTGAATTCTCCCGCATATGACACCTCATCGTTAAATGAGATGTCTGGGCAATATAATAAAATTAAAGGGTACTTTAGAGACCTATTTATTGATGGCAGGATCGACATTGACACCTTCAACTTTATAAACATCTCTTTTCCTAGGATCCCAGTCATGTCTGGGATCCCTAAAATTCATAAAAACTTGTTAGATCCACCAATGCGGGCTCTGATTGATGGAAGATGCTCAATTACCCACCCTTGTGCTAGAGTAGTGGACCACATCATTTCAAAGTACCTCAGGTTTATACCCCAAATCTGTAGAGACTCTTGGTCCTTTCTCCAATCTATTGACAACATCCCTTTCAATTCGTCCTTCAATTTTTTAACAATAGATGTAGTGGATTTATATACATCTATACCACACCAGGAGGCGATTGAATGGGTGGAGTTAATGTTGTCAAATTTAAAGGCTTCAAATGATGAGATTGCAGTGGTTACACTACTTTTGGACATTATTTTGTCCTCAAATTTTTTCATCTTCAATAACTGCTATTATTTACAGAAAAGAGGTATTGCCATGGGCTCCCCTTGTGGAGGGAGCGTGGCAAACTTAGTGGTTGCATATTGGGAGAACACCTGCCTCTTGAGTAACACTACATACAAAGAGTCTATAAAATTCTATACTCGGTTCTTGGACGATGTGTTTATCCTTTTTCAAGGAGGTGAAGAAATTGCCATTGACTTAATTGAGTATATGAATGAGTCATCTACTTTTTTAAAATTCACACATCACTTCTCAACCACTGAAATAGATTAAATTGACGTTAAATTAGTTAAAGATGTTGACAACCACCAGTATTTATCTAGTATTTTTAGGAAACCTACTTATTGTAATGCTTTCCTTCATTTTGATAGCAACCATCCCTGGAAACAGAGGAAGTCGATTGTTAAAGGACAGCTAGTTCGAGCCGTCCGTATGTGTAATACCTCCGAGGCCTTTGATCTTGAGTGTTCTACACTTAGGGGCCATGTTTTTGAATAGGGGGTACCCGATCGACTTAATTGATGGCTTAATCGAAGAGGTTTCCTTGAAGAGAGAAAATGGTGTTTACAAACCCCTTCTCCTTCAACGGAATGTAGATATCACAAGTAGTTCTGAACTTGTGGTCTGTACACCATCTCTGAACCTTATGAAGGATCAACATGATTTAGGTGAACCAGCTCCTATACAAAATTCACTTTGCTGTGATTTTAAGTCTAGTTTTGTCATCACATATAATAGACATGTTAACGCCATCTGTTCGATTATTAAGAAAAATTGGTATTTTATTTTAAATAACGCTCAGTTAATTGAGACTTTGGGACTACAACCCTCTTTCGTATTTAAGAGGGGTAGCAACTTAAAAGAACTTTTACAATCAAGGGAATCTTCTTCTTTTTCATCGAGACAAAATGGTACTTTTATTTGTGGCACCTGCAATTGGTGTAAACTCTTGAAAGTTGGTAGTTCTTTCATTGTTAATGGGGACAAATACACCATTAAACATAAGATCACTTGTAATACTAAATCAGTGGTTTATCTAGCTCTCTGTAACTGCTGTCCTGCATATTATGTTGGTAAGACGGACCGTAGATTACGGGACCGTATTTACCAACATAATTATGCCATTAAAAACAAAAAGGGCGATAATGCCCTTTCTAAACACATCTTAAACCACATTGGGCATAGTTTTCAATTTATGGGGATAGATTGTGTAAATGTGGGCATTAGGGGTGGGCCACAATCACTTCTACTCGAAATTAAAGAGCTAGAATGGCAACTTTTGTTAGATGCCTTTTCTTTCCCCGGGTTGAATGATGCTTGCAACATCTTGGCTGTTTTAAAATATAAAAGTTACTTAAGGTAGCCCCTTTAATTAGCTATATTCTTGCAGGGGTTATGAAATGTTTCCAATTCAAATTATGGGTTTAAGGTAAATAGATCAGTTGTTTATGTAGTAAAGTGTGTATATATGTTTTTACATTCCTCTATATGTTTTACATACTTTTTAAAGTGTATATATCGCTTGATAAATTGTTTTTCTTGACTGCCATTCTATATTTACATGTTAGAGAGCGGGGTTAGCTTCCATGTATTTATACTATAAATTTACATTTTGATATGGTGATTTGTTGTTACATTATATGTTTGTACATAGAGGTTTATGTGAAGAATAAGAATGAGTATTTTATTATTTTAATTTGAAAAGGTGTGTCCAAGGAAATGACATCATTTCCTTAGTTAAAGTTTTAAATTGATTGTAACTGGCGCTTTTCTTTCTTGTCCGATGAAGCTTCTGTTGGTACGGAGGCGAAAACGTGTTACAATAAAGTTCGTTTACATAGATCTATATTGTGGAACTATCCTTTGCAAGAGATTTGCAAATATAACATTGTGGATTTATTTTTCCCTGAAGGTTCGGGAGGTCCTGGACTCGCACGCTTGTTTGTGTAGGCTACAAATACGAGGTAGAAAATGACCGTTACCCTTCTACAAGGTTTTTTTTTTTTTTTTCGGGTTTCTCTATTTAAGTTTTTTTAGATACTTTTATACCTTTGGGTATTTCTCTCCCTACCATTGTTGGTAGTTTCTTTTCCTGTTTCCCTTCTAAAAAAAATTTCTTTGCCCTCTTAGAACTTTGTTTTTGTTGTGGTTGTTTAACTGGATTATGTCTGATAAACCTGACAAGCCTGTTGGGTTCAAAACATGCATGTTCTGTGGGCATAAGATTCCTCAAGCTGATGCCCACAGGGAGTGTTTACTGTCTAGGGCTCAGTCATTTTGATGTCTTTTGTGAGATTTGTTCAAGTTTTGATGCTCGTGCTCTTGTGGTACTCCGAAACTAATTCTTAAGGGTCTTCTTCCTCAGCCTGCTTCTGTTGCTGGTCCATCTCTAGAATCAGGGGCTCAAACCCTTACAACAAAACATTAGGAGCCCAGGGAGCACAGAAAACACTCCCCTGCCTGGTCTCCTCCAATAAGGGTTACTTTTGAGCCACCAGCTAAGACTCAAACTGTTGGATCCAAGGCTTTCAATCAGACAAATTTTGTCACCTCCTTGGTACCGAAATCCTAGCCCCTGTCTGGAGGTTGTATCTCCTACTATGAGGTCTCCCTTTTTTCAAGGAACCATGAAGCCTTCGAGATGTCTCTCTGTCATTCTGCTGGTTATATTTCCTACTGTGAGGTCTTCTTTTCTTCAAGGAACCCCGAAGAAGCCTTCGAGACCTCCCTCCGCATCATTACCTGTCTGATCTTCCTGGAGCTTTTCTGAAGCGGAGGTGGATAGGGTGATGTTCCTCAAGATGCAGATACAGATGGAAGTTTTGCTTGGTCCATCCTCCACCAGATCCATGAACCAGCCTACCTTTGTGCCTTTGATTTCTCCTCCTCTGGTCCAACCTCCCATTTTGGATCTGGAGGAATCCAGAGTCAACATGTCTGACTCAATCGTCCTTCCTTCCCTGGCTCCGACTATGTCTGTGATCCCATTGGCTCTGACCTCCTTAGAGCATGATAGATTTCTGAGCTGAAGCATCTGATCTACAGGAATGTCCTCAACTCTGAAGTTTTTGGAGCCATCACTTTCCCTCAGACCCTCAGTGCATGACAGTTCAGCTCGGACTCCCCTTTTGGGGCAGGGTATCTGTGAGGGTTTGGAGCTGTCTACTTCTAGAGCTTCAGTTCAGAAGCGATTGCTTTTGGCCTCTCTGAGTCCTTCTGCATTCAAAGTGGTGGCGAGGATATTCTCCCAGCCGAGAATTACTTGGACTCAACCTCCTTTGGGTCCTACTCCTGTTCTGACTTCTGCACCTGAGACTTCCCATCTTCCAACTCAGGAACCGCTAGACCCTAAGCCTCCGAACAGCTCCCCTGCTGAGCACCCAGTCTCTTCCGACATCCCAGGAACATCCCATGGAAGAGGTTCCTCAGAAGAGACTGTGCAAGAGAAGGCACCTGGATTTCCCCTCAGGAATCACTGACATATGCTTTGAGGAAGTGGAAGGGTCCCCAAGATCTCTACCAGATGCTGTATTCTTTGGAGACATCCTTGAAGTCTTGCACCAAAGAGATGGTTGGTCTACCCAAAGTCCTTCCTCAGAGGAGTCGTTTTTGAAGGCCTTCAACCTTGTCTCCTGCAGGCCATGGAAGGAGCTGGACACTGTGGAGCCCATTCCAAACAGCTACCAAGATCCTTAGTGCCCCATCTAATGGGCAGCACTGAACTAAAGGTTCCCCGGTGGATGCCATGGTTGTGGCAGCTACTAAAAAGGAGCTGGCTGAACAGAGCACCTCTGTACATCTCCCTAACAAGGTGTCTAGGGCTTTAGACAGAATTGGGAAATGGGTGTAAGCTTCAGCGACTTTTGCATTGCTGTCGCTGAATTACCTAGGACACTTCACCAGACTACAGAGGGACTTTAATTATGGAACTCCCTATCTCTGTCCCAGAGTCCATGTCTGCAGAGGAGCAGAAAACCTTTTCCTCCAGACTGGTCACCCTACAGTCTCTATAACACTTCCTTGAGACTAATCTCATGCAGCTGAGGGTATCTCAAGGGTGGCCAGTTTAGGCATTGCTGTAAGGTGCCATGCCTGGATGTGGCTCTGTGACTTCATGGAACCTTGCCATGCCTGGATGTGGCTCTGTGACTTCATGGAACCTTTCAAGGCATCCTTCATCAATGCTCCTTTTATGGATTGTCGTCATTTGGCCCCACTGTTAGAGAGACTCTCCCCATAGTGAGAAGGATGGAAAGACCTTGTCTGACATCAGAATCCGTTTTTCTACCCCACAAAGACTATTCTGCAGGAACCAGCTTGGTGGTAAAAAATTCAAATTCAAAAAGTCTCAAGGTCCTTTTCAGGAATCACAGGGAGATTTTTTCCCCCAGAGACAGGGGGAAATGACTATAATGGTAGACGCTGCCGTCTTGGCAGAGGGGGTCCGCAGGATCAAGAATTAAGACCCCTTCTCATATAGATCCTTTCAGCTCTCCTGAGAGGTTGCAGGACTGTCCCTCTCTGCTTATCCTTGCACCCAGACACATGATTAGCCATCACAAGTGATTGTTTGGTACAAAGGATCATATCCAGAGGATATTCCATTTCATTTTTCTAAAGACCAAAATCAAAGAAAAAATCTTCCTGATGTTCCACGCAATCAGAGGGAGGAAGCAGCATTACAAATAGCAAAGCTGCTAGAAGAGTCATCCATGAGGTCCCACCAAACCAAGTTTGATCTGGAATTTACTCCAGGTTCTTTTTAGTGCCGAAGAAGACAGGGGGACCGAAGACCAATCTTGAACCCAACTTTACTAAACAAATCTGTAGACAATATGAAGTTCCGGATGGTCACGGTTTAGTCCATTCCACCTCTGTTATGAAAGGACGAATGGATGTACTCCATCAACCTTCAGACGTGTACTATCTCATCAAAATGAACAGAAGTGCCAGAAATGTTCTCCTTCTGGTTGGGGACAAGTCATTATCAGTTCAGAGTATTGCCCTTTAGTCTCGCCATAGCCCCATGGTGTTTACCAAATACATGGTGGTAGTAGAAGCTCACTTGAAGACTGCATGGATTTGGCGTGTTTCCTTGTCTAGGTGATTAGCTCCTGACTGTACCAACTAGGCATCTACTATTACAAGCCAGGGACTATCTACTACATCTAGCCCCTACCTTTGGCATCATGAACAACATGCAGCAGATATCTCTTCTACAACCCATACAGATGATAGACTTTAAATGAGCATATTTAGACACAGCCAATTGTCCAGCCTTCCTGCCTTCAGAAAGGATTTCCACCTTAAGATCACACAGTCAAATTCTAGCCATTCCAACACCCCCAGCAAATCTAGTCCTCAGAGCATTAAGTTTGATGGCTGCCACAATAACCTTGATTCCAACTGCATGCTTACACTTGAGTACTTCAATGGACTCTGGCAGTCCAATGCTCCTTACACTCCTACCTGCTAAATCACCCCCATCAGCTTGTCCCGAGTGTGCAAAGGTTCACTTCTGAGTGCACCCACCATAAAAGTCGTCGAACAAGGATGACCCTTTCTTCTTCCAGCCCCCCCCCCCCCCCAAAGCCATAGATGCTTCCCAACTTTGGTGAGGGGGCATTTTTTGAGTTGGATGGTCCAAGGCACATGGTCAACTCAAGAGACCAAATTGCACATCAGTGTCCTAGAGATGAGAGCAGTGCTCCTAGAGTTGCAAGCATTTCGGAGCCTTCTACTTTTAGGAACAATTGCAATACTAACGGACAGTATTTTGGTTGTATGGTACATCAACAAACCGGGAGAAGCAGTGAGGATTTAGCAGTGGGCGATCTCTTACAACTGCTTCTTGATTACAAAACACATTCTGGGGAAATCCAACATTTTGGTGGACAGGCTCAGCAGATTCCTTACGAGTGGTCTTTAAATCAATGGCAAACATGATCTTCCATAAGTAGGGTCAACCTTACTGCAATCTCTCTGCTTCACCCCTCAGCAACAAACGCAGCAGGTTCTTTGCCCTGATCCCTACTCAGAGACAGTCACCGAAGTGGAAGAGATTTTCTATATGTGCTCACCAGAGGTTTTCTATATGGTCTCACCCAAAAACATTTGGATCCTTTTATAGCCCCTATTCCTGCAGTTCTGGATTTTCCTGCTTCAGTCTTCCAAAGTGGGGCAAGTTTTCTACTATTAAGGTGCAACTGGTAGCCATATCAAATTATTATACTGGGGACAGTTCGTCTTCACTGGCTTCATCTAAATTGTGTAAGACGTTTCTAAGGGGTACCTTTACTTAGACTATCTATAATGGACCCTACTCCTCCTTGGGACTTGACCTTGATGTTACAAGCTCTTGTCATATTTCCTTTCAAACCTTCAGCCAAGATAGAATGGAAGTTTCTATCCTGGAAAACTGCTTTTTTAGTGGCCGTCATGACAGCTAAGAGGGTATTCGAATTACAAGCTTGGTCAGCCACCCCCCACCCCCATTTGATTTTTCATAAAGATAGTGACCTTGCATACTAATCCTTTTTTGCCTAAAGGTGTCTCCAAAAACAGTATCCATCAGGTCATTAACTGGCAGTTTTTTTCCCCAATTTCCAGAAAAGGGGTGAATACACTCTTCACTTGTTGACGTACATAAACGGCTGCATTTCTATTTGGACAGGTCAAAATATTTTTGAAAAACTGATCAGCTTTTTGTTTCCTTCTCCAATTTTTATTATTTATTTACATTTGGTGACTGGGAGAGTAAGACTGAACACAGGTCCGTTTTCAGCAGAGGCCCAGGGAGAAAAACTCCACATTAAGTATTTGCATTTATTATACAGTTAAAAAACATACCATTTAAATATAGACAGTCTAGCTAAGGATGCAAGACAAGAATAAAACATAGATGTAAAACAGCTGTAGAACATAGTACTATGTTAAAATATGGTGACATATACCAAATATGGTTACAAATGTAGTTGAGATTCATCAGTGAACAATTGATACAATCTGTTTTTCAGGTACATAACAGCCATTAGCAGTTGTTGCTTCAAGAAGTTAGTATTATGTGGTAGGTAGCTGGGAACATGAGTAGCTAAGCTTGCTAAGAGTAGATTGCTGATAGAGGGCCGAGAGCGGTAGTGGGTGGGTGGAGTGGATGTTAGAAAACAGAAGACCAGTGTCCAAACTCACTTTGTCTAAATGGATCACAGACTGCATTTCTCATGTGTATTCTGCTATAGGAATACCTTTATCTGGTCATGTTAAAGTTACTAGATCATGTCTACATCTCAAGCTTTCTGGTCTAGAGTTCTGATAGATGACATTTGTGCAGCTGCTACTTGGTCAAACTCCTATATGTTTGTCACACATTACAAGTTAGATACTGTCTAGAGGTAGGGCTGATTTTGGCTCCGCAGTTCTTCAGAATATCCTTCCATGAGGGCCACCCAGGGTTACTGTAGCTGGGGACCATGTCCCACAGGTTGAGGAACGAATGAAAATGACAAGATCAGATAAAGAAGTTGTGTACTTATGACAAGGTTCCATCTGTGTTGTCCATTTTCATTCTTCCTCAACCTTCAAACCCTCCATCCCTCTGTCCCTTCTGGGAAGATTTGCGGAGGTGTTCTAGTAATTGCTGTTCCTTTTGAGCTCCTAGTTTTATCTGCTGTCTGTCTTCTGATAGTTCTCTATCCATCCTTTATGTATTGCTTATACAGCTGCAGCAAACACAATCTGAGCTAATTTGGAGGACAGGGGTATTACAGGTAAGGGAGGAGCTTGAGAGTCTGACCTTTAAGCTATTTAAAAAAAAAAAAAAGGGCAGCAGAGTCTGATCCAAGGTTCAGATCCAAACTCACAGGTTAAGGAATAATGAAAATGTGTTTTTGAAGAATGAAAATGGACAACACAGATGGAACATTATGAGAAGTACATAACTCTTTATGTAATTATTTATTGAATATATCTAAACCTTTCATTGTGCCTGGTCTTTTAGAAAATATTTTAACCCTTGAGAGTACTTGCATTTATTTAGTGGCACCGTAGTATCTCTCCTGAAAGCCTTGCTGACTGGTTAACACTACCATCTGCACAAGTATTAATTTTAGTAAGAGTTATTGGATACCCTAGTAAGAGCCTTAAACTAGATGGCTGGTGGCAGTGAATCTACTTTATAGTCTGGAAGTGATATAGCAGGTAAATCTGTGCCAGGTGTGTGTATGAAAATCAAATCTCAGAGTATGTCAGCTACTTGGAACAGGAACACTGAGCCCAGATTTCTGCAGAGAGAAAGATGGAGTGTTATTTGGGGCCTGGTGAGGAAGTCCAGCCCCAGGACTGGAGTGTGCTCCTTGTGTGCTCTTAAGGGAAATTGTGCCTGGTGCAGAGAGCTGCATCTCAAAATACTGTGTATCTATTTTTTTCTAAGTGAACGTTCCCTACTGGTGGTGTTGGTGAGGATTGAGGCTCCTTGACTACTGGCCAAGAGGAGGGACGTCACATTCTGGTGAGCAGTGGTGTGGATATTAATTGAACTTCTGTAGCCAGTAAGCAGTTGTTACTAAAGCTGTGTGTACTCTCGGCAGCCACAATGTAAATTTTTTAGAACCGTTTTATTTATTTTGTTTACCTTAGTCAAGGAAAGCAGGCACGGATGTCAGCAGAGGATTATAGCAAGCTGACAGTGAACCAGTTGGCTAAGGTGTGCATATCCAAAGGACTGGTGCATGCCAACCTGACTAAAGAGGAAATAATTTCAGCCTTAGTCGTAGCTAGACCAGCAACAAGGAGGACAGCCAGTCTGGCAATAGGGATGTGCAGTCCTCAGAAACAGGACAGTTCACCTTTTCCTCAGAGGATTTAAAAACCTGTCTGGAGTTGAGACTTCAACTGGAGGCAAAGTGCATGGAAGTGGAATCAGCAGAGACTACAGCATTTGGAAGTTGGAAAAAATAAGACTGTGGCGTTTGGAGCCCAAAAAATATGAGAAACAGTGTCAACATGAGAGGGACAATGCCAACTCTTCGGGAACATGGAAGGTAATGGGGAAGGGAATAACCGAACCCCAGAAGCGACAAAGGTCAGTAAATTTCTGCTACTGTATAAAAAGTGATAATTTTGTAGTTTTATTCAAATATTTGAAAGAATATGTGAACAGTATAATGTTGACCAAGGGCTCTGGGTACAGTTCTTGACCCCCTTACTCCGTCGTAAAGGTTTAACTGCTGCTTCTAAATTGTCTGATACGGATTGTTTAAATCATGACAAGGTTAAATAATGTTTACTGGAATGTTAAGTTAACAGCTGAAGCTTACAGAAAAAAGTTTTTTGAGCATAGACGCAAGGCTGATGAAAGTGTATGTGATTATATTGCTGAGCTGAGCACTTATTTTCATAGTTGAGTGAGTGGGTGTGAGGTCACCACTTTTGAAAGGCTGGCAGACCTTTTTAGTGAGCGAACAAGCCCTTAGCACTTTGCCTGAGGACATGAGAATCTGGTTGGTAGACTGGGAGTGTAACTCGGCAGATGAGCTGGGGAGAAAAGGGGATCTCTACTTAGCAAGCAGGTCACCACTGGACAAGAAGGGGATACCCAGTGCTGCACATGGATATAAGGGAACCTATGGTGGGCAGCCTAAAACGCCCCAGCTGAGTAGTTCAGGTACACGGCCAGGATCAAGGTTTAGATATTTTAAATGTAACCAGAGGGACCATAGAGCATGTAAATATTCACTGAAGCAAGGCGGGGAGCAAAAGATGAGGGAGCTGGAAAGTGGGAATAACAGTATGCCAGTGGTAAATTGTTTGGAGACAACAGGCACACCAAACTATCACCTGAGTTTGTATCCCATCTTAGTGGATGGAAAACAGACTGTTACTAAGAGAGAGAGCCTCTGACATAACCATTGTGAAGTCTGCAGTGGTTAGAGGAGCAGTACTTGCTTGGGCAGTCCACTCCAGTCAAAGCTTTAGGAGGGACCCCATTTCGAATACCTTTGGCCATGGTTCACCTTGACTGGGAGGGTGGTAAAGGAAGCAGGCAAGTAGGTGTGTTTGAAGATATCCCTGTAAATGTCTTGATAGGGAATGATTTTGATAATGCAGTACCTTGTGTGCATGAGTTACACACAGTCAGGCCTTGAGATAGGCATGTGCTCTGGTAGCCTGGGGGAGACCCAGACAAACCCCACACCTGAAGCCAGGGCTGGTGATGTGACTATTTCAGGGAGGGAACTACCCTGTAGTGAGCCTGAAGATAAGGCACAGCTGCTGATGGGTACTGATGTTCCCTTGGACAGGGTGACTGCAAGGGCAGGGGTGAGTGGTAGTACCTAGGCTGGCTTTGAAGCACCGGTGTCAGAAGATACCAGACCTCCTGTGGAATGGGAGCTGGGAAGGGTTGAAAAGGTAGAGTTGAGATGGGCTCAGCTGTCAGACCCTACAACACAAAGCTTAAGGTAGATAACTAAGGAGGCACCTGATTTTCAAGGAAAAGCTGAGTCTGTATACTGCAACAGAGGATTATTGTATAGAGAAGTGGACCCCTGAGGGAGGGTTAGAGGATGAGTTAATACAGCAGTTGATAGTGCCTAGAGCCTACTGTCTGGCACGTCTAGCCATAGTCCATGACATTGCTTTTGCAGGTCATATGGCATAAAGCAAACCAAAAGACATATTATGCAGAACTTTTTTTGGCCTAGGATTGCAAGGGAGGTAACAGGGTCCTGCAGGACCTGTGAGCACTGGGCAAAAAGTAGGCAAGGCAAGAGACCAGGTCAAAGCTCCTTTGACTTTGCCTGTGACTGAGGAGCCATTTCAGAGGGTAGCTATGGATATTGTGGGGCCTCTGAATACCCCAAGTTCGACAGGGAAGAAATGTATCCTAGTGGTAGTAGATTATGCAGCAGGATACCCTGAGGCGGTGGCTCTGTCATCCATTGAGGCAGAAAAGGTGGCAAATACTTTGTTAGAGATTTTTCAGTAGGGTATTTTTCCTGAGAGAATTACTGACTGACATAGGTGCCGATTTCATGCCAGACCTGCTGGCTAATCTGTGGGAGCACTGTGGGGTGAAGCACCTAAAGACTACCCCCTACCACCCACAGACTAATGGTCTTGTGGAGAGGTTGAACTCTAAAGACCATGCCAAGGGAATTTGTAGACCAGTTTGAGAGTGGAACAAATATTTGCTCCATCTGCTTTTTACATACAGAGAGGTACCCCAGAATCCATTTTTTTTTCATCCTTTGAGTTGCTGTATGGGCATAGGCTGAGGGGGCCCTTTGATCTGATTTGTGATAAATAGGAGGGCATGTGTGAATCCCACAAGGAGTCTATTGTGGCATGTCCTAAGCCTCAGGACAAGGCTTGGGGAGCTCATGGGCTTGGCCCAAGAGAACCTGGCAGGAGCCCACAAGAAGAAAAAGCTCCGGTATGTAACCGGAAAGCTCAAGCCCAAGAGTGTGCTGTGAAACAGTAGGTTATGGTGCTCATTCCTGTCAGCCACAGTAAGCTGCAGGCAGCTTGGGAAGGACCCTTCAAAGTGGTAAGGAAGGTCAGTGATACCTATATGGTAGAACTGCTAAGCATGAGACAGGGGCACAAGCTGTACCATGATAGGAAGGCCCTTGTAGTAAGTATTTACAGTGGGTGGTAGGAGGAGTCTGAGGGGGATCTGGTGATTGATCTCTTCAGTGAGGCTCAGACTGACACCTCAGTTGAAGGGGTGACAGTGGTCCAGGAGCTATCCCCTACCCAGGTTTGAGAAATCAGAATAGTATTACAGGGGTTTATGGACATGCTGATTTGGGAAATCTGGATGCAACACCTGGTGTAGCACCATGTTGGATACAGGACCCCAAAGCAGGCCCCTTTCAGAGTGCCTAAGCGAGTCAGACAAAACTCTAAGGAAAGAGCTACAGGAAATGTTGGAACTGGGAGTAATCCAGGTGTGCAGCAGTTCCTGGACCTCCCCAGTGGTGCTAGTACCAAATAAGGACAGCAGCACCAGGTTCTGTGTGGACTACATAAAAGTAAACAGCCACACTGAGTCAGATGCTTACCCCATGCCTAGGACAGATGAAGCCTTAGAGCAGCTGGGTTGGGCCAAATACCTGACCACTATTGATTTGATGAAGGGCTACTGGCAGGTGCTCTTGACTCCCACCACTAGAGAGAGGTCAGGCTTCGTGAACACATATAATCTGAAAGAAGTCACAAAGATGCCATTTTAGATGAACAATTCCCCAGCAGCCTTCCAGAGGCTGGTAGTATCCTAGCAGGAGAGTATGCCCTTATTTACCTGGACAATATTGCCATCTACAGCCATTCCTGGCAAGAGTACCTTCAGCATGTCAGGGAGGTCCTAGACAGGTTGCAAAGGGCAGGCTTGATCATTAAGCCCAGTAAGTGTCAAGTGGGTATGGCAGAGGTCTTCTACCTGAGACATAGAGTGGGGAGTGGCAAGATCAGGCCAGAACCTGCTAAAAGTAGAAGCTGTTGAAGCATAGCCTGCCTCTGTTACAAAAAAAAATGGATGAGGGCATTCTTGGACAGTGGGGTCCTATAGAAAGTTTGTTACCAATTATAGTACAATAGCTGCTCCCCTTACAGACCTGATGAGGAAAAACAGGCCAGATAAGGTAGTATGGACCCCAGCCTGTGAGCAAGCATTCCAAAAGCTTAAAAAGGCTTTGGGAGGACCTCCTATGCTAGCCAGTGCAGATTACAGCAATTAATTTATTGTGCAGGTGGATGCTTCAAACCACAGGGTGAGGGTTGTACTCAGCCAGGTTTCCTCAGAAGGAGAAGAGCACTCTGTTGTATATCTCAGCTGTAGACTTTAACCAAGGGAGGAATGTTGTGTAGCTGTAGAAAAATGTCTAGCCATAGTATGGGCACTGCAAAAACTTCAGCCCTATTTGTATGGAAGGAAATTTACTGTGGTTACAGACTACAGTCTTTTAACATGGCTACATCGAGCCAGCCAGCAAAAGTTAAGGTGGAGCCTAGGGTTGCGGGCATATGACATGACAGTGAAGCACTTGGCGGAGCCTAGGGTTGCAGGCATATGACATGACAGTGAAGGATCATAGTAGGGTTAGCAGTGCCAATGCAGATGGGCTGTCAAGACAAGGGTATAGGTTAATGTATTGACAGATGGGTTTATTTCTCTCAAGCAATGTATCTGAAATGTACTTCATTTGATCTTCAACCTGCGGGTATCGGATCCGTAACGGATCCGAGCTGGCAACTTCACAAGCATCTGCTCTGAGCTCCAAGCTCCTGCTCTACCCATAATACATCACTACTACCTTCCAGCCCTCAGATCCCTTTTGCCACGGCTTCCATTGCATCATGATTCTTGAACTCCAGGTTGTGAGTAGGTTTTTTGAAGTGTTTTTTCCCTGTTTATTAGTGTTTGGTGTGTATGCTGGTAGCATAGGATGTCCTTCAAGAATGCAACTGCAGTCAACATATGGGTTGTCCTGCCTCAGGCAGCCCTCGGTCGGCCGAATTCCAAAGTCTGGGTCCGGCGTCGGCTGGTGTCGCCTCCTCTCCGACGTCACAACGGCTGGAGTATAAAGGCATCGGCCGACGCCATCTTCTCCAGTCTTTCTTGCCGCGCGGTGCCCGAAGCAGAAGCAGTTCGCAAGTGCCGGTCGGTCAGCTCCTGTGTTTTCAGTACCGAAGTCATCTAAAAGCCAAGTACCCCGTTGGGGAACATTTTTTCTTGCCTCAGCCGATGTCAGAACAAATTGAGAAAGTTAATTGTTTGTCTTGTGGTAAACAAATACCTCGTAAGGACTTCCATTCTTACTGTCTTCCTTGCCTGGGCCCAGACCACGACGTCTCGGCCTGTGCTGCCTGTGCTTGCTTTAATAAGCGCACTCTCAGGCGCCGGGCAGAATTTGCTGAAGACTTTTTTGGCGAATCCTTCGCATATACCATGCCGTCGGATCAACTGACAGCTCAATCTTCCAAAAAAATGGAAGGACCGGGACCGGCCTCCTCGGCCCGCGTCCTCTACCGATACTACTCCTAGACCCTCCGCTAGTGCTTCGGTCCCTGCGGAAGCGGTAATTCAGCCGCTCCAGGCCGACGACACAGTGTTAACTAGTCCTTCGGTCCCGGAGACCTCTCTGGTGCCGGTTGTTGTTTTTCCTCTGGATACCGAAGTTCTTGATTTACCCGACACCATTCCGGTGGACAAGGTCACTCCTGCACGTGGGGCTGGTAGGCCTCCTGTATCTATGTCCATCAAGGCCTTTGCACGTGCTAAGGCCGCCAGCCAGGCCAAGGCCCATCCTAAACCTGCTGTCCAGGCCCCCTCTTCTGATAAACAGATTGTCTCTTGCTGCAGACCTTATTTCCCTTATCAGGGGGTCTCAGCCTCACCCAGACAGAGGTTCTCAGCCTCCTGCAGAGAAAAGGCCTAGAACTGAGCAGACTGAAAACCTCTCTTCAGATGAGGCCTCTGGGGATTCTGAGCATTCAGATATTCAAGAAGAATCCTTCCAGGCCTATGAGGACTCTAATGCTGAGGAATCAATACCCTCTGCCTCTCCTCCAGAGGATTTCTCTTTTGGTGAAGTCCTGCACTCAATGAGGGAACATTTCCAATGGCAGGGTCAGGAATTCTCTGATTCCAGGAAAAGGCTCTGTACCTTCCCCAGCACAGACCTTTAGCTATTCCTCCTGTGATGGATGTTTTGGATGATGTTTTCTCTGATTCCAGTGCTAACCCTGACTCTCTCCCCCCTGCTCCTGTCAAGCCAGACAGATATTACAGAGTCCCTGACACTCACAAACATCTCTTTAAGGCCCACACCGTGGATTTAGAAACTATTTCACAGGGTCCCAAGGGAGTGGCTACCTCCACTGCCAAGAATCCTTTGCCAGCGGATAGGGAAGCCAGGTCTATGGAGAGATGGGGTAAAAAAGTTTATACCTCTACCACCCTAGCCATGAGCCATGAGGTCTCTTAACTGCCTTTTTCATATGTTTCAGTACCAGGATTTTTTACTGGATGATTTACAGAAAAAGTTAGCCTCTCCTGAGCCTATTGACAGAAAGGCATTGCAGGATCACATACATAACACTCAGCAGGTTAACAATCATTTTCTTCAGTGTGGTTATGATGCATTGGAAGCTTCATGTAGGGCAGCTATGACTGGGGCTGTGATACGTAGACATGCTTGGTTAAAAGATCAGCCACTGCCAGACCATGTCAAAGTAAAGTTACTTGATGCACCTCTGGAAAAACAGAAGCTTTTTGGCGCTAATGCACAAGATGTGTTAAAGTCCATTGAGGAAAAAGCTAAGTCAGTACAGACAGTCAAGGATTTCCTCCAGGTTCAGCCTCCCAGATTCAGTAGAAACTGGCCTTCAAAGAATTGGTCCTTCCCAGACTCGGACAAGTTTCAAAGGGGAAAGAACAGGCGTGGCCGAGGCCAAGGACAATACCGGGGCTCCTACAGGGGACGCCAATGGCAACCTACAAATCAAAGAAGTGCTGCAGCCAGTCCAGCTGCACCACAAGGACAATTACAATGACTTGACTTTCATACCGCCTACAAGGGCTCAGAGAGAAGCACCCTTGGGCGGAAAATTATCCTTATTCTGAAAGAACTGGCATATCTTAACCAAGGACAGTTGGATTCTGGATTTAATAGACAAGGGTTACAGATTCCACTTCCATACTTTACCTACAAGACAAGGCATGCCAAACCTGCCACACCATCAAAGAGCAGAGGCACTCATTCAAGTTTCAAAGCTATTAAGTATAAAAGCAATAGAAAAGGTACCTCCCCAGGAACAAGGCCAGGGATTCTATTCAAGACTGTTCCTTGTTCCAAGAAAGGAAAACAAATGGAGGCCTATACTGGACTTGTCTACTCAATACTTTTCTCATTGTGCCAAAGTTCAAAATGCTGACGTTACAGCAACTCCTTCCCATGCTGGGCAAGGGGTTTTGGCTGGTCACTCTGGACCTCAAGGAGGCATACCTGCATGTCCCAATCAAACAAAGCTGCAGAAGATACCTCAGATTTCTTGCAGGGACAGAGCACTATCAATTCTCAGCATTGCCATTTGGCTTATCTACTGCACCCAGAGTGTTTACGAAATGCCTGGCAACAGTAGTGGCACACTGCAGACTCCAGGGAATTCAAATATACCCCTACCTGGACGACTGCCTCATACAAGCAGACAACAGACAAACCTTAATAAAAAAACCTGGACTATGTCATGCAATTACTACAGGCCTTGGGATACACAGTCATCGTTCAGAAATCAAGGCTACTGCCATCCCAACAGATTATTTTCCTAGGAGCCAAACTGGACACACAAACACAAATGGCCTACCTCACAGAGGAAAAACAACAGCAGTTACCAGAGTACTTCAAAGGCCTAGCACAGCTCTCCCAGCTGACTGCAAGGAAACTCCTGCAGGCCCTGGGGTTCATGGCATCATGCATTCTTCTGATACCTTTGGCAAGACTTCATATGAGAAAGCTGCAATGGTATTTGAAAAGCTTATGGTCCCAACACAGCCAAAGCCTAGAGGATGTAATCCCACTTATTCCATGCCTGCAAAAGGAATTCTTGTGGTGGGCTCAAGCAAGTCAATTAAACAGTGGCTTGTCTTTCAACAGACCTCAAGCAGGTCAAATAATTACAACAGACACCTCAGATCATGGATGGGGGGGCGCACATGGAGGGCAGATGCGTTCAAGGTCAATGGACACCAAAGGAAAGACATCTGCACATAAACCAAAAAGAGATGCTGGCAGTGATACATGCAATCGAGAGTTTCGGAAAATCACTGCAGCAAGGACATTTACTAATAAGGACAGACAACACCACTGTCATGTGGTATATAAACAAGCAGGGAGGGACTCATTCATACCCCCTCTGCAGACTAACAATGATTATCTGGGAAAAAGCACTGAGTCTGAAGATACACCTGCAATCCCAGTTTGTGCCAGGCAAGGACAATGTACTGGCGGACAAGCTGAGCAGAAATTTCTTGGATCCACACGAATGGATGCTGCATCCCCACATTTTCTCACAAATAACAAAGACATGGGGAACACCGGACATAGATCTATTTGCGTCTCACATGAATCATCACCTGGAAAAGTTCTGTACCAGGACCCACCATGCACTGGCCTGGACAATGGATGCTCTCTCCTTCAGCTGGAATTCCCTAAAAATGTATGCATTTACTCCTCTGCCACTGTTGACCAAGGTGATCCTGAAGATCAAAACAGAACAACCAACAGGCATTTTGATAGCTCCAGACTGGCCAAAGCAACACTGGTACCCATTGCTGTTGAGCATAACTCGGACCAAACCGTGGCCTCTGCTCCTAACACAACACAACTACAGGACTGTTCACCAAAACCTGAAAACATTACATCTGACAGCCTGGAGGTTACTTCCGCTTCCAATCTTTCCAAGGCAGTTCAGGACATCTTATTGGAAGCACGCAGACCATCCACCAGAAAAGCCTATTCAGCCAAGTGGAAGAGATTCAGCATCTGGGCTGCCAACAGGGGTCAGGATACAACAGTACTGAGTATACCTCAGATATTGGATACTTGGCAGAAATGTTTCATTCTGGACTGTCATATTCTTCCATAAAGATTCATGCCTCAGCAATCTCAGCAAGATACAATTGTGATCCACCAGTGTTCTCACATCCTTTGCTAAGACCGTTCCTGAGAGGGATAAAGAATATCAAGCCTCCCAGAAAACAACCGGTACCTGCATGGGACCTCAATTTTGTACTGGAAAAATTATCTCTGCCTCCTTTTGAGCCAGCAGCAACCTCGGAGATGCAATTTCTATCATGGAAAACGGTTTTTCTATTGGCAGTCACATCAGCAAGAAGAGTCTCGGAGATACAGGCACTCATGGCAGTACCTCCTTTCCTCATTTTCCATCAGGACAGAGTCTCTCTAAGAACAAATCCTTCTTTCATGCCAAAGGTGATTTCTAGGGTGTCTCTAAATCAAGCTATTCACCTTCCTACTTTCTTCCCCAATCCTCAAAATAGAGGGGAAAGACTGCTGCATACCTTGGACATACACAGGCAACTACGCTACTACTTGGACAGAACTAAGGCCACCAGAAAGTCTGACCAGCTGTTTGTAGCCTATGCTGCTGGAATACAAGGAAAAGCAATCTCCAAGCAAACAATTTCAAAATGGATTGGACACTGCATCAGATTCTGCTATTCTTACCATGGAAAAAGTGTGCCAGCCAATATTAGGCCACATTCCACCAGAGCTATAGCCACATCCACAGCTTTCCTAAGAGGAGTGGCTACAAAGGACATTCTAGAGGCTGCTACATGGAGCTCCGTGCATACATTTACCAAACACTACAACCTGCCTTTATACTCCAGATCCCGACCAGGCTTTGCTTCGGCAGTCCTGCAGGGCATTTTAGCTACACCATCTTTTTCTTAGCTCCATCCACCCCCAGCTTGGCTATGGTATTCAACCCATATGTTATGACTGCAGTTGCATTCTTGAAGGACATAGTACAGTTTTGTACCTACCATAAATGTAGATGTCCGATAGATATGCAACTGCAGTCAGATTTTCCCTCCTGCCTTCCCCTCTTTTCCTTCATTTGGGTCCATTCCCCCTGTTCCTTTAGCTGGGGGTATCTCCTATGGTGTATCTGTTTATTACTGTTGTGCATGTCTGGAATTGTTTATCCATTCACCAAATTTAGCCTTCCTAGGAGGGCACCTGGGGCAAGAAACACTGAAGAAGATGGCGTCGGCCGATGCCTTTATACTCCAGCCGTTGTGACGTCGGAGAGGAGGCGACACCAGCCGACGCCGGACCCAGACTTTGGAATTCGGCCGACCGAGGGGCTGCCTGAGGCAGGACAACCCATATGTTATGACTGCAGTTGCATATCTATCGGACATCTACATTTATGGTAGGTACAAAACTGTACTTTTCCTCCCCCTTGCTGGTGCGTTGAGTGTAGGTTCTTTTCCTTAGTTTTTAGGTAGTTTGTAGTAGTTAGACCTCCCTCAGCCTTCTGTGTGCTTGTGGTTCTGAGTTGTGTGGTGAGTTGAGTGGGTTTTTTTTTCCAGAATCTTTTCTTGTTTTTGGGACTAGGTGTGGCTGATCTCCCTAAGCAAGTTTTCAAAAGAAGCACTGTGTGTGGCCACAAATGGCCATACTCTGTGTTCTTTGTTTTGGTGCTGCCCATCTGTCTATGGACTGCAATATTTGTGTGGGTTTTAACCCATGGGCTCTTAATGATCGTAGGGCTAAACTTGTGATGAAGGGCCTGCTCCCTTCTTCGTTGGAGGCCGCCTCCACTTCTGCTTGGATCACCTGCTCTCGCCTTCTACTCCCATCTTTGCCCCCCCCCCCCCAGGCTGGGACTCATGCTCCTGCCTCTAAGCCTGTGGAAGGGGAGTGTAGAAAGGGCTGAGAGAAGGAGAGAGAGCATAGGAGTAAGGAAAAAGAGGTCCCTGGACCTTTCGGCTCCGACCAGACCTCCCACCAAACTTCAGTCTAGGCACTGACCTGACTCCCCTCTGCTTCGATCTACTAAATTTTCTCCAGAGCAGGAGGAGTCCAGGCCACCACCTAGAGCCTCAATTCTTTGACCCGCCAGGTAGGAGTCCGTGGCTTTGTCACGGTCAGCCTGCAGTCTCTCCGAAGTTGACATGGATAAAATGATGCAAAGATTTATTCGCACATAAATTCAGATGGGAGTCTTGCCGGCCCCCTCTCCCTCTGGTGGGGGAAGCTCACTTCCCTTTTTTTTACACCTATATCTCCTTCTCCAATCCGACCCTGGTTTCAGAGTGCATGGATCCAAGAGTTCCCCTAGTCAGGGGGTCAGCGCTGACTGTGCCGGTTTCCTCGACGCTGGTATCTGCTTGGAGCATGTATGATCAGACTAGTTCGGATCCGAGTGGCTCTCAGATCCAGAGCCTGGGTGTCAGATCCGAGGGAGTGGAGCTTTTTCCGTCGGCTCCGACCTTGTCTGGTCAAGGCCACCTCATTGGAGCTCCGTCTACTTTGGGCCCGGCTCCGATTCCCGCGTCGGATACTGGGAGAGCAGTTCCCTTAATGGTGTCCCAGGAAGCTCGCTCTCCTTCGGCGTTTGACGTTGTGGAAAGGGTTCTCTCCAATGGATCGAGGCCCCTGACTATATCCTCGGACTCCACCCTGACTCCATCTGCTTTGTGTGTGAATCCCATCATTTTACCACAGGGACAGCCCGTGCTCGAGGAGCCCCAGGCTGTTTCCCTTGAGGAACAGCAAGTAGTTTGCGAGCCCCCTCTGGAAAGCCCCACCAGAGAGGTTCCTCACAAGCATACATGCAAGAGGAGGCACTTGGACTCCTCCCCGGAGTCCCTCACTGAGGACACTGATTTTGGATGATGGGGAAGGTTCCCCCCAGATCACCTCCCGAGGATGTTTCTTTTGGAGACATCATGAAAATCTTCCGCCAGCAGGGAGGGTGGTCTGCCCCAAAACCTTCCTCTGATGAATCTGTGTTCCTAGAGACTTTGGCACGCGCCCATCTACTTGCTGGGTGTCCCCTTTTGCTGATCCATTAGTGGACTTGGTCATTTCGCGAGCTTGGAAGGAACCGGACACTGTGGAACCAATACCTAAATGCCTGGACAAAATATTGAGCCCCATTGCAGACCGGCTTGGAATAAAGGGTCCCCTGTAGATGCTATGATGGTTGCAGCTGCCACCAAGAAGGAACTAGCCCAAGAGAGTTCCTCGGTCCATCCTCCTTACCATGAGTCTAGGATGATGGATCGCCTAGGGAAGAGGGTTTATGCATCAGCGACCTATTCTATCAGGGGGTTGAACTATCTGGCCCATGTTACGCGACTGCAGCGCGACCTGGTTAAGGAATTGGCTGAGTCTCCCCCAAAGTCCATGTCACAGGAGGACAGAGCTACGTTCTCCGCGAGGATGGCTACCTTGACAGCGGTTTCAAATACGTCTATGCGACGACTCTCACACGCGACTGAAGGAGCGGCTAGGGCGTCTGGGTCCGGTGTGTCTATGAGGGGTAACGCCTGGCTCAAATTGTCAGTTCATGGAAGCCTTCAAGGTGTCTTTTGCAAGTGCCCCGTATGACTGCTCTTTCCTCTTTGGTAAGACCGTCCGAGACACCTTGGTCCAGAGTGAGAAAGACTGGATGACACTGCCGTCGGAATCCGCTTCTCGAACCCTCAAAGATCCTTTTTCCAGAATTAGCGAAGGCAAAAGATGTGGTTCCGGAAATCTCAGTATTCCCAGGACACTCTGGGTCCTTCTTCCCCTAGAGGCAGAGGGGGACAGGATGGACGCCGGCCCAGAGGCAGAGGAGGTCCGAGGAATTTTAGGTCTCGAACCGTTCTCAGACAGGCCCACGCAGCAACCCTGAGCGGATGCCTGACTGCCCTGCTCTGGAGGCAGTCGGGGGTCGCCTGTCATTGCACCTGGCTGCATGGGAATCTCTGTGATCAGACCATTGAGTGCTTCAGGTAATTTCCAGAGGCTATTCAATCCTGTTTGTGGATGTTTTTTGTGTTTCAATGTTGCAGTCAACACATTTGGGTTATCTGCTTGCAGTAGCCCTCAGTCAGCCTGATTATCAAAGTCTTGGGTCCTGCGTCAATTGCTGTCTCATCTTCCATGATGTCAGGTAGTCAGGGGTATGTAGCATGCAGCTGATGCCATTTTATCAGTCTTTCTTGCCATGCGGTGCCCGAAGCAGAAGCAGTTCGCAAGTGCTGGTCGGCCAACTCCTAAAATTTTCGTTTTCGAGTTTCAGAACCGAAGTCTTTAACTAAGCGAAGTACCCCATTGGGGAAACTTTTTCTCGTTCTAAACCAATGTCAGTAAAAGTCAATAATTGTATTTCTTGTGGAAAGCAAATACCTCATAAAGATTTTCATTCATACTGTATTCCTTGCCTAGGCCCTGACCATGACGTACTTCGCTGTCAGTTTTGTGCCTTATTTAAACAACTATTAGTCGTCTGTGTATTTACGTTTCTAAATATTTTGGTACTCTGTTCAATTATCCGGATATGGCTTTGGTAAGCCACCTGACTACCGACATTCTGAAAAAACGCAAAGATAGACAGACTGCATAGGTCCAAAGCTACCGATGATACTTCTTCTAAGCTAGTCGCCAGTTTGCCGGTACTTAGTGAGGCGCTTTCGCAAACCCTGATGACCGTTACTTCAGATTCGCAGGCCTCTACTGAGACCCATTCGGAGTTTGGTATGCCGCGAGATGCTTCAACTGTGGAACCTGCTGATGTCTCTACCTTGGATGGGTCTGGAGCCGCTGTGCAGGCACTGGCTTCTGAGGGTGTATTCAGGCCTACTGACTTGCATATTAAACAGACGCCATCTTCTTCTTAAAGGCCTAAAACTCGATCTATGCCTAAAAAAAACGACGCCCAGAGCGCATGGTCAGGCCCCTATGCCTAAAAAACAAATAAGAATGGCTGGGGACCTTATTACTCTAATCAGGGGAAGCCACCCTTCTCCCTCTGAGACCTAGGACTGATTTTCCTTCTGATTCTTCTGATCAGGATTCTGAAATTTCTGTTTTCTCTGATGACCAGGATTTGCCCTTATCTACCTATGAGGATTCTGATGCAGAGGACTTCATTCCCTCTGCTTTCCCTGCAGAGGATTTCTCTTTTGGTGAAACCTTGCATACTCTTAGGGAGCATTTCCGCTGGGAAAGCCAGGATTACTCTGACTCCAAAAAGAGGCTTAGGGAATTCTTACTCCTACCTCAACACAGGCCTTTAGCCTATCCCTCCTGTAGTGGACATTGTAGATGTAGATGATGCCTTCTCGGAATCTAGCCTGGCCCCTGACTCTTTATCTCCTGCTCCCAGAAAACCTGATGAGTATTGCAGGGTTCGTGACTCTTAAGTTCCTTTTTAAAAATTCTACTGCGAATCCAGAGACCATTTCACAGGGACCCAAGGGCATTAAAGCTACTACTGCCAAAAATCCTACCCCCTCTGATAGAGATTCCAAGGCACTGGATAGATGGGGAAAGAAGGTATACACTTCTGCTACTTTAGCCATTAGGGCTTTAAACTGCCAGTTTCATATGTTAAAGTATCAGCAGCATATTATTGGATTGCAAATGATAGACAGCCGCGGTGGTGCAGCAGTAGCATTGTTGCCTCACAGCAAGAGGTTCTCCCGTTCGATTCTCGGCTTGGGTTGGGAGTTCCTTCTGTGTGGAGTCTGCATGTCCTCCCCGTGGTCGAGTGTGCGTTCGAAAGACGTGTGTTGAATGGGTGTGCATTCGTTGAAGGTTGGGTGTCGGGCTGGCAACTCGGCATTATAAGAAAACAACTGCCAATCATTATCAGACCGGAGTTCCACTGTGACGACCCCTAACCGGGAAAAGCCGAAAGACAGACAACAACTTAAACAGAAAATGATGTTGATTCCTGACTGTGCTGAAAATAAAGAATTACAGGATTTAATGAATTCTGCTGAACAAGTTGGAAAACATACTTTGCAATGTTGCTTTGATTCATTAGAGGCATTTTGCAGGCTGCTGTCACTGGGTTTGTGCTTAGAAGACATGCTTGGCTTAAGGAGCAATCTTTGCCAGATCATGTTAAAACTAAATTGCTGGATGCTCACTTAAACCAAGACCACCTGTTTCGCAACAAAGCAGTAGTAGTACTTAAAAAGATGGTGGAAAAAGCTAAATCTATGCAAACTCTTAAAAGATTTCCTGCAAGTACAACCTCCCAGATTTAGTAGGTACTGGTCCTCTAAGAATTTATTTTATTTTATTTATTTATTTTACATTGGTCCTTTCTGCCTCTTCCAGGCCTTCTCAGTCCAAACCCAGGACCAGCAGAACACCTAGGCTTCAGTCCCAAGGTACTCACACACCTAAACAGTGGGGGGCTCCCACTTCTAAAGCAGGTAGTAAGACTCCCCCCATGGTAAACTGTCTCAGTGACTTAACTTTAAACCTTCCAAGCCCTGCTCAACTGACTGTTCCTTTAGGGGGGAAAGATTGCCCTGCATGCAAAAAATTGGGAACTCATTACCCAGGACAAATGGGTTTTAAATATTTTCCCATGGTACAGATTCCATTTCCACTCCTTACCAACCCCAAATGGCTGGCCAGACCTACCCCCAAATCAGTGGGCAGAGGCTCAGGAGCAAGTTCTCTCTCAAGCATCAGAGCTATTCAATCAGTTCCAGAAGAAGAATGGGGACATGGTTTCTACTCAAGACTTTTTCTGGTACCCAGAAAAGACAATTCCTGGCATCCTATCCTGGATCTGTCTATCCTAAACACATTTCTGGTAATCCCAAAAGTCAAGATGCTAACTCATCAGTTGCTTCCCATGCTGGGCAAAGATGCCTGGTTTGCAACACTGGATTTAAAGGAAGCCTACCTGCACATCCCAATAAGGGAATCTTGCAGAAGATACCTACGCTTCAGAGCAGGCTACATGCACTATCGGTTCTCTGCACTGCCCTTTGGCTTATCTACTGCGCCCAGGGTATTCACAGAGTGCCTAGCTCCAGTCATTGCATTTTTCAGGCAAAGAAATATTAAAATATACCCATACCTGGACAATTGCCTAATTCAGGCAGAAAGCCAGGACATACTATTAAATCTGGCATTTGTAAAGAAACTGCTAACTTCTCTGGGGTACACCATAAACAAAAAGAAATCACATCTGGTACCCTGCCAGCAAATTGTATTCCTGGGAGCAAGCTTGAATACAACTTCCCAGATGGCCTATCTCACGCTAGAGGAAAAAGTTCATTTGACAGCCTACTAAACACTACTGGCCACAAAAACCCAGCTATCTGCAAGGAAAATTCTTCAAACCCTGGGGTTCATGGCCTCCTGTATTCTACTAATTCCAAATGCAAGACTGCATATGAGAAAACTACAATGGTATCTAAAATGCGTATGGTGTCCAACATTCTCAGGATCTAGAATCAATGATTCCCATCATACCTTGTCTAAAGATAGAGTTCCTTTGATGGGCAGAGGCCTGCCACCAGAACAAGGGACTGCCATTCACACTACCCCTTGCCACCCAAACCCTAACAACAGAAGCATTAGACTATGCATGGGTAGGCTCACTTGGCAGGGCAGTGCGTTCAGGGCAAATGGAACCCAAGTCAAATGCACCTGCATATCAATCAAAAAGAAATGTTAGCTTGTACAGTATGCCCTGACAGCTTTCAAGGACCACATTCTTCCAGGACAATTATTGGTAAAGACTGACCACACCACTGTTATGTGGTACATAAGCAGGGGGGAACCCACTCATACCCTTTCTGCAGACTAACTATGGCTCTGTGGAACACACCCTTGAGCTACCAAGTGCACCTACAGGCTCAATTCCTGCCAGGAAAGTTAAACACACTGGCAGACGACCTAAGCAGAAATCTCATGTACCCAAGCGAGTGGAAACTGGAAACAAGGATATTCAACATGTTGAGAAACAAATGGGGGAGCCCAGATATGGACCTGTTTGCCTCCCCCCAGAACTACCAATTGGACAAATTCTGCACAAGGACTCCCCACAAACAAGCTTGGAAAGTGGATGCCTTGTGCTTCACCTGGAAAAACCTATCAGTTTATGCCTTTTCCCCCTCTGCCTCTCCTCTCCAAGGTACTACTAAGATCAGACAGGACAAACCAAGGACAATACTGATTGCACCAGACTGGCCACACTGGTACCCCCTCTTGCGCAGTGTGTCACTGCTGGCACCATGGCACCTGACTTAGACCCCTGCTCTGCTGTCTCAGCAGGGGGGCCACATTCTGCACCCACAGCTTCAAACCCTGAACTTGGCAGCCTGGCTGATTACCTGATCTCTCCGTTCCCATCCCTCAGTAAGCAAGTGATGGATGTCATTTTGGAGGGCAAGGAGGCCTAGTACTAGAAAATCCTATGCTGAAAAATGGAAAAGATTCTTTTCCTGGAGCCAAACTCCTGGGATGGGCACAGCAGAGCCCAATTTATCTCCGATTCTTCTATACTTAACTGAGATGCTTCACAAGGGCCTTTCCTTTTCCTCCATCAAAATTATGCCTCAACCATTTCAGCTCATTACAATACAGAACCAACCCTATTCTCTCATCCACTGCTGAAGCAATTCCTCAGAGGGGCCAAAAACTTAAGACCACCCAGGACAGCCCCTACTCCAGCCTGGGACCTTAACTTTGTTTTGGAAAAGCTCACTCTACCTCCATTCGAGCCAGCTGCAAGTGCAGAGTTGAAATTTCTTGGAAAACGGCCTTTCTTCTAGCCATCACTTCAGCAAGAAGGGTGTCTGAATTACAGGCCCTCATGGCAGTGGAGCCTTTCATCATCTTTCATGTGGACAGGGTGTCCCTCAAGACCAATCCCTCCTTCATGCCCAAGGTGGTATCCAGAGTGGCCCTTAATCAGTCCATTCATTTGCCAACCTTCTTTTCTAATCCACAGAACAAAGGGGAACAAATACTGCACTCCTTGGATGTGCACAGACAACTTAGATTTTACTTGGACAGGACTAAACCGCTCAGGAAATCTGAACAGCTGCTGGTTGCATTTGCTGCAGGGGCAGAGGGGAAAGCTATTTCAAAGCAAACCATATGTCCTTCATGGATGCATCTGCAGTCATAACAACTGGGTTGTCCTGTCGTCAGGCAGCCCTTCAGTCGGCCGGATTCCAAAGTCCGGGTCCGGCTTCGGCTGATGTCGCACTTCACCCGACGTCATCTCTGTTGGTCTTCGGGTATAAAAGCATCAGCCGACGCCATTTTCCTCAGTCTTTCTTGCCGCGTGGCACCGAAGCAGAAGCTGTTCACAAGTGCGGTCGGTCGGATCCAGAGATTACTTCTACCGAATACTACTTGAAGACTTCTAAAGCCAAGTACCCGCTTGGGGACTCTTTCTTGCCTCAGCCGATCTGAGAAAAACTTAATAATTGTTTAACCTCTGGGAAACAAATAGCTCATAAAGATTTCCACTCTTATTGTCTGCCTTGTTTAGGCCCAGCCCACGGCGTAGCAGCCTGTTCGGCCTGTGCTTCTTTCAACCGGCAACGCAGGCGTCGGTCGGAGTTTGCAGAACAGTTTTTCGGTTCTGATTTTGCGTACATTATGCCGTCGGATCCTCCGACTACCCAATCTGCCAAAAGCAAAGATAAAGACCGACACTCGCGGTCCGCGGTTTCGGCGAAACCATGGTTAAGCAAACGCGAGTGTCTCGGTTTCGGCGAAACCGAGAAAACTGATCAAAGTACAGCTGAACCTATCTCTACAACTGAGGCCCCTGCTACCACTCTTGAATCGGCCTCAGAAATTTTATCCACTACGGTGGTTGCCACTGACTTATCAGACACCATTCCCTTGGATGTCTCTACCCCAGCACGTGGTGCTGCTAGGCCTCCAGCAGCCATGTCCATTAAGGCCTTCGCCAGGGCTAAAGCAGCCAAGACTACTAAGACAGTGCCTGTTAAACCCCCACAACCAGGCCCTCTTCTAGTTCTCAAATGCTTACTTTGGCAGAAGATTATTTCATTAATTAGAGGATCTCAATCTCACCCAGACAGGGCCTCTCAGCCCCAGAGAAGAGACCTAGGGCAGAGCCCCTGAGCCAGTGTCCTCTGATGATTCTGCTGTGAATCAGACATAACTGACCAGCCAGAGGCTCCTTTCTCCAATTTTGAAGATTCTGATGCTGAAGAATCCATTCCAGCTGCTTCCCACCAGAAGAATTCTC
The DNA here is from genome assembly GCF_019279795.1 of Protopterus annectens. Lineage (NCBI taxonomy): Eukaryota > Metazoa > Chordata > Ceratodontiformes > Protopteridae > Protopterus > Protopterus annectens. The sequence goes on along the minus strand of NC_056747.1, from coordinate 930,726,816 downwards.
CTTTGGGGAAACCTTACATGCCATGCGAGAGCAGTTCCAATGGCAGCAACAGGATTTTCAGACTCCAGAAAAGACTTAGGACCTTTCTGCACCTCCCACAGCACAGGCCCTTAGCTATACCTCCTGTTCTCTCTGTGGTGGATGATGCTTTCAATGATGTCTGCTCCGCTCCAGATTCTTTACCCCAGCCCCTGCCAAACCAGACAGATTTTACAGGGTGCCAGATACTCATCACCACCTTTACAAGGCCCCACTTGCAGACCCGAAACTATATCCCAGGGTCCCAAGGCAGTAGCAGCGACCATAGCTAAAACCCTATTCCTTCTGAAAGGGAAGCAAGGTCATTAGACAGATGGGGTAAAAGGTCTACACTTCAGCTACTCTCTCAGCTAGAGCTTTAAACTGTCAGTTTCACATGATACAATACCAAGAGTTTATGCTTGATCAGTTAACTAACAAACTAACCACTGATGAATCTCTTGATAAGAAATATGTATTAGAAATGGTAAATAACATACAACAGGTTAGCAACCATTCCTTAAAATGTGGCTATGATGCACTGCAGGCTTCATTTAGATCAGCCATGACTGGCACAGTGATAAGAAGGCATGCATGGCTAAAGGAGCAAGCTTTACCGGATCATGTTAAAGCTAAGTTGCTAGATGCTCCTATGGATAAGACAAGTTTGTTTGGTACACCTGCCCAGCAGGTTATGAAGAAAATGGAAGAAGAGGCAAAATCTGTTCAAACGGTTAAAGATTTCTTGCAGGTTCAACCCCCAAGGTTTAGCAGGAACTGGCCTGCCAAAAATTGGTCCTTTCCTGACTCCACAAAATTTCAAAGGGGCAGGAATAGACGTTCCAGAGGCAGAAACCAATCCAGAGGAGGTGCCTACAGAGGACGACAGTGGCAAGGTAACAACAGAGGCACAGACACAACCACTGCCACTACTTCAGCACAACCACAGTGACTTAACCCTAAATCCGCCTACCAGGGAACAAATAGCGGCTCCTCTAGGCGGAAAGTTAACCTTATTTTCAAAGAACTGGCACTACATAACAAAAGACAAGTGGATTTTACAAACCATAGATCAAGGTTACCGGTTTCACTTCCACACTTTACCAGTCAAAGAGGAATGCCAAATCTACCTCCAAATCAAAAAACAGAGGCACTACAACAGATAATGGAGTTAGCAAACATGAGAGCTGTGGAAAGAGTGCCAACAGCAGAGCAAGGAAAGGGATTCTACTCCAGACTATTCCTAGTTCCAAGAAAGGAAAAAAGTTGGAGACCAATTCTCGACCTGTCCACCTTAAATACATACATCATTGTCCCAAAATTCAAAATGCTGACCCTACAGCAACTTCTTCCCATGCTGGGCAAGGAGTCTTGGCTGGTAACTCTAGATCTCAAGGAGGCATACCTGCACGTCCCCATTCGACCAATCTGCAGAAGATACCTCAGATTTCTTGCAGGATCAGAGCACTATCAATTCTCAGCATTGCCCTTTGGCTTATCTACTGCCCAGAGTATTCACAAAATGCCTGGCATCAGTAATCGCCCATTGCAGACTACAGGGAATTCAAATTTACCCATACCTGGACGACTGCCTGCTACAAGGGGACAACAAAAGCAAGCTGACAACAGATTTACAAAGGGTCATTTACTTGCTACAAGCTCTGGGATACACAGTCAATTTACAAAAGTCAAGGCTGATACCATCCCAAACAAGGACATTCTTGGGCGCGGAATTGGACACAGTAAAACAAATGGCATTCCTGACTACAGAAAAACAAAAAGAACTCCCTCTTTACTTCTTGGCACTAACAAAACTGAACAAGTTAACAGCAAGAAAAGTACTGCAGGCCTTGGGCTTCATGGCATCATGCATAATCTTGGTCCCATTTGCCAGACTACATATGAGAAAACTACAGTGGTACCTAAAGAATTTATGGTCCCAACACGAACACAGCCTAGAAACAGAAATCCCACTAATTCCATGCTTAAAGCAGGAGTTCCTATGGTGGGCTCAGGCATGTCAGTCAAACCCAGGCCTACCCTTTCGCAGATGTCAAGCAAGCCAGACCATCACAACAGACGCTTCAGACCTAGGATGGGGGGGCCCACATGCTGGACAAATGCGTGCAAGGATTGTGGACACAGGATCAACTTCACCTGCACATCAACCTAAAAGAAATGCTGGCAGTAAAACTGGCAATCCAAAAGTTCAAACCATTTCTCCAAGAGGGCCAGTTGATGATAAGGACAGACAACACCACAGTCATGTGGTACATCAACAAACAGGGAGGCACACATTCATACCCCCTATGCAGAATGACTTTGGAGCTGTGGACCCTGGCACTCAGCTACAACATCCAGTTACAGGCAATATTTGTACCGGGAAAAGAAAATACTGTAGCAGACATATTAAGCAGAACCACATCGGATGCCCACGAATGGAAGCTGCACCCGGACATCTTCAAGACCATCTCAAAGAAATGGGGAATGCCTCAGATAGATCTATTCGCATCACCTCTCAATCACCAGCTCAAAAGTTCTGCACAAGGACATTCCACCCACTAGCATGGAAAGTGGATTCGCTCTCCTTCAGCTGGAAAGGCCTAACAGCATATGCATTCCCACCTCTTCCCTTGATACACAAAGTACTACTAAAAATCAAGGAAGAGCGTCCAAGGATAATCCTGATAGCTCCAAACTGGCCAAGACAACACTGGTACCCACTGCTGAGGAGCATGTCTCGAACAATATGTGGCCAATACCCTGATGCCTTTGATGTTAACTCAGAACAACTACAGCATCATACATCCAAACCTAAAAACGTTGCAACTGACTGCATGGAACATCACATAGCAGCAGCTAATCCAGAACTTTCCCAAAGAGTTAAAGACATTATTCTTGAAGCACGCAGACCTTCAACAAGAAGGAACTATGCTGGAAAATGGAAAAGGTTTGTCATTTGGAGTACGGAAAGAGGAAAAGATGTGTCAAACATAGATATGCCTAACATTCTGGAGTATCTGGCGAACTTCTTCATTCAGGCCTGTCCTACTCCTCCATCAAGATACATGCATCAGCTATTTCAGCAGAATACAGCTTTGATCCACCTGTTTTTCGCACCCTCTGCTCAGGCAGTTCCTCAGAGGAATCAAGAATGTAAAACCTCCAAGGAAACCACCATTACCAGCTTGGGACTTAAACTTTGTGCTAGAAAAGTTGACACTATCACCCTTTGAACCAGCAGCAACAGCAGACCTACAACACCTGTCATGGAAAACTGCTTTCCTACTAGCAATTACTTCAGCAAGGAGGGTTTCAGAACTACAGGCCTTAATGGCAGTGCAACCCTTCCTAATCTTCCACCAAGATAGTGTCCATGAGGACTAATCCTACATTTATGCCTAAGGTGGTATCCAGAGTGTCTTTAAACCAGGCAATCCACCTACCTACCTTCTTTCCCAACCCACAAAACAGAGGGAAAGAATACTGCATACCTTGGATGTACATAGACAGCTACGCTACTACTTGGACAGAACAAAAATAGCAGAAAGACTGACCAACTTTTGTAGCCTATGCAACAGGAAGGGAAGGAAAAGCTATTTCCAAACAGACAATCTCCAAATGGATAGGAAATTGCATACGATTCTGTTACTCCTTCCATGGAAAACCAATTCCACAGAACATAAGACCTCATTCTACAAGGGCAACAGCCACTACCACAGCCTTCTTACGAGGAGTGGCAACCAAAGACATTATTGAGGCTACTTGGACCTCCATGCATACATTTGCCAAGCATTATAATTTGCCTCTATATTCCAGATCCCGAGCAGGGTTTGCCACTGCTGTACTGCAAGGGATCCTAAACACACCATAATCTACTTTTATCCTCCTCCCTAGTTGGCTATGGTATTCTACCCAGTTGTTATGACTGCAGATGCATCCATGAAGGACATAGTACAGTTTTGTACCTACCATAAATGTAGATGTCCGAACTGGATAGCATCTGCAGTCAGGATTACCTCCCTCCTTCCCTCTGTGGTACTCCTAGGGTGTTTACCCTCCTAATAGCTAGCTGGTGGGGGAGTCTTTATGGTGTATTTGTTTGTATATATGTACATACATGCTTATTTTTGTGTTTACCTCTATCTTTTTGGAAACATTGGCATCTATCCAAATTTTAGCCTTCAAGAGGGCTACTGGCATCTGGGGCAAGAAACACTGAGGAAAATGGCGTCGGCTGATGCTTTTATACCCGAAGACCAACAGAGATGACGTCGGGTGAAGTGCGACATCAGCCGAAGCCGGACCCGGACTTTGGAATCCGGCCGACTGAAGGGCTGCCTGACGACAGGACAACCCAGTTGTTATGACTGCAGATGCTATCCAGTTCGGACATCTACATTTATGGTAGGTACAAAACTGTACTTTCTAAGTGGATAGGCCATTGCATTCATTTCTGCTATAAGCACCATGGAAAACCTACCCCACAGGAGGATAAGGCCACATTCAACCAGGGCTGCATCTACTTCTACAGCCTTTCTCAGAGGTGTCCCTACCAGGGACATCCTAGAAGCTGCTACCTGGAGTTCTGTACATACCCTCACCAAGCATTACCACTTGCCAATTTTTTCTAAATCCAGAGCTGGCTTTGCCACTGCAGTCTTGCAGGGCCTTCTAGCCAGTCCTAATGCTATTTAATTACCTCCTGCCATCCTTAGCTTTGGGAATCTACCCAAATGTGATGACTGCAACAGTGAAACACGAAGAACATAGTACAGTTGTGTACACTTACCATAAATGTAGATGTCTGAGTGTATTCACTGTTGCAGTCCTGGTGACCCTTCCTCCAGCCCCCTGACTTCTATTGTCTATACCTCTATTCTTGTTTACTATGCTTAAAGCTTTCTGGTGTATTTGCTTTTTTATTGGAGGTGTAACCTTGTATATAATTGCTTCCCATTATGGGGGCACCTGACATCTGGGGCAAGAAAAACTGATAAAATGGTGTCTGCTGCATGCTTTATACCCCTGACTACCTGATGTCATGGAAGATGAGACAGCAACCGACGCAGGACCCAAGACTTTGATAATCAGGTCGACTGAGGGCTACTGCAAGCAGATAACCCAAATGTGATGACTGCAACAGTGAATACACTCGAACATCTACATTTATGGTAAGTGTACACAACTGTACTTTCTCCCTACACCTTACAAAACACCTCCCAGATGTACAACCTGTGCAAAGGGAGACAGCAGCGCTAGAGGTTTCCAAGCTGCTAAAGAAACAAGCCATCGAACCTGTCTCCCCAGATTAGTCCGGATCGGGCATCTACTCCAGGATGTCCTTCAAGGATGCATCTGCAGTCCTAACATATGGGTTGTCCTGCCTCAGGCAGCCCTTCGGTCGGCCGGATTCCAAAGTCTGGGTCTGGCCTCGGCTGATGTCGCACTTCACCCGACGTCATAGCTGCTGTGAATTGGGTATAAAGGCATCAGCCGATGCCATTTTCCTCCGTCTTTCTTGCCGCGCGGTGCCCGAAGCAGAAGCTGTTCGCAAGTGCCGGTCGGTCAGATCCAGAGATTTCTACTACCGAAGACTTCTAAAAAGCTAAGTACCCCGTTGGGGACTCTTTCTTGCCTCAGCTGATGTCAGAAAAAGTAAATAATTGTTTAACTTGTGGGAAACAAATACCTCATAAGGATTTCCACTCTTACTGCCTTCCTTGCTTAGGCCCAGACCACGACGTATCAGCTTGTCTAGCCTGTGCTCCCTTCAACCGATGGACACTTGGACGTCGGTCGGAGTTTGCAGAGGAGTTTTTTGGTCCCACTTTTGCTTACAAAATGCCGTCGGAGACTCCGACTTCACAATTAAGCTAAAAAGCGTAAGGAAAAGGACCGACACTCGCGGCCCGCGGTTTCGGCCCAAACCACGGTTAAGCCAACCGTGAGTGTCTCTGTTTCGGCTGAAACAGAGTCCTCGGTTCTTCCTTCGGCCGAAAGCATGCCTCCTATAGCCGAGGCCTCACACAGCATGGCTGAATCTGCTACTGAAATAACCCCTGCTGTAGCAGCCACCCAGGATTTATCAGATACTATTCCTTTAGACATATCTACCCCTGCACGTGGAGCTGCTAGGCCCCCTGCATCTATGTCTATCAAGGCTTTTTCTAGGGCTAAAGCAGCTAAATCTTCTAAGGCCTTGCCTGCTAAAACCCCCTCACACAGGCCTACCTCTAGTTCCCAAATGCTCAGCCTGGCTGAGGATCTCATTTCTTTGATCAGGGGATCCCAACCTCACCCAGACAGGGCCTCTCAACCCCCTCCAGAGAAGAGGCCTAGAGCAGAGCCCCCGGATCCTGTTTCTACAGACTATTCCTCGGATTATTCAGAAAACTCAGATCCTCCAGAAGGCCCATATTCTCCTTATGAAGATTCTGATGCAGAAAACTCCATTCCTTCTGCCTCTCCTCCTGAGGAATTTTCTTTTGGGGAAACCTTACATGCTATGAGAGAGCATTTTCAATGGCAGGGCCAGGATTTTTCAGATTCAAGGAAATGGCTAAGGATTTTTTTACATTTACCACAGCGTAGGCCTTTAGCCATTCCTCCAGTACTTACATAGGTTCATAGGTTTATACTAGGCTATCTGCCCTAAGGCATTTATAAGCCTAGCCCAAATTTTTGTGGCTTACGCCACCCCTTATATGAAAAAATACTGTGCCCATTAGTTTATTGTGCCTCTGTCCAGCAGTGACACAGAGATGATTCCCGGGGTAAACCTACGATCTCCCATCCACAGGTCTAGATTTCTCTTGAACAGAGTCAGCGAGGTGCTCTGCCTCACATGGACCGGGATTTTATTCCACAGCATAGGGAGTCTCTGAGTGATAAATCTATCCCTCCAGCACGTCCTATTTATATCCGTGCTAAGGTTTAAGTCGCTTGCTCTAGTGGTTTTGGTGGATTTGGATTTTTTGAGGTGGAGCATGTCCATTAATTCCGGGTTGGACATGGCCTTGTATGTCAGGCACATGTCACCTCTGAGCAGGCGGTATGCGACTGAATAGAGCTGGAGTTTCTTCAATCTGGCAGCATATGACAGATTTTGGAGTCCCTTTATCCTTTTGGTGAGGAACTTTTGGGGTCTGTCCAATTGCTGCAGATGTCTGGTGAGATGCATCCCGAATGGGGCATTGTACTCGATCATTGGTCTGATAAGTGAAGAGTATAGGGGAACAATGACCTCACTAGATCTGGATGTGAATCCCTTCATGATCAGGTGGGCAATGTAGAAGGTCTTTCTAACCACTTTAGCAACGTGAGTGTCAAAAGAAAGGCCACTGTCAACCTGGGTCCCCAGGTCCCTGATGACCTCTTCTGTGCTTAGTGGATTGCCACCTATTTGGTAGCTTGGGGTTACCTTGTTTTTCCCGAAGGGTATGACTATACATTTTTTGGCGTTTAACTTCAGGCCATGGCTCTGGCACCAGCTATCTGTTTCCGTGAGTCCCTTCTGAAGGATATCCGTGTCCGATGCACTTTCCACTATGGCGCCCAGTTTGCAGTCGTCTGCAAACTTTGTCAAAAGTCCTCCCATGTTGGCCTGTACTTCTGAGAAGTAGATGCCAAACAATAGGGGCCAAGGACCGAGCCCTGTGGGACACCACTTGTGACCGGCTTGGAGTCTGACATAGCGCCAGCAACTCTAACCCTGTGGGTTCTGTCCTTAAGCCAGTTTGCAACCCATCTTGTGACATATGGGTTTACATTTAAGCTGGTAAGTTTTCTACAATACCCGAGTGGGGTATTGTGTCGAAAGCCTTTGCAAGGTCAAGGTAGACTGTATGGACTGCCTTTCCTCATCAATGGCCTTGGTGACTGTTTCGAAGAAGTCGACCAAGTTCAAAAGGCATGATCTTCCCTTGACAAAGCCAAACTGGATCAGGTCCAATGTCTGCAAGTCCCTTATATCTTTGTTTATGAGCTCCATTATGATCCTCTCCATAGCTTTGCAGACTAGACTTGTTAAGCTTATGGGGCGGTAATTACCAGGGTCCGTAGAGGCGCCGCCTTTGTGGAGTGGGACCACAGTTGCCGTACGCCACTCCTTGGGCACGTATCCTGTGGTAAGGCTGAGATTAAACAGCTGCCTTATGTGCGGGTTTAATTCCTCATTTATCTTGTGTAGCACACAGCCGGGGACAACATCCGGTCCCATTGATGCTGTGTTTTTAGCTTTAGAGAGAGCAGCTTTCACCTGCGCATTTGAGATGTCCGGGAGGCTACACTCTGCTGGGATAGTTCTCTCTCCTTTAGGGGGGGAGAGGGGGTGAAGTTTGCACTGAACCTGTCTGCCAGTAACAGTTGTTGATGATGCATATAATGATGCTTGTACTGCCCCTGACTCTCTTCCCCCGGCCCCTGCCAAGCCCGACAGATATTACAGGGTCCCGGACACACACTTTCACTTGTTTAAGGCTCCTATTGCAGATCCTGAAACCATTTCACAGGGCCCCAAAGCTGTAGCAGCTGCCTCTGCCAAAAACCCCCTCCCCTCTGAAAGAGAATCTAGAGCATTAGAGAGATGGGGTAAAAAAGTTTATACTTCTGCTACTCTTTCGGCTAGGGCCTTAAACTGTCAATTCCACATGATTCAGTATCAGGAATTTTTGTTAGACCAGCTAAATAAAAAGCTGTCCTCTCCTGAACCTATAGACCGTAAGTCCCTTCAGGATTTGGTACATAACACTCAGCAGGTCAGTAATCCTTCCTTAAAATGCGGCTATGATGCACTGGAGGCTTCCTTTAGATCAGCTATGACTGGAACAGTGATTAGAAGGCATGCATGGTTAAAAGAGCAATCCTTACCAGACCATGTAAAGTCAAAGCTTCTAGATGCTCCCATGGAGAAACAAAGTTTGTTTGGCTCCCCTGCACAGCAAGTGCTAAAGAAGGTGGAAGAAAAAGCAAAATCAGTCCAAACAGTCAAGGATTTTTTACAGGTCCAGCCTCCGAGGTTTAGTAGAAATTGGCCTTCGAAGAATTGGTCCTTTCCAGACACCTCCAGAGCACAGAGAGGCAGAAATAGGCCCAAGAGGCAGAGGTCAATCCAGAGGTGCCTACAGGGGACGTCAGTGGCAGCCTAACAACCAGAGAAGTACTGCCACAGATCCAGCTACGACCACTTCCACAGGACAGGCACAATGACTTGGCTCTGATACCGCCTACCAGGGAACAACTGGAAGCACCCTTAGGCGGAAAGCTAGCCTTATTTTCCGTAAACTGGCATTACATTACAGGAGACAAATGGATTTACAGACAATAGACAAAGGCTACAGGTTTCACTTCCACACTCTACCAAAAAAGAGAGGAAAGCCAAACCTACCACCAAACCAAAAAACAAACGCTCTAGAACAAATCAACCATCTACTAAGGATGAGAGCTATAGAAAATGTACCTCCTATGGAACAAGGGCAAGGATTTTACTCCAGACTTTTCCTGGTACCAAGAAAAGAAAACCAATGGAGGCCTATTCTCGACCTGTCCGCTCTGAACACATCTCATTGTTCCAAAATTCAAAATGCTGACCCTACAGCAACTTCTTCCCATGCTGGGCAAGGAGTCTTGGCTGGTGACTCTAGATCTCAAGGAGGCATACCTGCACGTCCCTATCGACCAGATTGCAGAAGATACCTCAGATTTCTTGCAGGATCAGAGCATTATCAATTCTCAGCATTGCCCTTTGGCTTATCTACTGCGCCCAGAGTATTCACGAAATGCCTGGCATCAGTAATTGCTCATTGCAGGCTTCAGGGAATTCAGATTTATCCATACCTGGACGACTGCCTAATACAAGCGGACAACAAGACCAAATTAACAAAAGATTTGGAAAAGGTTATACAACTACTGCAAGCCCTGGGATACACAGTCAACATGAAATTCAAGGCTGGTACCATCCCAAAGGATAACATTCTTGGGTGCAGAACTGGACACATCAAATCAGATGGCATTTCTCACAGCAGAAAAACAAAAGCAACTACCACTCTATTTCATGGCATTAACAACACAGAACCAGCTTACAGCAAGGAAAGTCCTGCAAGCCCTGGGTTACATGGCATCCTGCATAATATTGATTCCACATGCCAGGCTGCATATGAGAAAGTTGCAATGGTACCTAAGGAATGTATGGTCTCAACACAAGCACAGTCTAGAAGCCCAGATTCCAATAATACCATGCCTGAAACAAGAATTCCTGTGGTGGGCTCAGGCCTGTCAGTTGAACAGAGGACTGCCTTTCCACAAACCTCACCCAAGCCAGACTATCACCACGGACGCCTCGGACCTAGGCTGGGGGACACACATGGTGGGCAAGTGTATACAAGGCCTATGGACACAAGACCAGCTGAACCTACACACAAACCAAAAAGAGATGCTGGCAGTGAAACAGGCACTTCAGACATTCAGACCTTTTCTTCAACAGGGTCATTTGCTGATAAGGACGGACAACACCACAGTCATGTGGTATATCAACAAACAGGGATGCACGCACTCATACCCTCTATGCTGGATGGCAATGGACCTGTGGAATGTGGCCCTGAACCTCAACAGTCAACTCCAGGCCAAATTTGTGCCAGGAAAAGAAAATATACTAGCAGACACCTTAAGCAGAACTACCACAGATGCCCACGAATGGATGCTGCATCCGGACATCTTCAAAACCATTACAAAGAAATGGGGACTACCAGAAATAGACCTGTTCGCATCCCCACACAACCACCAATTGAGGAAATTCTGCACAAGGACATACCACCCACTTGCTTGAAAGGTTGACTCCCTATCCTTCAGTTGGGAAAACCTGACAGCATATGCATTCCCACCTCTTCCTTTGATGCACAAAGTGCTACTGAATATCAAAGAAGATCGCCCAAGGATCATCCTGATGGCTCCAGACTGGCCGAGGCAGCATTGGTACCCGCTACTGAGGAGCATGTCTCGGACACACGCATGGCCTCTACCTCTAGTTCCTTTACTGCTAACACAGAACAACTACAAGATCCTACATCCAAACTTGAAAACACTACAGCTAGCTGCTTGGAATATTACATAAAGCAAAATAACCCAGATTTATCTCAGAGGGTTAAAGACATTATCCTGGAGGCTCGCAGACCCTCCACAAGGAAGACTTATTCAGCCAAATGGAAAAGATACCTCATTTGGAGTGCAGCAAAAGGAGAAAATGTATCATTAGCAAACATAGCTAACATCCTGGAATACTTAGCAGAACTTTTCCACAATGGACTGTCTTACTCCTCCATTAAGATTCATGCATCAGCAATTTCAGCAGAATACAACATGGATCCTCCAGTCTTCTCTCATCCTCTACTCAGGCAGTTTCTGAGAGGAATTAAAAATGTAAAGCCTCCAAGGAAGCCACCTTTGCCTACATGGGACCTTAACTTTGTGTTGGAAAAGTTAACACTTCCCCCTTTCGAACCAGCAGCAACAGCAGAATTACAATGTTAAGTTGTCTATCTCGCCTTCATTCTTGCTGGATGGGTTCGGAGCCGATCCTCGGCTCCGACTCGGCACTTGCTTAGCTTGAGAACTCCTTTTACCAGCTCGAGGCAACCCTATATCCCATGATGCAAGGCGGGACTACCCCAGATCTCGTTTGCCGCTTTGCGAAGAGGTTTCTTTTTTTGCCAGCTCAGGTAAGTTTGAATTTTCAAACAGTTTAGTCAGGGTTTTTCGTCTCTCTCTTGTTCCATATCATAGTGTGTAGTGTTTCTACAGCCCACCCTATTTCCCCATATATTTAAAACTTTCTAGTTTATAGTTAAGTTTAAAATTTTTTCAGTTAGGCCTAGGCCTCCTTTCTTAATCCCTATCTGTGTGCGTGTTTTTGTTGGGATTAATAGTGTGACTGTTTGGGGTGTGTGAGTGTTGTTTTTTTTACTTTGACTATGTCTAAGGAAGGAAAGGTCTCAGGCTTCAAGAAGTGTGACTCGTGCTGTCAGAAAATGTCTCTGACAGACGGTCACACTTCTTGTGTGTACTGCCTGGGGCCTTTACACCTGCAGGACTCCTGTGCCATATGTCATTCTTTTAGCCAGAGAGTCCTGCAGGAGAGGAGGAACAAATTGATCCTCCGTGGCTTGTTAAAGCCAGAAGGTTCACCCACTAAAACTGGGTCGAGTAAACCTTCAAAGCCACCTAAGGTTCAGGCTACAGTTGTTAAGCCTTCCCCGGTGGCTCCGACTCCTTCGGAGTCGAGATCGGCTCCGGCTGGAGCCGATCTTTCTTCTTCTGATGTGGTAGTGTCGGTTCCTACTGGCTCCGACACTCAATCCACTGTTGCCTTGTCGGCTCTGGCTGGAGCCGACGTATTATCCGGTATCGGAGCCGAGAAGCCTTCGGCTCCATCTGGAACCCAGAGGACGTCGGCTCCGATGGCTTCGTCCAAGAAGAGATCTCGGTCCCCTTCTTTGGAATCTATCCACTCTGCTCCGAGGTCTCCTCTTTTGTCGGAACGGAGTCATCGGAGCCGATCTTCGAGATCTTCCAGGCTGTCTGACCACGATTTAGAGAGGGTGGTAAGCAGGCTGTTGAAGTCACAGGCACTAGCCCAAATGCTCCATAGCCCGTCTCAGCAGACTTCGTCTATTGCTCTCCCCTTGAACTTCCTCCTCCGACTCCCTCCAGAGTTCGGGCCGAGCTTCTCGGGACAGCGACCGTGTCGGCGCTGGAACCGATACATCCCCTTTCGGCTCCGTCGTCTTCGGCTCCGATCTCCTCCATGAGACCTTCCTTGGAGGGATCTGGTCGTCGAGTTTCCCTTGTCGGCTCCGAGGGGGCTAGTGGCATCAGACCCTTGTCCGACCCCGCTCTCCCTCTCGGGGCTTCGGCTTTGGTAAGCTCGGCACCGACATCGGCCTCGGAGCCTTCTCTCTCAGTGGAGCCGGGAATTCCTGTTTCTTCGGAACGGGAATATTCTGGCCTCCCTGGGAGGGGAGCCTTTGAGGTGATGAGGAGTGTCCTGGCACCTGAGCCAAGTCAACGGTCCATCCCTTTAGCTCCTCCCTCTTCGGTGCCTGTTGATGTCTCTTGCCAGCCTCTTGCTCTCAGACCCAGGGATCCATCGCCCCAGGTTTCCCCATTGGGAATAACTTCCTCTTCCGAGGTCTCTCCTGATCCCGCAGCGGAACCCCCTCGGAAGAGGACGTGTAAGAGGAAACACATAGACTCCCCTGAGTCTACAACATCTGATACCGACTTAGATGAGTCTGAGGGTTCCCCACGGTCCCCCTCTGAGGATGTCTCCTTTTCAGACATCCTTGAGCTTCTCAAACAGAGGGGGAATTGGCCCTCCATTGACCCCTCCGAGGATGAGTCGGTATACCTGGAGGCTTTTGGATCCCGACCCTCCACCTCCTGGGTGTCTCCGCCTTTCGACCCACTTATGCGGGTAGTGGCTCGGAAGGCGTGGGCAGCTCCAGATTCTGTGGTACCGGTCCCCAGGAGGCCATCCAAATTTATTACGGCCCCTTCAGACAAGCAGTTTCTTTCTAAGGGCGTCTCTGTGGATGCTATGGTGGTGGCGGCGGCCACCAAGAAGGAATTTGCGGATCCTTCAGTGCCTGTCCATCCTCCTAACAAAGATTCTAGGACCATGGACAGGTATGGCAAGCGGATGTTTTCTTCAGCGACCTTTGCTATGCGTTCGCTGAACTACCTTTGTCATTTCACCAGACTTCAAAGAGATATTCTCAAAGAACTAGGTGAAGTGGTTCAGGATCCTTCAGCTGCTGGGGCTCAAGACAAGATTGCCTCACAGCTAGCAATCCTAAATTCTTTAACTAACTCCTCCATGCGGCTCATATCCTATGCAGCCGATGGAGCGAGCAGAGCCGCAGGCACAGGAGTGGCTCTTAGACGTCAAGCCTGGATGCGGCTTTGTAATTTTGCGGAGCCCGTTAAGGGGTCCTTCACCAATACCCGCTTTGACGGTTCGGCTTTGTTCGGACCTCAGGTGAAGGAAACCAAGACCAGGTGTGAGCAAGACGGGAAAACTCTTTCTGCCGTTGGAGTCCATTTTCCACCCTTCTAGACCCTATCCCAAGGGTCAGAAAGGAGGAAAGATGTGGTTCCGTAAAGCCCAAGGAGCAGCGCCGGACACGCGTGGTCAGTTTACCCCCAGAGGCAGAGGGGGTAACAATAATAGACGCCGCCCTAGAGGCAGAGGGGGTCCTCAGAACCAGGGCAACAGGGAGTCTCTTCCTGAGAAGCCCTTTCAGCATCCCTGAGGTGTTGCCCGACTGTCCACCCTTGGAGGCAGTCGGGGGAAGGATTTCGCTGTACCCAGTAGCCTGGCGTTCCCTTTCACAAGATTTGTGGGTACAGTCGATCATATCCGAGGGTTACAAAATCCCCTTCGAAAGGTATCCCGTACTTCACCAATCCCTTCCAGACATCTCACCCGGTCAAAGGGATTTGGCAGAACAGGAGGTTTCAAAGCTCCTAGAAAAAAGAGCCGTCCAGACTGTTCCAGCAGACCAAGTAGGATCCGGCGTCTACTCGAGATTCTTTTTGGTCCCCAAAAGGACGGGAGATTGGAGACCAATTTTAGACCTGAGCAATCTAAACAGATTTGTCAAGAAGGCAAGCTTCCGGATGGTCACGCTTCAGTCCATTCTGCCCTTTCTGGGCAAGGACAACTGGATGTGCTCGATAGACCTTCAGGACGCGTACCATCACATAAAGATACACAGGCGCTCCAGGAGGTTTCTCCGCTTTCGGCTGGGGACCAGTCATTATCAATTCAGAGCCCTGCCCTTTGGCCTCACTTCAGCCCCCAGAGTGTTTACCAAATGCATGGCAGTGGTCACAGCTCATCTGAGACGTCAAGGATTCCAGGTGTTTCCTTATTTAGACGACTGGCTCCTCTCCGCCACCACCAAGCATCAGCTTCTTCAAAGCAGAGACTACACTCTGCAGCTTTGCAAAAGGTTGGGAATATCAGTGAATTTCGAAAAATCTTCTCTGCTGCCTTGCCAATCTATCACCTTTATAGGTGCAGAATTAAACACAGTCAGTTTGTTAGCCAGACTAACAGATCAGAGAATTCTGGACATCCAAAAATACGTTCGGATTTTACTGCAGAGCAGCAAAGTAAAAGCCAGATTGATTCTGAAAGTTCTAGGTCTTATGGCTGCAGCCATTGTTCTTCTACCATTGGCTCGCTTCCACATGCGTCTTCTGCAGTGGATGTTAATCACTCAGTGGTCGTTCCAGAGCCTTCCTATGAGACACGAAATCTTAGTGACACAATCGTGCAGGACTCCTCTAACGTGGTGGATATCTTCCCCTCTTCTTCATCAGGGCCGACCATTTGTTCCCCCTCCTCCGGTTGCCACAGTCACTACGGATGCCTCTCTGATCGGGTGGGGGGGGCATTATCAGGGCAGGATGGTCCACGGGACGTGGCAACCCATAGAATACCATCTGCACATAAATGCCCTGGAGATGAGAGAGCGGTGCTTTTAACGTCGCAAGCCCTCAACGACTTCCCGCGGGGACTATTGCAGTTCAAACGGACAACATGTCTGTGGTCTGGTACATCAACAAGCAGGGCGGGACCAGGTCCTATCCTTTGTGTCGAGAAGCTCTCAGACTTTGGCAATGGGCAATCTCCTCTCATCAGTTTCTGATAGCAACGCACATCCCCGGCAGGTCCAACCTCTTAGCGGACAGGCTGAGCAGAGCCATTCTCATGCCTCACGAGTGGTCTCTCAATCAATCAATAGTGGACGAGATATTTCTGAAGTGGGGCACCCCTTGTTGCGATCTTTTTGCTACTCCCCAAAACAACAAATGCCCCGACTTCTTCACCCTTTTTCCCCAACCAGGCCAACCCCTGAGAGACTCTCTAACCCAGGATTGGCCCCGGGGACTTCTGTACGCTTTTCCTCCTTTCCCCTTAATTCCACAGGTCATTCAGAAAGCTACCGTTTTGAGGGCCAAGTTGATTCTCATTGCCCCTTACTGTCCTCGACAAATTTGGTTTCCGACTCTGCATCGTCATCTCCTGGTGCAGCCTTGGCATCTGGACCCAGTTCCGGATCTTCTGATCCACCAAACGGGTCAACAGCGCCGGGCCATTCGTTCTCTCAACCTCACTGCTTGGTTGCTCCACTTCCTTCCCTAGCCAGGCTTCCTATGATCTCTGATCCGGTCAGAGATATCTTGATAGCTTCTTTGAAGTCGTCCACCAGAACGGTTTATGCTAGCAAGTGGCGACGTTTTTCCCTTTGGGCAAACTCCAGGCACATTGATCCCTTTACTGCACCTGTGCATTCTGTTTTAGATTTTCTGGCTGAAGTTTTTCAGTCAGGATCTTCTTCATCAACAGTCAAAGTTCAATTGGCGGCTATTTCCAAATATCATGTTGGCTTGCAAGATCATAACATTATGTCACATAGACTATGCAAAGCTTTTTTGAGAGGAGTCTTTCTCCTTAAGCCTCCAGTAAAACATCCTCCTCCACAATGGGATCTGAATGTATTGTTAGCATCCTTGATTTTACCACCCTTCGAACCGTCTGCTTCATGCTCCTTGAAGTTATTGACCTGGAAAACTATTTTCTTACTGGCTGTCACTTCAGCAAGAAGGGTATCCAAGATTCAAGCTCTCTGCATCCGTTCCCCTTACTTGGTTTTTCACAAGGACAGGGTATCCTTGAGAACA
The DNA here is from genome assembly GCF_019279795.1 of Protopterus annectens. Lineage (NCBI taxonomy): Eukaryota > Metazoa > Chordata > Ceratodontiformes > Protopteridae > Protopterus > Protopterus annectens. The sequence goes on along the minus strand of NC_056747.1, from coordinate 930,710,052 downwards.
AATCCATCTTTCCTCCCCAAAGTTGTTTCTCAAACTAATATTAATCAATCCATCGATCTACCAGTTTTTTTCCCGAATTATTCTGACAGAGCTGAACAAAAGCTTCATTTTTTGGATGTCCATAGTCAGCTCAGGTATTATTTGCATAGAACTAAACAATTCAGGAAATCAGACCAATTATTTGTCTCCTATGCAGAAAACAGGAAGGGTCTCCCAGTATCTAAAGTGACCTTATCCAGATGGTTATCTTCCACCATTTCTTACGTGTATTCGCTCAGAGGCAAGCAACTACCCTCTAAACCGAAGGCACACTCAACCAGGAGCCTATCCACTTCTACAGCCTTTCAGGATAGGCTACCAATTGATACCATTTGTGCAGCAGCTACTTGGGCCACTCCTCATACTTTTGTCTCTCATTACAAATTAGATTTGGCCTCCAGGGACAGAGCCAGTTTTGGTTCCACAGTTCTCAAGAGTCTGTTCCATTGAGCCACCCGGGATACAGGTGCTAGGGACGTGGTCCCATCCAGCAAGAATGAAGGCGAGATAGACAACTTAACATTTAGAAGTTATGTACCTACCATAACGTTCCATGTTAGTTGTCTTCTGTCGCCTTCTTTCTTGCGTCCCTCCCTCCTTCCCCCTGGCCTGGACAGATCTTGAAGGGCTTCTCTTTCTCAGGTTTTTTCTCTCCTGAGTCTTCAATAGAAGAGTCTTTTTATTGAGAACTTGTTTTCCTAGTTCTACTAGGTTAGTCTTTGCTCTTCCTTGGGAATAGTTTTATTAGCAGGGTATTGTAGCTACCAAACGAGATCTGAGGTAGTCCCGCCTTGCATCATGGGATATAGGGTTGCCTCGAGCTGGTAAAAGGAGTTCTCAAGCTAAGCAAGTGCCGAGTCGGAGCCGAGGATCAGCTCCGAACCCATCCAGCAAGAAAGAAGGCGAGAGAAGACAACTAACACGGAACGTTATGGTAGGTACATAACTTCTAAATTCTTATCTTGGAAAACTGCTTTCCTGCTTGCAATCACTTCAGCAAGAAGAGTTTCTGAATTACAGGCATTAATGGCAGTACAGCCCTTCCTTATCTTCCATCAGGATAGAGTGTCCTTGAGAACTAACCCTACTTTTATGCCAAAAGTGGTCTCCAGGGTATCATTGAACCAAGCAATCCATCTACCAACATTCTTCCCCAACCCACAGAACAGGGGGGAAAGACTACTACATACCTTGGATGTGCACAGGCAATTGCGCTACTATCTGGACAGAACCAAGACCAACAGAAAAGCTGACCAGCTTCTGGTAGCATATGCAACAGGAATGGAAGGAAGAGCAATTTCAAAACAGACAATCTCAAAATGGATAGGAAATTGCATTAGATTTTGTTACTCTTTTCATGGAAAGACATCTCCAGAAAACATCAGACCTCACTCCACAAGGGCTACAGCCACTACTACAGCTTTCCTACGAGGAGTGGCTACCAAAGACATTTTAGAAGCTGCTACTTGGAGCTCCGTGCATACATTTGCCTAGCATTATAATCTACCTTTATACTCCAGATCCCGAGCAGGTTTTGCAACTGCTGTGTTGCAAGGGATCTTAGCTACACCATAATCATCTTAGTGCCTCCTCCCCCAGTTTGGCTATGGTATTCTACACATATGTTAGGACTGCAGATGCATCCTTGAAGGACATAGTACAGTTTTGTACCTACCATAAATGTAGATGTCCGAGAGGTATGCATCTGCAGTCAGGATTACCCACCCTCCTTCCCCTCTGTGGTACTCCTAGGGTATTTGCCCATCTTGTAGCTAGCTGGGGGAATCTATTATGGTGCATTTGTTTGCATATATGTATATACATGTTTATATTGTTTGCTCTCTACTGTTTGGAATCATTTGCATTTATCCAAATTTAGCCTTCCTAGAGGGCACCTGGCATCTGGGGCAAGAAACACTGAGGAAAATGGCGTCGGCTGATGCCTTTATACCCAATTCACAGCAGCTATGACATCGGGTGAAGTGCGACATCAGCCGAGGCCAGACCCAGACTTTGGAATCCGGCCGACCGAAGGGCTGCCTGAGGCAGGACAAACCCATATGTTAGGACTGCAGATGCATACCTCTCGGACATCTGAATTTATGGTAGGTACAAAACTGTACTTTCATCTTGGTGCCAAAAAAGACTGGGTACTTAAGGCTCATTCTGGACCTGTCTACTTGAACCTGTCAGTCGCGAAAGAGAAGTTCCGGATGGTCACTTTACAGTCCATCATGCCATACCTGCAAGAGAGCGACTGGATGTGCTCGTTCAACCTCCAGGATACCTACTATCACATAAAGATGCACAGAAGTTCTAGGAGGTTTCTCCGCTTCCAGCTAGGAGCCAATCATTATCAGTTTTGAGCCCTACCCTTTGGTCTCACCACAGCCCCCAGGGTGTTCACAAAAGTGATGGCAGTAGTAGCGGCTCACCTGAGGCTTCAGGTCTACCTGGACGATTGGCTCCTTACTGCTCCCACCAAGCATCTATTTTGTCGGACCCGAGACTGTCCTACATTTTCCGCACTATCTAGGGATTACAATCAACACAGCCAGATCTCTTCTGAACCCTATCCAGGTGATAGAATACATAGGAGCATTGATAGACATGTTACAGACAAAAGATGTTCTTCGTGTTTCACTGTTGCAGTCATTATACTTGGGTTATCCTGCCAGGGGTAACCCTCAGTCAGTCAGAATACAAAGGCTTATTATTTCTTTGTCAGTTGCTGTCACTGCAGGACTAACATCAAGTCATCAGTGGTATAAAAACAGGCAGTCGATGCCATTACCCCAGTCTTTCTTGCCGAGGAGCCCGAAGGAGAAGCAGTTCGCACAAGTGCCAGTCAGCAGCTACCTGAGTTTTTCTTTTCCAAAATTGAAGTTGAAGTCTTCTAAAGCTAAGTACCCTGTTGGGGATCCTTTTTTCTTGCTCTAACCGATATCAGAAAAGAGTTAACAATTGTCTTGCCTGTGGAAAGCAAATACCACACCGAGATTTCCATTCTTACTGTGTCACTTGTTTAGGCTCAGACCACGATGTCCCTCGTTGCCGGTTTTGTGCTTTGTTTGATGCCCAAACTATTCGTCGTCAGGTCCTTATGTAGCTAAATATTTTCTCTCTCGATCTCCGTATTCTGAAATGGCTTTGGTAAACCATCCGACTACCGATCTTCCGAAAAGACGTAAGGATAAAGACAGACAGACCGCACAGGTCCAAAACTGCCAACGATGCTTCCGTTAAGCTAGTCCCCAGTTCGCTGGTACTCAGTGAGGTGCTTTCGCAGCCCCTGATACCCACATCGATGGATTTGCAGGCTGCTACAGAGACCCGTTTGGAGCCTGGTATGCCGCGAGACTCTTCTTTGACTACGGAATGTGTGGATGTCTCTACCTTGGATGGTCTGGAGCAGCTGTGCAGGCACCAGCTTTTGAGGAAGTTCTTCGCACTACTGATATTCGACACAAATTGACTACTTCTTTCGGGTCTTCAGTTCTTTCTAAAACTACCAAGTTTCTAAGGCCCAGAGTACGAGCTATGCCTAAAAGACCAACCCAAACTTGCGCGCCTGCTTCCTTGCCACAGTCTCAGATGCTTAAAGTGGTGGAAGACCTTATCATGCTGATTAGGGGTAGCCAGCCTTCCTCTGCTAAAAGAAAGACTTGTCCCCCAGCACCTTTATCTGACGACTCTGAGGTTTCTGATTTTGAAGACATGCTCTTATCTGCTCATGAGAATTTAGATGCATAGGAATCCATTTCTTCTGCCTCTCCTCCATATGATTTTTCTTTTGGTGAAACCCTACATACTTTGAGAGAGCACTTCCATTGAGAATGCCAGGATTATCCTCAGTCCAAAAAGACTCAGGGAATTTTTAGATTTACCTCAGCACAGACCCTTAGCTATTCCACCTGTCCTGGATGTTGTGGATGATGTTTTTATGGAATCCAGTCTATCCCCGGATACTTTACCTCCTGCTCCCAGGAAACCTGACAGTTATTAGAGTCCCCGAGTCACACATTTCATTTCAAGAATCCTACTGCTGACCCAGAGGACATCTTCCAAGGGCCCAAAGGAATAAAAGCAACTACAGCTAAGAATCCCACCCCCTCGGACAGGGATTCTCGAGCCTTAGATGGGGTAAAAAAGTATATACTTCTGCAACTCATGCCAGTAGAGCATTAAATTGTCAGTTCCACATGCTGAAATACCAGCAACATACCATGGAAACAAAAATGATCTACCTTCCCTGACTGTGCAGAAAATAAAGATTTATAGGAACGTATGCATTCTGCAAGCCAAATTAGTAACATACCCTGCAATGTGGGTTTGACGCCCTAAAAGCATCCTGCAGGGCAGCAGTCACAGGTTCTGTACTTTGAGGCATGCTTGGCCTAAGGGACAGACCTTGCCAGATCATGTCAAATCAAAATTATTGGACGCACCTCTTAACAAAGACAATCTGTTTGGCACCAAAGCAGACGAGGTTTTAAGACCATTTAAAACTTTTTGCAAGTTCAGCCTCCAAGATTCAGTAGGCATTGTCCCTCAAAACATTGGTCCTTTCCTGCCCCCTCAAAGCCACTTCAGACAAGACCTAGGGGTAACAACCCCCCCCCCCAGACAGCAGTCTCAGGGTATGCAGGGATCTAAACAGTGGAGTACCTCTACTTCTAAACCAGTGAGTGCTAAGCCACCCCCTTGTGGAAAGAATTCCCAATGACTCCAACTCCTCTCTCCTCTGCCCATCTGTCCATTGCCCTAGGAGGAAAACTTACCTCCCATGCAGAAAGATGGGCCTCCATCACCAAATATCGATGGGTCCTCAACATAGTGTCCCAGGGGTACAAATTTTATTTCCACACCATGCCAACCCCAGTGGGCAGAGGCACAAAAGCAAGTTCATTCCTTGCTCTCCATGAGGGCTGTTTAGCCTGTCTACAGATCAGATAGGCCAAGGGTTCTATTCCAGGCTTTTTCTGGTACCCAGAAAAGAGGGCGCCTGGCACCCAGTCTTAGATCTATCTATTCTAAACACCTTCCTGGTGGTACTAAAATTCAAAATGCTCACTCTGCAGCAGCTTCTCCCTATGCTGTCCAAAGATGCCTGGTTAGCCACTCTAGACTTCAAAGAGGCCTATCTGCATATCCCAGTCAGAGATTCTTGCAGGAAATATCTATGTTTCAGAGCAGGATCTATGCTTTATCAGTTCTTTGCACTTCCCTTTGGCTTATCCACTGCTCTGAGTTTGCCTGGCTCCAGCCATTGCTTATTGCAGACAAAGAAATATTCAAATTTATCCTTACTTGGAAGACTGCCTGATTCAGGCTGACAGTCAGGAAAAGCTGTTACAGCACCTGACATTTGTAAAGGACCTACTAACCTCACTGGGGTACACTATCAATGAGAAGAAATCCAAACTTGCCCCCAGTCAAAAAATTCTATTCCTTGGGGGCAAGCCTGGACACTGCATCCCAGATGGCATTTCTAACTCCAGAAAAACAAACCTATCTGACAGGCTACTTCTCTCAACCGGCCTCCAGAGAACCCAGTTATCCGCAAGGAAAATCCTGCAAGCTCTAGGGTTCATGGCCTCCTGCATCCTACAAATTCCATATGCTAGACTGCATGTGAGAAAACTTCAGTGGTACTTAAAAAGCCTTTTGTGTCAACATTCACAGGACCTAGAGTCTGTCTTAAGGGCCTAAGGTTCTATGGCAGCGACCACAACACTTCTACCATGTGCTCGATTACATATGTGAGTACTTCAGTGGACTTTAGCGATTCAGTGGTCTTTGTTGGATTTTCCGTTGTCGCACCAGATGCACACCAGCAGAGTCTGCAGGTCATCCCTTCTATGGTAGATTCAGTCTTCAGAAATCTTGGAGGGGATGACCTTTTGTTCCAGCCCCTGCCCAAACCACAGTGACCATGGATGCCACCCAGCTGGGGGGGGGGGGGGCATTGTTCGGGAAGGACAGTCCAAGGCATGTGGTCCCTGATAGAGACCAGTTTGCATATAAACGTTCTGGAGATGAGGACTGTCCTTTTAGCGTTGCAGGCCCTTCATGCCTTTCTACCTCTGGGAACCATTGCAGTCCAGTCAGACAACATGTCGGTGGTCAAGTACATCAACAAACAGGGAGGGACCAGATCATTACCCCCTTTGTCGCGAGGCCATGAGAGTTTGGGAATGGGCAATCTCCACCGGTCATTTTCTGGTAGCAACGCATATTCCAGGGTGGTCCAACATTCTAGCGGACAGACTAAGCCGGACTATTCTGATACCTTACGAGTGGTCGCTGAATCCTTCAGTAGCAAAGCAGATCTTTCTAGAGTGGGGCTGGCCTTGCTGCGATCTCTTCACATCTCTTTCCAACGTGAAGTGCAGTGAGTTCTTCACTCAGAACCCCCCACCAGGGGTGTCCCCCAGAGACGCTCTCGTCCATGTTTGGCCTCCCAGTCTTCTTTATGCTTATCCTCCTGTTCCCCTTATTCTGAAGTTTCTACAGAAGGCTTGTCGACTGGGAAGCAAAGTGATCCTCATTGCCCCATTTTGGCTTCGCCAGGTATGGTTTCCCTTCCTTTGGTCTCATCTTTTAGCTCCTCCATGGATCTTGGAATCCCATTCAGGGTCTCATTTTGCACCCCTCGAGGGTCTCTCATCCAAAACTGGGCAGTCTGAGGCTCACAGCTTGGCTCCTCCAGTTCCCTTAATTGTTAGGACTCCTGGATTGTCGTCTTCGGTCAGGTGTATTGTGGTGGCAGCTCATAAGTTGTCCACCAGGAAAATTTATTGCAGCAAATGGAAGTGTTTTTCCTTTTCGGCTTCTCAAAGGAGTTTAGATCCTTTCACGGCTCCCATTTTGGCTATCCTTAACTTTTTGGCAAATATTTTTCAACAAGGGGCTAGCTCGTCTACGGTCAAGGTTCAACTAGCCGCCATTTCTCATTTTCACATGGGTGAAAACTCTGTTTCTTTAGCCTCTTCCAGATTGTGCAAAGCCTTTATTAAAGGTACCTTCCTGTTATGTCCTCCGGTCAAAGATCCCATTCCCCTGTGGGACCTTACTATGGTGCTTCAAGGAGACACGGCGGTACTCACTCACCATAGCGTTCCATCTGAGTTCTTTACTTTAGTAGTCTTTCAACTGTCCCTCGCCCCCCCCTGCTATCGTATGGACAGCATTCATAGCTGGCACTTGTGCGCAAGGTGTTTGGATCGGGTTGTGCAGTGTAAGGTGCAGCAAAAGTCTCTTCAAAGGGTGTGATGATGTGACGTAGTGCTCGCTATGTCAGAGACAGAGTAGGGCAGGCATGTGTAACGTGCCAGCATAACTAGCTGGAGTCTTCTGTGTGTGTTAAAGAGGGATGCTGGACGGGAAGGGTTAAGCTCAGCCCAGCTAACCTTAAGAAAAATATCCTTCACACCCAAAATGTGTAATGTAAACCCCATGTAACCTATCCTAGATTGAAGTATATATAAACAGACATCAGCAGCCCCAAATGCACTCTTACAAACACCCACATCAACACACACAGCCACATTCCACAAACCCTCACATTCACACACATTTAACTTTCCACCACACTGATCAACATTCTTAGTCATGGATTGGTCATTACACCACATCATGTTCCTCCCCACTAGGCTGAGTAAGGTCCCTCCCACTAGGTTGAGTAAGGTCAGTTGCACGTCAGTTGCTTATCATGCATTCAGAGGGCCCATTGGACATCATAGGACCACAAGTACCAGTATGATTCAGTTGGATTCCATCATAGTTTGTTGGGAGTAACATCCCTCCTATGAAGACCTAGACAGATGGCCCCCTACTTAATATGGAGAGTGGTCTGTCACTCTCTCATTTTAAGCCAGAGCAGCATTTTAGCTTTTGTTTCCCTTCTTGTTTGTTACTAATGTATTGGGGGTGTGGATTTGTCAGTATGGAAGGAGGTGTCCAACAGACCACGCTGGTTTGCAAACAATGGTTTTTGCACCTCTCACTCTAGGCTTAAATACTAGCAAAAACATTGTCATCCCCTATAGTGCCTTTTTTATTACTAAAAATGCCCTATAGCCGTCCAAAACCAAGGATCAAGCAAAAAAATAAGGAATCGGTCTAGGAGTAGGAGTCTAAAAAAAAAAAACAAACTTTCGCTTTCTCTTCTTCTCCCTAGAATGAGTGAGATGAGATCACTGAGACATGGTTTAACACAGCAGAGAGCAAGAAAACAACCCAGCAGTGCAAGGTTCAAGGCATTTCCCACACATAGCTACAGACTGGACAGAGACTGGGGAGAGGTCTTGATTTCTCTCAGAAATAAAAAAAAAAACAAGGCTCTCAAGGCTAACAATGCCTTTAAGCCTGCTCATGTTTAAATTTAACAAACCATAGGCAAAAATCCAGATTACCTCCTTGCAAGTTATAGGTCCCTCTCTGACCCAAGAAACCTATACCATGTATTTAAACTTACTGGAAACAACGTCCAACCAAATACCATATTTGTGGGTCACTTTAATTACCCCACTATTAACTGGGAATCTTCTACAACACCAAACTTGCAAGCACAGAGATTCTCCGGTTTTGTAAACACAAACTCCCTGGCCCAGATTGTTAATACACTAAGCAGGGGTGCTACCATACTGGATCTGGTCCTCTCTAATACGGGAGAGTGCTGCACACCCCCTACTGTAATGTCTTCCCTGGTAAGATCAGACCACAAAATGGTCTCATTTGAAGTAAAACTAAAACTTGGATTCTCAGCTAATCCTGGAGTATTCAGGAACTACTCTGAGGTTAACCTCCTCCTATTAAGTGGTACCCTGGCAACATTTCAAGCCCCTAGAAACCCTGAGAACACTGCTGCCTATGCATAACTGTTCACAGAGACTCTGTACAAGCATGTTAATAGCCGCATAGAGGCAGCTGTACCAATCAGGAAGTATAGAACTAATTCAAAAATCAAGCCACCCTGGTGGAATCACAAAATTAATAGGCTGTATAACAGAATGAAGAAAATTATTAGGAGGTGCAGCACCCAGTAGGATGAAGGCACTCTCATCAAACTAAAACAACTCGGAGGCAAATAAATTCTACTAAAGCCAAATTTGAGGTATGTTTGGCCTCCCAAGGCAGGGACAACCACAAGGCATTCTTTAGCTGTGTCTGCAACTTCAAAGGCAATACATAATTGTGTGTAGATCTCATTGTAAATGGAACCACCTATACTGAGCCAGAAGTCCAAATGGAGAGAGGAGTCGACGTAAAGGAGAGTATTGCTGAAATTGAATTTATCCTCAAGTCTTAGTGAGTACCTTCATGAGACTGACCCTGTTTTTCACAAAATCTCACCAAGACGACACTAATAGAGTATTTGTATAGCATATTTATCATGGACAGAACTACGTTAAAAATTAAAAAAAGCTGGGTGCACAAGACCTATGGTAAAAGTGCCCATTTCTGGTAGGCACACTAGTGCCAGAACTGGAAAAGATGACAGTGTAGAATCCTCAAAATATGGAAACATTCCTACAATGGGGCCAGGCCCGGGGTGAGGATGGCCCTCCTGTTGTCGAAAGTAGCAGTCCACAAAAACTGATAGGCCAAAGAAGAGCCACAAAGACAATAAAGTGGACTGTTGAGGATAAGAAAGAAATTGTGTATTGTTGCTATTAATGTAAAACCCCCAGAATTTTCAGACATAAGATGTACAAAACGATTAGAGGGAAATTGGAGGAAAGAAAAATACTTCTACAAGAAAAATGGTCAGAAGCTTCAAATAAAAATTTGTATTCATTAATACAACAAATTTGTGAAAAACAGTATGTAGGTCAAGAAACTGTTTGGAAAAAGAAGCATCTGAGGAAGTGCGAACGTATAAACAAAACCTAGAGATTTTTGAAAAATATAAAAAAGAAGTATGGACATGGCAGAGAGAGATTTGATATGGCGCAATATTTATGCAAAGGAAAAAAGCCAAATTTAATCAATATAAAGAAGGCAGCCCCAAAAACATTCAGAGAAGTACAGGCAAAAGCATCCAGATATGGAAATTTTCCACAATAAAATCAGAGGAAATGTAGAAAAGATTAGTAACGTAGAATTTAAAAAAAATAAAATTTGGTTATGGATTGCCTGCGAAGTGAAGAATTTGCTGTAGAAGGTCTAACACAGGTTACATCACAGCATGATGGAGTGAGTCCCCAAAGTAAGGAGACGCAGAAAGATCGGGAGACATCTGAAGAAATATGGACATGGGAAAGAGTTAATATGGAGAATATGTATCCAAAAGAGAAAACAAAACTAACCAATACAAAAAAGCAGCACCAAATATTATTAAATACAGGCAAATGAATCCAGACATGGAAAACTGTACAATACAAAAACTAAGACAAAGACGAAAAATATGAAAGGAGATTAGTAATGGAGAAGTTAAAAAAATAAAAACTAAGGTTATGGAGTACCTGCAAAGTGAAGGATTCGGTGTAGAAAATCTAATTCAGAAAGTACCATAACAGGATAGAGCAATGGGTATCCAAATTAAGAGGAAACCAGTGGAATGGGAAGCAATTGGTCAGGTCCCATATGAAGATATGTTGGAGCCTTCCACAGGAAACCAGTATAAACATTCACTTGAAGCTGGACATCAAGGGAAGGAACAGGAAACTCTGCAGTCAATGTTGAGGAGTGATAGACCAGTGAGTTCCCATATGACAGAACAACAGATGGCACAGGATGAAATTTAAGAGAGGGTGCCACAGGAAGATGCTATAGAACTTTCTATAAAATGCCCACAGGAAATGGAAAACAAATGTGCCCTCAGTTTAGAAGAAAATGAGTAAGAGACGAGTTGCTTCATTTAATAGACATATTAAGATCAATGAAAGTAGTAGAGTGCAGAAGGTGACTAAAACGCAAAGTCAGAACTTTGTTAAAACAAATGAACACAGTAATTAGGACTGTCCATAGAGATCCATGTGATATAATAGAAGTAAACAAGATATATTACTGTGCTGCTAAATTAATAACTGATAAAGTTTTAACACAAGAACACAGGGTAGTGAGGGAAAGGAAGGGGAGAAATCAAATACCATCATGGAAGTATCGAACAGAGAAAACTATAAAGCAATTAAGACAAGTGTCACTGTTAGAAAAATATAGAAGCGGGGACAGATCAACAAAAATACTAAGAAATATAGACATGATAAAAGCAATGCGCAGTACTAGAACAGACTAGGATCTATCATGCACTATTGCAAATAAACTAAAAATCTCAGCACAGGCAGAAAACCTTAGAAGATACGCAGATTAAGGAAAAGTACAACATAAGCAATTTATTGATAACCAAAAAATTTTAGGGAATTGGGAAACCAGGTTAAAAAGGAATTGAGACTGCCAAAAAAAGAAATGGATAGATTTTGGAGAAGTAGCTATGAAGGTCCTATGGAACATAACAAAGCTGCTAAATGGATAGAAGTAAATGAGGGAATAAGAAGTTTAAAGGTACAGGATATAAAATGGGATGAAGCAACAACCAGAGAGATTGAAACAAAGTTAAGAAAAGCCTCTAATTGGAAAACCCCAGGCCAGGATGCAGTACCTAACATTTGGTTAAAAGTATTAACACCTTTGCACGAAGATTTAGCCATGAGTATGAACTATTTATATGCGCACCCCGAACAGACATCAACCTGGCTAACAACAAGAAAAACAGTGCTCTTGAGTGAACCTGCAAGCTACCCTAAAAATTATAGACCAATAGCTTTCCTTCCAACAACGTATTAATTATACATGGGAATTGATGCCACCAGAGTTTATGGTCATTTAGAAGAAAACTCAATTGGGGCAGTAGAACAAAAGGGCAATAAAAGAAAGTCATATGGAACAAAGGATCATTTGTCGTTAGTCATAGTGGAGAACTATAAAAAGGGGAAGAATCTAAGTATGGCATGGACTGACTACAAAAAAAACATTTGATAGTATCCCACATTCATGGATAAGAGTGTGCAAGATAAAACCCTACACTGATCGACTACATTACAGTGACCGTGAAACAGTGGCAGACCACTGCAATTAAGCCATGATAAAAGGACAAATTATTATCCCAGAGAGAAAAATTCAAAGGGGGATAGTCCATGGTGACTCTGTCACCACTGCTATTTTGCCTTGCCTTTAATCCATTAAGCTGTCTACATAACAGCTTTAGGCCATGGCTATAATTTGGCTTCTAGAAAACAACAAAGTGTAAAGACTTCTCATCTTCATCAAGTTAAAACTGTATAGCTCATTAGATGAACTGTACAACTTCAAGTTGTCAAAACGTTCTCAGATATAAGAAGGTCATTTGGTCCTGATAAATGTGCAGAAGTAACCATTAAATCAGGAAAACAACTGCATCAGGAAAACATCAGTTTGGGACAAGAATGTGATATAAAAACTTGAGCCAGAGGGAGTGTATAAATATTTGGGAATTGATGGATTAACGATAAAACATAAACCAATGTGAATAAGGGTTAATAAGGAATACTTTAGAAGACTTGAATTTATCCTTAAAACAATGTTGACATCTAGGAACAAAATCCGAGCTATAAACAAATTTGCTCTTCCTGTCTTAACTTAGTGTTGGAGTGACTGGCCCCAAAATATGTTGGATAGATTTGATAGGAAAACAAGGATGCTTCATGCTCACCAAATTATTTATAAAAAAGTGGATACCAAGATTATATATTCCCTGTTCCGAAGGAGGGATGGGCCTCTTGAAACTGATTATATGTATAGATTTGCAGTCGTGGGAGTCCACACATTTCTGCTGACCCCACAAGACCCAAATGTAGAGAAAGTTTTGAAACATGAGAATAAATATAAGATGACTTCTCTACTTAATCTAGCATAAGCATATCGGTGTCAAGCAGGAATGAAAATCAAACCAGAAGTAGATAAAAATGTGCCAAAAAAGAATGCAAGGTGAAGGACCAGATGAGAAGGCAAGAAATGTGGAAAATGCAGAAATATAGGTGCAAGTATAGAAAACTTCTGGAAGAACATCATGTTGATCAGGAATGCATGCAGGAATTGTTAAGGGGAGGTGAATTCAAACCAAGAGATGAAAGGTTAATATTGGTAACAAGATAGTAGGCTACATAAACACTGTTTACAAAGCCCATTGAGCATGTGGGAGAAGCAGACAAATGTAGATTTTGTAAAACTGATTTGGAAACAGTTGCACACCACGTTGCTGGCTGTGACATATCAGTGGCAGAAAGACTGTATACTGAAAGGCATACTAATGTAGCAATACTGTTGCACTGGGGATTGTGCAAACATTATGGTATTGAAGTGGCTGAAAAACACTGGAAACATGAGCCACAAAGCATCATAGAAAATAACGGTCTGCATCATGTGATCATCCATTACCAGCAGTTCAAAAGATAGCTGCTAGAAAACTGGATAATAGTGGTCCATGAAAAGACAAAAGTAGCATTGATCATTGAAATCACCACACCCATTGACTACAGTGTCTTGCGTACAGAGAGAGACAGTCATAAAATATCAGGATTTGCAGGCAGAAACTAAAGCAATGTGGAAGAAAGAAACCCAGACAGTTCCAGTAGTAACAGGAGCAGCTGGTCTTATAAAAAAAAGAATCTACAATGTTTGGATACGTTACCAATACATGTAACTCTATATGAATTGCAAAAGGAGTTATTGCTGAACGCAGGTGCTGCGAAGAGCACTTCTGGCTGACATCAAAGATTGAAACAATACCAATTTCATGAACTTTAATCGTACTTTGACTTGGGAATGGGGTCCATTCCCCTCATGGTAATGGAAACCCCAGAGATTTGGAGAAATTTAAAGCCAGAAGATACAGCAAACATAGTGGCCGATAGTCACCTCCAACTTTATCCCTCTTTACCTCTCTCGCCCCCTCAACCTTCCCTTAGTAAGTACCATCAAATACAGCTCCCCCTGCTATCTATAGAAAACAGGGCCTTAATGCTTTAAGTACAAGAACATTTCTGCATGCAGCATCCCAGGATGCCTTCTAAATAGCCTGAAACATGATGTATCATGCCCTCTGGAATTGCTGTTTAACTGTAGCCTCCAAACAGGCTTCATGCCTCATGAATGGAGAACAGCAGCAGTCATCCCTCTGCACAAAGGTGGGGCCATCTGCAGACCCGCAAGTCTCACTAGTCTTATGTAAAACCATGGAAACAATTAGCATGGAAATGATCAATAGTGATATACTAAACCTCCAGACACTGGACCCAACCTAGTTTTGTTTTGTCAAGGACAGATCATGCCTACTCAATCTGGTGGACTTTGAGAAGGTCACCAAAGCAATGGATGAGGGCAGAATGGTTTGGACTGCCTACCTTGACCTGGCCAAAGCATTTGACAATACCCCACTCTGGCATTGTTGACACTCGGGAGGGTTGGTGCAAACCAGTATGTTACCCGGTGGATACCCAGCTGGGTCAGGCAGGAATCAGGAAGTTAGAGTTTGGGAGTCCAGCTGTACAAAGAGGCCAGTCACAAGTGGAGTCCCTCTGGAACCGGTCCTTGGACCACTCATTTTTGGCATTTACTTCTCTGAAGTAAAGGCCAGTGTCAGTGGTCTCTGAATGACTAAATTTGCAGATGATTGCAAATTAAAAGCTCTCATTGAATCCCACACTGACACATTTTCTCTAGGAATGGCTGACAGAGCTGGTGCCAGAACCATGGACTAAAACTAAACGCCAAGAAATGCATAAATGGTATCCTTCGGGAAGTCATCCACCCCTGGTAACTGTGTCACATTGACAACACACCCGTTAGAGTTGACCCAGTAGTCAAGGACTTGGAGGATATACATAGGCAGTAATCTAGCCTTTGACCATCACGTGTCTACAGTAGTGAGGAAATCATTCTATATTGCGCAACTTATAGACAAAGGTATGGCATCCAAGTCCAGGGAGGTAATTGTTCCACTGTATTTGGCATTCATCAGGCCTATCACGGAGTACAGTGCCCCCTTTGGTATGCACCTATCCAGGCATATCCAGCAATTGGAACGTTCACAGATGTTTATCACTAAAAGAATATGAGGGCGTAAGAAAATTGTCCTGTGTAGACCACCTAAAGGCCCTGTCCCTGTATTCAGTCTCCTACAGGCTTTTGAGGAAATATCTATGCCTGGCATACAGAACTTTGTCAGACCCCACTCCGATGGACTTCCTGCATATCCACAAAACAAGCAGCACCAGAACTTGCACATTCTAAAGACTCAAACTTTCCCTTTGATATAAATAGGACCTTCCGGAGAGACAGATGTGTATCCCAGAGACTACCCAGTGTCTGGAACAGGCTCCCCATCCGTGTGAAGCAGAGTTCCTCCTTAACCTAATTCAAGTGCAACTTGAACATTTGGATGGGGAACAGGAAATTCATGCCTGGTTTGGCACCTATGTCTCTAATGGACCCAAGCAACCTGTAAATGATTCATCTCCCACTCCCCTACTTGTGAATGTTTCATGTCCCAAGCCTATGCTTATATTTATCAAGGGTATCAGAACTTGTCAGAGATTTGAGATGCATGGCTTGGCTTAAAAAGACCCTTGTGGTTGTTAGCCTAGTAGACACCTGTGAACCTATCTGGTATTAAATTTAAAATTTATTACAGTATGCTAGTCTGCAGCCCAAGAAATATTTGATCTGAAGTAGGAGATTCATTTGTCTGCAACCTGTGAGACCTGTGGGTTATGGATCCGATATCGGATCCGAACCAGCATGGTTTACCAGCTATGGATCCAAGCTCTCAGCTCCTTCCCTCACCCATAATGCCCTGCTCTACCCTCATGACCTCAGATCTCGTTTGCCGCGCATGGTGACCGGATTGCTTCTCAAGCTAAGTGCTAATTTTAGTGTTGAATTTTCAAAAATTTAATAGATTTTTTTTGGGTTTTTGTGTGAAAGTGTAGGTTCCCTTTTGACATATTTACTTTTTAGAGTTAATCTAAAGTTATATCCCTCCCCTCGCTGTTGGCGTAGTGTGTGTGTGTGTGTGTGTTGGGCCTGTGAGTGTTTTTGTGTGTTTTAGTTACTTTAGTTTTAGTAACTACTGTGATAGTTTGGGATGGCAGAGCAACCCAAATCTATCTTTTCTAAATGCTCCGAGTGTGGCCATAAGCTTTCCCCAGCTGATGGCCACACTCGGTGTGTTAGATGCCTGGGGGTTGAACACCTCACATCTGGTTGTACCATTTGTGCAGGGTTCAACCCCAGGGCATTGAAGGAGCGGAGGTCCAAGTTTGTTTTGGCGGGCCTTTTACCGCCGGACTCGGCTCCGACCTCCGCTCCTTCAGGAGTAACCGTACCTACAGTTATTCCTTCTGCGGCACCCCCTCCTCCTCCTGGGACTCAACCTCCCGTTCTGGTTGGAGGAGAGGGATGCTAAAAGGACCGGAGGAGAAGCACCATAAGCGGCGGGCCGAGACCTCTGTTTCGCCCGCCAGCCAAGCGGCTTCTCCCGGCTCCGTGTCGGCTCCATTGTCGGCTCGGTCTCCTCCTTCTCGGCTCCGGTCTCCAGTGTGTTTTCACGGGACCTGAGGAGGAGGAGACCCGATCTCCGTCGAGGCTATCGAGGAGGCACTCCAGGCCTACCTCGGTAGCCTCGCCGAGATCTATATAGCCTTTCGGATGCTGATCTGGACCGGATGATGAGAAGGTTCATCCAGGCCCAGATGCAGATGGGAGTGCTCTTGCCTCCCCTCTGGGGAGTTCAACACCCTTTTCAAACCGATTGCTCCTTCTCCGACCCGCTATCCGGGCTCGGAGCAGCTGGAGCCGAGCAGCTGAGCGGGGTGGGTCGGCGCCGATAGTACTTTGTGCCGGATCCGACCCTGCCCTCGAGTGCATCGGATCCGACCTCGGAGCCTGGATCCGAGCCTCGGATCCGGGGGGATCAGTGCTCCTTCGGCGCCGTCTGTGTCTGAGCGCACTGTCCCTTCGGATCCGAGCGCTTCGGCGCCGGCTCCGATCCACTCTTCGGATCCGAGGGGGAGCCGATTGTCGGATCCTTTGGTCGAGGTCGGCTCCCCGGCGTTTGATGTAGTGGAGAGGGCCCTGTTGAGGGTCTCCGGACCCCGGCACTTGTTTCGGCTCCGTCCCGCGCTCCCTCTGCACTGGGCCAGGCTTCCACCATCCGGCCCTTGGGACAGCCCGCTTCTGTGCCCCAAGCTGCTCCAATGGAACAGATTGCTGCTTGCGAGGAGTCCTCTGACAGCCCCCCCAGAGGATGTTCCTCGCAAGCATACGTGCAAAGGAGGCACATTGACTCCCGAGTCTCTCACGGAAGACACGGACTTGGAGGAAGGGGAAGGCTCCCCACGGTCACCCCCCGAGGATGTCTCATTTGGGGACATCATGGAAATGCTCCGTATAAGGGGGCTGCCCCAAGTCTTCCTCGGACGAGTCCGTGTTCTTGGAGGCATTTGAAGCGGGCCCGTCTACCTCTTGGGTGTCCCTCCTGCCGACCCCTGGTGGTCCTCATTACCACCAGGGCGTGGAAGGAACCGGACACCGTGGAGCCAATTCCTAAGAGGCCCGTTAGGATCCTCAGCCCACCGTCCGACCGCGCCCATTGGAGTAAGGGGCCTCCGGTAGATGCCATGTTGATGGCGGCGGCCACCAAGAGGGAACTTGCTCAGGAGAGTCCCTCAGTCCATCCCCCGAGCAAGGAGTCTCGGATGATGGACCGCTTGGGGAAGCGGATGTTTAGTTCAGCGACCTTCTCGGTAAGGGCGCTGAACTACCTGGCACACGTCATTAGGATGCAGCGGGATCTCATTAAAGAATACGCTGCATCTCCCCCAGAGTCCATGTCGGAGGAGGACAGGGTGCTGCACTCCACCCGCATGGCCACTCTTAGATCAGTTACTAATACCTCTATGCGGCTACTCTCCCACGCTACGGAAGGCGCCACTATAGCCGCAGGGGCAGGCCTAGTCACTAGACGTCGGGCCTGGCTCCGTCACTGCGATTTTTTTGAGCCCTTCAAAGCGTCGTTTGCGAACGCCCCCTTTGATGGTTCTGCCCTCTTTGGCAAAACCGTTCGCGAAACCTTGACCCAGAGCGAGAAGGACGGGAAGACGCTGTCTGCCGTCTGAATCCGCTTCTCTGCACCCCAGAGGCCCTACTCTAGGAACCAAAAGGGTCAGAAGAAGATGTGGTTCCGGAAGTAGCAGCAGTCCCAGCCTGCTCCGGACAACCAGTCCTTCCGTGGCAGAGGAGGACAGGGAGGATGCCGCCCTAGAGGCAGAGGGGCTCCCAGAAACTTCGGGTCCAGAGAACCTTTCTCTGAACGGCCCGCGCAGCAACCCTGAGGGGTTGCCCGGCTGCTCCACTCTGGAGGCAGTCGGGGGACGTTTTTCGGGGCACCTAGCGGCATGGGAGTCCATAACATCAGACCGCTGGGTCCTCCAAATCATATCCAGAGGATACCACATCCCTTTTCTTCACTTTCCAAAGTTGAAGTCCCTCCCAGACGTTCCACCCGGTCAATGGGAGGCCGCTTTGGCAGAAATTGGCCATCTGCTAAAGAAAAGAGCCATCCAGCCCGTCCCCCCAGACCAGATCGGATCAGGGTTCTACTCCAGGTTCTTTTTAGTGCCAAAAAAGACTGGGGAACTAAGACCAATTCTAGACCTTTCTCTCTTGAATCTGGCAGTCCCCAAGGAAAAATTCCGAATGGTCACTCTGCAATCTATTCTCCCCCTTCTGGGAGAAAATCACTGGATGTGCTCTATAGACCTCAAAGATGTGTACTACCACATCCTGATGGACAGGCGCTCCAGGAGGTTCCTCCGCTTCCGGCTGGGAGCCAGTCACTACCAGTTCCGGGTCCTTCCCTTTGGTCTCACCACAGCCCCAGGGTGTTCACCAAAGTATTAGCAGTGGTAGCGGCCCACCTGAGGCTTCAGGGGGTGCAGGTCTTTCCTACCTGGACGACTGGCTTCTTACCGCCCCAACAAGGCATCTACTATTATTGGCGCGAGACTCCTTTCTCCATCTTGCTCCCTTTCTGGGCATTACAATAAATACAAAGAAATCCAACCTGGCGCCCACACAGCTCTTAGATTTTATAGGGGCCAGGCTAGACACAAGGAGTTTACGAGCCTTCCTCACTGCGGACAGAGTTCAAAATCTGCAGCTCCAGGTGCGGGCCATTCTCCACTTAAGTTCTGTTCCGGCGGAGTTGGTCCTGAGGGCTCTAGGGTCCATGGCGTCTGCTATAGCACTTCTTCCTCTTGCCAGGCTCAATATGCGCGTCCTCCAGTGGACTGTTTTAGTACAGTGGTCATACCTTGCTCTCCCTATGCATCATCCCATTGCGATCAGCAAGGCTTGCAAGCGGTCCCTCCTGTGGTGGCTTCACTCTCCAGATCTCCACGGAGGCCGCCCATTTTGTGCTTCTCCCCCCCTCGCCACGGTGACCACGGACGCCTCCCGCCTCGGGTGGGGGGGGCATTTTGCGGGCCGGACCGTCCAAGGCACGTGGAACGATACAGAGACCTTACTGCATATCAATGTTCTAGAGATGAGAGCAGTGCTCTTAGCGTTGCTAGCACTTCAGGACTTTCTTCCCTTGGGAACAATTGCGATTCAATCGGACAACATGTCTGTGGTCTGGTACATCAACAAGCAAGGGGGAACAAGGTCTTACCCCCTTTGTCGAGAAGCCATGAGAGTTTGGGAATGGGCAATCTCCACCAACCGCTTTCTAATAGCAACACACATTCCGGGTCGGTCCAACATCCTGGCGGACAAGCTCAGTCGCACCATTCTGACCCCTTACGAGTGGTCTCTCAATTTTCAAGTAGCGGAACGCATATTCGCATGGTGGGGAACTCCTTCATGCGATCTTTTTGCCTCTCCCTCAAACACCAAGTGCGACAGTTTTTTCGCTCTGATACCCCCTCCAGGAGGTTCTCCAAGAGACGCTCTGGTGCATGCTTGGCTTATCCACCCTTGCCTCTGATGCTCCAAGTTCTTCTGAAAGCCTCTCGGGTGGGTTGCAGAATGATTCTCATTGCTCCGTTTTGGCCTCGACAGATCTGGTTCCCCTTTCCAAGGTCTCACTCGGTGAATCCTCCTTGGATTCTAGATCCCATTCCGGATCTGATATCCCATCCATCCTGCATACCTCCTCCGAACCTGGACAACCTGAAGCTGACCGCTTGGCTGCTCCAGTTCCACTCTTGATCAGGACTCCCGGTATTTCGTCACCTGTTAAGGCAATACTGGTGGCAGCTCATAAACCGTCCACTAGGAAAGTCTACCGCAGCAAGTGGAAACGGTTTTCTTTGTGGGGCGGCAAGGCCTGAATCCCTTCACGGTTCCTCTCCCCTTAGTGCTTGACTTTCTAACCACTCTTTTTAACGATGGTGCCAGCAGTTCCTCAGTCAAAGTACAACTGGCGGCAATTTCTCATTATCACATTGGCCATGACTCTAATCCTCTTATGTCAGCCAAGTTGTGTAAAATTTTCCTTAAAGGTACTTTTCTTCTCAGGCCCCCTGTAAAACAAGCGGTTCCTCCTTGGGACCTCTCTTTGGTTCTCCAGGCCTTGACCGCCCCTTTCGAACCAGCGGCTACGGTGGATCTCAAATTCTTGTCTTTCAAGACAGCCTTTTTGGTAGCCATTACATCAGCCAAGAGAGTTTCAGAGCTTCAAGCATTATCAGCTAAACCTCCTTATTTGGTATTTCATCCGGACCGTGTTTACCTCAGGACCAACCCGTCCTTTCTTCCTAAAGTTGCTTCTGAAGCAAACATTAATCAGTCCATTAACCTCCCTGTTTTCTTCCCTAAATATGAAAACAAAGGTGAATACAAGCTTCATTCATTAGATGTTCACAGGCAACTTAGATTTTATCAAAACAGAACGGCTGGTCATAGGCAATCCGACCAGTTGTTTATTTCCTTTGCTAAATTTAATTTGGGCAAGCCAATTTCTATAGTTTCTCTGTCTCGCTGGATTTCACAGTGCATTTTATTGGCTTATCAAGCTTCAGGAAGGCCCGCACCGGAGGGTGTACATGCCCATTCAACCCGGTCAGTATCTACCTCGGCAGCCTTCAAGGCTAGGATTCCTCTAGATGATATTTGTGCAGCAGCCACGTGGGCTTCATCTCATACTTTTATTTCCCACTATAAGTTGGATCTTGCATCTAGGGGTAGAGCATCATTTGGCTCCGCGGTGCTCCGGAATATCCTTCCATGATGGCCGCCCAAGATTCAGGTAGCTGGGGACTCTGTCCCACAGGTTGCAGACAAATGAATCTCCTACTTCAGATTTAGAAGTTATGTACTCACCATAACGTTCCATCTGAGTAGGTGTATTCATTTGTCTGCAACCATCCCGCCCTCCTATCCCCCTGGCCTTTCAGTTTCCTGCATATTATCTGTTACCCTTTTCAGGGTGTTTTTGCTGTTGGCAAACTCGATCTGAGGTCATGAGGGTAGAGCAGGGCATTATGGGTGAGGGGAGGAGCTGAGAGCTTGGATCCATAGCTGGAAAACCATGCCGGTTCGGATCCGATATCGGATCCATAACCCACAGGTCTCACAGGTTGCAGACAAATGAATACACCTACTCAGATGGAACGTTATGGTGAGTACATAACTTCTAATTATGTACTCGCCACAACTATGCATCCGTGTTGTACATTTTCATTCTTCCTCAACTCCCCACCCTCCTTTCCCCTTTCCTTCATCTGGAGTGACCTTGTGGTATTTAGGACCCTTTGTTCCAGGTTTGAGCCTTAGCTGTGCTGTTCTGCCCTCCTTCCTGTTCTATCTTAGTCTATGTAAGGCAGCAAACTTGATCTGAGGTATTATTAGCTAACTAGGGCGTTATGAGTAGAGGGAGGAGCTAGAGTTTTGGATCCATAAGTCTAGCGTATGCGGCAGAGTCGGATCTAGTACCCATATGCTGATGAAAATGGACAACATGGGCATAGTTATGGTGAGCACATAATTTTAATATTTCTTGGCCTGGAGATTAGTATACTGTAAGAAATTACAACTGAGTATTAAGAGGACCTAGTATGTATAAGTTTCCTTTGTGGCTCATTTTGACCAGGTATGCAGTGACTGGGGACGGTTGATGGAAGTGGGATGGATACTTCCCTGTTTATGAATTTTAGTCTGTGTGTAAAAATGCTACAAGGATAGATTAGATAAGATCTCTGTAATAAGAGTGTTGTTGCTAGTGAGATAATTTGTTACAAAACTTATTCTTGGGTTAGAAAATGCAGCAGTTTGTTTCATGTAGATAGTGACATTTTTGTAAAGGGGGTGGTGCTTGAGGAATGGGATTTTCTTTCTGGGTAGAAGAGTACAGATTTGTCAGTTTTATAAAGGCCTGCTGAGCAATTGAAGTTGAGAGATTCATTAACTAAAGGGTTGATATTTTGTTAAGCAGAGATTGATTGAAACCCAGAGTTATGAAATTTAAGGAAGTTTTTCTTTAGGTGGAATCCTCGTTGAACAGGGCAACATTTGGAGCTGGAACAATAGCGAGGTACTGCAAGGGAGTTCAGCTTTTCATCTATCTGTTTTGAGTATGCTGGTTATCTTTCCAATTTAAGTACTCTGAAAATTCATCAAAAGACTCGGAAGCATTAAACATAGGATCTTAGGAGGTTACTAAGCAAATAACCCTAGAGCCTTTTATAGTCTAGCCATTCATTCCCCAGATTTCTTAATTATCAATGCCCACAGGCTAGAAAGGACTTTGGTAAATGCCTGACTTTGGACATGGGCAGTTTGTAGATGCCCTAAATGGCTGCAGGCACTGAGCCAGGGGTGACTTTGCAGTTTCCCAACCATTGTTCCAAATTGCATATGAATAGGCTTAGGGAAAAACTAGTTTCCCATGTATAGGGAGTCTTCTCCAGAGAAGGGGTAATCTCTGAGACGCATACCTATCCCTGCAACATGTTTTATGTCATAGATAAGGTTTAGATCCTTAAATTAGGTAATTCTAGTGCTGCTTGTTTTGCAGACGTGTAGCAGATCAGTCAGGGCTGGATTGGAGAATGCTTTGTAGGTTAGGCATAGATTGTCCTTCAGTAATCTATAGAAGACTACATTCAAGGACAGGGCTTTGAGGCGGTCTGCACGGGACATATTTACACCCTATATTCTTTTAATGAGGAACCTCTGTGGCTGCTCCATTTATTCCAAATGCTTGGTTAGGTACATGCAGAAGGGTGTATCGTACTCTGTTACTGGTCTAATGAGGGCTGAATTTAGTGGGACTATGATCTCCTTATATCTGGATACCATGTCCTACTTATAAGTTGTGCCATGTAGGAGGATTTTCTCGCCACCATGGACACATGTTGATCAAAGTCCGAAATCTTTTACTACTGGGTGTACTCTTAGGGGAGTGTTGTCAGTGTTGTAATTTGCAGGGGTAGTCATCTTCCCAAAGGGTGTATTATGTATTTTTTTGCATTGTATTTTAGGCCATGGTTCTGGCACCAGTTTCTGTTTCAGACCTTCTTGAAGGATATCTACATCTTTGGGGAATTCAATGATTGCACCCAGCCTGCAGTCTGCCAAAGCCCCCCTAGATTTGCCGTGACTTCAGAGAAATATTCCAAACAGGAGAGGTCCTAGTACTAAGCCCTGTGAGACACCAGTAGTAACAAGCCTCTTGGGGGAAGTGGATTCCCCCACCTTAACTTCATATGTCTTATCTGCTATCCATTGGGTGACATAGGGATTTATGCCTAAATTTGTGAGTTTGTGTATAATACCAGAGTGTGGTACTGTCAGATGCCTTTGCCAGGTCAAGGTAGGCAGTATGTACTGTTTTGCCCTTATCCATGGCTTTAGTGACCTTCTTGAAGTCAACCAAGTTTAGTAGGCATGACCCTACCCTTGACAAAACTGAACTGAGATGGATCCAGTGCTTGAAGATTTTCTATGTCTTTATCAAGTCCACAATAATTCTTTCCATGGCTTTGCAAACAAGACAAGTCAAACTTGTGGGCCTGTAGTTCCCTGGATCTGTTGATGATCTGTGTTTCTGTGAAAGGATGACAGTTACAGTCCTCCATTTTGTAAGAATGAAGCCTGTTTAGAGGCTGAAGTTGAAGAGATTATAGTGGGCCTAACAGGTCACATTTCAAGCTATTTAGGAGACATCCTGGGATATCAGGACCCACTGCACTGTTTTAAGCTCTGGAGAGTGCAGTGAGGACCTGTTCAGTGATAGCTGGGGGAAAAATGGTAGAGGCTGTTTTCTGGTGGGAACTGGAGGTGATGAGGGTTGAAATTGGAGCTAAACGTATTGCCAACAAATTTTTGTTATCCCCCAGGTTAATATTATTAGTAGTAAAACTTCTGTTTGCTATTACAGTACACTTTTGGGTATTCCCTTTAATTTGTGTACATAACTGAAAATGCCTTATGGCTATCCTTAGTCTAGGAGGCTTTTTTTGCCTCGAAGTTTGCTTTAGTGGATTGATTAGTCTCTTGAGTTGCTGGTTGAGACTGAGGGAATTTTTTTGTTGTTTTGGCATAGCCCTTCCTGTTTTGGGAGAGGATATTTTTTTTGTTGTAGAACCTGTTTATACTGGGGGTCTACCAAGAGGGCTTGTTTTTGGACTTTGTCTTAAGGTTATTTCCATTTGAAACTGCTGGTTCTATGCAGTTATTTATATGCTTGTACAGGGTTTCAATACACTTCTGAGTAGCCCACTGTGTTCTCTGAATTTGGGGAGCTTGGAATTTAGCTATGTCTTCACTTAACAGGTAGTTAGCCTTGGAAAAGTTCTTAAAAGTTTCTGGAATTTGCTGGAAGTGCAGCCTTTTATATTTATTTCAGGGGTTATTGCCTTGTGATCTGATCTGACCAGTGAGGACATGTTCCCTTGTATTTGTGAGTAACCAGATCCAGGATATTTCCACCTTAGTAGGTGTGCAGACTAGCTGTTCCAGAGTGTTTACAGTGACAATATCCATGAATCTCTGAGCCTGCATGTTACTGGTTGTGTATGTATCCTACTTTATGGTGGGATGTTTTGAAATCGCCTGTGGATATGGTGTTGGTCTGAATTATGAGTGACTTCAGTACATTTAGGTATGTGATATGGTTATCCCGTGTCATAGACTAGGACCTATAGCTAGCCAATATGATATTGGACTTTATCTAAGGTTAGTTGGACATGGAGCAACTCAAGCATGTCATATTGTTTGACCAGTCTTTAAGTATGCTTACTTTTTTATGTAGATTGACACCTACACCATTTCCTGTCCCTTCTTATGCAGTAGCTGGTCTAAATGTGTGAAAGGCATTATTAACATTAACATTAATGATCTGACAGTTGACAGCCAGTAAAGTTGTAGTCAAGGTTAGGTATCCTATTGTAGAGCTTTCATATAACCCTGACTGACATATTGAAATATTAAAAGGGTTGGAAGTTTGTCATCATTGATCATTATCATCTACCTTTATGATAGGCTTACTTGCACAGCTGTACTTTTATCATGTTTTATGTAGTAGTACTTTGAAATGAATGATCAAAAGTTTCCTTTATAAAATTAGTGCTATTTTAACACTTATTTTCATCCATTTTGAACTGAATTTGGAGATTAACACAAAGGGTGTTGCGGTAGAGCATTGGACCTTGCTTGGGCATTTGCAGAGCTCTCAGAATGTTATTGCAGTTTGACAGCCATTGTCACTGTAACAGTATAATAAATTCTAGTGATGTTCTTCATCTCACATTGCTGCAGTCCTTACATATGGGGTAGTCTGCTGTCCTCGGTCGGCCCGAATACCAAAGTATTAGGCTGACGTCGGTCAAGGCGCTTTAGACTGACATCAGAACGTCAGGGTACAAAAGCGCATGACCGACGTCATATCCTCAGTCTTTTTTGCCGCATGGTCCGATGCAGAAGCAGCGTTGCAAGTGCCGTTCGGCGTTCTGAAATTTTTCGAGTTCGGAGTTTCAGACCGAATCCAAGTTGGCTAAGTACCCGTTGGGAATATTTTGTTTTTTTCTTGCCTCTGTGTATTACCGGATGTCAGAAAAAGTGAATAACTGTATTTCTTGTGGGAAACAGATTCCGCATAGGGATTATCATTCTTTGTGCATTCCTTGTTTGGGGCCTGAGCACGACGTTGTTGGGTGTCGCTTTTGTGCTAGGTTCAATAAGCGCACTATTAGCGAAGGTTAGATTGTGCTAGGCTGGTCTTGATGGCGGTGCAATTATAATATGCCATCGGATTCTCCGGCGCCCGCTTCTTCGAAGAAGCGCAAAGACAAAACAGTTAAACCCAGGCAAGATGAGTCGTCCGTTCCGGACGCCGGTTCTTTAGAGGCTTCAGTGGAGCCGGTGGTTCCAACGGAGACTTCTTTGGAGTCTCAGGGGGAGACTTTGATTTTGCAGGATGTGGCCTCTCAAGAGGCAGGTCAGGCTGAAGGGGCTTCTCAGGTTACTGTACTCCCCTCCCTTCCTAGGGTGGTTAGGCCCTCTCCTTCTGTTTCCAAGGCTTCTCCCAGAGGCAGGCCAGGTTTAGCTTCTGTTGGTCTCACTCCTAGTTCAGCAGGGTCTGTGCCAAAGAAGCACATGCTTAAAATGGCAGAAGATTTGATTACTCTGATTAGAGGTTCTTTGCCCCCTCCTGATAAGAGGCCTAGGGTGGAGCCAGAATTGGGAAGTTTTGAGCAGGCTTCGGATGTTTCAGAGTCTTCGGCTGAAGACTTGCAGGAGTACTCTCCTTATTCTGATTCTGATGCAGATGATTCCACTCTTACTGCTTCTCCTCCAGAGGATTTTTCTTTTTCAGAGACACTTCATTCTATGAGGGAACATTTTAAGTGGGAAGGTCAGGACTTCTCTGATTCCCGGAAAAGGCTTAGGGAATTTTTGCTTTTACCACAACACAGGCCCTTGGCTATACCTCCTGTTCTAGATGTTGTGGAAGATGTGTTTTCAGAGGCTTCACTTAATCCTGATTCTCTGCCTCCTGCGCCTGTTAAACCGGATAGGTATTACAGGGTGCCTGAGGCTCATAAATATCTTTATAAGAGTCCTAGGGCGGACCCAGAAACTATTAGTCAGGGACCTAAGGGTGTTAAGGCCTCTGTGGTAAAGAATCCGGTTCCTCTAGATAAAGAGGCCAGAGCTTTGGATAGATGGGGAAAGAAGGTCTATACTTCTTCTACCTTAGCTATGAGGGCTTTGAATTGCCAGTTTCATATGTTGAAATATCAAAACTTTCTTCTTTCTCAATTGAAGTCTAAGGTGGATGCTCTGGCGGAAGGCATTGAGTGTAAAGAATTACAAGATTTGGTGCATGTCTCTGAACAGGTGGGTAAGCATTCATTACAATGTGGTTTTGATGCTGTGCAGGCCTCGTCTAGGGTGGCTGCCACTGGTTCAGTTCTTCATGAGCACGCCTGGCTGAAGGATCAGAATTTATCTGACCATGTTAAGACAAGGATTTTGGATGCTCCTTTGCAGTCTGATGTGTTGTTTGGTTCACCTGTGGAGTCAGTCTTGAAGAAGATGGAAGACAAGGCTAAGTCTATGCAGGCTGTTAAAGATTTTTTGCAGGTTCAGCCTCCAAAGTTTAGTAGGAATTGGCCTGCTAAGGGGTGGACGTATCCTTCTTATGATTCTCAGTCTAGGGGTAGATCTAGACGTGGTAGGGGCAGAGCTCAGGGTTCTTTCAGACCTAGAGCAGGAAGTTCACCTGCACAATCTTCGGGTGAGGGCAGGGGCCAGTCCTTTCGTAAACAGGCCCAATGACCTACTTTTTCAGCTGCCAGATCCTTCTTGCCTGGCAGCACCTTTGGGAGGAAGGTTGGCACTCTTCAAGGAAAATTGGATTTTGATTACCCAAGACAAATGGGTATTGGATATCATTCACCAAGGTTACAAGTTTTATTTCCATACCTTGCCTCCTTTCAAAGGCATGCCAGACGTTCCTCCGCAGCAAAGACTAGAGGCTCACAAACAAATTTCTCTACTACTTCAGTTAGGGGCCATACAACCGGTCCCTCTGCCAGAAGTGGGCCTAGGATTTTATTCTCGCCTGTTTCTAGTACCAAAGAAAGGGAACACGTGGAGACCAATTTTGGATTTATCTATCCTCAACACATATCTGGACATTCCCAAGTTCAAAATGTTGTCGTTACATCAGCTTTTACCTCTGCTGGGCAAAGATCACTGGATGGTGACTCTGGATCTCAAGGAGGCTTATCTTCATGTTCCTATCAGGCTCAGTTGCAGGAAGTATCTGCGTTTTTGAGCTGGGACTTCTCATTATCAGTTCTCTGCATTGCCCTTTGGCTTATCTACTGCGTCCAGAGTGTTCACGAAGGTTCTGGCTCCAGTGGTAGCTTTCTTCAGGCTAAGAGGAATACAAATCTATCCTTATTTGGACGATTGCCTGATTCTGGCCCAAGGAAAGGACGAACTTCTTCATCATTTGCAGTATGTGATGGCAGTGTTAAGATGCCTGGGGTATTCTGTGAACGAAATAAGTCCAGTCTAGTACCCTCTCAGGACATGTGCTTTCTGGGTGTGAGACTGAATACAGCATCCCAGATGGCCTTTTTGACCCCGGACAAACAAAAGAATCTTTCTCTTTACTTCCTCCAATTGTCTCGTCAGTCCAGGCTGACTGCAAGGACAGTCCTTCAAGCCTTGGGGTTCATGGCATCTTGTATTCTGGTACTTCCCAATGCCAAACTGCATATGAGGAAGCTACAATGGTATCTCAAAAATGTATGGACGCAGCACTGCCAAGATTTGGACACTGTCATTCAGATAATACCTTGCATTCAAAAGGAATTTTTGTGGTGGGCTTAGGAATGTCACCTAAACAAGGGACTCTCTGTGACCCGACCAGAGGCGAGTCAGATTCTAACGACAGATGCCTCAGACAAAGCTTGGGGAGCTCATCTAAATGGAAAATGGGTACAAGACACGTGGCCTGCCAGACTTCAACATTTACATATCAACTTGAAGGAGATGCTAGCAGTCCAATTTGCATTGATAGCTTTCAAGGATTTACTTCTTCCAGGGCAGGTGTTGATTCAAACAGACAACACAACTGTCATGTGGTACATCAACAAGCAAGGGGGACGCATTCATATCCTCTATGCAGACAAGCAATGATTTTGTGGGAGACTGCTCTCAGTTTACAGCTAAATCTTCAGGCAAGGTTTCTGCCAGGAGCACAGAACTCCTTAACAGATGTGTTGAGCAGACAAATTATGGATCCCCACGAGTGGAAATTGGATCCTCATGTATTTCAGAAATTGACAGTGTTATGGGGAACTCCAGACATAGATCTGTTCGCTTCTCCACTAAATTACCAGCTGCCAAAGTTTTGCACAAAAAGTTTCATCCCACAGCTTGGAAAGTGGATGCTCTCTCATTCAATTGGAGCAATCTTCACGTGTATGCCTTTCCACCTCTGCCTCTCCTCCCAAAGGTACTCCTGAAGGTCAGACAGGACAAGCCAAACATGATTTTAATAGCTCCGGATTGGCCTCGACAGCACTGGTACCCATTACTGAGAAGTCTGGTACGGAAGCCTCCATGGCCGTTGCCTTCGATTCCTCACCTGCTGTCTCAGGAGAACAGTCATTTACTCAATGTCAAACTTCACTCTCTACATCTAACAGCCTGGCATATTCTGTTTTAAACCCTGGAGGGTCTCAGCTTCCACAACAAGTTTTGAATGTTATTTTGGAGGCCAGAAGGCCTAGTACAAGGAAAGTGTACGCAGATAAATGGAGGAGATTTTTATTTTGGAGTACAGCAAAGGACTTTGTTGTTTCTAAACCTAATATAAGTGTTGCTCTTCAATACCTTACTGAGTTATTGGACAAAGGTTTGTCCTTCTCCTCTATAAAGGTTCATGCTGCAGCAATCTCTGCTCACTATGACTGTGACCCACCATTATTTTCTCATCCTTTGTTTAAGCAATTCCTTAGAGGGGCAAAGAATATAAGACCCCCACGTAGAGCTCCTACTCCTGCTTGGGATCTCACTTTAATAAAAAAAAAAAAAAAGTTTGTGTCAGTTAAGTAGGAGATGGTCTTCCTTTGTATCTGTAGGTTGCTTTCCTTGTTGTAAACAGCATTCGATCTTAATGACTTCACTTATATTCTAGACCGAGAGTTATGCAAGGCCCAGTGTTCTACTTAATCACCACACTAAAGTTCAAGAAACTTCTAGTAATTAGACCAAGTCCACATAGTATAAAATCTATGGAATTAGTGTGCGTGATTTGAAGAATAAGCTTGTTAGATTCATGAATTGAGAAGGGAGTAGAATTGCTCATCATGCCATCATTGGCTTTAATATCAGCCATCCTTCCATCTACAACCTCTTTTCCCACTCTTGCATATGGGGTTGGGGTGTCACTTCAACATGATAATCAGCTAGAGCCAAGGTTCACCACCAGGTGGCTAGCCCTGCCATGGTAGTTCTCTCATACCACACACTTGCATGCACATTCACACGTGGTTTCTGGCTTTCTACAGTTCACTTTGCAGCTGTGGTCAGTGTAACGACTTATTGGACTGCAGGTCACTCCCATTTCTTAACCAGTATATACTTGAGTAGCTCCACACAAATTGTGTGGCGTAAGTTGCATGTGCTATTTGGTTAGTCAGAATAGCAAGAAAAACATTTCCCGTTTTAGTGTAAAAATCCTGATGCCTGGTCTTCGTGTTTCCATTCTCTAGCTTACCTCCACTGGCCTTTGCATCCCGCTTCATCCCATGATGTAGCCCTTTCAGCTTGCTGCTTAGCAAGGCTTTGGGGATGAGAGTCTTGTTTACAGCTACTGGGACTGTCATGAGTCTTTTCTTCTCTCTCATACTTGTTATCACAGAATATGCTTACAGCACTAATTAATTTAATATCAAGATGGCTTGCCAGTGCCAGCACTAGCTCTCTGCCTCCAGTAGGGTCCATGTCATTAACTTGGCCAAATCTTTTTCAACTTCACTTCAACTTCCTACCTGGTATGTATATTTCTTGGATGTAGGTTTCAGGATGTCTTCATGCCCTTAGTGTTTCACAGTCCCTTCCCCATGATCCCTAATGAAGTAGCCCATTGATGTCTTCAGTAAGAAAGTTGTGTAGTTTTTTAAAGTTGTGGTTGAATTAGCACAGTCAGTGATGTAAATAGTTTTGTTCTTGCTTATTTACATATTTAATTTTTTTTTTCAGGAGGAAGTTGGATTGGAAACTGATGAAGACTACAAGGTTACGATTCCCGATCTTTGACTGTGTGGACCATTTTTAACTGAAGTTAATAGTGCAAGTGTTATGTCTTGCCACAGAGTTGATTGAGTTTTCTAATCTACTCTTGAACTTTTGGCTTATGTAAATGGAATGAAGGGCGGAAACATGAAAATGAGCTGTTGCATATGTAAAAATGTCCACACAACCCCATTTATTTCAAGGTCTGTTATTGTATAGGTTCCATTTATAGCCAGTGAATTTTCTGTGCGTTAGTGTTATGGCTACAGTACATTTGTGTTTTTGTATTTGATCAATATATCCCTAGAGGGGAAGTGCAGCCTTGTTATAACTGTTGCAATAATTTCTCTGACAAAAATAGAGTACGTTTCCTAGAAGACAAAAGAGTTTGTACTAGACTGCAGCACCCTTTCTTTGAAGCACTTGTTCTCACCTTCTTTTTAAAGCATCAGTGTCTGATCCACAAGTTGATCTTGACTCTACTTGCCACATACTGACGTAGTGTCATGATCTTAATGATACTACTAGCAAGTGGGGGGGCATGAACAGCCACTTTTGAAGATAGCTTAGCATCTCCATGTCATTATGACACTGTTGGATCTAATCTTAGCATTCTCCTGTTTTTATGTTTGTACCTTTGTGATGTACTAAGTAGCTAAAAGATAGAGATTCAGATATGCAGCATCCAGCAGATCAGGGCAATCTGCAGCCAACCTTTTTGATTTCATTTTCCTTCATTTGGTGTTGCATGGTACCAGAATGAAGTCAGGACTGACAACAAAAACCAAGTCTGTATGTCATGTATAGTAGCTTTTTAACATTTTGCTTCTGGACTGTCATTTCCCCTAAACCTTCTTCTTTAGGTCATTCCTCACCCCCTTGGAAATGACTAAGCTGGGGAGTCCAAGCGGCTATCTAGGATGTTGTAAGCAAAAGAGGGTGAAAGTTTCACAGACACAGCTGGCAATTTTTTTCAACTCCCAGTGTACACAGTGCAGAGACTTGTCTGTTGAATGTTTCCACACATCTATTTCTGCTGTGCTCTTCATACATTGTACTTTTATATTTGTAATGCTGCACCCTATCCTCCATCAGGGGATTCTCCTGCAGCAAGAAATCCCCTGCACCCTCCACCAGAGAAGAGAGAGCCCTTAGCTAGTTGACCTGCCACCTTTCCAAAAAAAAAAAAAAACTTTTCAGGTGCCAGGACAAGTAGTCAAACCAGATTCATGGACTGAGGTGATTATTTTGCCTCTGCAATATCATCAGGTACCATCGGGGATAAACTTTATTGCATGGACAGAAAAATGATTTGCATGATTTAAAAAGAACTGATAAAGGGGAGAGCAATATACATTAGACGCACTATCTCAGTGTCATGCTTAAAGAGAAGCTTTACATTTGTACAATTATTTGTTTTATTGCTGACAAAAAATGTACATTGTTTTTGTAAATTGATTAAGCAGATTAAGATGTATATATGTGTGTATATATATAAAATGTACTTTTGTTCAACAAGTAAAATGGAGTTATTTCAAAGCTGAGTTGAATAAAAAACTCCTTATACAAGGTGTGTATATGTTGGTGATATTTGTAGTGATAGTAAATTAAACCCAAATGTAAAGCTTGCGACAGTAGTCCGATATGTAATGTTGGAAGCTTGCTCACCTCTCATTTAACTGACTGAACTGCATACACAGAAGCTTCCAGGTTCGGCAGTCTAAGTATTTGAAAATTATGGAGAGACATGACTGAAATACAGTATAGGTGAGACATGGAAGTGCATGGAGAACTAGAGGTGGAGTAGCAGTCTAAACAAAAGAAGGCATCTGATGACTTCACAGTGGAGGAAGACCATCAACCTAGAAATGAGACAATGGTACAGACAGGGTAGAATCTGGGTTTAGCACCCTGGCAGTTAAGGTAAAGGAAGAAGGGTAAATCTGATAGATACAGTGCATCATCCACCCAAAAAAGGAAATGTATGTAAAACTAATGAGTGTGGAGAGGGTAATACGCATGGGAATATGAATCTGCTTGGAACCCACCTGGGGATTCGAACTAAATTGTAGAGAAGAATAGGAAATTGATTGATGTCTTGGCAGTGAGGGATTCTTCTTGCTGGTGGACTGAACCAGAAAGGGTTGAATTGGTAGATGTGGTTCTAAACAAGGTGCAAAGGGTGTTCTTGGTGTCCAGGTTATGGCATCAGTTTAGTAACTGTGCCAGTATACAATTTGGAGTAGAGGTGAAGGCTAAAAATAAAAGTTGAAGGAAATTGTAGGATTTTAGAGTGGATTATGCCATGCTGAGGGAGGTGGTCTGTAATGACTTGAGACTAGGAATAAACTGAGTAAACAAGCAATGGAAATAGATCAGGAATGGAGTACTTAGCTGTGGACTTGTGAGAAAGAGGCAAAAAGAAAAGGTAGCCAGTAGGAGTGTG
Organism: Protopterus annectens; assembly: GCF_019279795.1. NCBI lineage: Eukaryota > Metazoa > Chordata > Ceratodontiformes > Protopteridae > Protopterus > Protopterus annectens. Next base: position 930,676,265 of record NC_056747.1, on the reverse strand, counting down.
AGATTAGCAACTAGGGCAAAAGATGACCACTACATAAAGTGGACGTGGGGAGATACAGATGTGCACAGTACAAGGAGGGTAGCAAATATGGTTAAGGCAGCAAATGCTAATGTTGAAAGACAGCTGGCAGAAAAGATCAAAAAGGGAAATAAGGAAGTTTGAGATGCACAAAAATAAGGGAGGAACAGAATTGGCCAGGCTGATCAAAGATGGGTGGGAAAACACAGAAGACTGGAACAAAGCAGAGGCACTGAATGACAAACTTGATAAAGGGAAGCAAGAGACAATGCCACACTGAGAAGGTGGCAGGGTAGAATGGGAAGATCAGCAGGCAGACCCCAGGGTAGAGATCCAGACAAAACTAGTTGATAAAGTAAAAACACTAAATGGGTCACTTTCAAGAGTCTACAGAAATATGACCAATGTATTGGTAAAATCGTTGATGGAAGGTTTCAGTAGATTGACTAGTGCAGAGGTGCTAGAAGACTGGAGGACAGCAATTGTGGTACACTTGTAATAAGATGGAGATGAAACTATTCTGGGAAACTACAAGCCAGATAGCTTAAGAGTGATTGATAAAGTCAGAGAAAATCCTGAGGGGAAGGATAGTAACATTCTCTAGGACAGCAGTCGGCATGGTTTCACAAAATGAAGAAGCTGTCAGTCAATAACACATTTTCAAGACCGGGTTACATATGAACTTATTAGGGTAGTAACAGTAGACAGTCTCCTTGATATTAGTAAGGTAATTTACTCTGTCCAACATGGGACACTTAACAGAAAAAAAATGATGGGGGTGTGGAATGGGACCAAGACTGAGAAACCAGATAGCTATGTGGTTGAATTGTATAACACAATGTTGAGAGAAGTGACCAGAAGAATACTACCAGGATCTGTCCTGGGTCCAGTTCTTTTCAGTATGTTTGTCTCAGATTTGAGGGAGAACAGGATCAACCTTTTGCCAATAATATGAAGATACAGTAGTGGGGGGTGGGGGAAGACTCTAGAGAAAGATTTAGAAAGATTGAACAAATGTGCAGAAAAGTTACCATTAAGAGTCAATGCAAATACAAATGATTTACAATCCTGTTAAGAAGAATCAACTGGAAGGAGTGGAACCAATGGTATGCCCTTAGAGATGTATATTCCAAATGCATAGGTAATGCCTTTTAGTCTGCAGGCACTACTTTGAGTAATGCATGCAAGTTTGGCAAACCTATAAGAAGGACCACTGGCTGTCAGAAGGAACTAGGAAATTTACCAGAAAGACCTGTGAGGAGGAATGGAAGGAATAAGACCAAAGGCTAGAAGAGAGCTCTTCTCATTTGAGACAGGAAGCGAGTGAGAATGTGTTGATGCACAAGGTCATGTTAGTATGATGTATACAGAAAGTACAAAAATGGAAAGGAGGGGACTCTGGCAGCAAATTGTGAAGACTAAACTACTTCCTAGATCTCCAAAAGTACTTTTTCAAAGAGTTGTGGATCCATGGAAAGGACTGCATTAATAAGTGGTGAAGAGTAAATACATGCATTTAAGATGGTATGAAACAGGTGGAAAAGGGAAGGAGAGAAGTTAAAAATTGAAAGGGTGATAATGTTATGGCATGTAAAAGGGCAGACTAGGTAGGCTTATTGATCTGTTGATGTTGCCTTAATTTGCTCTTCAGCCTACTGGTTTTGGATCTGAGCTGTAGACTCCAGCATCTGAGCTCCTCCCCTACCCATGATGCTCCTGTCCTCCAAATCCCCAGATCTCATTTGCCAGCTTTGCTAAGCATCTGGTTCTCTTGCACTCTGAGCTCCTCAGGGCTATCTGGTCAGTGAGTACATTTTTCTACTGTACATCAGTTAAATTTTATATCTTTTTCCTTCCATATCTTCATTTCTGCCTTAGAGCAGTTTTCTAAAAAAGAGTTAAGACTTTCTTTCTGTCTCTTCCTTACCAGCTTTTAGATTTTTGCCGCTATCACTGTCTTGTGTCAGTCAGCATGGCCAAGTCTAAACCTGCTTGGTTTAAATGTACCACATGTGGGCACAAAATTCTACTTTCTGATGCGAGCTCAAAATGTGTGGTGTGTCTTGGGGTGGCTCATCTAGATTCTGCTTTTGCTATTTGTGCTGGCTTTACTCAATGGGCACTTATCGATTGCTGCAATAAGCTTATTTTAAAGGGTCTCCTCCCTAGTTCTTCTTCAGTCACCCCATCCAATTCAGGGGCTCAAACCCCACTAAGAAGCATAGAGATTCCCCAGGAGATCATGCTATTCGGGGGAACCTCCCTCCAAAATTTCCAGATTTTCAGAGTCAACATCTTTGGCCCCTATTGTCATTCAGGCTTCCCCTCCTCACCAGAGCCTTAGTTTCTCCCAGTGACAACCAGACCCAAGTTCCCTCTCCTGCAGAAGCCTAGGCCCTCTTCCAGGCCTGCTTCTTCTAGGTCCTCTCAAAACCTTTTCGAAGCCGAGGTGGGCAGCATGATGTCAAATTTCTCAAGGCACAAATTCAGCTGGGGATCTTGCCTGTTCCATCCCCTCCTGGATCCAGGAGCAATATTCCTACCTTAACCCTATCTCTCCTTCTCTGATCCAACCCCGGATTTCAGAGTTATTGGATCCGAGCCTTCCTAGAGCTGAGATGTCAGAGAAGACAGGTTATGGTTGCCTCGACTCCAACTGTCTCCCTAACTTGCCTGGCTAGGAATGTTTTGGAGCTGAGTGATTCTGACCCTTAACTTGGGCGTCTGTTCCAAGGGGTTGACGTCCGCTATGAAATTTTTGGAGTGGTCTCTTCCTCTCGGGGCTTCAGTGTTTGACAGCTTGGCTCCAACTCCTCACTCGGATCCAGGGGCGGTTGGGGTTCGTGGAGCTTCCTTCTTAGACAGCTTCTGCTCTGGCGGGGGTGTCTCAATCTCCCTTGGTGTTCGAGGTGGTGGAGAGGGTTCGTCTTTGCACCTAGAAGAGCCTCGACTCTACCTGTTTTGGATTCTGGCCACCCTCTGGCAGGTTTTATGTTTGAGACATCTACTATGTTCCCTCCAGGACAGCCTACCTAAATGGACTTTGTCTACTTCCTATTTAGAACCCCCGGAGTCTACCGATACTTCTCTGGAGCACCCCACCAAGGAGATCCCTCGGAAACACCAGTGCAAAAGGAGACACTTTGATTCCCTTTGGAATCCCTCACCGTGTACACCGATCGCGAAGGGGAGGGGTCGCCCAGATCACCACCTGAGGATGTCTCCTTTGGAGACGACATGGAAATCCTTAGCCAAAAGGGTGATTGATCTTCCAAAAGCCCTAATCCAGAGGAATCTGTGTTTCTGGAAGCCTTTGAATCTGGCCCATCTACTTGGGGGTCCCCCCCCCTTATTGACCTTGTGTCCCACAGGGTGTGGAAGGAACTGGACACAGTGGAACCTATTTCCAAGCATCTTGATAAGCTCTTTAGTGCCCCTTCTGATGCCATGGTGGTTGTAGCCACCACCAACAAGGAGCTGGCCCAGCAGAGATCCACTGTCCATCCCCCTAACAGGAAGTCTAGGGCTTTGGACAGTTTCAGAAAGTGGATTTATGCTTCAGCGACCTACGCATTGCAAGCACTGAACTGCTTGGCACACATAACCAGACTACAGAGGAATGTAGTTAAGGAACTCTCAAGTTCTGTCCTAGTGTCCATGTCTGCAGAGGAACAGAAGACCTTTTCCTCAAGAATGACCACTTTCCAGTCTATCTCTATGTCCATGAGGTTGATCTCTCATGCTGCAGAGGATTCCTCACAGGTGAACAGATACATGTGAACGGAAGTATGCTGGCTGGCTGCATGGAAAACTGGTGCAGTAAAGCAACGCTCTGATTGGCTGTGATGTCTACAGCCAGAACGCAGCGTGCTTCACTGTAGATTGTAGGTCTTTTTGCACCAAAACCGGGCACTTTGGTAAGTAAGATTATTTAAGCTTACAAATGGGTGCTCCTGGTTAATTTGGGACGATTGGGAGCTATGCACACAATATTTATTACATGGGCATCTAAGTACATAGACTTTGCTTTATTCATTTTATTGAATAATTAGGGGAAATTGTTTTGTATATAAAGGATGTGTTTTTTTTTTATACTCTGAAAAGGCTATTTTATCTGAATAAAATACTACTCTTTAGAAAACTGCGTGGTGGATTTCCTGGTCATATTTGATCTGTTGTTGGAGAATCTTAAAGGGCCCTGGAAAGAAAAGAGAATGAAATCCTGAAAAGCCAGCAAACAAGATCTCATCTCTAACATTGGTGTGGCCTTTCTTTTGTTGAAATGGCCAAAGGTCTTGCAGCTTCAGAGGGCTGAAGGAGGCCCCCCATCCCACATCTGAAGCATATGTGAAAAGTTCCTGAGAGGGCAGTAGAGATTGAAAAGGAAGTCCTGGGTTGAGGGACAACTAATGAATCCACTACTGAAACTCCAGTTTGAGGCATGGAAGAGGGATTAAAGAATGAGAATGTTGAAGCCAAACTGACTTTAGAAACCACTGGAGCCTTCTCGTGGAGCTTGGAGCATAGGGGTTGTGGAAGCCATGTAACCCAGGGCTCTCAGAAATTCTCTGGCTGTGATTGAAGCCAGAGGAAGAAGGGATTGAAAGAAAGCAATGAGAGTTAAGGCCTTTGGAGGAGGCAGGGATGCCAGCACTGGAAAAGTCTGGATCCTGCATCCCAGAAAGCATGATCCTGAGGAGTCAGGAAATACTTCTTAAAATTTATAGTAAACCACAGGCTTTGCACGACAGAAATGGCAAAATGTAGATGCTGAAGTAAGATCTCCAGAGAGGAGGCCTGAAGAAGCAGGTTGTCCAGCTAAGGAAAGACCTGTATCCCCCTTAACCTGCAAAAAGCAATCACAGGAGTGAGGCATTTGGTGAAGACCCTTGGAACAGTAGAGAAGGCAAAGGAACACACTGGCAATGCTAGGAAGCAACAGAGAAATGTAAAAACTTCCTGAAAATGGGAAGAATAGGAATGTGAAGAATAAGCATCCTTAATATCCATGGAAAATAGAAAGTTCTGAGGAAGTAGAAGAGGAAACAAGGTTTAAAGGGACAGCATCCGAAAGGAAGGCATCTTCTAAAATGTGATTAGCTGAGAATGATCCAGAATGGGTCGCTGGGTGCCTTCTTTGCTGGGGACCAAAAACATTCTGGAATAAAACCCTTCCCCCTTTGAGGAATTGAAACTTCATGAATAGTTCCCTGAACCAACAGGCCCTGAAGCACCTCTGGAAAAAGGGCAGTTGTTCCTGAGGAGGCTGAGGAATGCCCAGGAAAAGGGGGAGGATATTTCCAAACCATGTAATAACCTTGGCGAATTATGGAAAGAACCCAGGTCTCTTGGGTGACCTTTAGCCAAATACGAAGGGGGCAGAGACAGATGTAGAGAAAGGAATGTGAGTGGGAAGAACAGGGCAAGGATAGTCAGACAGCACCTGATTTGTCAGGAAAAGGAGGTTTCTGAGTAGGAGGAGTTTGGGTAGCATTAGCAGGGGTTCTATTGCCCTTTTTACCATTGGGGGAGGGTGAAACTGTCGTAACACCAACAAATTCTTATCCAGAGGAGCATCCATCAGTTTAGCCTTGATATCAAGCAAAGGCTGAAGTCTGAGCCAGGAATACCTACTTAAAACAGATACAAAAGCAGCAGCCCTAGATGAAGCATCAGCTGTATCATAGTTGCATTCTTATGGAATGACGTGCTACTTTGGTGGAAATTCCTAGCAAAGCAGATTCCCTCAGAATCAGGGAGATCTCTGTCTGGCCTGTCATGCTATTTCAGAAGAGCTAAAACACATTTAGTCATGTGTGTCTGATAGTTAACAGCTCTAAAGACTAGGGTAGCAAAAGTATACATCTCCGTACCCAGCCTGTCCATGATTCTGCTATCCTTGTCAGAAGGAAGCAATTTAGTGGAGGGCAACAATTTGGAGGGTTTATCAGAAGCAACTGACAGCACAGAGTGGCCAGAAGAGGAACAATTATAAAGAAACTTGCAGTCCTCAGACACTTTATAGAACCTATCAGGTTTTTGGGAGTAGGGGGTTGGAAATCAGGAGCCTGAGAAGCAGTGGGAAAAGGATCGAGCAGGAGGAACAGTAGAGCGTCTAAGAGACTCCATTTGTAGAAGCATAGTACTTCTTTTGAACATTAGACACCTGATCACAGTCCAATTTGAAAAATTGCATAATTCTGGAAATAGTATCACCAAAAAAAATCTCCTCAAAAGAAGAGTTAGGACTGATAGACTCTTCTTCCTCAGAACCATAGTCAAGTGGTGAAAATCTGGGAGAAATATGCAAGAGACTCCATCAGAATCAGCATCCTCTTCTTCAGAAGAATCTTGCTCCCTCTGTCTCTTAAGAGAGGTATAATAGCAGGGAGGAGCAGGAACAGAAACTCCCTGTGGAGGCTTAAGAGCCATAAGGCCGTTCAACAAGCCTTGAGTGAAGTTTTGCCATTCACTCTGAGGATCTTTTGAATCAGGCAAAATGTTTACTTTTCTGCTTCTTTTTAAGTAGGACGTCAGACTAGAAAAATTTTGGAGGCTGTGACCCATGATGACACTCAATAATGGTAGTAGGAACCTCTTCCCTCACTAAAATTTGAGGAACACTCGCAGGCCCTTCAGTAATGATCAGCTGCAGTTCCCCCTGTACATCCGAAGCAGACATCTGCAAAACCTTCATGGAGGTGTGTGGGGTCGGATCCATGCCGGCCTATGTAGCAGAAATCCGAGAAGGTAATGGGACGGTTCTCCAGCCTCAAGAGAGATGTTCTGAGGAGGCAGTACAGCTGAAGAATCAGACTGAGCTTTCTTGGCCTTTTTCTTCGCAGATGGCTAACCCTCAGGCTGAGAAGATCCTTCAGTGGTATCCTTAGCCAACAGTTTGTCATTGGTTCTCTAAGTAAATCACAATGGAAGAAAGCCAACTCTGCAACATCTTAGGGATGAAAGCTTGACAAATCTCACAAGATGTATAGTTATGAGAAGCACCTAAACACCACTGCTTGAGACAATCTTTATGGGAATCTTTCTCCTGCACTGGCATTTCCCCTTTCTGTATGACATGAAACCCAACAACCAGAACAATGCAAAGCTTAAGATGATTTAAAAAAAAAAAACTTACCTGAAATTGGTAGAAACCACCCGAGGAATGAGCATTCAGACCAGTGATCAAAGATAGATAGACTAGTGGCAAACAAGCTCTGAGGATGGTGCATCCAGACATCACCTTTATGCCCAACCCCATGTGTGGGGAGCATACGTATGGTGTACTCATTACAACCTTAAGGCTTTGGTATACTGGACAGATGTTGGACTGCCCTTGGCAGGGGATCCCTATTATAAAGAATACTGCAACAGTGGTATGTAAAGACATTTCATGGTTATTTCCCTTGGCACCGATTGATCAAGCTGGTCCTTTCCTCAATGTTACAGTGCAAAATGTATCTATCCTGTTTCTTGTTGATACAGGAGCTGTGAACTCTGAACACCTTCCACTTGTATATCCTGAGTTCACTAAGATTATCCAGAAACTAAACCTGTTTCTCTTACAATTGGTCCACTAAAAGATCAGCATGCTTTTATTGTAAGAAATTCAGCTCCTTTAAATCTGCTAGGTAGAGATTTAATGTGTAAACGTAGATGTAGTTTATTGCATATCTGACAGTATATTTTAGATGTTCCTAATGAATCTTTAGGATTATATTCAAATAGTATCTGTTCAGATAAAGATGCCCTTTTTGCTTTTATAACATCAGAGAAAAATGCTGGTATATAAGAATTAAATGTTATTCCCTCCACAGCTGTAGACTACCTATGATAATGAGGTATGGCTCATAAAAGATGCAGAAGCTGTGCATCTAACATTAAAACCTTGCAAGTGCCTACCTACAGCAGTTCAGTGTTCTTTGTCAGTAGAAGCAAAAAGAATCAAACCTATTTCTACCATGTTACAACAAGGTATCATTGCAATACTCACATTTTGCCAGTTAAGAAAATGGGAAAAAGTACATGCAGTGAATGCTATAGTAGTACCAATATTCCATTTGTTCCAAATCCTGCAACAATGCTGAGTTCTGTGCCTTCAGCTACCAGCACTTTCTCAGTGATAGAGATTTCATCTGCATTCTTTTCTATCCAAATACATCCAGATAGCCAATACCTGTTTGCATTTACTTATAAAGGGCAACAGTATACGTGGACTAGATTATCACAAGGGGATGTAGAATCTCTCAACATTTTCTCTAGAGAAATTAAGAAACAATTATAGACCAGATTAAATTTCCTTGTGTGTCTAATCCAGTAAATAGATTTGCTTTTAGCTTCAAGAACTTTACACGACACTGTTTTTCTTTTGCCTCAGCAGAATTAGGATTTAAGGTTAATAAAGACATATTGCACTTGTGGAAATTGCAGATTCAAAACTTGGCACATCTTATTTCAGAGGTCACTAGACAGATTTTTGCCTTCACATATCGCTGTGATCCAAACAGCACCACTCCCCTACAAAATATTTACAAGCTTTTCTGGGACTAAGGTTACTGTCGACAATGGATTTCTAATTATACAGAAGTAGTGAAGACTTTGAGCCAATGTCTTTCATCCAATTCAACATTTGGGTTGTCAGATCAAATCTGAACTATGCAACTTTTTCTACAGCTGTGGATCTAAGACTCTGACTTCCCCCTACACATAATTTCCTTCTAGCCACTCAGTTACCTCAAATCTTGTATGCCACCTGAATGTTCCTGATGAGAGTCCAAGAGCTTTGCATTTCATGATAAGTAAAAGTGTTCTAATGTTTTAGATATCTTTGACTCTTCCCTTTTAGGATACTTAGTGTAGTCTATAATTATGTGATACTATTAACCAAAAAATATCTAACAACTGTATCAGGTTAGCTGTTTTTGGTGTTTCTGCTAAACGGTATTCTTTTAATATACATCTTAAGTATAAGATTAGAGGTGTGATTTTTTTTTTCTCTTAGACATAGTGTGCAAGTTAAATATTTTGATTTTACTCCATTTGTTGCAAATTTTTTGATGTCAGATAAACCTCAACATTTTAGAAAGTGCTTGGCTTGTGGAAACAAAAGGCTCCTCAAGAACCACACTCTGTATGTCAGCCACAGTCCTTTAGTTTTTAGCCTGTAACTCAAGAGAAGTAGATTCTGAACAGTAGGGGTCCCAGAACCAATCACTGTGGAACACCACTTGTTATGGGTCTAATAGAGGAGGCAGAGTCCCTTATTTTGACCGTATGAGTTCTATCAGTGAGCAAGTTTGTCACCCACCTGAAAATATATGGGATGATACCCAGCTGGATGAGTTTTATCAATGATGCCCGAGTGGGGAATTGTGTCAAAAGCCTTGGCTAAGTCTAGGTAGGCTGTATGCACATTTGCCCTTGTCTAGGGCTTTGGTGACTGTCTCGAAGTCCACCAAGTTTAACAGGCATGATCTCCCCTTGACAAAGCCAAACGGGGTGGGTTTGAGCATTTGGAGAATTCCTATATTTTTATTAAGAAGGTCAGTTATGATTTGTCCCAAGGCCTTGCAGATAAGGCTGGTCAGAATAATGGGTCTATAATTCTTCGGAGTCTGTGGATGCACCCCCCCCCCCCTTTGTGCAAAGGGATGACAGCAACTATTTTCCATTCCACTGAGACAAAGCCAGTGCTAAGGCTGTGATTGAAAAGTGTGGTCAGTGGTGATGCTAATTCCTTTTTTAACCTATGTACAACACAGCCTGGGATGTTGTCTGTGCCCATAGAGGCTGAGTCCGGGATGATGTCTGATCCCATAGAGGCTGTGTTTTTGGCCTTGGAGAGGGCATTTAAGACCTGCTCCTCGGAGATACCAGGTGGAGGACAGATGTTAGGGATGCTTTAGGGTATATGTGGTGGGGACAGGGCAGTGACATTTTCACTGAATCTGTCAGCCAGCAGGTTTGCAATATCCACAGGTTCTATAGATGTAGTACCATTAACTACAAGTTCAGTGAAAATCTGGGCCTTACCTTTGAGGTTACGCATATAACTAAAGAATGCCTTGTGGTTATACTTAGTAAGATAAGCTAATTTGGATTTGTAGTTAGCTTTGGAGGACTTCATTAGGAGTCTTATTTGCTTAAGCTGAGGAATGAATGTTTCCAGTTTTGAGACTGTTCCTTTCTACTCTTAAACAGCAATTTCTTTCTCCTATTGTAAAGCCTATTAATGGCAGTTGTCCACCAGCCATGTTTCATTTTTCCTTGAAGTTCTTGCTTTGGTTCTGTCAGGTATGGCAGAGTCAATACAATTGTACAGGTGCTTGCATAACGCACTGGTGTATAACTCAACATAGGTGTCTGTCCTATCAGTGGGGAGAGGGGTTATGAAGCTATTTATGCCATCACGTAAGCAGTTGCAATTCGCCTTGGAAAAGTTTTTTTTTTTTAGTCTAGTTGATAAGAAAGGGTTACATTTACTTCTAGCAAGACCGACTTGTGGTCAGATCTCACTGGCAGTGATGTAACGGTCCCCCGTGTTGGTGAGCACCAGGTCCAGGATGTTTGAGCTTCGTATGGGTGTGTCAACAAGCTGGTCCAGGGCATTGGAGTTAATGAAGTCCAGGAACCTTTGGGCAAGTGAGTTAGAACATGTATAATTTACTCAGTCTCTGGCTGGGTAATTAAAATTACCCAAAACTAGGGTGTTTGGTTGTATCTGGATTGACTTAAGTAGATAGAGTAGATATCCTGACTCAAGGAGGGTTATCCTACAGCTGGCAAGGACCTGAAGCGGGATCTTAGCTACAGTCAATTCCACCTGAAGTAATTCAAGGGAATCATGCTGTTCAACCAATCTAGAGGTGTATTTATCTTTAATGAATATTGAACCACCTCCTTTAGTTCTCATGCCTTCAGTTTGTGGTCTGAACGTGTGGAAGGAAATGTAACCTGGTATAGCTGGGGTGCTCTCTGCAGCCTTAAACCAGGTCTCCGTGACTGCACAAATATCAGTATCTTCCACTGACTGCAGTTTCTGGTTTAGCCGCATAACCCTGAGGTTGTTTTTACATCAGGAATCCTGTTCATGTGACATTGCCTTAAAAAAAAAAAAAAAAGGCACTATGGAGATGGAAAGTGCTGTAGCCAGTAACCAAAATCCCATGGGTGACAGATGAAGACCATCTCTGGCAAAGCATTGAGGTCTGTCAACCATATCATCCCAAACTGACAGGTACTGTATCCCCTTTGAATGACACCAGAAACAAAGCCAGTTGTTGAAGTCAATCATTTTTTGTTTGTATTGAGGTATCACCCTAGGCGAAGGGAAAATACTGCTTAAGGCAAGGGACATACTTGCCTGAAACACAGAGAAGCTCAGTCATGTATGTCTTCATATAGTCCAGTGAGGTACAGCTCAAGTCATTCAAAACAACATGGACTATGAGCGAGTCATAACAGTGCTTGTTGTTGAGAGACTTAGGTGTATTTGTGATAGGGAGGTCACTGTCATGTGCCAGGATCTGCCACATCCATCCTGGTGAAAGAGACGTGCGTGTCTCACAAATGAGTCACCTACGACTAAGATGTTTTTGTGTTATGCCTTAGGGCTTGACTGGTGAGACTCTGGCATTTATTACATTGTGTACTATGTTCTGCAGAGGATGTATTGTGCAAAATGTGCTTGTGTTTGGGAGGTCTCTGATGTTTAGGTAGGCTTCTTGTAAGGACATCTGCATATGTAGGTGCAGCAGGTGAAATGTGAATGCTGCCACCCTGCTTAGTATCAGAGGAACTGACTGGTGAGTGAGAGCCTGGACTCTATGTTCTTGATATAGATTCATCTCTCACATAATGAATTTGTGTAAACTAGAAGTGGGTTGTCAAGTGTACATGAGAAACAACTGGTGGCCAGCATTGAATGTGTATCGAAGTAAAATAAAAAAGCACCAAAAAATGGTACTATAGATACTGAACTTTATTAAACAGACCGGTTTTGGCAAAAAATGCCTCCTTCAGTGTAAAAATACATAAATATACAGAACTAGAAAATCATAAATATTTATAGACCTACCCAACCAATGAAATCAGTGGTATATTCCCGCTAGTGGCTCTAATTAAATATACATGAACCAACAATAATAGAAAAAAATAAATGAAAGCAAAAATACATATACAATGACAAAATAAAAACATATAATATAAAACAAACATAACAGCATGAATAAAGAACTGACCATATAAATCAGAATATTAAACTATGCAAAATCTTGAAAGGCATATACAAATGCCCAAAAATAGAAATGATAAATGATCATATCTCATTATATATTAAATAAACCTGAGAGAAAGATGGACATCCCAGTTGAATAGAATAAGCAAAACGTGCATACTAAAAATATGGTGTTATCAATGTGCATATACCAAATGGAAACAAGCACTATAAAAAGGTCCAGATAGCACTTCTAATATTCAGAATAATGTAAATGTTCCATTTTTCATAAAAATTGTGGTTATAAATGGTCATTGAGTCCTGGTGAGAATAATGCGCCCAATGTGATGATCCAATATTTTTCTTTATGATTGAGTATATTATGCCATCCTAGAGGTTACTACGATCACCAATAATACTGTCAATAATCATAAAACAAAATTGTGCATTGGGATGTTTCAATGTATGGCAATATAGAACATTAGTTTCTTTTTTGGTCTTAATCTCAGATCTATGTTCATTAATACGTGTTCTGAGTGGTCTAGATGTCTGGCCCACATAAAAGGCCTGACACCGACAGGTGCCCAGATAAACCACCCAGCTACTGCTGCAATTGCCAAAAATCATACACCCTGCTGGTATTGCGACTAACACGGGAATGTACCCAATAATTCATCCCCAGACATGGTCAACTGTTTATAAATGGCTCCCCCACTTTCAGGTTTGAAGTGAGAAAACATAGAACCCAGGGTTTTGCCTCTTCTATATGTGAACTGACATTGTTGACCCAGAATAGACCTCAAATAATCATTAGCCATAAGAATGTTCCAATGTCTGTTAACAATGCCCTTAATAGCATTACAATTTCTGCCATAAGTGGTAACAAACCTAATAGTAGAGTCCAGGGAGTCACTCACTTGTGTCTTGTGTTGTAATAAAGTGTTTCTGTCAATGTGGATAGTCCAGGTCCAGGCCCTTCAAACATATTGAAAGTGGGGGAGCCATTTATAAACAGTTGACCATGTCTGGGGATGAATTATTGGGTACGTTCCCTTGTAGTCATTGTGGCTCCTGCAAACAGGTTAGCAAACTAAAACAATTTACTAGTTTACCAGCAGGGTGTATGATTGTAAAATTTCTGGCAATTGCAGCAGTAGCTGGGTGGTTTATCTGGCCACCTGTAGGTGTCAGGCCTTTTATGTGGGCCAGACTTCTAGACCACTCAGAACGCGTATTAATGAACATAGACCTGAGATTAAGTCCAAAAAAGAAACTAATGCTCTATATTGCCATACATTGAAACATCCCGATGCACAATTTTCTTTTATGATTATTGACAGGATTATTGGTGATCGTAGTAACCCTCTAGGATGGCATAATATACTCAATCATAAAGAAAAATATTGGATCATCACATTGGGTGTGTTATTCTCACCAGGACTCAATGACCATTTATAACCACAATTTTTTATGAAGAATGGAAGATTTACATTATTCTGAATATTAGAAGTGCTATCTGGACCTTTTTATAGTGCTTGTTTCCATTTGGTATATGCTCATTGATAACACCATATTTTTAGTATGCACGTTTTGCTTATTCTATTCAACTGGGATGTCAATCTTTCTCTCAGGTTTATTTAATATATAATCATTTATCATTTCTATTTTTGGCCATTTGTATGTGCCTTTCAAGATTTTGCATAGTTTAATATTCTGATTTATATGGTCAGTTCTTTATTCATGCTATTATGTTTGTTTTTATTTTATTTGTCATTGTATATGTATTTTTGCTTTCATTTATTTTTTTCTGTTATTGTTGGTTCATGTATATTTAATTAGAGCCACTAGCGGGAATATACCACTGATTTCATTGGTTGGGTATGTCTATAAATATTTATGATTTTCTAGTTCTGTATATTTATGTATTTTTACACCGAAGGCGGCATTTTTTGCCAAAACCGGTCTATTTAGTAAAGTTCAGTATCTATAGTACCATTTTTTGGTGCTTTTTTTTTTTTTATTTTACTTCGATACACATTCAATGCTGGCCAGCAGTTGTTTCTCTTGTGTTTTTTTGGCCTTGCAGATACCTACGTGCATAGCATCAAGTTTGGTTCAAGTGTACATGAAGCAATTGCTACATTGCCTCAGGACACCCATGTCGACCAGGCTGACTAGAGAAACTGTGGGAAATTATCCATCCACAATGCTAGGTACATTGATTTGGTCAGAAAAAGTACAGTTGTGTACACTTACCATAAATGTAGATGTTCAAGTGTATTCACTGTTGCAGTCATTACATTTGGGTAATCTGCTGGCAGGTTGCCCTCAGTTGGTCTGATTAGCAAAGTCTTGGGTCCTGTGTTGGTTGCTGTCCCTTCTTCCATGACGTCAGGGGTATAAAACATGTAGCCGACTCCATTACATTAGTTTTTCTTGTCCCAGATGTCAGGTGCCCCCCCCCCCCATGGGGAGCAAATAAATTAAAAAAAAAAAAATACCTCCAACCAAAAGCAAATACACTAAAAGGGCTTTTAAGCATAGTGAAAGAAAGTAGAGGTATAGCCAGAGAAAAATAGGGGGCTGGAGGGAGGGTAACCAGGACTGCAACAGTGAATACACTAGAACATCTACATTTATGGTAAGTGTACACAACTGTACTATGTTCTTCGTGTTTCACTGTTGTAGTCATTACATTTGGGTAGATTCCCAAAGCTGTGGTTGGGTGGAGGGAATTATACAGCATTAGGACCAGCTGTAAGGCCCTGCAGGACAGCAGTGGCAAAGCCTGCTCTGGATTTAGAAAAAAGTGGTAAATGGTAATGTTTGGTGAAAGTATGAACTGAGCTCCCGGTAGCAGCTTCTAGAATGTCCCTGGTAGGAACACTTCTGAGAGGCTGTTGAAGTAGATGATCTGATCCCTTGGGGGATAGTTTTTCCATGGTGCTTATAGCAGAAATTAATACGGCTTATCCATTTGGAAATGGTTTGCTTTGAAATAGCTTTTCCCCGCTGCCCCTGCAGCAAATGCTACCACCAGTTGTTCAGATTTTCTTTGAGATTTAGTCCTGTTTTAGTAAAATCTAAGTTGTGTGTGTACATCAAATGAATGCAGAATCTGCTTCCTCTTGGTCTGTGGATTGGGAAAGAAAGTTGGCAAATGAATGGTCTGATTAAGAGCCACACTGGATACCACCTTAGCCATGAAGGATGTATTGGTCCTGAGAGATACCCTGCCCGCATGAAAAATGATGAAAGGCTCCACTGCCATAAGAGCCTGTAATTTGGAAATCCTTCTAGCTGAAGTGACTGCTAAAAGGAAAGCTGTTTTCCAGGAGAGAAATGTTAAGTATGCAGTAGCAGGTAGCTGGAAAGGAGGGAGAGTGAGTTTCTTCAATACAAAATTAAGGTCCCAGGCAGGGGTTGGAGCTCTCCTGGGTGGTCTTAAGGTTTTTGGCCCCTCTGAGATGCTGCTTTAGCAGAGGATGAGAGAAGAGGGGAGGTTTTGTGTTGTAATGAGCTAAAATGGCTGAGGCATGGATTTTCATGGAAGAAAAGGCCAGGCCCTTGTGAAGCATCTCAGTTAAGTATTGCAAAATCTGAGGAATGTTGGGTACTGCTGTGCTTATTCTTTGAGATTGATTCCAGGCGCAGAATCTTTTCCATTTGTCAGCATAAGATTTTCTAGTACTAGGTCTTCTCACCTCCAAAATAACATCCATCACAGGTTTGCTAAGGGTGAATTTAGGTGATTAGCCACGCTGCAAGATTCAAAGTTTGGAGCTGAGAGTGCAGAGTTTGGTTGTTCTGCTGAGACAGTAAGGTGCCTGCGGCAGGTGCCACACTGTGTAGGAGTGGGTACCAGTGCTGGCAAGGCCAGTCTGGAGCAATCAAAATCATTTTTGGTTTGTCCTGTTTGACTTTGAGTAGAACTTTGGAGAGCAGAGGGGGAAAAGCATAGGCTGATAGGTTTTTCCAGCTGAAGGACAGAGCATCCACTTTCAAGGCTTTTTTGTGATGAGTTCTTTTGCAAAATTTGTCCAACTGATAGTTCTGGGGTGAGGCAAAAAGATTTATGTCTGGGCTCCCCTATTTGTGTGTCAACATGTTGAAAATCTGTGGTTCCAGTTTCCACTCGAGAGGGTCCATGAAATTTTTGCTTAGTTAGTCTGCCAGAGTATTCAGCTTTCCTGGCAGGAATTGCGCTTGTAGTTGTACTTGATAGGTCAAGGCCGTGTTCCACAATGCCATGGCTAGTCTGTAAAGGGGGTAGGAGTGTGTACCCCCCCCTGCTTTGTTTATGTACCACATAACTGGTGTATGCCTTTATCAGTAATTGTCCTGGATGAAGGTAGTCCTTGCTGTCAGTGCACTTTGTACAGCTAGCATTTCTTTTTGATTTATGTGAAGGTGCATTTGATTTGGGCTCCATTTTCCCTGAATGCACTTCCCCGCCAGATGAGCACCCCATGCATAGTCTGATGCATCTGTAATTAGGATTTTGGCGCAGGGGGTGGTGTGAATGGCAGTCCCTTGTTCTGGTGGCAGGCCTCTGCCCACCATAGGAACTCTAGGTGCAGGCAAGGTATGATAGGAGTCATTGTTTCCAGGCTGTGACAATGCTGACTCCATAGACTTTTTAAATACCACTGAAGTTTCCTCATATGCAGTCATGCATATGGAATTAGAAGAATGCAGGAGGCCATAAACCCCATGGCTTGCAGTATTTGCCTTGCAGAAAGCAGGGTTTTTGTGGCCACCTGTTTGAAGTAGGTATCTGGTGTAAGGAAAGCCATTTGGGCAGTTGTATTCAAGCTTGCACCCAGGAATGTAATTTTTTTGAGAGGGTACCAGTTGTGATTTCTTTTTGTTTATAGTGTACCCTAGACAAGTTGGAACCTTTTTTTTTTTTTTTTTTTACAAACGCCAGATGTTTTAGAAGAATATCCTTGTTTTCTGCCTGAATTAGATAATCATCCAGGTATGGATATATTTGAATATTTATTTGCCTGCAAAATGCAATTACTGGAGCCAGGCACTTTGTAAAGACCCTGGGCGCAGTAGATAAGCCAAAGGGCAGTGCAGAGAATTGGTAATGCAAGTAGCCAGCATTGAAGCGGAGGTATCTTCTGCAAGATTCCCTAATTTGGATATGCAGGTAAGCCTCTTTTAAATCTAGAGTTGCCAACCAGGCATCTTTGCCTAGCATAGGAAGTAACTGGTGAAGAGTCAGCATCTTGAATTTTGGGATGTCCAGAAAGGTATTTAGAATAGGTAAGTCCAGAATTGGACGCCATGATTTTTCTTTTCTGAGTACCAGGAAAAGTCTTGAATAAAAACCTTGGCCCTTTTCCTCTTCTGGTACTAATTGAATAGCCCCCATGCTCTTGAGGGAAAGTACTTGTTTCTGGACCTCTGCTCACTGATTTGGGGGACAGGTCTGGCCATCCGTTTGGAATTGGCAACATGTGGAAATGAAATCTGTATCCCTGGGATACTGTATTTAAAACCCATTTGTCCTGGGTTATAAGTTGCCAGTTTCTTGCATGAAGAGCCAGTTTCCCCCCCAAAGGGGCGGCTAAAAGGTATGTGTTTGATAAGTGTAAAGGGAAGTCATTGAGACTGCTTACCATAGGGAGGTCTCTTTGTTTCCAGATTTGGAAGAGGAGGCACTCCATTGTTTTGTTCTGAAAGTCCCTTGGGACTGAAACCTGATGCCTTTGGAATGTCTGGGTTTGACTTGAGTGGCTCTCGAAGGAACTGGAAAGGACCAGTTCTTAGCAGGCCAGTGCCTACTAAATCTTGGAGGTTGTACTTGTAAGAAATCTTTCACAGTTTGCATAGATTTAGCTTTATCTTCCATCTTTTTTAAAACTTCTTCAGCCTTATTACCAAAGAGACAGTCCTGTTGTAAAGGAGCATCCAACAATTATGCTTTAACATGATCAGGCAGAGTTTGCTCTTTGAGCCAAGCATGCCTTCTTAGCACAGCCCCAGTTACAGCAAGCCCTGCAAGAGGCCTCCAAAGAATCAAAACCACATTGCAAAGTATGTTTTCCAACTTGTTCAGCTGAATGCAATAGATCCTGTAACTCTTTATTTTCCACACAGTCAGAAATTAACATAATTTTCTGTTTAAGCAGTCCCATGATATGCTGTAGATATTTTAGCATATGAAATTGACAGTTTAAAGCCCTGATTGCAGAAGTGTAAACCTTCTTACCCCATCTATCCAGCACCCTGGAATCTCGATCAGAAGGGGTAGGATTTTTAGCAGTAGAAGCCTTAATGCCCTTGGGACCCTGAGAAATGGTTTCAGGATCCACAACAGGATTTTTAAAAAGGAATTTGTGGGAGTCAGGAACCTTGTAGTATCTGTCTGGCTTACAATGAGCTGGAGGCAGAAAATCAGGAGCCATACCAGATTCTGAAAAAAACATCATCAACAATGTCTAGAACAGGAGCTATAGCCAAAGGCCTATGCTGAGGAGGAGGAAGAAGAAGAAGAAAATCTCTAAGTCTCTTTTTAGATTTTGAAAAATCCTGACTTTCCCAGTGGAAATGTTCCATTAAGGAATGTAAAGTTTACCCAAAGGAAAAATCCTCATGGGGAGAAGCAGAAGGAATGGAATCTTCTGCATCAGAGTCCTCATAAGTAGGTATAGATAATTCCTGTTCATTAGAAGAGTCAGAAGAAATAGAACCATGTTCAGAAGATTCATAATCAATATCTTGCCTAGGCCTGTGGGGGGGGGGGTTGGCTACCCCTATCAGAGTAATTAAATCTTTAGCCATTTTGATCATTTGTTTCTTAGGCATAGGGGCCTGCACATGTGGCCTAGGCGTCGGTTTTTTAGACATAGATCGAGATTTTGGCCTTATTTTTGAAGATGGTGTCAGTCTAATATACAAGTCTGTAGGCCTAAAAACACCCTCAGTGCCTGTACAGCAGCTCCGGACCCATCCAAGGGTTCTATAATTCAAGCATCTCGCGGCATACCGAACTCCAAATGGGTCTCCGAGGCCTGTGAATCAGAATTAGTGGGTATCAGGGGCTGCGAAAGCACCTGAGTACTGGCGACTGGCTTAGGAGAAGCGTTCTCGGCAGTTTTGGACCTCAGTGGCCTGTCTCTGTCTTTGCGTTTTTTTTTAGGTATTCCGCTAGTCGGATTGCTAACTGACATTTCTGGATAATTAAAATGAGAGCCAAAATATTTAGAAGCAAAAATGTACCGACGTTTAATAGTGCATTGATTAAATAAAGCACAGAACTGGACAGCAAGGTACGTCGTGGTCAGGGCCTAGGCAAGGAATACAGTACAAATGGAAATCCTTATGAGGTATTTGCTTCCCACAAGTAATGCAATTATTAACTTTTACTGACATCGGTAAGGAACAAGAAAAAGTTTCCCTAACTTAGCTTTTTAGTTGAAGACTTCGGATCTGAAACAAAAACGAAAATTTCAGGAATCGGCCGACCGGCACTTGCAAACTGCTTCTGCCTTGGGCACCGCACGGCAAGAAGGACTAATGTAATGATGTCGGCTGCATGTTTTATACCCCTGATAACCTGACGTCATGGAAGAAGGGACAGCAACTGATGCAGGACCCAAGACTTTGTTAATCAGGCCGACTAAGGGCAACCTGCCAGCAGATTACCCAACTGTAATGACTGCAACAGTGACTGTGGTGGTGCGGTAGCGTTGTCCTGTTTGATTCTCACCTAGAGCGTCTTCTGTGTGGAGACATGCGTGAATGGGCGTACCTTCATTGAAGGTTGTGCATCAGGGCCGGCAACTCAGCACATAAAAATCTACTGCCAATCAGCAGACCGGAGTGCTGCTGTGGTGACCCCTAACTGGGAAAAAGCTGAAAGACACAATGACTGCAATAGTGAAACATGAAGAACATCAGGGAGAGGACAGGAAGGACCAGAAAAAGTGGACAAAAAAAATGAAGGGCTAGTGGGCAGGATCAGTGTTGGTACCGTCATTGAATGTATCACATGTCAGTGAGGGACAACCAAGAGCACTCACCAATGGAGCAACAACAGAGTATGAAAGAAAAATTTGCAGGCAAAAATATTTGTGTCTGTAACCAGCAATGGTGCCCACCGCTGTGCAGATGTGGTGCTATGTAGCAAATAAGCTCAAAATGATCTAACAAATTAACCAAAAAAAAAGCACAAAACTGAGCCCTGTTCTAGCAACCTTCAATCAGATGAGTTCTAACTGCACACACCTGCCAGTAGTAGGCAGGGGAACCCTCTCCAGCAAAAGATGTCCTGGTTTAGTGTCACGTTATACAAACAGGCCTAGATTTAGCAAGTCTGAATCTAGTCTATGCTACAAGCAAAGTGTAACAATTTCAGGAAAAAAACAGTGATATGGTAAAACTGCAGTTCAAAAGTGCAATATACAGTGAAAAATGTGCAAACAGAAGCACCAAAATTACTGTCCTAAGTCTGTCACCAAAGAGACAGATTTCAATGAAGGTAAAGGCTCCTCCAGAAGACATAATATTTGGTGACATCTTAGAACTGATGAAACAGAAAGAGGGTCCATTGAATCCCCTTCTCAAGATGAACTGGCTCATCTGCATCCTGGATGGTTCCTCCTCTGGATGCCCTTATAGATCTTGTGGCACAGAGGGGCTTGGAAGAACCCTGACATGGTAAAAACCAATAAAAGAAAAAGAGGATTTTAGAGGTGCCAAAGACAGGAAACACTGGACTAAAGGGCCACCTATAGATGCCATGGTGTAGCAGCAGCTGCGAAAAAAAGAACTGTCTGAGGACAGCTATGAAGCAGTCTTATGCTTTGGTGACTTTTGCACTTGGCACTGAATTACCTTGCACATGTGGCTCTTTTGACCAAGGAGATTTCCAAGTCCCTCTTGGGTAGCTTGCCACTGGATGTTCAAAAAAAAAAAAACAATGAACACCCAGTTCTCTACCCTACACATCACTTCTAAAGTACCCATGGGCCCGTTCTGTAATGTAGCAGATGGTATGGCAAATGGCAAGAGCAGTAGGCAGAGGCATTACCATGGTGTGTCATGCCTGGCTGCAGCTATGTGATTTCAGGGAAAGCTTCAAGGAGTCCTTTATTAATGCCCTGTTTGAGCCAAAAAATTAAAGAAACACGTAGTAGGAGTGAGCATAATGGTAAGACCCTGTTGCCCATGGGAATCCATTTCTCCACTCCTCAGAGGTCCTATTCCAGGAACCAAAGGGGTGGTAAGAAAACATGTTTCAGAAAATTACAGGGTTATCACCAAGACACTGCTACAGATAGACACGCCTTAGGTATAGAGGGAGGTAATTCAAATGGACATCACACCAGGGGCAGAGGCAGATCACATAATCAGGGCTTTTTAGTCCCTTCACCGAGAAACCATATCAGCACTCCTGAAGGATGTCCCAACTGCTGCATGCTGAAAGCAGTTGGGGGCACTTAACCTTGTGCCAACAATCTTGGCAGAACATTACATCAGATTCCTGGGTGCTATGGATCATCTCCCGAGGCTACACCATTTTTTCTTTGTATCCTCCAAGAAGAGATTAAATATTTCCAATGTTCCAACCAGTCCGCTGGAATCCGCAACAACAGAAGTTTCTAGAAAAAAAAGTGTCATCCAATAGGTCCCCCCCAGACCAGTTAGGTTCTGAAGTCTAGTCTAGGTTCTTCTCAGTTCCAAAGTAAACAGGGGTCCAGTTTTGGACCTCACCCACCTCAATCAGTTTGTGAGACAGAGAATGTCCCAGTACAGTCCACATTACATCTATTGAGGAAGGATATCAGATGGTGGATGTGGTCTACAGATCTTCAGGACACCTACTATCATATCAAGATTCAGATGCAATCTAGAAGGTTTCTGTCTTGGGGGGGGTGTCTCAACCATTTTTAGTTCAGCGCACTGCCTTTCAGTATCACTACACCCCCCCCCCCCCCGAGTGTTTACCAAGATAATGGCAGTGGTAGCAAATCACTTCTAACTGCAAGGGATTAAGGTCTTCTTATATCTAGACTATTGGCTCCTAACATCTACTTTCAGGGGTCTACTGGAACAACAAGCACACTTTCTCAGTTTTACAGATCGAATAGGGATTCTAGTGTATCAAAAAAAAAACAACTGTTTCCCACACAACAGATAGAATTAATAGAATGCCATATCAACACAGCTTTTCAAATTGCCAAACTGCCAGAGGACAGGGAGCTGTCCTTAAGAATAATTGCCTCTCAAGTAATCAAACATCCGCTCCCTCAAGCAAAGTTGATTTTCCATTTGTCAGGCTTGATGGCCTCTACAGTCACTTTAGAGATACCACATGACAGTGGACCCTCTCAGACAATGGTCACAGAATCTACACTCCCTTTATGCCAAAATGTGTCTCTCTCAGATTTGCAGAGATCATATCAGATGGTGGATAACCTCCCTGTCAGTCGCAGAAAGGAGAGCTTTTTGCCCCACACTTCCCTTCTAGGGTGGTAAGCATTTCAAAAAGATGATGGTTCAAGGTACTGGGTCATCTGTAGAGGTCGAACTTCACATCAATATCTTGGCAATAAGAGTGGTCCTTTTACAGGATTTTCACAACTGCCTATCCAAGGGTGTGATATCCATCCACATGGACAATATGTCACTGGTATGGTACATCAACAACCACAGTAGAATATGATCACACCTACTTTGCCAGGAGTCCATAAGAGTATGGCAATGTCTTACCATAATTTTCTGATAGCAACATACATACCTGGGATGCCAAATGTACTAGTGGACAAGGTGAGCAGGTCAATCCTATTGCCTCATGAGTGGTATCTCAATCAGATAGTGGTAAAAGAAATTTTCAGTCACTAGGGCCAAACTTGCTGTTACTGCTTTGCCTTATACCTGAACAACTGTAGTACTTTGCCTAATCCCTCCACAGGGACAGTCACCAAAATTTGATCTAGTTTACAATTGGCCCAGGGATCTCCTCTATGCCCCTCCCCTATACTACTGTTGACAAAATTTATTCAGGAAAGCCACGAGGTGCAAGACCAAGGTGATCCTCATTGCTCCCTTCTGGCCGCAGTGGGTGGGGTTCCCCTTGTTCAGGCCTAATTTAGTACACCCACTTTGAGTGTTGGATCCCAGCCTGGATCTTCTAAGTCACCCATCTGGCTTGCCTCTACAAGACCTAAAGTTGACTGCATTGTATCTTCCAGTTCTGATGATAGCCACTGATGCTGGATTTTCCCCTACCGGTGATTCACATTATTTCTTCCTCACAAAAACAGTCAACCAAAACAAGTTATCAGAGTAAGTGGAAAAGGTTTTCTATCTGGGTTTCTAGGGGGCTGGATCCCCTTTTTCGCACCTCTCAATGATTTTAGACTTTCTATCTAAACTTTTTCAACAAGGATCTAATTTTTCTACTACTAAAGTAAAAATGGCTCAAATTTTTACATAGGGCATAAGAACACATCCAATACCTTTCTTAAAATCTTCAAAGCTTTCCTATGGGAACTCCAGTTCTCCACTGGGATGTCAGTCTTACTGCAACCCCTAACTCAGAAACCTTTGGAACTGACACCGTAGTAGACCTCCAGTATCACTCATGGAAGGTCATTTTTCTGGCTGCAATGGCATCTTATATATGGATTTCTGAATTACATGCACTACCATGTAAACCACCTTATCTCATGTTCCACAAAGGTAAATATGAGAATAATTTCCTCCTTTTTTTTTTTCTAAAGGTGATAACTGAAGCAAATTTGAATCAATCTATTGATGTGCCAGTCTTTTTTTTTCCCAATTCAAAGGGGAATACATTCTGCCCACGCTAGATGTTCACAGACAGCTTTGATTCTTCTTGCACAGTACTGAGGAAATAAAGTCAGATCAACTGTTTCCATTTCTAAGGTAAAAATTGGGAAGAACTATATCAAATGTCATAATTTCTAAATGGGTGTCAAACTGCATTACCTTTGTTTATACTAACTGAGGTGTACCCCTACACCCAAAACCAAAAGCCCACTCCATGACAGCAATGACTACCTTTACACCATTCATGAGGTGAGTTCCCATTGATGACATTTGTGCAACAGCAGCATGGTCCACAGTTCACACATTTATATCACATTATAAACTGTGTGCAATCCAGAACACATTTATCTTTTGGTTCCACTATACTCAGGAATGTTCTTCCTTGATGCCACCCTGTTGGCAGCTTGGGAATCTGTCCCAAACTTTGTCAAATGAAAATAGCATGGGATATAAAAGTTAAGTCATGTCTTATTTTCATCTGGTTCAACATCCCTGTCTCCTCCCCCCTTTCAAATTATCATCTGCAACTTCTGGTGCTCAGACTGATCTTGACTAAGACCCCATCTGGACCTATATACCTATGATTCTTATTGGGATAGCAACAAGCCTATTAATCTTTGACAACTATGGAGTTCTAGAGTTTCCATAAGAACAGCTCTCTAATTTGAATTTGAGTTAAATCAGTGAACTCTGAGGTAACGGAGTTAAGAGGAGTCAGAGTCCAGGATCCACAGCTCTAGGAAAAGGTGCTGAGGTCAGTTCAGACAACCCAAACATTGAAATGGATGAAAATGAGACAACAGGGATCTAACTTTATGGCAAGTACATAACTTTCCTTTAACATTATTAAAGGATAACCCTGAACCTTTACCCTAGCAGGATTATCATTTATTTGACGTTTGGTGACCAGGAAAGTTCGACTGGGTCAGGAACCCATTTCAGTGGTGGCCTGGGGAGAAAAGCTCCACAATAATACATATTTGTTAAATTTGCAATGATTTGTTATTTTTAAAGTTCTACAATGAAACATAAATATAAAAAGCATAGTATTTGCATTTAGTATGGAAGTGACAGGCACGAGCAAGCCAGACAGCCATTTAAAATTAGCATAATGTAAATGGAAAATACAGTTGTGTACACCTACCATAAATGTAGATGTTCGTGTCTATTCACTGTTGCAGTCATCACATTTGGGGTTATCTACCTGCAGGTAGCCCTCAGCCAGCCGGAATACCAGAGTTTTCGGATTTCTGCATTGGATGCGGTCTCTTCTTCCATGTTGTCAGGGGTATAAAACATGCAGACAACGCCATTACATCAGTTTTTCTTGCCCCAGATGTCAGGTGCCCCCACCATAGGAAGTAATTATATGGTATGGTACACCCCCATCAAAAAACAAATACACAAGAAAAAATAAATATACCAAACAAGAAGGAAAGGTAGAGCTAAGAGAAGTCAGGTGGCTGGAGGGAGGGTAACCAGCACTGCAACAGTGAATACACGCGAACATCTACATTTATGGTAAGTGTACACAACTGTACTATGTCCTTCATGTTTCACTGTTGCAGTCATCACATTTGGGTTGATTCTCAAAGCTAAGGAAGGGAGGCGATAGTTAGAGCATTAGGGCTAGCTATTAAGCCCTGCAAGACTGCAGTGGCAAATCCAGCTCTGGATTTAGAAAAGATAGGCATGTGGTAATGCTTGATGAAGGTATGTACAGAGCTCCAGGTAGCAGCTTCTAGGATGTCCCTGGTAGGGACTCCTCTGAGAAAAGCCACAGAGGTAGATGCAGCCCTGGTGGAATGTGATCTTATCCCCTGTAGGGTAGGTTTTCCATGGTGCTTGTAGAAGAAATAAATGCAATGGACTAACCATTTAGAAATGGCCTTACCCTCTGCCCCTGTGGCAAAACCAACTAGCAGCTGTTCAGATTTTCTGAGAGGCTTAGTCCTGTCCAAGTAAAATCTAAGTTGTCTGTGCATGTCCAGAGAGTGCAGTATTCGTTCACCTTTGTTTTGTGGATTAGGGAAAAAAGTAGGCAAACAAATGGACTGATTTAGGGCCACACTAGACACCACCTTGGGCATAAAGGAAGGATTAGTCCTGAGGGAAACCCTATCTGCATGGAAGATAATGAAGGGTTCCACTGCCATGAGGGCCTGTAATTCAGACACTCTTCTTGCTGAAGTGATGGCTAGAAGTAAGGCTGTTTTCCAAGAAAGGAATTTCAACTCTGCTGTTGCAGCTGGCTCAAGGGGGGGGGGGGTGAGCTTTTCCAATACAAAGTTAAGGGCCCAGGCTGGAGTGGGAGCACTCCTGCGAGGTCTTAAATGTTTGACCCCTCTAAGGAATTGTTTTAGCAAGGGGTGAGAGAAGAGGGGTGGTTCAATATTATAATGTGCTGAAATGGCAGAGGCATGAATTTTAATTGACGAGAAGGATAGGCCCTTGTGGAGCATTTCTGTTATATACTGTAGAATATGAGGTATGCTGGGCACCGTTGTGCCCATCCCCTGAGCCTGGCTCCAGGAACAGTATCCTTTCCACTTTTCAGCATAGGATATTCTAGTACTAGGCCTCCTTGCCTCCAGAATGACATCCAGCACCTGCTTACTGAGGGATGCTAGAGAAGAGCTCAAGGAATTAGCCAGGCTGCAAGGTTCAGGGTTTGAAGCTGAGGGTGCAGAATCTGGCCTTCCTGCTGGGACAGCAAGGAAAGGGGTCTGAGGCAGGTGCCATAGTTGCAGCAGTGTCATACTGAGCAAGAGGGGGTACCAGTGCTGGTGTAATCAGTATTGTCCTTGTCTTGTTTGATCTTTAGTAGAACCTTTGAGAGGAGAGGCAGAGGGGGGAAAGGCATAACCCAAGAAGCTTTCTCCGGTAAAGGACTGGGCATCCACTTTCCAAGCTTGACTGTTGGGGAGTTCTTGTGCAGAATTTGTTCAATTGGTAGTTCTAAGGGGAGGCAAACCGGTCTACCTCTGGAGTCCCCCATTTGTTCCTCAAGAGGTTGAATATTTTGGGTTCTAGTTTCCATGAGATTTCTGCTCAAGTCTGCCAGTGAATTTAGTTTGTCTGGCAGGAATTGAGCTTGTAGGTGTACTTGGTAGCTCAAGGCTGTGTTCCACAGACCCATGGCCAGTCTGCAGAGAGGGTACGAGTGGGTTCCCCCCTGCTTATGTACCACATAACTGTGGTGTTGTCTCTTTACCAATAGTTGTCCTGGAAGAATATGGTCTTTGAAGGCTGTCAGAGCATTCTGTACAGCTAACATTTCTTTTTGAATGATATGCAGGTGCATCTGCCTTGGGGGGAGTTGTCTTTTCTGGGTACCAGAAAAAGTGTTGAATAAAAACCTTGTCCCCTTTGATCTGCTGGGACAGGTTGAATAGCCATGATACCGAGAAGAGAGAGAACCTGCTGTTGGGCCTCTGGCCAACCATTTGCAGTTGGTAGTGTGTGGAAGTGGAATCTGTATCCTTGGGAGACTATGTTCAAATCCCATTTGTCCTGAGTAGAGTTCCCAGTTTTTTGCATGCAGGGTGAGCTTTCTT
This sequence comes from Protopterus annectens, assembly GCF_019279795.1. Taxonomy (NCBI): domain Eukaryota; kingdom Metazoa; phylum Chordata; order Ceratodontiformes; family Protopteridae; genus Protopterus; species Protopterus annectens. The sequence goes on along the minus strand of NC_056747.1, from coordinate 930,648,665 downwards.
CCTAAGGGAGCAGGTACTTGAAAGGGTTAAGGTTAAGTCATTGTGCCATTTTTCTGTAGGGGGTGGCTTACTCCCTGCTTTGGAAGTGGGAAGCCCCCCCCCCCACTACTTAGGTCTGTGCATAGCCAGAGACTGTAGTCTGCAGTTCCTGGGTTTGGACTGAGAAGACCTGGAAGGGACCAGTTCTTTGAAGGCCAATGCCTACTGAATCTGGGAGGCTGTACTTGTAGGAAATCTAACAGTTTGCATAGATTTAGCTTTTTCCTCCATCCTTTTGAGGACTTCTGCTTTGTTGCCAAAAAGGCAGTCTTGGTTTAAAGGAGCATCCAGTAATTTAGCTTTAACATGATCTGGCAAGTTTTGTTCCTTAAACCAAGCATGCCTTCTAAGTACAGACCCAGTGACAGCAGCCCTGCAAGAAGATGCTTCTAAAGTGTCAAAACCACATTGCAAAGTATGTTTACCAACTTGTTCTGCAGAATTCATTAAATTTTGCAATTTTTGTGTTCAGCACAGTCAGGAATCAACATAATTTTCTGTTTAAGTAGTCCCATAATATGCTATTGATACTTTAACATATGAAACTGGCAATTTAAAGCCCTAATAGCCAAATTAGCAGAAGTGTATACTTTCTTACCCCATCTGTCTAAGGCTCTAGAATCTATCAGAAGGGGAAGGATTTTTAGCAGCAGTAGCCTTAATCCCTTTTGGTCCTTGGGAAATGGTCTCTGGATCCGCAGAAGGATTCTTGAAGAGGAACTTGCGAGTCAAGTACTCTGTAGTACCTATCTGGGAGCTGGAGATAGTGTCTGGGGTAAGGCTAGATTCCAAGAAAGCATCATCTACAATGTCCAGAACAGGAGGGATAGCTAAAGGCCTGTGTTGAGGCAGGAGTAAGAATTCCCCAAGTCTCTTTTTGGACTCAGAGTAATCTTGGCTTTCCCAGCAGAAAAGTTCCCTAAGAGTATGCAAGGTTTCAACGAAAGAAAGATCTTCTGGAGGGGAAGCAGAGAGAATGGAATCCTCTCCATCAGAATTCTCATAAGTAGATAAGGGCAAATCCTAGTAATCAGAAGGAGCAGAAATATCAGATTCCTGATCAGAAGAATCAGAAAGAAAATCAGTTTTAGGTCTCTAAAAGGGGGAAGGCTGGCCTCCCCTAATTAAGGTAATAAGGTTGTCAGCCATTCTAAGCATTTGTTTTTGAGGCATATGGGTCTGAGCCTGCGGTTTGGTCATCTGTTTTCTAGGCGTAGTGTGAGTTTTTGGCCTGGATGAAAGTGATGGTTTAATATGTCTGTCTGTAGGCCTGAATACACCCTCAGCAGCCGGTGCCTGCACATTGGCTCCGGACCCATCCAAGGTAGAGACATCCGCAGGTTCCATAGTTGAAGAAGCATCCTGCAGCATACCGGACTCCGAATGGGTTGCAGTAGAAGCCTGCAAATCTGAAGTAGCAGGTATCAGGGGCTGCAAAAGCGCCTCACTGGGTACTGGTGACTAGCTTAACAGAAGCATCGTCAGCAGTTTTGGACCTATGCGGTCTCTCTCTATCCTTACGTTTTTTCGGAAGATCTGTAGTCGGATGGGTTAAAGCCATTTCAGAGTACACAGATAGAGTACGAAAGTAACTGGCTGCAAAAATAGCCTGATGATGAATAGTTTGGGTGTTGAACAAGGCACAAAACCGACAGCGAGGGACATCGTGGTCTGGGCCTAAACAAGGGATGCAGTACAATGAAAATTTCTATGAGGTATTTGCTTTCCACAGGTAAGACAATTGTTAACTTTTACTGACATCAGTTAGAGTAAGAAAAAGGATCCCCAACGGGATACTTATCTCTTTTGAAGACTTTGGGTCTGAAACTCGAAAATGAAAATTTCAGGAGATAGACGATCGGCACTTGCGAACTGCTTCTGGCACCGTATGACAAGAAAGACTGATGTAATGGCATCGGCTGCATGTTTTTATCCCTGACGACCTGATGTCATGGAAAAAGAGAGAGCATCCTATGCAGAAATCTGAAGACTCTGGTATTCAGGCTGGCTGAGAGCTACCTGCAGGCAGATAACCACAAATGTGATGACTGCAACACTGAAACACGAAGAACATCCCATTTTCAGCAGAGACCTGGGGAGAAGAGCTCCACAATAAAACATAGTTAAAATGATAAAAGCATTTTAGATAGAACAGAGCTCCACAATAAGACATCGTAAATATAACAAGCACAAGATTTGCATTTAGTTTGGAAGTTGCAGGCAGCAGATGTATATTAATATATTTAGCATAAAAACAATTACGCAAGACAAGCAGCTAATTTATAGGGAAGAAGTAATAACTAATCATCTGTATAGTTATAAGAGCAGCTTTGGATACAGCATAATTCAAAAATATAAACCAATCTCCCACCGAGCTAGCAAAACAGATAAAAGGATAGTACAGTTGTATACACTTACCATAAATGTAGATGTTGGAGTGTACTCAGTTGCAGTCCTCACATATGGGTTATCAGACTCCCGGTAGCCCTCAGTCAGCCTGCATACCAGAGTCCTTGGTATATGAAGTTGGATGTCACCGGTTCTAAAACTGATGTCTTTATGTCAGGTATAAAGGAAGGCTGCTGATGCCATTGCCTCAGTTTTTCTTGCCTTAACTGTAAGGAGCCCCCAAAAGAAGGCTAATCCAGAAATGGTAGCACCCTGGACACCATACAAAAAATAAAAATTCATAGTCTGTGCCTTAGGGAAAAAGGGGGAATGGAGGGTGGGAAACCAGGACTGTAACAGTGAATACACTCAAACATCTACATTTGTGGTAAGTGTACACAACTGTGCTATGTTCTTCATGTTTCACTGTTGCAGTCCTCACATATGGGTTGATTCCCAAAGCCCAGTAAGAAGACAAAAGGGGGGAGGAAGGATCACAGATTAAGGGTTGGTAAGGAGGCCCTGCAAAACCAGCCCTGGATTTAGAAAACAAAGGTAGATTGTAATGCTTTTTGAAAGTATGGACAGAAGACCAAGTAGCTGCTTCTAGAATGTCCTTAGTAGGCACACCTCTCAGAAAGGCTGCTCTAGTAGAATGGGCCCTATTACCCTGAGGGGGAACCTTTCCATGCTGCAGGTAACAAAAGTGAATACAATAAGCAATCCATTTGGAGATGGTTTGTTTTGAAATAGATTTACCCTGAGCCCCAGGAGCAAAACTAACCAATAACTGTTCAGATTTTTTGAAAGGATTTAGTCCCAAGTAAAATCTCAGCTGTCTATGCACATCAAAAGAGTGCAGAATCCTTTCCCCTTTACTTTGGGGATTGTTGAAAAATACAGGCAGGTGAATAGACTGGTTAAGGTTCAAACTGGAAACTGCCTTAACCATAAAGGAGGGATTGGTTCTCAGAGAAACCTGATCTGAGTGAAAATTAATGAAAGGAAATCACGGTGTGGAATCTGTTTTCCACAGGCAAGACAGTTATTAACTTTATCTGCCATTCGTTAAAGCAAGAAAAGAGAATCCCCAAAGTGGTACTTATCTGAAGGCAGTGGTGTCTGGTGACTTCAAATCAAAGGGGGGGCTGCAGGAGACAGCTGAATGGGTGGGGTCAAAGGAGAGGGGTGTGGCCAACTAGAAAGGGGAGGAGGTATGCTCAAAACCACAAAAACTGTAACTTTAATTAATGATGCTTCCCTGGGTGCCAAACCATCATTATGAGAGTCCAATCAAGACAAAATGAAGTGTAGAAGAAAAAAAAATATTTCGCTGCATGACAGCTTACTTAATATCTAGATGGAAACAAAACGGTTGTGAGGCATGAAAAAAAATAAATTACTTTTTAAATACATTATTGGAATGCCAGTCAAAATCAAGTATAAGAAAAACAAGTAGCACTCAACTCAAACCACTTCTCATTGCACTGCAGTTCTAGTTATAATTTATATTCAGCTTTATTAAAGTACCAAGTAACATGCTGAAAGTAGCAATCTCTGTGATACCCCCCCCCCCATGTGTAAAAATGTTTCTTATCCAAAAAAGACCTGACAACTATCTACTTGTTTCATGAGGAAAACATGATCAAAGTAAAAAATGAAAAGCAAACAAGCTCCAAGATGCATTGCTTAAAGGATTACTGCACAGGTTATGGAGCACACATGATAGATTGGCATTCTGTTTAGTTTACAGGTAAAGCCTGCAACGATGACTGCAAGTCTCCAACAAATGTAGAGAGCTTTTTAAAATAATGTAATCCTGTCCTTTATTACAAATACAGTCATATGCATTTCAATATCCAAGGCTTATACAAGTATTCTCTGCATGTAATAACAGAAAGGCTTTCAATGTTGGCAATTCTTTAACAGTATGCTTATTAAAGCTTACTTGCATCTTACAACCTCAGACAAGCTTACCTGATGGTCATTAAAGCATTGCTACTTAAACACAGAGCAACAGGCACTTTCTGAATAACAATAAGTATAAATCAACAGTATAAACTATGACAGAAACCAGAACATTCTGCAAAATCAAGGACAGATGAAAAGCCACTGTAGTACTTGCATCTACCTTGGATGGAGGGGGATACTCTGCACAACTGCTCCTTGCCTTGCTTGAACACATCCAGAGTCATTACATGGGGAGTAGGGTACAACAAATATGTCACAATTTGAAATGGCCCTGACACATTTTTCATACTTCTCAACCTTAGAGCAAGACATCTAGACAAAGCCATAAATAGAAGTGGGACAAAGGCCCAAAAATAAGGACAATTTTTAAATATTACTCTTATAAAATTAGAAAGATAATAGAATAGTAGGTGTTGCATTAGTATGAATTTTTTGAAGAGTATGAAATCTGAAAATCAAATGTCTGTTATTTTCTAACTTCACTCTAATGATTTGCCACTAATTTGCCAAAAAACACAAATGTTAAGTTGTCAATCTCGCCTTCATTCTTGCTTGATGGGTTCGGAGCCGATCCTCGGCTCAGACTCGGCACTTTGCTAAGCTCGAGAGTCACTTTTACCAGCTCGAGGCAGCCCCATATCCCATGATGCAAGGTGGTAAGTACCCAGATCTCGTTTGCCGCTTCGCTGATGAGGTCCTCCTTTTACCAGCTCCTGGTAAGTGTTTAAATTTAAACTGCTATTAGCCCCTTTTCAGATAAAAAGTATTTTTTCTTAGAAATCTTTCATTTTTAGTTAATTGTAAGCCCCTTTTTGACTAAATTTATTCTTCCTCCTTAATTTTTTAGTCAGGCCTTCTTTCCCTCTCATCCCCCCCCGTCCAGGTATGTGTGTGTGTGTGAGGTTTTTATTGGTTATACTTTAATTTTAATTGTTTGATTGGGACTGTGTGTGTACTGTTTTCTGTATCCACTATGTCCAAAGAGCAGAGGGTCTCAGGCTTTAAGAAGTGTGACTTGTGCTGTCAGAAGATGTCTCTGACAGACGGTCACACTTCTTGTTTATACTGCCTGGGACCTCTCCACCTGCAGGACTCCTGTGCAATATGTCACTCTTTTAGCCAGAGAGTCCTGCAGGAAAGGAGAAACAAGCTCATTTTAAGGGGACTCCTTAAACCGGAGGGCTCCCCGGCCAAATCGGCTCTGGGAAAGCTTTCCAAGACTAAGGCCCAGGCTTCTGTACCAAAGCCTTCGGCCTTGGCTCCGACCTTGTCGGAGTTGAGATCGGCTCCGGCTGGAGCCGTTCCGACCTTGGCTAAATCTTCGGCACCGATGGCTATCGGTGCCGATACTTCTATGGTCACTTTGGTGTCAGTTCCGAGTACTGGCTCCAACCACCATGTGGCCCAGGCTTGTTGTTGCGCCCGACGGCACCGACACTGCTATTTCGATGCCTGCATCGGCTCCGGCTGGAGCCGATGCATCTAGATCTTCTCTCGGAGCCAAAAAGTTATCGGCTCCAACTGGATCAGTGGGTTTGTCAGCTCCGATGTTTCCTTCGAGGAAGAGGTCCAGGTCCCCCTCTTTGGAACCGATTCTGTCGGCTCCGGCCTCACCTCTTCTTTCGGAACGGAGCCATCGGAGCCGATCATCTAGGTCGTCCAGGTTATCTGACCATGATTTAGAGAGGGTGGTAAGCAGATTATTAAAATCACAGGCACTGGCCCAGATGCTTCATAGTCCGTCTCAACAGATGACTATTAGTCCACACCCCCTTCAAGTTCCTCCTTCGACTCTACAACAGAGTTTGGAGCTGGAGTCTACGGGAATAGTTATGGCTATGGCTGAGGGGCAGATACCCCCTCCTTCTGCACCTTCAGCATCTACTCTTATCTCCTCCTCGAGACCTTCCTTGGAGGGATTCGGTGGTCGGGCTTCCCTGGTCTCCTCCAAGGGGGTGAGTGGCATCGGACCCTTGTCCGACCCCACTCTTCCCCTTGGAGCTTCGGCCTTGGTGAGCTCGGCTCCGACATCTGCCTCGGAGCCTTCCCTTTCGGTGGGCCCGGGAGTCCCAGTTTCTTCAGAATGGGTTCTCTCGGATCTCCCTGGGAGGGGGGCCTTTGAGGTGATGAAGAGTGTGCTGGCCACTGGGCTCAGTCAGCAGTCTATTCCCTTAGCTCCTCCCTCTACAGTGCCTGTCGATATCTCTTCCATCTCTCTTGCTCCCGGACCTAGAGATCCACCGCCTCAGGTTTCCCCACTGGGAAGAACCCCCTCTTCCGAGGATTCTCCTGACCAGTCAGGAGATCCTCCGTGCAAGAGGACTTGTAAGAGGAAACACCTGGACTCCCCTGAGTCTACCACTTCAGATACCGACTTAGATGAGTCGGAGGAATCCCCAAGATCCCCCTCTGAGGATGTCTCCTTTCAGACATCCTAGAACTCCTAAAACAGAGGAGAAACTGGCCTCCATAAATCCCTCCGAGGATGAGTCGGTATACCTAGAGGCGTTTGGATCTCGACCTCCACCTCCTGGGTGTCTCCACCTTCGACCCCTTATGGAGGTTATTGCTCGAAAGGCTTGGGCTGCTCCTGATTCTGTAGAGCCAGTTCCTAGGAGGCAGTCTAAATTTATTACAGCCCCTTCTGAAAAGCAATTCCTTACAAAAGGTGTCCCTGTTGATGCCATGGTGGTGGCGGCCGCCACTAAGAAGGAACTTGCAGATCCTTCCGTACCAGTCCATCCTCCTAATAAGGATTCTAGGACCATGGATAGGTATGGTAAGCGGATGTTCTCCTCAGCGACCTTTGCCATGCGTTCGCTGAACTATTTATGTCACTTCACCAGACTCCAAAGGGACATCCTTAAAGAACTAGGTGAAGTAGTGCAGGATCCTACGGCTGCAGGGGCTCAAGAAAAGATTGCTTCTCAGCTAGGAATCCTTAATTCTATACCTAACTCCTCCATGCGACTGATCTCGTATGCAGCAGATGGAGCGAGTAGAGCCGCGGGTACAGGAGTGGCTCTTAGACGTCAATCCTGGATGCGGCTCTGTAATTTTGCAGATCCCTTTAAGGCGTCCTTCACGAATTCTCCCTTTGATGGGTCAGCATTGTTTGGCCCTCAAGTGAAGGATACATTGACCAGGTGTGAGCAGGACGGCAAGACTCTTTCTGCCGTAGGGGTCCGTTTTTCTACCCCCTCTAGACCTTACCCCAAAGGTCAGAAGGGCGGAAAAATGTGGTTCCGTAAATCCCAGGGAGTCACGCCAGATGCACGTGGTCAGTTTACCCCTAGAGGCAAAGGGGTAATAATAACAGACGCCGCTCTAGAGGCAGAGGGGGTCCACAAAACCAGGGAAGCAGAGAGCCTCTCTCTGACAAGCCCTTCCAGCATCCCTGAGATGTTGCCCGGCTGTCCATCCTTGGAGGCAGTCGGGGGAAGACTATCGCTGTACCCAGAAGCCTGGCGTTCCCTCTCTCAAGACAGATGGGTACAGTCGATCATATCCGAGGGTTACAAGATTCCTTTCGAGGAAAATCCTTTCACTCACAAAAATTCCCTTCCAGATGTGCCACCCGGTCTAAGGGAAATTGCAAAGTTAGAAGTATCAAAGCTTCTACAAAAAAGGGCCATTCAGCCAGTTACAACAGACCATTCAGAGCCTGGAATCTACTCAAGATTCTTTTTGGTCCCCAAAAAGACGTGAGACTGGAGACCAATATTGGATCTCAGCAGACTCAACAAGTCTGTGAGAAAGACAAGATTTCGAATGGTCACACTTAAATCAATTTTGCCCTTCCTAGACAAGGACAACTGGATGTGCTCAATAGACCTTCAGGACGCGTATTATCACATAAAAATTCACAGACGCTCCAGAAGGTTTCTCCGCTTTCGGCTGTGGTCCAGTCATTTTCAATTCAGAGCCCTGCCCTTTGGTCTCACTACAGCCCCCAGAGTGTTCACCAAATGTAGGCAGTGGTCACGGCTCACCTGAGACGTCAAGGATTCCAGGTGTTTCCGTATCTCGACGACTGGCTCCTTTCAGCCACCACCAGGCATTAACTTCTCCAAGCCAGGGATCACACCCTAAATCTCTGCACTCAATTAGGAATTTCGATCAACTACGAAAAATCCTCCTTATTGCCCTGCCAGTCTATTACTTTTCATAGGCGCAAACTTAAACACTTCGGATGTCAGCAACCCTCACAGACCAAAGAATCTCAGATATCCAAAGTCACGTGCGGATCATCCTTGCCAGGAAAAAGGTGCAAGCCAGAATAGTTCTGAAGGTGTTGGGCCTCATGGCTGCAGCCATTACCCTTCTTCCCTTGGCCCGCTTCTACATGCGTCTTCAATGGATGTTGTTCACCCAGTGGTCTTACCAACAACTTCCCATGCGTCACCAAATCCTGGTGACACAAATTTGCAAGAATCTATCATGGTGGATTTCTTCTCCCCAGATTCATCAAGGCAGACCCTTTGTATCCCCGGCCCCGGTAGCCACAGTCACTTCGGACACCTCCCTGATCGGGTGGGGGGGTCATTATCAGGGCAGGATGGTTCATGGGACGTGGCAACCGTTCGAATACCACCTGCACATAAATGTCCTAGAGATGAGAGCAGTGCTTTTAACGTTGCAAGCCCTCAACGACTTTCTTCCCTTGGGAACAATTGCAGTTCACACAGACAACATGTCTGTAGTATGGTATATCAACAAACAGGGCGGAACCAAGTCCTACCCCTTGTGTCGAGAAGCTCTCAGACTTTGGCAATGGGCGATCTCCTCTCATCGGTTTCTGGTAGCAACGCATATCCCTGGGAAAACCAACATTCTAGCGGACAGATTGAGCAGAGCTATTCTCATGCCACACGAGTGGTCTCTCAAACAATCTACAGTGGAGGAGATTTTTCTAGAATGGGGCCGCCCATGTTGCGATCTTTTTGCTACTCCTCAAAACAGCAAATGCCCAGACTTCTTTTCTCTCTTCCCACTGCCAGGCTATCCCCCCAGAGACGCTCTAACCCAGGATTGGCCCCAGGGACTTCTTTATGCCTTTCCTCCCTTTCCGTTGATTCCACAAGTACTGCAGAAAGCCACCATTTTGAGAGCCAAAATGATTCTCATTGCTCCCTATTGGCCTCGACAAATTTGGTTTCCGTTCCTCCATCGTCACCTATTGGTGCAGCCGTGGCATCTGGACCCAGTGCCAGACCTTCTTATTCACCAATCGGGTCAGCTGCATCGGTCTATTCCTTCTCTCAACCTCACAGCTTGGTTGCTCCACTTCCTTCCTTAGCCAGGCTTCCTATGATCTCTAATCCTGTTAGGGATATCATAGTGGCTTCCCTTAAATCCTCTACTAGAAGGATTTATACCAGCAAGTGGAAACGCTTCTCTTGTTGGGCAAAAGCTAAAAATATAGATCCCTTTACTGCCCCTATTCATGCAGTTTTGGATTTCTTAGCGGAAATCTTTCACTCGGGCTCTTCATCTTCCACGGTCAAAGTTCAGTTGGCTGCTATCTCGAACTTTCATGGCGGGTTTGCAGATCACAACATTATGTCCCACAGGCTTTGTAGAGCCTTTCTAAAAGGAATTTTTCTCCTTAAACCTCCAGTCAGGAGTCCTCCTCCTCAATGGGACCTAAATCTAGTGCTGACATCCTTAATTCTTCCTCCCTTCGAGCCAGCTGTTTCATGTTCCCTGAAGTTTCTTTCATGGAAAACACTCTTCCTTGTTGCTATTACCTCGGCAAGGAGAGTGTCAGAACTTCATGCTCTCTCTGTTCGTCCCCCTTATTTGGTCTTCCAAAGGTATCCTTGAGAACTAATCCAACCTTTTTGCCTAAGGTGGCCTCGAAAAATAATTTGAACCAATCTATTGACCTCCCTGTATTTTTCCCTAATTACTCAAACAGATCGGAGCAAAAATTACGTTATCTTGATGTTCACCGCCAACTCAGATATTATTTGGACAGAACAAAACAATTCAGGAAATCCGATCAGCTCTTTCTTATGCTGAAAATAAGAAAGGCCTTCCTGTCTCCAAAGTGACCTTATCTAGATGGCTTTCTTCCACCATCTCCGAAATCTATCAGCTCAGGGGAAAACAGCTGTGCTCAAAACCAAAAGCGCATTCAACCAGAAGCTTAGCCACTTCCACAGCTTTTCAGGCTAGACTTCCATTAGACACTATTTGTGCAGCAGCCACTTGGGCCACTCCTCATACCTTTGTTTCTCATTACAAATTGGATTTGGCCTCCAGGGATAGAGCCAGTTTTGGCTCTACAGTTCTCAAGAGTCTGTTCCATTGAGCCACCCAGGATAGAGGTGCTAGGGACGCGGTCCCATCAAGCAAGAATGAAGGCGAGATTGACAACTTAACATTGAGAAGTTATGTACCTACCATAACGTTCCATGTTAGTTGTCTTCTCTCGCCTTCTTTCTTGCGACCCTCCCTCCTGCCTCCTGGCCTGGACAGACCTTTTTCTCCCTGTATGGAAGATTGCTTCTTAAGACCAGCTTGTTGTCTGGTCTTCCTTATAGCCCATCCTTTACGCTTTTTGCCTTTCTTTCCTTCTAGGAAGTTTTTTTGTGCTAGGTGTTATTGCCTATAGGTACCAAATGAGATCTGGGTATTTACCGCCTTGCATCATGGGATATGGGGCTGCCTCGAGCTGGTAAAAGTGACTCTCGAGCTTAGCAAGTGCAGTGGAGCCGAGGATCGGCTCCGAACCCATCAAGCAAGAAAGAAGGTGAGAGAAGACAACTAACATGGAACGTTATGGTAGGTACATAACTTCTCATTTTGTGAAAAATGGGCCAAAAATATGATGCAAAAATATAAAATACTCACGCAATACAGCTGGGCACCTGTCAAAGAAGGGACACTTTTTTAATATTAGTACTGCTAACTTGAGCAGCTGACAAAATAAAAGAATCTACATGTATTTCTGAAATAAAAGTAATCTAGAACTCTTAATTATTAGTTATTTATTAATTGTAAACCATCCACATTTCCTTCCAAAATTGCCATTTTGTGTAGGGATTATTAGGGGAAGAGCAACATTTTGAGCCAAAATTGGGGACAGTTGAGAGGTTTAAGTATGCCTAATTTTATAAAGCAATTTACTTGCATGCACCTCTCAACCTGCTAATGCAGGAAATCTGGACAAGGCCAACTATATTGGAGGACCATATAAACAGTACTAAAAATTGCTCTTGTATAAACTGAGACAGTTGATAGAATATAATAGGTCTTGCTTTAGCATGCATTTTTCTGAAGGTTATGAAGTATGAAACTCAGTGTCTGTCATTATTTAGTGACTTAATTCCTAAATGATTTGCCAGAAAACCACAAATTATGTGAGGAACAAACCAAAAATAAGAAGCAAAAATCTATTCATTCTGTGAAAATCTGGACAGTTGAGAGGTATAGTTCAGCCGGGGCTGTCTGTGAGTTTGCTGCCCTTCCCCCTCACAAAATCATGGTCGAATGGAACCTCCCCCTGAAGCCATTCCAATGAACCATTACTTGGCTATTTCACCCCATTTACCATGAACACTAATGTGCATACTGCTTTACTTCTACGATGATTTGGACTTCATTTGAAAGTTTAATTTTGCATTTTACAGGACAAACACAAATACATCTGCTAAACAAAGCAATGCAATCTCACAATGAAAACAGACATAGCATTAAAACTCCTCGACTCTTGAAACTCACATTCAAAGAAAATACATTTTGCCAGTGGCAGATAAAGATTAACTTTGGTCTATTTTCAAATCATAGGCCCTTTGCACACGAAACAAACACATGCTCTTTGATATACCTTCCTGATGGTAGTACAGTTGTTAGAGGGCGTTTTAAATTTGGTTTGGACAGAACTGCCCAATTTAGAACATTTTTCCAGTAAACAATGAAACAAAATGCATGCACCAATAATGACAAAACTGCCCAATTCAGAACATTTCCATCATAAAAGTCTACTCAAACTTCTACAGTCCACCAGTATCAGTAAATATGCACAATCTCTGAAGTAGTAAAAGTCATCTAAATAATTCCACATTAAAAAAATCTGTAACTAATGAAGAGGTTGCTGCTAGCAAACAACTTTATATTTCATTGTTTCGTCTACAAATAAAGTGGCTATTGCCCTTGAGGAATAAATTGCTTGTGTTGCATTAAAAAAAAATAGGCTAGTAATATTGCAATAGGGAATGGATGGCAAACTGATAACAGGTTCATGGTTACTAGGTATCTATGCCAAAAAGGACTTGCAGTATCCACCCCCATTACAACACAGTACAGTATCAGCAATGCATCTACTGACTGTGGAAGTAGAACCCACAGCCTTCTGCATCAAACACAAGTACACTACTTATTGTACTATTAACAATGCAAGCCGACTCAGCATAAGCAGCACTAAACTTTTGTTCCCCTGCAGCTCTCAGCTTCTTGTAAAATGTACTTGACACTCAGCTGTATCTCTGAACTTTGCAGGACAAGAAATCTGGAAAAAGCCAAAATTTATTGAGGGGAGGGGGGCAAAAGCCAGGGACACATTTTAAACATTGCTTGTATAATGTTGGAAACTTGATAGTATACAATGCTGTGTTACCACCATACATTTCACTGCCACATATTGAACCCAGGACCCTGTACTAAACAGTCAGAGCAACATACCACTATGCCAAATCATCTGTTTTGTGAAAGAGAGGAAGACTGAAACTTAAATGGTTATCATTTAGTGAATTCAGTTCGCACCATAGCTGTCAACCTCTTAGCATAAAACACCTGAACAAAGCCAATAATGAGGGAATACAGCCCCCAAACATATTCATTTCTCACATAGATCTCAACCTCTTAGCAAAAAACACATAGACAAAGCCAGTAATGGGGAAATATAGCCCCCAAACATATTCAGTTCTCACAGTAGCTCTCAACATTAGCACAAAAAACCTGGAAGAAGCCAATAATGGGGGAATACTGTCCCAAAAATAGGGACAAATTTCAAATACCCAAGTTATAAACTTAGAAAATTGCTAGAATAAAAGGTTTTGTGTTACCATGTACTTTCTGAAGAATATGAAGTCTGAAATTCAAATGACTGTTATTATTTATTTAACATTTAACCAGGAAAGTCTGACTTGGAACAAAAGCCAATTTTCAGCAGAGGCCCAACGAGAAATACTTCATACATATATGTTTGTAAGATGGGAGAACATGCAGACTCCACACAGAAGGCACCCCAGCCAGGAATCAAACCAGAGAACCTATAGCTGTCAGGCAACAATGCTATCACTGCACCACTGACTGTGTAAGGTAACAAAAATACAGAAATCTCAGATTTTATAAGGAACAGAACAAATATGAGGCAAAAATCTGCAAATTCTTTACAAATGGCAGTGGGTAGGGAATTCAGGCCCTTGTTATCTGCAACCAAGGTACAGGGTTCAGGCCTGAGGTATTCTCTATCCACCACCATGTGTTGCATTTTAGACACACACACACACACACACTGTTGCTGTATAGCTCCAATATCCACTCACTAAGCTCTTGCGAGATGTCACCGATCCTGTGGTGACATGTGCGAGAGCAGGCCAGCCTGTGGACATTGCAGTCTGACCCCTTTCCAGTCTATGCAGTTGTAACTAACTGCATAGACTTCTGGGATGCTCTTGACTGCTGTGTGTCTAATCCAACTGCTGCTGAATCAGTCCAGAGCTCTGCGCATGCTCCAGACTGGTTCAGCAGCAGTCTGGATGTCGGAAATGCCATGAGTGCGCATGCGCGAAAGTCCGTCATTTTTGTTTAGCTTCTTTCTTCCACAGCTGGGGTCTTTCTTCTTTCTTTTATAGCTGGGTGGCTGCAGTCCAATAGCATGGGCCACCCCTGTTTGAAGGCGTCTTCAACTTGGTAGTCAGAAAGCGAAACGAAGGTAAACGGCTGACCGGCACTAGTGCGAATTGCATCTGCTTCGGGCTCTATGGCAAAAAAGACTGAGGAAATGGTGTCTGCTGCCTCCCATTATACCGGACGTACTGTCATCAGTTTTACAACAGGCGGCCGATGTCATATACCAAGGACTCTGGTATTTGGGCCGACTGAGGGCTACCGGGAGCCAGATTACCCATATGTGAGGACTGCAACAGTGAAACACAAAGAACATTGAGCTTTTGTGCAGTTGAAAACATTACTTTTAAATCCTCCAGCACTTAGATTGCCAGATTATTCTAAAATATTTTTTTTCTGTTTTGTATTGAAATAATTAATGTAGCATTAGGATTATTGACAATGCAGAAGTTATGGTTTTAGACCAGTTGCTTATTTCATTACTATTTTTTTCTTTTTTAAAAACACTTTTAGTGAATTATCACTTGTGACCATATTAACAAGTTCATATTTACAAACACTATACATCTCATATATTGGTATATATCATGTAATCAAAGCAACACTGCATAATTATCCAGTTCTTGCCTTTTCTTAAACCTCATTCCTCCTCCAAAACATTTTTTCTGCATGTATTGTTCCCACAATTTCCATTTTTTCTACGTCATTTACTCCTATCCTTTTCTAAAGATTTCACTTCCTGTTCTTTTACCTCTGTTACAAGATCCACTAATTCCAGTAGAGCTGGTTTAGATTTTGATTTCAGTTTTCTGGTAATTGCTTTTTTTCTTTGCTAGCCACCAGAATTAAGCCTAACAAGGTTTAGACAATTCAGATCCTGTATCACAGCTCAAAAATCATTTCCTTAGATACCACTCGTGCTCACTTAGTATTCCTGACAGAGTAATCTGTAGGGAATTTTTAAGTCTGCCAACTCATTCCACTCCCAAAACTTGCTTCCAGTTATTTATTTCTTCACCATCACACCTCCAACATTTACAATCTACCCGAGGAAAAATTCTTTGGAATTTGCTCAGGGTATGAAAGTATCTATGCACTTTCAGGCAAAAAAGCCCAAATCTTTTAGACTTTGTTGTATATTTGGGAGCCATACAGATATCCTCCTATTGTTTCTTTGTGAACTGAACAGCTAATCGCTCTTCCCAATCTTTTCTGACAGATTCCTGTAAATACTGTGCAATATGTAATGTGTCATACTTAACAGCAGCTGCTATATGAGATTCAGTTAAAACCTCAACCAGTACAAGCCTTTCATTTAGGATCCCTTAGCCCTTTCCCTTTGTCTATACTCATTATCAACCGTAATAGGAAAGGCAATCACTAGCCTGCAATCCAAATGTCTTCTTTGCCTCTTCCCATTCTATTACCTTTCCCTCTCTAATTATTTGTTTCCAATGCCTTGGTTCCTTTTCCAGTTCCTCCAATAAATTACAGCCAATCTTGTTTATTCTCTGTACTCCCAATTGAAGCCATCTCCCTATCAGCAGGATCTCTTTTCTACATTCATGTGTTGGCTTAATTCTAAGTATGCTTTCTGCTACATTATGAATATAACATTCTGTATGACTGTAGTGTTCATTTTTAATTGGTCAGTGGTTTTTCAATAATGATGCTCTTAATGAAAAAAGTATAAAAATATCAAGCAGACAAGACCATGATTTCCTAGTCTCCCACATACATGTTTCTCTTTGCAGTAAAGTAGTTTGTTATTCACTGCTGAACTGTTTTGTTTGAAAATTATTTGGTACCTTGTCATCAGTCAATGCTAGCATGTGATCTGGAGGAGAAAACAATGGTCAAAATCCATGTCCAGCCATTTGCATTGTATTATAGCACCAGCTGTGAGTACTGTTCAGGTAATGGGTCAGAAATTAAGGGATAGATGGTCAGACTGACCCTGACAACTGAAGCTCCTATCTCTACAGAGGTTGACACCAAGGGTCTCAATGCTGATTACCTGAAGGCCAACCCAGGGCAAAATAGTTGGGACCAACCTAGGCCCTGAAATCTTGCTCCCCAGTGCCAATGTTGATGGGGCCCCTGTCACAAAGGAATGCAAGGCTGAAATGCTTAATATGCCATTATCAAGTTAGCCAAAGTTGAGGACAGTGGTTCCCAATTCAATACAGCGTTTGAGATCCCCTGGCATCAACCATAATGCCAAGGTTAATGGCAGCAATCCTGACATCGGTCCAACAACACTGAGACTTGGAAAGGACTCTGTAAGGATACAGAAGGGACAAAGGCAGCAAAATTTGGCAGTCAGGTATCTCACCTCATCTCATTGTCAGCAGGGGAAGACAGACCCAAGGCCATTAAAATGAAAGTCTTCATCTAGTCCAACTCCAATTTGGGATCAAAAGTCTGCTAAGGTCCATGACTAGGTCCAGGTCATGCAGGTAAAACCTCTTTTGAGAATGCCAGTCCTGGTATGGGGGAGTGGAGATCCCTGTTTTAGCTGTCTTGAGGGGAAAGGGCTGGCCTGTTGAAGACATAAGGAGGAGGAATGACAAGGAAAAGGACTTCCAGACTGGTTAGGGGGATGAATGACTTCAGCTTCCTAAGCTCTAATCAATTCCCTTCTGTCTTTGTGTGTTAAAGTTTTAAATGAGGAAAAAATTCCACATATCTGTGAGAAATGATATTCCCAGAACATTTTAAACACTTGGGATTGTGCTTATAAGGGGGCATTTTTAGCCACACATTTACATTTTCTAAATTACTTACTCTCTCGAGATTTTCATATATTTTTGAAATGGCAAAAGAAAAGTACAGTTGTGTACACTTACTCTAAATGTAGATGTTCGAGTGTATTCACTGTTGCAGTCATTACATTTGGGTAATCTGCTGGCAGGTTGCCCTCAGTCGGCCTGATTAACAAAGTCTTGGGTCCTGCGTCAGTTGCTGTCCCTTCTTCCATGATGTCAGGTTGTCAGGGGTATAAAATATGCAGCCAACACCATTACATCAGTTTTTCTTGCCCCAGATGGGGAGAAATATATATATATATAATTAAAAAAAACACAAAAAATATACCTTCAAACAAAAGCAAATACACCAAAAAGGCTTTTAAGCATAGTCAAAGAAATTTGAAGTATAGTAAGAGAAAAACAGGGGGCTTGAGGGAGGGTAACCAGGACTGCAACAGTGAATACACTCAAACATCTACATTTATGGTAAGTGTACACAACTGTACTATGTTCTTTGTGTTTCACTGTTGCAGTCATTACATTTGGGTAGATTCCCCAAGCTATGGTTGGGGGGATGGATTTATACAGCATTAGGACCAGCTATAAGGCCCTACAGGACAGCAGTGGCAAAGCCAGCTCTGGATTTAGAGAAGAAAGATAAATGGTAATGTTTGGTGAACGTATGAACTGAGATACAGGTAGCAGCTTCTAGAATGTCTCTGGTAGGAACACCTCTGAGAAAGGCTGTAGAAGTAGATGCAGCCCTGATGGAATGAGATCTGATCCCCTGGGGAATAGTTTTACCATGGTGCATATAGCAGAAACGAATACAATGGCTTATCCATTTGGAAATAGTCTGCTTTGAAATAGCCTTTCCCTCTGCCCCTGCAGCAAATGCCACCAGTAGTAGTTCAGATTTTCTTAGAGATTTTGTCCTATTTAAGTAAAATCTACATTGTCTGTGTACATCCAATGAATGCAGAGTCCTCTCCCCCTTGTTCTGTGGATTGGGAAATAAATGGTCTGATTAAGAGCAACACTGGATACCACCTTAGGCATGAAGGATGGATTGGTCCTGAGAGAGACCCTGTCTGCATGAAAACTAATGAAAGGCTCCACTGCCATAAGAGCCTGTAATTCAGAAACCCTTCTAGCTGAAGTGACTGCTAAAAGGAAAACTGTTTTCCAGGAGAGAAATTTTAAGTCTGCAGCAGCAGCTGGCTCAAAGGAGGGAGAGTGAGATGTTCTTCATCTCACATTGCTGCAGTCCTTACACTTGGGGTAGTCCGCTGTCCTCGGTCGGCCCGAATATCAAAGTATAAGGCTGACGTCGGTCAAGGCGCATTTGACTGACATCAGGACGTCAGGGTACAAATGCGCATGACCGACGTCATATCCTCAGTCTTTTTTGCCGCATGGTCTGATGCAGAAGCAGCGTTGCAAGTGCCGTTCGGCGTTCTGAAATTTTTCGAATTCGGAGTTTCAGACCGAGTCAAAGTTGGCTAAGTACCCCGTTGGGGAATATTTTGTTTTTTTCTTGCCTCAGTGGTTTACCGGATGTCAGAAAAAGTGAATAACTGTATTTCTTGTGGGAAACAGATACCGCATAGAGATTATCATACTTTGTGTATTCCTTGTTTAGGGCCTGAGCACGACGTTGTTGGGTGTCGCTCTTGTGCTAGATTCAACAAGCGCACTATAAAGAGAAGGTTAGATTGTGCCAGGTTAGTCTTTGGGAAGCGGTGCAATTACAAAATGCCGTCGGATGCTCCGACGCCCGCTTCTTCGAAGAAGCGCAAGGACAAAGCAGATAAGCCTAGGCTAGAAGAACCGTCCGCATCGGACGCCGGTTCTTTAGAGGTCTCGGTGGGGCCGGTGGTTCCACCGGAGGTTTCTTTGGGGTCCCAGGGAGAGACTTTGTTATTGCAGGATGTGGCCTCCCAGGAGGCAGGTCAGGCTGAAGGGGCTTCTCAGGTTACTATACTCCCCTCCCTTCCTAGGGTGGTTAGGCCCTCTCCTTCTGTTTCCAAGGCTTCTCCCAGAGGCAGGCCAGGTTTAGCTTCAGTTGGTGTCACCCCTAGTTCTTCAGGAACTGTGCCCAAGAAGCATATGCTTAAAATGGCAGAAGATTTGATTACTTTGATTAGAGGTTCTATGCCCCCTCCTGATAAGAGACCTAGGGTGGAACCTGAGCTTGGGAGTTTTGAGCAGGCTTCGGATGTTTCAGAGTCTTCGGCTGAAGACTTGCAGGAGTATTCTCCTTATTCTGATTCTGATGTGGATGATTCTACTCCTTCTGCCTCTCCTCCTGAGGATTTTTCTTTTCAGAGACTCTTCATTCCATGAGGGAGCATTTTAAGTGGGAAGGTCAGGACTTCTCTGATTCCAGGAAAAGGCTTAGGGAATTTTTGTTTTTACCCCAGCATAGGCCTTTGGCTATACCTCCTGTTCTGGATGTGGTGGAAGATGTTTTGCAGAGGCTTCTCTTAATCCTGATTCTTTGCCTCCTGCTCCTGTTAAACCGGATAGGTATTACAGGGTGCCTGAAGCTCATAAGTATCTTTTAAGAGTCCTAGGGCAGACCCAGAAACTGTTAGTCAGGGGCCTAAAGGTGTTAAGGCTTCTGTTGTCAAGAATCCGGTTCCTCCAGATAAAGAGGCCAGGGCTTTGGATAGATGGGGAAAGAAAGTTTATACTTCTTCCACTCTAGCTATGAGGGCTTTGAATTGCCAGTTTCACATGTTGAAATACCAAAACTATCTCCTTTCACAATTGAAGTCTAAGGTAGATGCTCTGGCGGAAGGTATTGAGTGTAAAGAGTTACAAGATTTAGTACATGTTTCTGAACAGGTGGGTAAGCATTCTTTGCAATGTGGTTTTGATGCTGTACAGGCCTCGTCTAGGGTGGCTGCCACTGGATCAGTTCTTCGCAGGCACGCCTGGCTGAGGGATCAGAATTTATCTGACCATGTTAAGACAAGGATTTTAGATGCTCCTTTACAATCTGATGTGTTGTTTGGTACTCCTGTTGAGGCAGTCTTAAAGAAAATGGAAGACAAGGCTAAGTCTATGCAGACTGTTAAAGATTTTTGCAGGTTCAGCCTCCAAGTTTAGTAGAAATTGGCCTACCAAGGGGTGGACGTATCCTTCTTATGATTCCCAGTCTAGGGGTAGGTCTAGACGTGGTAGGGGCAGAGCTCAGGGCTCTTTCAGGCCTAGAACAGGGAGTTCACCTGCACAGTCTTTGGGTGAGGGCAGGGGTCAGTCCTTTCGTAAACAGACCCAATGACCTACCTTTTCAGCTGCCAGAGCCTTCTCGTCTGGCAGCACCTTTGGGAGGAAGGTTGGCACTTTTCAAGGAAAATTGGAATTTAATTACCCAAGACAGATGGGTATTGGACATCATACATCACGGTTACAGGTTTTATTTCCATACCTTGCCTCCTTTCAAAGGCATGCCAGACGTTCCTCCTCAGCAAAAAAGAGAGGCTCACAAACAAATTTCTCTGTTACTTCAAATAGGGGCCATACAGCCGGTTCCTATGCTAGAAGTGGGCCTAGGATTTTATTCTCGCCTGTTCCTAGTACCAAAGAAAGGGAACACGTGGAGACCAATTTTGGATTTATCTACCCTCAACACTTATCTGGACATTCCCAAGTTCAAAATGTTGACGTTACAACAGCTTTTACCTCTGCTGGGCAAAGATCATTGGATGGTAACTTTGGATCTCAAGGAGGCTTACCTTCATGTTCCTATCAGACTGAGTTGCAGGAAGTATCTGCGTATACGGGCTGGGACTTCTCATTATCAGTTCTCTGCATTGCCCTTTGGCTTATCTACTGCGCCCAGAGTGTTCACCAAAGTTCTGGCTCCAGTGATAGCTTTCCTCAGGTTAAAAGGAATACAGATCTATCCTTATTTGGACGATTGCCTGATTCTGGCTCAAGGAAGGGACGAGCTTCTTCATCATTTGGAATATGTGATAGCAGTGCTAAGATGCCTGGGGTATTCTGTGAACGAAATAAAGTCCAGTCTAGTACCCTCTCAGGACATGTGCTTTCTGGGTGTAAGACTAAATACAGCATCCCAGATGGCCTTTTTGACCCCAGACAAACAAAAGAATCTTTCCCTTTACTTTCAATTGTCTCATCAGTCCAGGCTGACTGCAAGGACAGTCCTTCAAGCCTTGGGGTTCATGGCATCTTGTATTCTGGTGCTTCCCAATGCCAAACTGCATTTGAGGAAGTTACAATGGTATCTCAAAAATGTATGGACACAGCACTGCCAGGATCTGGACACTGTCATTCAAATAATACCTTGCATTCAAAAGGAATTGTTGTGGTGGGCTCAGGAATGTCACCTAAACAAGGGACTCTCTGTGACCCGGCCAGAGGCGAGTCAGATTCTAATGACAGATGCCTCAGACAAAGCTTGGGGAGCTCATCTGAATGGAAAGTGGATACAAGACAAGTGGCCTGCCAGACTACAACATCTACATATCAACTTGAAGGAGATGTTAGCAGTCCAGTTTGCATTAATAGCTTCAAGGATTTACTTCTTCCAGGGCAGGTGTTGATTCTAACAGACAACACAACTGTCATGTGGTACATCAACAAGCAAGGGGGAACACATTCTTATCCTCTATGCAGGCAAGCAATGATTTTGTGGGAGACTGCTCTCAGTTTACAGCTAAATCTTCAGGCAAGGTTTCTGCCGGGAGCACAGAACTCCTTAGCAGATGTGTTGAGCAGACAAATTATGGATCCCCACGAGTGGAAATTGGATCCTCATGTATTTCAGAAATTGACAGTGTCATGGGGAACTCCAGACATAGATCTGTTCGCTTCTCCACTAAACCACCAGCTGCCAAAGTTTTGCACGAAAAGGTTTCATCCCACAGCTTGGAAAGTGGATGCTCTTTCCTTCAATTGGAGCAATCTTCATGTGTATGCCTTTCCACCTCTGCCTCTCCTCCCAAAGGTACTACTAAAGGCCAGACAGGACAAGCCAAGGATGATTTTGATAGCTCCAGATTGGCCTCGACAGCATTGGTACCCATTACTGAGAAGCCTGGTACGGGAGCCTCCATGGCCTTTGCCTTCGATTCCACACCTGTTGTCTCAGGAGGACAGTCATTTGCTCAATGTCAAGCTTCACTCTCTTCACCTAACAGCCTGGCATATTCTGTTTTGAACCATAGTGGGTCTCAACTTCCACAGCAAGTTTTGAATGTTATTTTGGAAGCTAGAAGGCCTAGTACAAGGAAAGTGTACGCAGATAAATGGAAGAGATTTTTATTTTGGAGTGCAGCAAAGGATTTTGATGTTTCTGAGCCTAATTTAAGTGTGGCTCTTCAATATCTTACTGAGTTACTGGACAAGGGTTTGTCCTTCTCTTCTATTAAGGTTCATGCTGCAGCAATTTCGGCTCA
This sequence comes from Protopterus annectens, assembly GCF_019279795.1. Classification (NCBI taxonomy): domain Eukaryota; kingdom Metazoa; phylum Chordata; order Ceratodontiformes; family Protopteridae; genus Protopterus; species Protopterus annectens. Next base: position 930,626,227 of record NC_056747.1, on the reverse strand, counting down.
CTATGATTGTGACCCACCATTGTTTTCTCATCCTTTGTTCAAGCAATTTCTTAGAGGGCAAAGAATATAAGACCCCATGTAGAGCTCCTACTCCTGCTTGGGATCTCAATTTTGTGTTGGAGAAACTCACTCTACAACCTTTTGAGCCTGCAGCTACTGCTGAATTGAAATATTTATCATGGAAGACTGCTTTTTTGTTGGCCATTACCTCTGCAAGAAGGGTTTCTGAGTTGCAGGCCCTTATGGCGGTTGAGCCTTTCTTAATTTTCCATAAGGATAGGGTATCTTTACGTACTAATCCTTCCTTTATGCCTAAAGTGGTTTCTAGTGTGGCTTTAAACCAAACTATTCATTTGCCTACTTTTTATGCAAATCCCCAAAATAAAGGGGAAAAGATTTTGCACACTTTAGATGTACACAGGCAATTGCGATATTATTTGGACAGAACTAAAGGGTTCAGGCAGTCTCAGCAGTTATTTGTTTCTTTTGCTTTGAGTTCTCAGGGCAAGCCTGTGTCGAAACAAACTATTTCTAAGTGGATTGGGTTTTGCATTGCTTTCTGTTATTCCCATCATGGCAAGGAGATTCCAGCTGGGATTAGACCTCATTCCACTAGGGCTACTGCCACTCGACAGCTTTTTGAGGGGTGGCAACTAAAGATATTTTGGAGGCAGCTACTTGGAGTTCAGTGCATACTTTCTCTAGGCATTATCACCTTCCACTTTATTCTAAATCTAGGGCTGGTTTTGCCACTGCTATTTTGCAGGGCATTTTGGCAGCTCCTGCTTCCTTATAGTTTTGCCATCCTCCCTTACCTCTGCTTTGGGATTCTACCCAAGTGTAAGGACTGCAGCAATGTGAGATGAAGAACATAGTACAGTTTTGTACCTACCATAAATGTAGATGTTCAAGATCCACATTGCTGCAGTCCAATTTACTCCCTCCTTCCCTCTGTAGTTAGAGGCGGTTGTGTGGGTTGGGTTGTCAATATGGTGTATATTGTATATATTGTACATATTTTTAGTGCAAGGGTGGTTGGTTGGTTGTTTGCTGTCTTTTGGTTTTGACCTTTCTTTTTAGGGTCTTCTGACATCTGGGGCAAGAAAAGACTGAGGATATGACGTCGGTCATGCGCATTTGTACCCTGACGTCCTGATGTCAGTCAAATGCGCCTTGACCGACGTCAGCCTTATACTTTGATATTCGGGCCGACCGAGGACAGCGGACTACCCCAAGTGTAAGGACTGCAGCAATGTGGATCTTCGAACATCTACATTTATGGTAGGTACAAAACTGTACTTTTTTCCAATACAAAACTGAGGTCCCAGCTCTCCTGGGTGGTCTTAAGCTTTTGGCCCCCCTGAGATACTGCTTTAGCAGAGAATGAGAGAAGAGGGGAGGTTCTGTATTGTAATGAACTGAAATGGCTGAGGCATGGATTTTTATGGAAGAAAAGGATAGGCCCTTGTGAAGCATCTCAGTGAAGTATTGTAAAATCTGGGGAATATTGGGCACTGCTGTGCTTATTCCTTGTGACTGGTTCCAGGCACAGAATCTTTTCCATTTGTCAGCATAAGATTTTCTAGTACTAGACCTTCTAGTCTCCAAAATGACATCCATCACAGCTTTGCTGTGGGTAAATTTAGGTGATTAGCCACGCTGCAAGATTCAAAGTTTGGAGCTGTGTGTGCAGAATTTGGTTGCTCTGCTTAGACAGTAAGGAAGGTGTCTGAGGCAGGTGCCACGGTGGAAGGTGTGACACACTGCGCAGGAGTGGGTACCAGTGTCGGTGAGGCCAGTCTGGAGCAATCAGAATAATTTTTGGTTTGCCCTGTTTAACTTTTAGTAGAATTGTGGAGAGCAGAGGCAGAGGGGGAAAAGCATAGACTGATAGGTTTTTCCAGCTGAATGATAGAGCATCCACTTTCCAGGCTTTTTTGTGATGAGTTCTTGTGCAGAATTTGTCCAACTGATAGTTCTGGGGTGAGGCAAAAAGATCTATGTCTGGACTCCCCCATTTGCATGTCAACATGTTGAAAATCCGTGGTTCCAGTTTCCATTCGTGTGGGTCCATGAGATTTCTGCTTAGTTCGTCTGCCAGAGTATTCAGCTTTCCTAGCAGGAATTGAGCTTGTAGTTGTATTTGATAGGTCAAGGCCGTGTTCCACAATGCCATGGCTAGTCTGCAAAAGGGGTAGGAGTGTGTACCCCCCTGCTTGTTTATGTACCACATAACTGTGGTGTTGTCTGTCTTTATCATTAATTGTCCTGGATGAAGGTAGTCCTTGAAGGCTGTCAGAGCATTCTGTACAGCTAGCATCTCTTTCTGATTGATATGAAGGTACATTTGATTTGGGCTCCATTTGCCCTGAATGCACTTCCCTGCCAGATGAGCCCCCCAAGCATAGTCTGATGCATCTGTAGTTAGGATTTGAGTGGCAAGGGGTGGAGTGAATGACAGTCCCTTGTTTTGGTGGCAGGCCTCTGCCCACCATAAGAACACTAGTTGCAGGCAAGGTATGATAGGAATCATGGTTTCCAGGCTGTGACATTGTTGCCTCCATAAACTTTTTAAGTACCACTGAAGTTTCCTCATATGCAGCCTTGCATATGGAATTAGAAGAATGCAGGAGGCCATGAACCCCAAGGCTTGCAGAATTTATCTTGCAGATAGCAGGGTTTTTGTGGCCACCTGTTTGAAGTAAGTTACCAAATGAATTTGCTTTTCTGGCGTAAGGTAAGTCATCTGGGCAGTTGTATTCAAGCTTACACCCAGGAATGTAATTTTCTGAGAGGGTACCAGTTCTGATTTCTTTTCGTTTATGGTGTAATCTAGACAAGTTAGAACCCTTTTTACAAACGCCAGATGCTTTAGAAGAATGTCCTTGTTTTCTGCCTGAATTAGACAATCGTTCAGGTATGGATATATTTGAATATTTCTTTGCCTGCAAAATGCAATTACTGTAGCCAGGCACTTTGGCTTATCTACTGTGCCCAGGGACTTCACAAAGGGCAGTGCAGAGAACTGGTAATGCAAGTAGCCTGCTTTGAAGTGGATGTATCTTCTGCAATATTCCCTGATTGGGATATGCAGGTAAGCCTCTTTTAAGTCTAGAGTTACCAACCAGGCATCTTTGCCTAGCATAGGAAGTAACTGTTGAAGAGTCAGCATCTTGAATTCTGGAATGTCCAGAAATGTGTTTAGAGTACATAAGTCGAGAATTGGACACCATGATTTGTCTTTTCTGGGTACCAGGAAAAGTGTTAAATAGAAACCTTGTCCCTTTTCCTCTTCTGGTACAGGTTGAATAGCCCCCATGTTCATGAGGGACAGTACTTGTTTCTGGGACCCTGAGAAATGGTTTCAGGATCTGCAATAGGATTTTTGAATAGGAATTTGTGGGAGTCAGGAATCCTGTAGTATCTGTCTGGCTTACAAGGAGCCAGAAGTAGAGAATCAGGAGCCATACTAGATTCTGAAAAAACATAATCAACAATGTCTAGAACAGGAGGTATAGCCAAAGGCCTATGCTGAGGAAGAAGAAGAAAATCCCTAAGTCTCTTTTTAGATTCAGAAAAATCCTGACTTTCCCAGTGGAAATGTTCCCTTAAGGTATGTAAAGTTTTCCCAAAAGAAAAATCCTCAGGGGGGAAGCAGAAGGAATGGAATCTTCTGCATCAGAGTCCTCATAAGTAGGTATAGACAAATCCTGTTCATTAGAAGAGTCAGAAGAAATAGAATCCTGTTCAGAAGATTCATAATCAATGTCGTGCCTAGGCCTCTTAGAAGGAGGGGTTGGCTACCCCTGATCAGAGTAATTAAATCTTCAGCCATTTTGATAATTTGTTTTTTATGCATAAGGGCCTGCACATGTGGCCCAGGAGTCAGTTTTTTAGACATAGATTTTTGCCTTAGTTTTGAAGATGGCATCGGTCTAATATACAAATCTGTAGGCTTGAAAACACTCTCAGAAGCCGGTGCCTGCACAGTGGCTCTGGACCCATCCAAGGTGGAGACATCCGTGGGTTCCAAAATTGAAGCATTTTGTGGCATACCGGACTCTGAATGGGTCTCAGTAGAGGACTGTGAATCACAAGTAGTGGGTATCAGGGGCTGCGAAAGCGCCTCACTGAGTACTGGTGACTGGCTTAGGAGAAGCATAGTCAGTTTTGGACCTAGACAGCCTGTCTCTGTATTTTTCTTTGCATTTTTTAGGTATTCCAGTAGTCGGATTGCTAACAGATGACATTTCTGGATAATTAAATCATGAGCCAAAATATTTAGAGGCAAAAATATACCGTTTAATAGTGCGTTGATTAAATTTAGCACAAAACCGACAGCAAGGTACATTGTGGTCAGGGCCTAGGCAAGGAATACAGTACAAATGAAAATCCTTATGAGGTATTTGCTTCCCACAAGTAATGCAATCATTACTTTTACTGACATCAGTAAGGAGCAAGAAAAAGATTCCCCAACAGGGTACTTAGCTTTTAGTTGAAGACTTCGGTTCTGAAACTCGAAAACAAAAATTTCAGGAGTCAGCCGACCGGCACTTGCGAACTGCTTCTGCTTTGGGCACCGCGCAGCAAGAAAGACTGATGTAATGGCATCGGCAGCATGTTTTATACCCCCTGATGACCTGAAGTCATGTAAGAAAGGACAGCAACCGACGCAGGACCCAAGACTTTGTTAATCAGGCCGACTGAGGGCAACCTGCCAGCAGATTACCCAAATGTAATGACTGCAATAGTGAAACACGAAGAACATCTGCAATCTCAACAGAAAAAATAGGCACTGCAAAGAAATGGTTACACACAGTTGCCAACAATGTACACAGCATGTGAAAAGAAAAACCTAAAATAATGACTGCTAGAATGCTAAGAAACTTCCAGCAATGGTATATAAAGTCAACAGAAAAGTACAGTCGTGTACACTTACCATAAATGTAGATGTTAGAGTGTATTCACTGTTGCAGTCATTACATTTGGGTAATCCTGCTGGCAGATTGCCCTCAGTCGGTCTGAATTCCAAATTCTTGGGTCCTGCGTTGGCTATCGTCGCCCCTTCCCTGACATCAGGTCGTCAGGGGTATAAAAGAAGCAGCCAATGCCATTTTCTTTAGTTTTTCTTGCCCCAGATGTCAGGTGCCCCCTAAAAGGGTAGCCAAAATTTATATCTATATATATAAAATTACATGCAGCAATATAAACTTTACCTTCATCCACAAGCAAATATACCACATAGGTTGTATAAATCAGAGAAGGAAAGATAGGGTTCATCAGAAGAAAAGGGGGGATGGCCTGGACTGCAACAGTGAATACACTCAAACATCTACATTTATGGTAAGTGTACACAACTGTACTATGTTCTTCGTGTTTCACTGTTGCAGTCATTACACTTGGGTAGATTCCCAAAGCTGTGGTTGGAGGCTGGAGCTAAACAGCATTAGGAGCGGCTATGAGACCCTACAGAACTGCAGTGGCAAAGCCTGCCCTGGATTTAGAGTAGAGTGGCAGATGATAGTGCTTTGTAAAGGTGTGCACTGAACTCCAAGTAGCTGCCTCTAAAATGTCCTTGGTTGGTACTCCCCTGAGAAAGGCTGCTGAAGTGGCTGCAGCTCTGGTGGAATGTGGCCTAATGCCCTTAGGCGCTGGCTTGCCATGGTATAAGTAGCAGAAAAGAATGCAGTGGCCTATCCACTTTGAAATAGTCTGCTTTGAGATAGCCTTTCCTTGTGATCCTGCAGCATATTCCACTAGTAATTGCTTTGTCTTTCTGAAAGCTTTGGTTCTGTCCAAGTAGAATCTAAGCTGTCTATGTACGTCCAAAGAATGCAGAATTCTTTCCCCCTTGTTCTGTGGATTTGGATAAAAGTTTGGCAGATGAATGGTTTGGTTAAGAGCCGCACTGGACACCACTTTAGGCATAAACATTGGGTTTGTCCTCAGGGAGAACATGTCCGGATAAAAAATGATAAAAGGTTCCACTGCCATGAGTGCCTGTAGCTCTGAAACTCGTCTTGCAGAAGTTATTGCTAGGAGCAGAGCCGTTTTCCACGATAAAAACTTTATATCAGCAGTAGCAGCTGGCTCAAAAGGAGGCAGGGTGAGTTTTTCCAAGACATAGTTGAGGTCCCATGCAGGCATTGGTGATCTCCTTGGAGGCCTTAAACTTTTGGCTCCTCTGAGGTACTGTTTCAATAAGGGATGAGAAAAGATTGGTGGCTCTGCATTGTAATGAACCGAAATGGCAGAGGCATGAATTTTAATAGATGACAAAGATAGGCCTTTGTCCAGCATCTCAGTTAAGTATTGTAAAATCTGAGGAATATTTGGCACAGCTGTATCTGTTCCTTGTGCCTGGTTCCAAGCACAGAATCTCTTCCATTTTCCAGCATAAGATTTTCTAGTACTAGGCCTTCTGGCTTCCAAAATGACATCCATCACAACTTTGCTGAGAGGTGTGTTTTGTATGACTACATTATCCGCCATGTTGCCAGGTTTAAAGTCCTGAGCAGGATCTGATTGTTTTGCTGGGACAGTAGATGCGGTACTTGAGGTAAGGTCCAAGCTGGGCATTGAGACAAGCTCCTTAATATTGGGTACCAGTGCTGGCGGGGCCAGTCTGGTGCAATCAGTATCATCTTTGGCTTCTCATGTCTGAACTTTAGGAGTATTTTGGGGAGGAGAGGCAGAGGGGGAAAGGCATATACTGATAGGTTTTTCCAGCTGAAGGATAGGGCATCCACTTTCTGTGATAAATCCTTGTGCAGAATCTCTTTAGTTGGTAGTTGTGAGGGGAGGCAAATAGATTTATGTCCGGTCATCCCCATTTCCTTGTTATCATGCTGAAGACTTGTGGATCCAGCTGCCACTCGTGGGGATCCATGAGGTTTCTGCTTAGATCGTCTGCCTATTTATAGTGTATTTTTCCTTCCTGGCAGGAATTGTGCCTGCAGATGTACTTGGTAAGTCAATGCTGTGTCCCACAAAGTCATGGCAAAGGGGGTAAGAATGTGTGCCTCCCTGCTTGTTTATATACCACATGACTGTGGTGTGTCTGTCTTTATCAGTAGTTGTCCTGGATGAAGTAGGTCCTTGAAGGCTGTCAGGGCATTTTGAACAGCTAGCATCTCTTTTTGATTGATATGTAGATGCATTTGGTTTGAGGTCCATGTTCCCTGAATGCATCTTCCTGCCATGTGGGCCCCCCAGGCATAATCTGATGCATCCGTTGTTAGTGTCTGCCTGGCTGGGGGTAATGTGAACTGCTGTCCCTTGTTTTGGTGACAAGTCTTTGCCCACCATCAAAACTCCTGTTGCAGGCAGGGAATGAGAGTAATGGCAATGTTGAGTCCAAACACTTTTTAGGTACCATTGAAGTTTCCTCATATGCAGTCTTGCATATGGCATTAGTAGGATGCAGGATGCCATGAAGCCCAAAGCCTCCAGAATTTTTCTTGCAGATAACTGGGCCTTTGTTGCTAACATTTTGAAATAGGTAGTTAGTTGCCTTTGTTTGTCTGGTGTGAGATAAGCCATCTGGGCAGTTGTATTTAAGCTTGCACCCAGGAATATTATCTCTTGAGAGGGTACTAGTTTTGATTTCTTTTCGTTGACTGTGTACCCCAGGCATGTTAGTAGTTTTTTCACAAATGCCAGATGCTGTAGAAGGATGTCCTTGTTCTCTGAATTAGATAGTCGTCCAAGTAAGGATATATTTGTATTCCTCTTTGTCTGCAGAATGCAATTACTGGTGCTAGGCACTTTGTAAAGACCCTGGGCACAGTAGATAAGCCAAAGGGCAGTGCAGAGAATTGGTAATGCATTGAGCCAGCCTTGAATCTGAGGTATCTTCTGCATATGTGTCTGATTGGGACATGCAGGTATGCCTCTTTTAGGTCTAAAGTTACAAGCCAAGCGTTCTTGACCAGCATGGGCAGAAGCTGCTGCAAAGTCAACATTTTGAATTTTGGTATATCCAGGAATGTGTTCAGAATCGATAGGTCCAGTGGTATATCCAGGAATGTGTTCAGAATCGATAGGTCCAGTACTGGCCTCCAGGGCCTTGTCCTTTCTGGGTACCAAGAACAGTCTTGAGTAAAATCCTTGTCCCCGCACTTGCTCCGGCACTTGTTGAATGGCCCTCATGTCCATGAGGGATGAGACTTGTTTTTGTGCCTCTGCCCATTGATTTTTTTGGCAGATCTGGCCAGCCGTTTGCCTTTGGCAGGGTATGGAAATGGAACTTGTAGCCTTGTGACACGATATTTAGAACCCACTTGTCCTGGGTTATAATGTTCCAATTTTGAGAAAAAAGTGCTAATTTTCCCCCTAAGGGTGCTGCTAGGAAATAAGCGCTTGGTGCAGGCAGGAGGAAGTCATTGGGACTGTTTCCTGTAAGGTTGTGATTTGTCTTCTCCACTTTTGGACGTAGAAGCACCCCATTGCTTTGACCTGTATGAACCTTGCACCTGGGTCTGCCCCTTTGAGGTCTGTCTGACACAGGAAAGAACCAATTCTTTGTTGGCCAGTGTCTACTAAACCTAGGTGGCTGTACTTGTAAGAAATCTTTGACCGTTTGCATAGATTTAGTCTTTTCCTCCATTTTCTTTAACACCTCTTCTGCCTTAACACAAAACAAAGTATCATGCTGTAAAGGTACATCTAATAATTTAACTTTAATATTGATCAGGCAGATTTTGTTCCTTTAATCAAGCATGCCTTCTAATTACAGAACCTGTAACTGCGGCCCTGCAGGAGGCCTCTAAAGAATCAAAACCACATTGCAAAGTATGCTTTCCAACTTGTTCAGCTGCATGCAATATAGCCTGCATTTCCTTGTTTTCTGCACATTCAGAGTTTAACAACATTTTCTGTTTAAGCAATGAATCCTCATAGGGGGAAAAGAGTATCCCTGATCAGAAGAGGAATCAGAAGAAATGGAAACCTGATCTGAAGATTCATAGTCAGTCTCTTGCCTAGGCCTCTTATCAGGAGGGGGATGGGAACCCCTGATCAAGGTAATCAAGTCTTCGGCCATTTTGAGCATTTGTTTTTTGGGCATGGAGGCCTGTCCACAAGGCTCTTGAGTTTGCTTCTTTGCCTTTGAAGGTGCTTTAGCTTTGCCTTTGAAGTCGGTTTAATGTATAGATGTTTGGGTCTGAATACACCCTCAGAAGCTGGTGCCTGCTCAGCGGCTCTGGACTCATCTGAAGGATTAGCGTCCAAGTCCCCAATACCTTAAGTTTCCAGCGGCATGGCCAACTCCACGTGGGAGTCAGTAGTGGCCTGCGACTCTAAAGTAGCGGTCGTCAGGGGCTGCAAAAGCGCCTCACTGAGAACCGGTGACTGGCTTAGGAGAAGCTTCGTCGGCAGTTTTGGACCTCGGCTGTCTTTCTTTTTCTTTGCGTTTTTTGTGAACTCCGGTAGTCGGATGGCTTTCCGACAACATTTCTGGATAATTAAACCTGCGTCCAAAGTAGTTTAAAGCAAAATCATACCGACGCTTAATAGTGCGTTGGTTAAATCTAGCACAAAACCGGCAACCCAGAAAGTTATGATCATGGCCTAGGCAAGGAATACAGTAAGAATGAAAGTCCTTAAGAGGTATTTGCTTTCCACAAGAAATACAATTAACTTTTTCTGACATCAGTTCTGGAGCAAGAAAAAAGTTTCCCCAATGGGGTACTTAGCTTTATAGAAGAGTTTGGATCTGAAATTCGAACTCGAAAATCTCAGGAGTTGGTCGACCGGCACTTGTGAACTGCTTCTGCTTCGGGCACCGCGCAGCAAGAAAGACTGGAGAAAATGGTGTCGGCTGCTTCTTTTATACCTCTGACGACCTGACGTCAGGGAAGGGGCGACGACAGCCGATGCAGGACCCAAGACTTTGGAATTCAAGCTGACTGACAACCTGCCAGCAGGATTACCCAAATGTAATGACTGCAACAGTGAAACACGAAGAACATCTTGTTATAGCTATACCACCCTAAAACCAGTGAAACACAGGAACAGAAAAACACCTTTAGAAAAAATGCACAAAATGACAATTAATTAGCAACTCACTATATAAAAATTCATTCTCTAAGCAAAGTGACACATGACATGATTAAACAGATCTCGAGATGTGTCCCTTCTGCCTACAGGATCATGGGTAAATGGGAGGAGCATTAATAGTCTGGCTATGAGATTTTTTTTCACGCCAAGTCCTGCTTGTACAGCTATCACCTGTCAATTTTAGCTGAATTATCTGGAAATGGAGATCATTATCCAACTTGCCATTGAAGCGAGTGCTCTGTTTTTTTAAGCTCTCTTTAAAGTCTTTTTTCTGCTCTGGGTAAGCAGTGTTCATTTGTTATGCAGTGCATTAATGAACCCGCTGTCTACTTGCACCCATCTCCCACAGTTGTTGATTGGCTGAGGGGCTTGATGGACTAAGTAGCCACAAGGAAAGCAGCAATGCAGAGAAGCTCAGAAAATTTAAAGAATGTGTATTGGTGTATCGTAACTGTTTACTCTTCATCAGAGTGGCTGGAGACTGTGCCTGTGTGCTGTCAGTTGCTGCCATACCACTCAACTTTATTCAGTAATTCTGGACAAAGCAGTATTCTAATAAAGCAAGAGATTCTGCATCCAAATGCATTTTCTTGACCATAAGAAATATGACGCTATCTGGGATTACAGAAGGACTATAACTTTCAGTTTTTACCACTAGGTAAAATCAATGGCAAATCAAAAATTATAAAAGGGCTTTTTTCATTACACAGGAGATGTGGTTTGCTAAGAAATGGAAGGGTGCAAAGGTGGCAAACCTACCTTCATGTCTTTTTTTTTTTTCCAATAATATTTTTATTGTTTTTCATTTTCATATCACAACCTTTCACAAGAGTAAACACAGGTATTATGCAGTTGGTACAAACATCAAGAAATTTACACCATATTTACATGAATGCTTTCAAACATTAGTGATATGACAAAAGGTAAAACCTTATTTTTCATTTGTATTACCCTTCCTTTCGAATACTACTACACCTAGTTGAGGGTCGTATTTGTGTATATTATCAATGCAAACCCTATTCAATGATTTATGCAAGTATAAAATTGAAAATTTGTTCCCAAAGTTTCAAACTATTATGTTTTTGGTTATGTTTATTTAATATGCATTTGTGAGCTAATATATGTCTTATCGCTAAAGTCCTTCCATGATAGTATAGATGGTGTTAACTAGTTGGTTGCTATGTAAAGTTTTATTAATAGGAAAATATTTATGAGAATGGATTTCTGTTTTTTTGACAAATTATTTGGTGAGATATGAAAATCGTAAATTCCCAATTGAGTGTTGACATTTGATAACCCATTTTTTAAAGTTGTAATTTCAGTGAGTTCCAAAGTCTGAAAACACATTTACAGCTCCAGAACATGTGCAGAAGGTCAGCTGTTTCATCTTTACAAAGTGGACACATTTGGGAGTTTTTAGGGTTAAATTTATGCAATCTAAGACGTGTGTAATAAGCATTATTATATATCATGAGTTGGGTAAATGCTAGTTTTTGAAGTGATGAGGATTTTATAGTTAAATTAATTGCTTGCACTATTCTATGGTTCTCTATCGACCTACCTGCATGTCTTAGTTGTACAGATAAAGACAGAATTACAATCCCTGATCATAACATCTGGATATGTGGACAAGTTTTCAGCAAAAATAAGACTAAAGCTGCAGGCCTTTAGTCAACTCAGGATCTGAAACTTTCTGGGACAGGATCTACAAATGGATGTTTGGAAACATTCCAAACAAAGAAATCTTTCCAAGTACTTTTATCCATTTTTTCTGTATTAATCCTCAGGGCAGAAAAAGTTTTTAGCCACTGTTGGAATTGCACTAACCATGTAATTAGAAAGGAGGCAAACAAGACCATTCTGAAAGACCACAGGGGCATATGACTCTTCTTAAAGATAAGGCCTGAGCAGAAAAAAACACAACTGTTAAGGATGAAACAGGGCAAACAGACTGACTTTGGACTTGTTCTGCCTAGCTTTCTGAAAGAACTTCTGAATAAGTGGAAAATGGGGAAAACATAAAGGAGTCCTGGGGGAGCATTTTTGGGCATCTTCTTCACTGGAAGAGGAGTGATGGAAAATTAGTTGTTGCATTTAAGAGATGGTTTTGGGTGAAAACAAGGACACAGCAAGACTTCGACAGACAGAAGAGCTTCTGCATTACAGACGGGCTGAGAAACCATTCCCAAGAGATCAGTGAGCAATAGCTGAACCAGTCCAGTACTGAACTAGCATTCCCAGGAATGTGACCATCACAGAAAACATCCTGCTGACATAGCAATTTCCCATACCCTCACTACTTTTCAACAAAGGAGGTAGGAGCAAGTTATTCCCACACCTCCACTTTTTTATACACTAAACCACTGCTATTTTGTTGGATTGGATGTCAATAACAACCTGAGTTTAGGAATCCTGAAAAGCTTGCAGTGTGATGATTGCCATAATCTCCAAAATGTTGATGTGCAAACTGACCTCTGTGACCATGCATCTTAGAGAGTCTACCCTTCATAAAGATCCTCTACCCTGGGTCACAGGCATTCAAAGGGACAGCAACTACAGTGACAGGGATTTGGTACATACCACCCAGAGTTGGACTTGGGAGTGTGAATCCATCTAATACGCAATCTGCAAATTTCAATATGTTATCATGGGATCATCTGAGTAAGACCACTGAACTGTGTGTGTTTACTCAGGCACTTACATGTACGATCCGACATGGTAAACAGTGTACATTGCTGCTGTCATAAGACTTGTTAATGAAGCAACTAAGACTCAAGAATTTGAAGTACCAGGTTTTGTAAGGGAAAGATCCTGTCTGAGGGAAGATGTCCTCTGCAAAACAGTGCGTCTATAGGGTCATAGATGTGTCTTAGGCTAACAACCACTGGGGCCTTTTTAAGCCTACCCAAGCATCCCAAATCTCTGACAAGTTCTGGTACCCTTGGTAAGTGTAAGTAGGGGCTTGGGAAATGAGCCATTTAGAGGCTACCTGTGTCCAGTGGAGACATGGGTGTCAAACCAAGGATAGATTTCCTGTTCCCCACCTATTTGTCCAAGTTGCACTTGAATTAGGTTAATGAGGAATTCTGCTTTATATTGATGGGGAGCTTGTTCCAGTGAGGGGGTAGTCTCTGGAATACATACCCATCACTCCAGCAGGTCCTGTTTATATCACAAGCAATGCTTTCTGGTGGTGTTTCTTTTCTGGATATGCAGGAGGTCTACCAGAGTGGGGTCAGATGATGCATTGTATGCCTTGTGATGTTCAAAGGCTCGATTACTGTCTACAGGTGTTCCCAAGTTCTTGACTACTGGGTCAACTCTTAGATGTATCTAGTCAATGATAGTTACCAGGGGTTATCATAAACTATTAGGTGTACCTAATTTTGTAATAGGTTATAAAGATTTGTACTACACCATTTCTAATGCAAATGTATTAGTCTTATTCATCTATTCTTAGATAAATTTTTCCTTTTTCCTACTGAAATATAAAATATATAATCTTAGGCTCGTACTATAATTGCTAAAACTTCTTATGTACCAAATTATACTGTTATTGTCTTTATCTTGACCTTTTATGTTGTTGTAACTTGCGGAGCTTTTCTCCCCAGGCTTCCACTGAAAATGGACATATATCCAGCTGGACTAGCCCAGTCAACAAATGTAAAATAAAATAAATTTGTTGGCATTTCATTTCAGTCTATGGCTCTGGCACCAGTTATTTGCTTGTGTCGGTGCTTCTTGGAGAACATCAGTGTTGGTGGGGGATTCTAGGACTGATCCTAATCTGCAAATTTGGTCAACCAGAGGCTCTTGACATTGGCCTTGACTTTAGGTAAGAAGATGCCAAAAAGGAGCACTCTCAGGACCAATCCTTGAGGGACTGCTCCGGTCACTGCCCTCTTTGCAGAGGTGAACTCCCAGTTCTAACTTCCTCAATCCTATGAACTATGACCACCTTGCCTTCTTTTGCCATGTTCTTCAGGTGATTCATTAATAATGGGCCAAAACAAGAAGATCATAAACTATCATGTAAGTACCATCAAAGTCAAAAGAAAAGACCAGTTTACCTAGTAATGGTTCTACTGCCCTGCATAAATTTGTTGCTTTTGCAACTGGACAAAGGAGAATATAATGACAAAAAAGGCACAAATAACACTGCCTGTTTCCTGTCCCATTCGCCACAAAGTAGTGATGTGGTAAACACAGTCCTGCATTTCCTGAGTAAATCAGCCACTGACTGGCCTTTTCTACAGGGAAGTGTAGCAATCACCAAGTGCCCTTTCCACTGCTCCCATCTGTTGACAAGCTTAGGATGACAGGAAAATAAGTGTGAATGTCACACTAGCTGCCTGACCTGAATCACTGTAGTGCTTGGCAAAATTTCACAGTGAAAACTATCCTTTAACAAGTAATGAAACAGTATACCATTCACTTTCTCTGTCTTTTGGGTGGGGTGAGTTGGTGACAAAAAGTACAGTTTTGTACCTACCATAAATGTAGATGTCCGATAGATATGCAACTGCAGTCATAACATATGGGTTTGTCCTGCCTCAGGCAGCCCTCGGTCGGACGAATTCCAAAGTCTGGGTCCGGCGTCGGCTGGTGTCGCCTCCTCTCCGACGTCACAACGGCTGGAGTATAAAGGCATCAGCCAACGCCATCTTCTTCAGTGTTTCTTGCCCCAGATGTCAGGTGCCCACTTAGAAAGGCTAAATTTGGTAAACGGATAAAAAATATTCCCAAGCATGCACAACAGTAATAAACAGATACACCATAGGAGATACCCCCAGCTGAAGGGAAGAGGGGTAGGGACCCAAAAGGAAGGATACAGAGGGGTAGGAGGGTGGGAAAATCCGACTGCAGTTGCATATCTATCGGACATCTACATTTATGGTAGGTACAAAACTGTACTATGTCCTTCAAGAATGCAACTGCAGTCATAACATATGGGTTGAATACCATAGCCAAGCTGGGGGTGGATGGAACTATGATAAGGATGGTGTAGCTATAACCCCTGCAGGACTGCCGAAGCAAAGCCTGCTCGGGATCTGGAGTATAATGGCAGGTGGTAGTGCTTGGTAAATGTATGCACGGAGCTCCATGTAGCAGCCTCTAAAATGTCCTTTGTTGCCACTCCTCTTAGGAAAGCTGTGGAAGTGGCTATAGCTCTGGTGGAGTGTGGCCTAATATTGGCTGGCACACCTTTTCCATGAAAAGAATAGCAAAATCTGATGCAATGTCCAATCCATTTTGAAATTGTTTGTTTGGAGATTGCCTTTCCTTGTACTCGAGCAGCATAGGCTACAAACAGCTGGTCAGACTTTCTGGTGGCCTTAGTTCTGTCCAAGTAGTAGCGTAGTTGTCTGTGTATGTCCAAAGTATGCAGTAGTTTTTCCCTCCTATTTTGAGGATTGGGGAAGAATGTAGGCAGATGAATAGCTTGATTTAGAGACACCCTGGAAATAACTTTTGGCATGAATGTAGGATTGGTTCTTAGGGAGATTCTGTCTTGATGAAAAATGAGGAAGGGGGGCACTGCCATGAGTGCCTGTATCTCTGAAACTCTTCTTGCAGAAGTGACTGTCAATAAGAAGGCCATCTTCCATGAAAGAAATTGCATTTCTGAGGATGCTGCTGGCTCAAAGGGAGGAAGAGTTAGTTTTTCCAACACGTAGTTGAGGTCCCATGCAGGTACTGGCTGTTTTCTGGGAGGTTTGATATTCTTTATCCCTCTTAAAAACTGTCTTAGCAGAGGATGCGAAAACACTGGAGGGTCACAGTTGTATTTTGCTGAGATTGCTGAGGCATGAATCTTTATTGAGGAGTATGAGAGTCCAATATGAAATAGTTCTGCCAAGTATTCCAATATCTGAGGAATACTCAGTAGTTCTGTGTCCTGACCCTTTTTGGCATTCCAGATGCTGAATCTCTTCCACTTGGCTGAATAGGTTTTTCTGGTGGAAGGTCTGCGTGCTTCCAGCAAGATCTCTTGAACAGATTTGGAAAGAGAGTTAGGTGTTGAAGTCATGGAAGTCTCCAGGCTGTCAGATGCAATGTTTTCAGGTCTTTATGTACAGTCCTGTAATTGTGTTGCATTAGGAGCAGGGGCCATAGGGTCAGAGGCCATGGTTTGGTCCGAGTTATGGTCAATAGCAGTGGGTACCAGTGTTGCCTTGGCCAGTCTGGAGCTATCAAGATGCCTGTAGGTTGTTCTGCTTTTATTTTCAGTATCACCTTGGTCAGCAGAGGCAGAGGAGGGAATGCATACATTTTTAGAGAATTCCAGCTGAAGGAGAGAACATCCGTTTTCCAAGCTAGAGGGTGGTGAGTCCTTGTGCAGAACTTTTCCAGGTGATGATTTAAGTGGGAAGCAAAAAGATCTACGTCCGGTATTACCCATGTCCTTGTCAGTTGAGAGAAAATGTGAGGGTGCAACATCCATTCGTGTGGATCCATGAAATTTGTCCTTGCCTGGTACAAACTGGGATTGTAAATGTATGTTCAGGCTCAGGGATTTTTCCCAGAGAAGCATTGTAAGTCTGCAGAGGGGATAAGAATGAGTGCCTCCCTGCTTGTTTATGTACCACATGACAGTGGTGTTGTCTGTCCTTATTAGCAGATGTCCTTCTTGTAGTGATTTTTCGAAAGTCTCGATGGCATGTATCACTGCCAACATCTCCTTTTGGTTTATGTGCAGATGTCTTTCCTTTGGCGTCCATGGACCTTGAATGCATCTGCCCTCCATGTGCGCCCCCCCATCCATGGTCTGAGGCGTCTGTTGTGATCATTTGGCCTGCTTGAGGTCTGTAGAAAGACATGCCTTTGTTTAGTTGACTGGCTTGAGCCCACCATAGAAATTCCTTCTGCAGGCATGGAATAAGTGGGATTATGTCCTCTAGGCTGTTGCTGTGTTGAGACCATAAGTTTTTTAAATACCATTGCAGCTTTCTCATATGAAGTCTTGCCAAAGGTATCAGAAGAATACAATATGCCATGAAACCCAGGGCCTGCAGGATTTTCCTTGCAGTCAGCTGGGCCTTTGAAGTACTGTGGTAAATGCTGCTGTTTTTCCTCTGTGAGGTAGGCCATTTGTGATTCCGTGTCCAGTTTGGCTCCTAGGAATGTAATCTGTTGGGATGGTAGTAATTTTGACTTCTGAATGTTGACTGTGTATCCCAAGGCCTGCAGTAGATGCATGACATAGTCCAAGTTCCCTTTTAAGGTTTGTTTGTTGTCTGCTTGTATGAGGCAGTCGTCCAAGTAGGGGTATATTTGAATCCCCTGCTGTCTGCAGTGTGCCACTACTGATGCCAGGCATTTCGTGAACACTCTGGGCGCAGTAGACAAGCCAAACGGCAATGCTGAGAATTGAGAATGCTCTGTTCCTGTAAGAAATCTGAGGTATCTTCTGCAGCTTTGTCTGATTGGGACATGCAGGTATGCCTCCTTGAGGTCCAGAGTGACCAGCCAAGACCCCTTGCCCAGCATGGGAAGAAGTTGCTGCAACGTCAGCATTTTGAACTTTGGCACAATGAGGAAAGTGTTTAGATTTGACAAGTCCAGTATGGGTCTCCATTTGTTTTCTTTTCTTGGAACAAGGAACAGTCTTGAATAAAATCCCTGGCCTTGCTCCTGAGGAGGAACCCTTTCTATTGCTTTTATACTCAATAGCTTGGAAACTTGAGAGAGTGCCTCTGCCCTTTGATGATGTGGCAGGTTTGGCATGCCTTGTCTTATTGGTAATGTGTGGAAGTGGAATCTGTAGCCTTTGTCTATCAAATTTCTATTGCTTTTATACTCAATAGCTTGGAAACTTGAGAGAGTGCCTCTGCCCTTTGATGATGTGGCAGGTTTGGCATGCCTTGTCTTATTGGTAATGTGTGGAAGTGGAATCTGTAGCCTTTGTCTATCAAATCCAGAATCCAATTGTCTTTGGTTAAGATATGCCAGTTTTGTGAGAATAAGGCTAATTTTCCGCCCAAGGGTGCTTCTCTTTGAACCTTTGTAGGCGGTACGAAAGTGAAGTCATTGTGATTGTCCCTGTGGTGCAGCTGAACTGTCTGCGCCACTTCTTTGATTTGGAGGTTGCCATTGGCGGCCCCTGTAAGATCCTCGGTATTGCCCTCTACCCCTGGCTCGTCTGCTTTTTCCCCTTTGAAACTTGTCAGAGCCGGGGAAGGACCAATTCTTTGAGGGCCAGTTTCTGCTGAATCTGGGTGGCTGAACCTGAAGGAAATCCTTGACTGTCTGTACTGACTTTGCTTTTTCCTCTATTGATTTCAATACATCTTGTGCAGTAGCACCAAAAAGCTTTTGTTTCTCCAAAGGTGCATCCAGTAACTTTACTTTAACATGGTCAGGAAAAGATTGATCCTTCAACCAAGCATGTCTACGTATCACAGCCCCAGTCATAGCTGCCCTACATGAAGCTTCCAGTGCATCATAACCACACTGCAGAAAATGGTCATTAACCTGCTGAGTGTTATGTATAAGATCCTGCAGTGCCTTTTTATCAATAGGCTCAGAAGAGGCTACCTTTTTCTGTACATCATCCAGGAGAAAATCTTGGTACTGAAACATGTGAAAAAGGCAGTTAAGAGACCTCATGGCTAGGGTAGTAGAGGTATATACTTTTTTACCCCCATCTCTCCAGGGACCTTGCTTCTTTGTCAGCTGGCAGTGGGTTTTTGGCAGAGGAGGAAGCCACTCCCTTGGGGCCCTGTGAAATAGTTTCTAGATCCACAGAGTGGGCCTTAAAAAGGTGCTTGTGAGTGTCAGGGACCCTATAATATCTGTCCGGCTTAACAGGAGCAGGAGGAAGAGAGTCAGGGTTGTCACTGGAGTCAGAGAAAACATCATCCAAAACATCCATAACTGGAGGGATAGCCAAAGGTCTGTGCTGGGGGAGCTTGAGGAAAGTACGTAGCCTTTTCCTGGAGTCAGAGAATTCCTGACCCTGCCATTGAAAATGTTCCCTCATGGAATGCAGAACTTCCCCAAATGAGAAATCCTCTGGAGGGGAGGCAGAGGGAATAGATTCCTCAGCATCAGAGTCCTCGTAGGCCTGGAAGGGTTCTTCTTGAGTGCTCAGAATCCCCAGAGGCTTCATCCGAGGAGAGGTCGTCCGCCTGCTCAGTTGTAGGCCTTTTCTCTGCAGGTGGCTGAGAACCCCTGTCCGGATGAGGCTGAGACCCCCTGATAAGGGAAATAAGATCTGCAGCCAGAGACATGATCTGCTTATCAGAAGAAGGGGCCTGGGCAGGTTTAGGATGGGCCTTGGCCTGACTGGTGGCCTTAGCACGTGCAAAGGCCTTGATGGACATGGAAACAGGAGGCCTAGCAGCCCCACGTGCAGGCGTTACCTTGTCCACAGGAATGGTGTCGGGTAGATCCAGAACTTCGGTTTCCGGAGGAAAATCAACAACCGGCACCGGAGAGATCTCCGACACCGAAGGTCGTGTTAGCGCTGTGGCGTCGGCCTGGAGCGGTAGATTTACCACTTCCGAAGGAGCCGGAGCGCTAGCAGAGGGTTTAGGAGAAACATCGGTAGCGGACGTGGGCCGAGGATGTCGGTCCCGGTCCTTGCGTTTTTTAGCAGATTGGGTTGATTGTTCCGATGGCATGATATACGCAAAAGATTCACCGAAGTCCTCGGCGAATTCTGCCCGGCGCCTGAGAGTGCACTTATTAAAGCAGGCACAGGCAGCACAGGCCGAGACGTCGTGGTCTGGGCCCAGGCAGGGAAGGCAGAGAGAGTGGAAGTCCTTATGAGGTATTTGTTTACCACAAGACAAACAATTATTAACTTTCTCAATTTGTTCTGACATCGGCTGAGGCAAGAATAAATGTTCCCAACGGGTACTTAGCTTTTAGATGACTTCGGTACTGAAAACACAGGAGCTGACCGACCGGCACTTGCGAACTGCTTCTGCTTTGGGCACCGCGCGGCAAGAAAGACTGAAGAAGATGGCGTCGGCCGATGCCTTTATACTCCAGCCGTTGTGACATCGGAGAGGAGGCGACACTAGCCGACGCCGGACCCAGACTTTGGAATTCGGCCGACCGAGGGCTGCCTGAGGCAGGACAACCCATATGTTATGACTGCAGTTGCATTCTTGAAGGACATCAAGTTAACTAGAAATAGTTACTAACAATACTTGCAGTGTGCAAAGAATTACAGGAATCCATTAGGATCTTTTACCTCATCTAGAATTCATTTTGCAAACATACATGGAACAGGTGTGCTTACAAACTAACTTGTCAGTTTTCCCATTTTAATGGTAAGCATTTCATTAGTGGGTTGGGAAGAAAAGACTGAAGGAAAATGACAGACTGCAGACACAGAAAGAAGCAGCATACTTCGTCAGCTGTTCAATGTCAAGGTGCTCCTGCATATAATCACAAACTAAGACAATATGCACATTATTACTTTTTGGTTATACCATTATAAACAGGTGTTTAATAAAAAAAAAAGTGAAAAGAAAGTATAGCACAATGTCACAGAGAACAAACTGACCATGGTGGATCAACTGTGGTTCTAAATATTTATGTAATGTGCCATGCGTATTAAAAAGACTGCATTTTAATTTTCAGTGATCTTTTATTGAATCCTTACCATATGCAACAAGTAAAAATAGCATATTTTGCAAATTCTTAAAAATGTATAAAAACATTAAAACTGCAAAACGTTTCCAAATCCAGAAAAAAAACATTTAGACTGTAAAAAATTCAGTGTTACATGCCCATCTGCAGAACAAAACTGCTACTCCCTGTACAGCAGAGTACAACATTATGTGCCCTTTCCTACCCCTGACCTTACATTTATGTACATTATTAAATGAATTATGAAGATGCCAGCAAACATCACTGCATAGTTTTGAAAGCCAGAAGTAATACATCTTCCTGGTTCAAAGTTACCCACTGCCTTCACACAGTCTCAAATACAGCCGTGAATACCAGCAATCACTCCCTCTCATTCAGCTAAGCACTGCCTTCACACAGTCTCAAATACAGCCGTGAATACCAGCAATCACTCCCTCTCATTCAGCTAAGCATTACAGAGGAAACTTCTGCTGGCATTTGATGTTGCACGGAGGCTACCCTAGGTAGTACCATGATAAAAATTGATATGTGAACTACTACTGGAGCATGAACCAGTATTTAAACAGGAGTGGGGGTGCCACTATGAACTCATCAAGTGTACTACCTGGGCAAATGCTTGTAGCAATGCAGGTGCCCTCCTAAGAAGTGTGTGTGTGTGTGGGGGGGGGTGAAAGTACAATCAAATTGGTGACTTTTCAAGCCTGGAATATTAAAATATGATTCAGAAAAGTCATACTCCTTGAATCAAGACTATTAGAACAGCATTTGTGGAACACTTTTCAGTCAATAAAGACAAAGGCAAAATCCAGAAGAGCTTGGCCAAGAACATTTTTCATATCAATCGGTACTGAACAAGTTTCTAAGAGGGGATGATGGACAGTTAACAGTGTATGGATTACAGAATAAAAACACAGCAGTATCAAAATTTACAGCACCAGAAAGGAGAAATGCATACAAAACTTGCAAGACTGATGACAACCCAGCTCTAAAATGTGGGAAACTCACATGGATTACATCTTCAAACATAAACTAGAAAATACTGAGTATTCTGTGTGAACTTGTACTTTTGAATTGACACTGCTTTCCTAAATTAGTGCCATGGTTATTGTCAGTTCAAAGGTGAGGAAACCTGTACATACTGAAATTCCTGTTCTTTGTCTTAACAGTCAAAGTATGCCCTTCATTTTAGGTATTCATGTCCCAATATCTGGTAGTGCAAGCAATATGATGAGATGTGACTCACAGTCCTGAAAGTAAACTGGGGATGTATACTGTTCTACAGATGGCAAGACTGGAGCCATCCATAAGCAAATGTGCAGATTTTGTATAAAGAACTGATAAAAGATTAGTTCAAAATGTGTGCAAATAAATGTACACAGTGCTGACACATTTGTAACTCTTTCATTACAGTGACAAAATCTACGCTGTACAGTGTCATATAAATACACTATATTTCTCCACACAGCAAAACTAATCAATTGCAGTCCAGTTCCAAAAAGTAATGTTGTGAAGCACCGAAAAGTTTAAAAAAAATGTAGAGACACTGACAGAATGCACTTCACTATTATGTGCAGTTACTTAAATATGTTATGCAAATACCTCCTCCTGTATATGGTGGTGGTAGGATTGGCAGACAAACTATTGTGCTGCGTGAATCACCTTTTTAGTAGCTAGTCTGAGTGACAGGTATAGAAATACGCAGCCTGTATTATTTTCAAATATAAAGTACTACATTAGCTACTGCTCTGCGGCTTGAATGTACAATCTGCTTTATTATCAAACAGAAAACACGTTTTCTTGTGTGATGCCCTACTGGGTGCAGTAAAAGGCTACCTAAAACACAGCATTCCTACAGTAATAAATACAACAATGCATGTATTAATTCATCTTAAAACACACAGGGGTGCTTAAAGTTTAATTAGCACCAGTGCTATGTTATTTTACATATATCCTGCTAGAATCACACTGGTCTGATGTAGCACTAATACCTGTGGATAAGCATGATTTTATTATCAAATGACATGCCTGATGAGTGCAGATACTTGTATTCTACCACTACCTCCCCCAAATGAATTCAGAACTTCCAAACCAAAATTTATCTCAAAGACCCCTGCTCAAAGGATCTGTCTGACAAAATGGCCCCAGTATCTTCAAGAAATTCTGAAAGCCCAGAGACTGCTGCAAGTCATACCTGATGTTAGGATAGAGTTCTGCCTGTCCCACACTACAGTACTAGAAGTTTGCAGGAAAGTGTAAAACGAGGAAACCTCGTGCTGAGTAGGAAGCACAAGAAGGTTGTGGAGATGTTTCACTGTGTCAGGAATAAAGTGGCTGTATGACAAAGAGGCAGTAATAGTCAAGTAACTGGACTATAGTTTCATTTTCCTTATTCCAACTGAACACAAGTTTTTCATACAATCCTTTTAAATGAACAAAACTGATCTGCAAGACAGCTGTTTAGGTGTCTGGAGGCACAGAAATTCTCCAATTTTAACAGTATGGCTAATTTAAGGAGAAGTTACAGTGAAAGACTGCTTCTGAAAACAAAAGAAAGTACAGTTGTGTACACTTACCATAAATGTGGATGTTTGAGTGTATTCACTGTTGCAGTCATCACACTTGGGTTATCCTGTCAGGGGTAGCCCTCATTCGGCCAAAATACCAGAGACTTGGTATTTCTGTGTTGGTTGCTGTCGCTCCAGGACTGATGTCAGGTCGTCAGTGGTACAAAAACAGGCAGCCGACGCCATTACATCAGTTTTCCTTGCCCCAAATGTTAGGAGTCCCCAAAAGGGAGCTAAGTTATGGTGGATAAACACCACCAGTAGAAAGTAAATGCCAATAGCCCTGTAAGGGTGAGGGAGAGAGAGAAAGACAAGGGGGCTGGAGGGTGGGAAACCAGGACTGCAACAGTGAATACACTCGAACATCTACATTTATGGTAAGTGTACACAACTGTACTATGTTTTTTGTGTTTCACTGTTGCAGTCATCACACTTGGGTTGATTCCCAAAGCTGAGGATCGGGTGGAGGCAGTCAAGAAGAGCTGGGGCTAGCTAGAATGCCCTGCAGGACTGCGGTTGCAAAGCCTGCCCTGGATTTTGAAAATATAGGCAAGTGGTAATGCTTGGTGAAGGTATGAACAGAACTCCATGTTGCGGCTTCCAGAATGTCCCTGGTAGGGACCCCTCTAAGAAAGGCTGTAGAGGTTGAAGTTGCCCTAGTTGAATGTGTTCTGACCCCCAGTGGGGGTGGTTTCCCATGATGTTTGTAACAGAAATGGATGCAGTGTGCTATCCATTTGGAGATGGTTTGTTCTGATATGGCTTTGCCCTCTGCCCCTGGTGCAAAGCTGATTAGTAACTGGTCAGATTTTCTAAAGGGCTTAGTCCTATCCAGGTAGAATCTGAGCTGCCTGTGCACATCGAAAGAGTGCAGGATCCTTTCCCCCTTATTTTGAGGTTTAGGGAAAAAGGTGGGCAAATGAATAGATTGGTTGAGAGCCACACTGAACACCACCTTAGGCATGAAAGATGGGTTAGTCCTGAGGATGACCCTGTCAGCATGAAAAATGATGAAAGGTTCCACAGCCATACTTGCTTATAACTCAGATACTCTTCTAGCTGAAGGGATGGCCAGAAGCAAGGCTGTTTTCCAAGAGAGGAATTTTAACTCTGTTGAAGCTGCAGGCTCAAGGGGGGGGGGGAGCATGAGCTTTTCCAACACAAAGTTAAGATCCCAAGCAGGAGTAGGAGCTCTCCTTGGTGGCCTTAAGTTGTTAGCCCCTCTCAGGAATTGTTTGATGACGGGGTGTGAGAAGAGAGGTGGCTCAGTGCAGTAATGTGCAGAGATGGCAGAGGCATGGATTTTAATGGAAGAGAAGGATAGGCCCCTGTGGAGTAGTTCTGCTAGGTAATCCAGAATGAGAGGTAAGGAGGGCTGTGCTGGGTCAGCTCCTTTAGTCTGGATCCAGGAACAATACTTTTTCCATTTGTCAGCATAGGATGTTCTAGTACTGGGTTGTCTGGCTTCACGTATGACATCCACGACTTGTTTGCTTAGGGTGGCAACTGGAGGAGAAGTCAAGGAATAAGACAGGCTGCTAGGTTCAATGTCTGCAACCGTGGATGCAAAAACTCTTCCCTCCTGCTGCGTCAGAAGAGTTGGAACCTGGGATAGGTGCCATGGAGGCAATGAGGACAGACTGCACAGTAGTGGGTACCAGTGTTGGCGAGTCCAGTCTGGGGCAATCAGGATTGCCCTTGGTCTTTCCCCTCTTATTTTAAGTAATACTCTGGTCAGAAGAGGTAGGGGAGAAATGCATAGATTGATAGGTTTGCCCACTGGAAGGATAGGGCATCCACTTTCCAGGCCTTGCTGTGAGGTTCCCTGGTACAGAATTTGTTGAGCTGGTGATTGTAGGGGGAGGCAAATAGGTCCACCTTCGGGGTAACCCACTTTTGGATCACAAGATTGAAGGTGTTGTGGTTTAATTGCCACTCGTGTGGGTCTAGGAGATTTCTGATTAAGTTGTCTCCCAGAGTGTTTTGGTTACTTGGCAGAAATTGAGCTTGCAGATGAATATGCATGGCTGAGGCCGTATCCCAAAGAGTCATGGCTAGCCTGCAGAAAGGGTAGGAGTGGGTTCCCCCCTGTTTGTTGATGTACCACATTACTGTAGTGTTGTTGGTTTTGATAAGTAGAGGCCCTGGAGAGAGCAGGGGACTGAAAGCTGTCAGAGCGTGCTGAACAGGTAGCATCTCTTTTTGGTTGCTGTGCAGATGAATTTGGTTTGGGCTCCAAAGGCCTTGAATGCACCTGCTGTCCAGGTGAGCACCCCAGACATAGTCTGATGCATCTGTGGTTACGGTCTGGATGGCGTAGGGTTGTGAAAAGGGAAGTCCCTTGTTGTGGTTGCATGCTGCTGACCACCAAAGAAAATCTTTCCTTAGACAGGGTATCATAGGTATAATAGTTTCCAGGTCCTGTGAATGTTGACATCAAAGGCTTTTTAAGTACCACTGAAATTTCCTCATATGCAGTCTGGCATATGGAATTAGTAGAATGCAGAAGGCCATGAACCCTAGAGCTTGCAGGATTTTCCTTGCGGATAACTGGGTTCTGGTGGCCAGTTGAGAGAAGTAGCCTGTCAGATAGGCTTGTTTTTCTGGAAGTAGAAATGCCATCTGGGATGTTGTGTCCAGGCTTACTCCCAAGGAATACAATTTTTTGACAGTGGACAAGTTTGGATTTCTTCTCTTTGATGGTGTACCCCAGTGAGGTTAGTAGGTCCTTCACAAATGTCAGGTGCTGTAACAGCTTTTCCTGACTGTCTTTCTGAATCAGGCAGTCGTCCAAGTAAGGATAATTTGAATATTTCTTTGCCTGCAATAAGCAATGGCTGGAGTCAGGCATTTTGTGAAATCTCTGAGAGCAGTGGATAAGCCAAAGGGAAGTGCAAAGAACTGATAATGCATAGATCCTGCCCTGAAACGTCGATATTTCCTGCAAGAATCTCTAATTGGGATATGCAGTTAGGCCTCAGGTCTAGAGTGGCTAACCAGGCATCTTTGGACAGCAAAGGGAGAAGCAGTGAGCATTTTGAATTTTGGTACCACCAGGAAGGTGTTTAGAATAGATAGATCTAAGATTGTGTGCCAGGTGCCCTCTTTTCTGGGTACTAGAAAAAGCCTGGACTAAAACCCTTGGCCTACCTGATCATTTTCTGCCTCTGCCCACTGGTTTGGAGGAAGATCTGGGAATCCCTTTGGGGTTGGCAAGGTGTTGAAATAAAATTTGTACCCATGGGACACTATGTTGAGGACCCATCAGTTGTTGGTGATGGAGGCCCAGTTTTCTGCATGGGAGGCAAGTTTTCCTCCTAGTGGCACGGACAGATGGGTAGTGGTGAGAGGAGGAGTTGAGGAGTCATTGGGAATTCTTTCCATAAGGGGGTGGTTTAGCACTCCCTGGTTTAGCAGTGGAGGCACTCCATTGTTTAGATCTCTGCATACCCTGAGACTGCTGTCTAGGGGGTCTGTTACCCCCTAGGTCTTGTCTGAAGTGGCCTTGAGGGGGTAGGAAAGGACCAATGTTTTGAGGGACAATGTCTACTGAATCTTGGAGGCTGAACTTGCAAAAAGTCTTTAACTGTCTGCATAGATTTAGCTTTTTCTTCCATGTTTTTTAAAACCTCTTCTGCTTTGGTGCCAAACAGATTGTCTTTGTTAAGAGGTGCGTCCAATAATTTTTATTTGACATGATCTGGCAAGGTCTGTTCCTTAAGCCAAGCATGCTTTTGAAATACAGACCCTGTGACTGCTGCCCTGTAGGATATTTCTAGGGCGTCAAACCCACATTGCATGGTATCTTACTGATTTGGCTTGCAGAATCCATAAATTCCTGTAAGTTTTTATTTTCTGCACAGTCAAGGAAGGTAGATAATTTTTGTTTAATGAGTTCCATGGTATGTTGCTGTTATTTCAGCATGTGGAAGTGACAATTTAATGCTCTAATGGCAAGAGTTGCAGAAGTATACACTTTTTTACCCCATCTGTCTAAGGCTCGAGAATCCCTGTCCGAGGGGTGGGATTCTTAGTTGTAGTTGCTTTTATTCCTTTAGGCCCTTGGGAGATGACCTCTGGGTCAGCAGTAGAATTCTTGAAAAGAAATTTGTGAGAGTCAGGGACTCTGACAGTCAAACCTGTCAGTTTCCTGGGTGCAGGAGGTAATTTATCCGAGGTTAGACTGAATTCCATAAAAACATTATGCACAACATCCAGGACGGGGGTATAGCTAAGGGCCTGTGCTGAGGTAAATCTAAAAATTCCCCGAGTCTTTTTTTGGACTGAGGGTAATCCTGGCATTCCCAATGGAAATGCTCTCTCAAAGTGTGTATGGTTTCACCAAAAGAAAAATCCTCTGGAGGAGAGGTAGAGAGAATGGATTCCTATGCATCTGAATCCTCATAAGCAGATAAGGCCATGTCTTCATAATCAGAAACCTCAGAGGCATCGGACTCTTGGTCAGATAAAGGTGCTGGAGACAAGTCTCTTTTTCTTTTAGCAGGAGAAGGCTGTGGCTGCCCCTAATCAGCATGATAAGGTTTTCCGTCATTTTAGCATCTGTGATTGTGGCAAGGAAGCAGGCGCATGAGTTTGGGTCGTCAGTTTTCTAGGCGTAGCTTGTACTCTGGGCCTTAGAAATCCGGTAGTTTTAGAAAGAACTGAAGATGTGAAAAAAGTCTTCGGTTTGTGTTGAATATCGGTAGTGCGAAGAACTTCCTCAGAAGCAGGTGCCTGCACAGTGGCTCCGAACCTATCCAAGGTAGAGACATCCGCAAGTTCCATAGTCAAAGAAGAGTCTCGCTGCATACCGGACTCCGAAAGGGTCTCGGTAATGGCCGGCAAATCCATCGATGTGAGCATCAGGGGCTGCAAAAGTGCCTCACTGAGTACCGGCAAACTGGCAACTAGCAGAAGTGTCGGCAGTTTGGGACCTGTGCGGTCTGTCTCTGTTTTTATCCTTACATTTTTTTGGAAGATCGGTAGTCAGATGGCTTACCGAAGCCATTTCCAAATACGGACATCAAGAATGAAAGTATTTAACTACAATAAGGGCCCGACACCAAATAGTTCGGGCATTGAACAAAGCACAAAACCAGCAACGAGAGACATCGTGGTCTGGGCCTAAACAAGTGATGGAGTAAGAATGGAAATCTCAGTGTGGTATTTGCTTTCCACAGGCGAGACAATTGTTAACTTTTTCTGACATCGGTTAGAGCAAGAAAAAAGGATCCCCAACAGGGTACTTAGCTTTAGAAGACTTAAACTTCAATTTTGGAAATGGAAAACTCAGGTAGCGGCCGACCGGCACTTGTGTGAACTGTTTCTGCTTCGGGTTCCTCAGCAAGAAACATTGATGTAATGGCGTCGGCTGCCCGTTTTTATACCACTAACGACCTGACATCAGTCCTACAGAGACAGTAACTGACGCAGAAATACTAAGCCTCTGGTATTCGGGCCGACTGAGGGCTACCTGACAGGATAACCCAAGTGTGATGACTGCAACAATGAAACATGAAGAACATCTACAAAGATAAACAATTCAGGAACCATAGCAAATAATGGTACCCTTAACTGGTAAATTAGTTTCAGCCAGTGTCACTTCATGCTTAAGTTAAAATGACTGTAATATGCAGTTACTCATATCTACAAAGGGCTATATCGTAGTTTTAGGCTTTATCCTCCTGAAGAAGAGGAATATTATAGACTACTAGTCTATAACATTCCATTTCAAGAGGATGACGGCCAGCACTTACAATGATCAGCAGAATGCTCAACACTTAAGTTAAAATGCTGTGTTTTGTTCACTACACTAGTTCAGTATGGCAGTGAAAAATTAATGGCCATTACCCTTGTCACACTAGCCTTTCAACAGGGCAGGGTGAAGGCAATGACACCGATTTTTGGAATCCTTCCTCAAAACTGCAAACACAATGGGCAAACTATCATGTGATATGTGGAAAAACAGTTGGCTTGCGGGGAAAACTGGCAAAAAAATGTATGGTCAACTAGTCTATTTTATGATAAACTACAAAACAACGAATACACTTTGTGACACACTGAATATTCATTTGGGCAGAACTACATCTAAAATGACAGACAGCAGAGCACAGATGGAAGGCTATTTCTGGAACAGATCAGATTTATTGCTTGCAGACAGATTGCCATTGTCTACAAAGTTTGCCATTTTCCAGCAATGGGATTAATACAAGAAAATACGTAGCCAAAGCCCAATAAACCTATCAGCTGAAGTGAACAATGTAAAATGCTTCCAATATTTCTTGTACATCCCTAATCTTAAGCCTTAGAAGGTTTCTGGCCCTACTGCTATGTATTTCACTTCATTTTTTTTGTGTGTGTGATAACCCCACCCCTAAAAAAAAAAAAAAAAAAAAAAAAGGCAAGTCTTAATAAGTACGGCTACTGCATTTCCACGTGGAATATGCTTCCTAACTTTAAAGGGTCAAATTCTCAGTTTTGTTTATCAGCAAGCTTTACAATGAGATCTAAGTCATGCTACAGCTTCTCCGCCTCCAAAAAGTACAAGACACTACAATGGACTTCAAGCAGCAATGCTATACAACTCCCTACCTCACCTGCTCTGACACCAAATAACCAACATGACGAGGTATTCTAAACCTGGTGTGAAGTTACTTGAGGTTACAGGTCAAAAATGGTCTGTGGCTAAAAAGGTCACATATAAGACAAAGCTGTTCTGTATTCCACATTTCACGAGATGACTCAAAGTACATAAAAGAAGACAATAATTAATCACTTGATTTCAAACAGTACACCAGCTGCTTTGCTACTCTGACCATTGATTTAAATGTCTTTGCTAACACACTGCATAAAGGGAAAAAAGGAATAATAATACACATCATGGACAGCAAATCCAAATTCAAACAATTCATTCAAGACATCTATATAAAAAGCAAAGTCATAGAAAGTGTCCAAAATTTACTAAAATTCAGTACAAAGCAAAAAAAAAAAAAAATAAGCCTCCGATATGGAGGCAATTTATGTTTTAAAAATCATCAGGAACTGTTATACTTAAAGCAAACAGCAGTCTTCATAATTATCACAGATGTGCTCTTAAACATATAACTGCAGACTTAAAGGAGATGCATCTAATAAACCACCTAAAACAATTCCATTTTAGGAGAATTAAAAATACATGCAAAATGCAGAGCTCATTTTTGTTACAGATCGTTTCCAGGGCTACTTTTGAACTAAACAGCAATGCAGTACGCCATCAGTTAGTATACCCGAGTAAATTGCTTTAAAAATGTGCAGAAAATTATGAAAGTAGTCACTCAAGCTGCCAGCAGTCACTCCAAAGTGTGCTTCTTAGGGCTATTAGTTCTTTCCTTTATGTACTGTATTGATATGAAATGTTACGAATTCATTTGACTTGCAGGAAAATCATCATAATACAGAAATCAGTTCAGTAAAAAACCTTTTGGCATCATTGCTCAATTACTCTGCTAAGACTTGCAGAAGCTGCATTGGGAGCCTCATCTACAATAAAATATAATGCAAAATTTTTTCAAATATTTCTGTAAAAAATTTAACACTGTTCCTTTTAAATTATAAGGATTACTCCCTGAAGCCTTAAAAAATAAGAACCATCACAATTCAAAGACTAATATTAACATTGGGAGATTGCTGGGAACAGTACTGTATAAACCTGCCAAATAAAATTTGTGTGTGTATGTTGGGTGGAGAAAATCTCCGATAAATATTTTCACAGCACTATTAAAATGTCTTTCTGAAAGGACACTTAAAAGCATCAGTTCAAACAGGTGCTGCAATGCAGAATTGCTTCCAGATCTCAAGTCATTTTGGATGATGCAGTATGGTGACACTTCCTTCTAGGTCTGCAATCCAAGGTAAAGCTCTTTCAGATGCGTAAGAGAATTTTAGTCAGAAGGCAGACCAGTTCTTCAAGACTGAGGAGCCCTCCTCTTCTTCTGAGATATGATCAATACAGCTGATTATTTAACTGACGTAGTACACCAATCACAATCTCTCGCAGTGTCTGAAAAATATTAAACAAATCCTTTTTTTGTCACTTTCTTGTTGGAGACCACAAAAATAAACACCTCAACCTCCCATCAAGTCAAAAGTTTTCCTAGCAATTAAGAAGCCTTATTCTGCAAAGTGTTGCTTACACAAAGTCAAGGCCATAATACAAGCAATCTAACATTCCTGACAACCAGTATTGAACCTAAATAACCTAAGCATCTTGCACTGATCAATTAGACAAGTTATATAAATGTATTTTCCCTTGCAATGATCAATTATACAAGACATGTAAATGTATTTCCCTACCACATCAGATGTATTCACTGCACTGCTGCCACAGTCTTAACAGAGTTTCTCATTACTTCTGATACCAAACTATTCTTTGTACAATGGAAAACAAGTATGTACTAGGCATAAGGTCCAGAAGATCACTGAGAAACATAGCCAGTTAAATAGTGTAACTGGCTGAGTGATGCTCCTTGATTGACGTGTGCCACATTACATACTCCAGGAGTGAATTTGCGATAGTCCATCCAAAGGTGTAGAGTAGTTTTGGAATGTGACCAATGTATTGCAATGCTTGATCTGTAAGTGAAGCTTTTTTTCTTAAGCAGTAGATTAAGTGGGTTAGGAATTTATTGTGCTAGCATGTTCTTCTTACGTCTTGGAGAAAGTTTATACGTTTTTAGACTGGATGTTCACGATACTATTTGTTTTGTTTAAGTGTAGAAGATCAAGCAGAGTGGCATCCTCATTTAACTGACATATGCATGTACCTTCTCTGTAAAAGAGATACATCCACATGCCCCTTCGCTTAGATACCCCATGAAGGAATAGTTGTGGTTATCTGAGCAAATCAGGTGGGGGCACTAGAAACATATTTGTCTCCAAGGCATTTATTCCTAGGAAGGCTGCAATTCCAATAAAGTGGAGCTCTCTCCCTGAGGGATCCACACCCTTCAGTATGTAAAGGGTGCCAATGCAAGTTCCAAGCCCATCAGTTAAACATCTGCTTTCAGCACATGCAAAAGTTTTGGCAGCAGGAGGACTGTCAATCATTACAAGGCCTAGTAAAAGGGTCAGACTAATAAAAAAAAAATAGTATTAAAAAAAAAAAAAAAAAATCAGCACATTGGGCGGCATTAGTCGTCCAGCGGTTAGTGATGTTGCCTCACAGCAACATAACTTTCTGAAGGGGGGAATGCATAGAAAAACATCCCCTTCTGAGAGAATGATAGGGCATCCGTATTCCATGCCTGAGTGTCAGGAACTCCTGCACAAAACTTTGGAGGTTGGTTGTTCATGGGGGAGGCAAACAGACTACTTGAAGAGTACACCACTGGTGGATAATATCCAGAAACACATCCCTATGCAACATCCATTTGTGGGACTGAGTCATGGACCTGTTTAATGTGTCTGCCACAGCATTCTAACTGGAAGGAATGTAAACTGCCTGCAGACTCAGCTGACATTGATTTGACAACTCCCAAGCCTTGACAGCCAACCTGCACAGGAGATATGACACAGTCGCCCCCTGCTCTCCTTTTCTGAGGGTAGAAGGCAAAAGCTTAGAGGGTTTATCTGCAGTCACTGAGACTGTAGCTGGGTCTACAGAAGGGCACTTAAACAAAAAATTACAATCCTCTGGCACTTTATAGAACCTGTCTGGCTTTTTTGGGGCAGGAGGTGGATAAAGTGAGGACACTTAGGAGCAGAGGAAAAAGCATCCAAGAAGACCAGATGCACAGGAGGAAGAGAAGCTCCTGTGGATTGGATTGCCCAAGGACCATTAAGGCTTTAAACAGTCCTTGTGAAAAGGCTTGCCAATCAGTGGATTGTTCCTGAGAAGGAGAAAAATACTTGGTTTTCTGCTTCTTCTTCAAGTGGTTCCATACTGTGGAAGAACGAGGGACCAGACATCAGCCTGCATTCGACAATATTGCTAGGGATGTCCTCACAAACCAGGACTCGTGTAATGCCTCAACAGCTTTCAGAGTCAATGAGCCTGGGTTCCCCCTTCACCCGAAGCAGATGTCTCCATACCCCATGAGGACATGTAGCAGGATCCTTTGCAGCCTTCACAAGGGTACCCGTGGAAAAATCTCCAGCTATCTCCAAACAGGTCTCCAGGTGAACATCTGCTTTGAAGAAACGTCCAGAATTGGAGGAGCAGCAGAAACGTCAGGCCTGAATTTCTTGGCCTTCTTCAGAGCAGGCTCCCCTGAAGGACCTGACACACATTCCATAATGTTGCGTGCTAAGCACTTAAGACACTGGTTCTCTAGATACAGATTAAGAGAAGCAAGACGACTATGCAGAGTATTTGAGACAAAGGCCTTACAAACAGCACAGGAGGTATGGTCACTGTTAGGGCCTATGCAAAAGAGACAAAGATCAAGGGAATCTGTATGTGGAATTTGCTTTCCACACTGACACTCGCCCTTCTTAGATGACATGTAACCTCAGCAAAAGTACGGTTGTGTACACTTACCATAAATGTAGATATTCGAGTATATTCACTGTTGCAGTCATCACATTTGGGTTATCCCTGCCAGGGTAACCCTCGGCCGGCCTGAATACCAAAGGCTTAGTATTTCTGTGTCGGTTTCTGTCGCTTCAGGACTGATGTCAGGTAGTCAGTAGTACAAAGAAAGGCAGCCAACGCTATTACATCAGTATTTCTTGCCCTAACCTGTCAGGAGCCCCCAAGTAGGAGCCAGGTTCTGGTGGAAGAACCCCACCAGTAGAAAGTAAATACCAATATGTCCCTTGTAATGAAAAAGAAGAAAAGGGGGATGGAGGGAGGGAAACCAGGACTGCAACAGTGAATACACTCTAACATCTACATTTATGGTAAGTGTACACAACTGTACTATGTTCTTAGTGTTTCATTGTTACAGTCATCACATTTGGGTTGATTCCCAAAGCTGAGGAAAAGGGTGGAGGCAATCAAGGAAACTAGGGGTTGGGGCTAGGATGCCCTGCAAGACTGCAGAGGCAAACCCTGCCCTGGATTTGGAGAAGAGAGGCAGGTGGTAATGTTTGGTAAAAGTGTGAACAGATGTCCAGGATGTCCCTGGTGGGGACTCCTCTGAGGAAAGCTGCAGAGGTGGAGGCTGCTCTGGTGGAGTGAGTCTTGACCCCCTTGGGGAGAGGCTTTCCATGTTGTTTGTAGCAGAAATGGATGCAGTGTGCTATCCATTTGGAAATGGTTTGTTTGGAGATGGCTTTGCCTTCTGCCCCTGTAGCAAAGCTAACCAGCAATTGATCAGACCTTCTGAAGGGTTTGGTCCTGTCTAGATAGAATCTGAGCTGTCTATGCACATCTAGAGAGTGCAGGATCCTTTCCCCCTTGTACTGGGGATTAGGGAAAAAAGATAGGCAAATGAATGGATTGGCTGAGAGCTACATTGGACATCACCTTGGGCATGAAGGATGGGTTAATTTTGAGGGATACCCTGTCAGCATGGAAGATGATGAAGGGTTCCACAGCCATGAGCACTTGCAGCTCGGAGACTCTTCTGACTGAAGTGATGGCCAGAAGGAAAGCTGTCTTCCAGGAGAGAAATTTTAGCTCTGCAGAAGAAGCTGGTTCAAAGGGGTGCAGGGTGAGCTTTTCCAACACAAAGTTAAGGTCCCAAGCTGGGGTTGGTGTTCTTCCGTGTGGCCTCAAGTTGCTAGCCCCTCTTAAGAGCGGTTTGATTAAAGGGTTTGAGAAAAGGGGCTATTCAGTGGGGAAATGAGCAGAGGCATGAATTTTTATAGAGGAGAAAGCAAGGCCACTGTGTAGTAGGGTCAGCTAAGTAATCCTAGATGAGAGGGAGGGAGGGCTGTGCCGTATTGGCTCCCTTAGCCTGAATCCAGGTACATAACCTTTTCCATTTGTCAGCACAAGACTTTCTAGTGCTAGGGCGTCTGGCTTC
The DNA here is from genome assembly GCF_019279795.1 of Protopterus annectens. Lineage (NCBI taxonomy): Eukaryota > Metazoa > Chordata > Ceratodontiformes > Protopteridae > Protopterus > Protopterus annectens. The sequence goes on along the minus strand of NC_056747.1, from coordinate 930,591,051 downwards.
ACGTATAACATCTAGAACCTGTTTACTGAGGTTGGCAGACTAATTGGGGGTTAGGGAATAAGCCAAGCTGCCAGACTGAATGTCTGCAATCGGGGATGCATGAATCCCCCTTCCCTCTTGGTCAGGAGGTTTGGAATCTGAGGAAGATGTCATGGTGGCAGAGGGGACAGGCTGAGCAGCAAGGGGTACCAGTGCTGGCGAGGCCAGTCTGGAGCTATAAGAATTGTCCTTGTTTTTTCCTCCTTTATTTTGAGCAGTACCCTGGGGATGAGAGGTAGTGGAGGAAAGGCATAGACCAATAGATTGACCCAGGGGAAGGACAGGGCATCCACTTTCCAAGCCATGCAGTGATGCTCACTTGTGCAGAATTTTCTGAGCTGACGGTTGATGTGGGAGGCAAAGAGATCACCTTCGGGATGCCCCATTTCTGAGTTATTAGGGTGAAGTTTCTTCTGTTGAGCTGCCACTCATGTGGGTCCAGAAGATTTCTGCTTAATTTTTCTCCCAGAGAATTGAGAGAACCTGGTAGGAATTCTGCTAACAGGTGCAGCTGCATGGCAGAGGCTGTGTGCCAAAGACTCATGGCCAGCCTGCATAGAGGGTAGGAGTGAGTCCCTCCTTGCTTGCTGATATACTACATCATAGTGGTGGTGTCTGTTTTGATCAAGAGAGCCCCTGGGGAGAGAAGGGGCTTGAAAGCTATCAAGGCATGCTGGACAGCCATCGTCTCTTTTTGGTTGATGTGCAGAGGGATTTGCTGCGGGATCCATTGGCCCTGTATGCACCTGCTGTCCAGGTGTGCATCCCAAGCAAAGTCTGATGCATCTGTGGTGAGGGTCTGGGCTGGGGGGGTGCTGACAAAAGTAGCCCCATGTTGTGGGAGCATGCTGTTGCCCACCAAAGAAAATATTTTCTGAGGCAAGGGATTATAGGTATAAGAGTCTCCAGGCCTTGACAGTGTTGACACCAAAGGCTTTTTAGGTACCACTGAAGTTTCCTCATATGCAGTCTGGCATATGGAATGAGTAGTATGCAAGATTCCATGAACCCCAGAGCTAGCAGGATCTGCCTTGCAGATACCTGGGGTCTGGTGGCTAGTTGAGAGAAGTAGGCTGTCAGGAAAATTTGCTTTTCTGGTGTAAGGATGGGATGCTGTGTCCAAGCTCGCTCCCAGGAATATAATCCTTTGGATGGGCACCTGTTTGGATTTCTTTTCGTTGACAGTGTACCCTAGGGAGGTTAGTAGGGACTTTACAAAGGCCAGGTGCTTGAGCAGCTTTTCCTGGCTGTCTGCCTGAATTAAGCAGTCGTCGAAGTATGGGTAAATCTGGATATTCCTTTGTCTGCAAAAGGCAATGCCCAGAGCCACACATTTTGTGAAAACTCTGGGAGCAGTAGATAAGCCAAAGGGAAGCGCAGAAAACTGAAAGTGCTGACATCCTGCCCTGAAACGGAGATATTTCCTGCATGATTCCCTGGTAGGAATGTGGAGATAGGCCTCTTTTTAGATCTCTGCATTCCTTGTGGCTGCTGTCTGGGGGTCTAGTTCCCCAGGGCCTGGGCTGGACTGATTTAGTGGGAGCAGGAAAGGACCAGTGCTTGGTGGGACAATGCCTACTGAACCTGGGTGGCTGGACCTGTAAGAAATTATTAACTGTCTGCATAGATTTTGCTTTTTCTTCCATCTTTTTTAAGACCTCTTCTGCCTTAGTGCCAAATAACTTGTCTTTGTTCAAGGGGGCATCCAACAATTTAGATTTGACATGGTCTGGCAAGGGATGGCTTCTAATGACAGATCCGGTGACTGCTGCCCTGCAAGAAGCTTCTAGGACGTCAAAACCACAGTGCAAGGTGTGTTTAGTTACTTGACTTGCAGAATGGATTAACTCTTGTAGCTCTCTAGATTCTGCACAAGCAGGAAAGGAAGACATTTTTTGTTTGAGAAGTTCCAGGGTATGTTGCTGAAATTTTAGCATATGGAACTGACAATTTAGTGCCCTGATAGCAAGACTAGCTGAGGTGTATACTTTTTTATCCAATCTGTCTAGTGCTCGGGAATCCCTATCTGAGGGTTTGGGATTCTTAGCAGAGGTTGCTTTAATCCCTTTAGGCACTTGAAAAATTACCTCAGGGTGAGCAGTAGGATTTTTAAAAATAAATTTGAGAGAGTCAGGGACTTTATAGTACTTGTCTGGTTTTCTGGGTGCAGGAGTCAAGCTGGATTCCAGGAAAACATCCTCCACAACATCCAGGACTGGGGGGGTGGCCAAGGGTCTGTGCTGTGGAAGATCTAAGAATTCCCCCACTCTCTTTTTAGACTGAGGGTAGTCCTGACTCTGTCATTGGAAATGCTCCCTTAAGGTATGAAGGGTTTCCCCAAAGGAAAAACCCTCTGGGGGACAGGCTGAAGGGATGGAATCCTCTGCATCAGAATCCTCATAATTAGAGAGGGGTTACATGTCTTCATATTCAGATGCATCATAGTCATCTGACTCTTGTTCAGACAAAAAGTACAGTTTTGTACCTACCATAAATGTAGATGTTCGAGGATCCACATTGCTGCAGTCCTAACTATTGGGTAGTCCGCTGTCCAGTCGGCCCGAATACCAAAGTATATGGCTGACGTCGGTCAGGGCGCATTAGACTGACGTCAGTACGTCAGGGTACTAATGCGCATGACCGACGTCATATCCTCAGTCTTTTCTTGCCCCAGATGTCAGAAGACCCTGAAAAGCTAAGGCCAAAACCAAAAATTCCAAACATACCTGCACCAAAAATATGTACAATATATACAAAATTACCAGAATATAACCTCACCTACACAACCACCCTAAACACAGAGGGGAAGGAGGGAGGGTAAATTGGACTGCAGCAATGTGGATCCTCGAACATCTACATTTATGGTAGGTACAAAACTGTACTATGTTCTTCATTCCACATTGCTGCAGTCCTAACTATTGGGTAGAATCCCAAAGCAGAGGTAAGGGAGGCTGGCAAATCATAAGGAAGCAGGAACTGACAACATGCCTTGCAAAATAGCTGTGGCAAAACCAGCCCTAGACTTAGAGTAGAGAGGAAGGTGATAATGCTTAGAGAAAGTATGCACTGAACTCCAAGTAGCTGCCTCCAAAATATCCTTAGTGGCCACCCCTTAGAAATGCTGTAGAAGTGGCAGTAGCCCTAGTGGAATGAGGCCTAATTCCAGCTGGAATCTCCTTGCCATGATGGGAATAACAAAATGCAATGCAAAACCCAATCCACCTAGGAATAGTTTGTTTTGACACAGGCTTGCCCTCTTGCTAACCCAAAGCAAAAGAAACAAACAACTGCTGAGACTGCCTAAAATCCTTAGTCCTGCTCAAATAATAACGCAATTGCCTGTGTACATCTAAAGTGTGCAAAATCTTTTCCCCTTTATTTTGGGGATCTGCATAAAAAGTAGGCAAATGAATAGTTTGGTTTAAAGCCACACTAGAAACCACCTTAGGCATAAAGGAAGGATTAGTAATGAAAGATACCTTATCCTTATGAAAAATCAAAAAGGCTCTACCGCCATAAGGGCCTGCAACTCAGAAACCCTTCTTGCAGAAGTAATGGCCAACAAAAAGCAGTCTTCCATGACAAATATTTCAATTCAGCAGTAGCCGAGGCTCAAAAGGTTGTAGAGTAAGTTTCTCCAACACAAAATTGAGATCCCAAGCAGGAGTAGGAGCTCTATGGGGGTCTTATATTCTTTGCCCCTCTAAGAAATTGCTTGAACAAAGGATGAAAACAATGGTGGGTCACAATCATAGTGAGCTGAAATTGCTGCAGCATGAATCTTAATGGAAGAGAAAGACAAACCTTTGTCTAATAACTCAGTAAGATATTGAAGAGCCACACTCAAATTAGGCTCAGAAATCTCCAAATTGTTTGCTGCACTCCAAAATAAAAATCTCTTCCATTTTTCTGCGTACACTTTCCTTGTACTAGGTCTTCTGGCTTCCATAATCACATTTAAAACTTGTTGAGGAAGTTGAGACCTGCTGTCTTTCAAAACAGAATATGCCAGGCTGTTAGATGAAGAGATTGAAGCTTGACATTGAGCAGATGACCGTCCCTCTGAGACAACAGGTGTGGAATCAAGGGTAAAGGCCATGGAGGCTTCCTTACCAGACTCCTCAGTAATGGGTACCAGTGCTGCCGAGGCCAATCTGGAGCTATTAAAATCATCCTTGGCTTGTCTTGTCTGACCTTTAGAAGCACCTTTGGGAGAAGAGGCAGAGGTGGAAAAGCATACACATGAAGATTTTTCCAAGTGAAAGAAAGAGCATCCACTTTCCAAGCTGTGTGATGAAACCTCTTTGTGCAAAACTTTGGCAGCTGGTGGTTTAGTGGAGAAGCGAACAGATCTATGTCTGGAGTTCCCCATGACACTGTCAATTTTTGAAATACATGAAGATCCAGATGTTCTTCATTCCACATTGCTGCAGTCCTAACTATTGGGGTAGTCCGCTGTCCAGTCGGCCCGAATACCAAAGTATATGGCGCCGGTCAGGCGCATTAGACTGACGTCAGTACGCCAGGGTACTAATGCGCATGACCGACGCCATATCAGTCTTTTGCCGCATGGTCCGATGCAGAAGCAATTTTGCGAGTGCAGGTTGGCGTTCTGAAAGTTTCTGAAGTCAGAGTTTCAGACCGAATCAAAGTTGGCTGGGCTAGAATATTTTGGTTTTTCTTGCATCAGTATTTTAACGGATGTCAGAAAAAGTGAATAACTGTATTTCTTGTGGGAAACAGATACCTCATAGGGATTACCATACTTTGTGTATACCTTGTTTAGGGCCTGAGCACGACGTTGTTGGATGCCGCTCTTGTGCTAGATTTAACAAACGCACTATTAAGAGAAGGTTAGACTGTGCCAGGTTAGTGTTTGGGAAGCGTTGTAATTATAAAATGCCGCCGGATGCTCCGGCGCTTCGGCTAAAACACGCAAAGATAAAGCAGCAAAGCCTAGGGTGGAGGAACCGACAGTCCCAGACGCCGGTTCTTTGGAAGGCACAGTGGAGCCGGAGGTTTTGCCAGGTGTCTCTTTGGAGTCTCAGGGAGACTTTACTGTTACAGGATGTATCCTCTCAGGAAGTAGGCCAGGCTGAGGGGCTTCTCAGGTGGCTGTTCTTCCCTCTCTTCCTAAGGTGGTTAGAGCCTCCCCTTCAGTTTCCAAGGCTTCTTTGAGGGGCAGGCCAAGTTTAGCTTCTGTGGGGTTTCTCCTAGTGCTTCAGGATCTTTGCCTAAGAAACATATGCTTAAAATGGCAGAGGATTTGATTACTATGATTAGGGGTTCTATGCCCTCCTGATAAGAGGCCTAGGGTGGAACCTGAGTTTGAGAGTTTTGAGCAATGCTCGAGGCTTGAGTCTTCGGCTGAAGACTTGCAGGAGTACCCTCCTTATTCTGATTCTGATGTGGATGATTCTACTCCTTCTGCTTCTCCTCCTGAGGATTTTTCATTTTCAGAGACTCTGCATTCCATGAGGAGCATTTTAAATGGGAAGGTCAAGATTTCTCTGATTCCAGGAAAAGGCTTAGGAATTCTTGTTTTACCCCAGCATAGGCCTTTAGCTATACCTCCTGTTTTGAATGTGGTGGAAGATGTGTTTGCAGAGGCTTCCTGAATCCTGATTCTTTGCCTCCTGCCCCAGTTAAACCGGATAGGTATTATAGGGTGCCTGAAGCTCATAAGTATCTTTTAAGAGTCCTAGGGCAGACCCAGAAACTGTCTCTCAGGGGCCTAAAGGTGTGAAGGCCTCAGTTGTTAAAAATCCTGTCCCTCCTGATAAAGAGGCAAGGGCTTTGGATAGATGGGGAAAGAAAGTGTATACTTCTTCCACTTTAGCCATGAGGGCGTTGAATTGTCAGTTTCACATGTTAAAATATCAGAATTATCTTCTTTCACAGTTGAAATCTAAGGTGGATGCTCTGGCTGAAGGTATTGAGTGTAAAGAGTTGCAGGATTTAGTTCATGTGTCTGAACAGGTGGGTAAACATTCCTTGCAGTGTGGTTTTGATGCTGTGCAGGCCTCCTCCAGGGTGGCTGCCACTGGTTCTGTTCTTCAGAGGCACGCCTGGCTGAGAGATCAGAATTTAGCTGAGCATGTTAAGACAAGGATTTTGGATGCTCCTTTACAGTCTGATGTGTTGTTTGGTTCGCCTGTGGAAGCAGTTTTGAAGAAAATGGAGGACAAGGCCAAGTCTATGCAAACTGTTAAAGATTTTTTGCAGGTGCAGCCTCCAAGTTTAGTAGAAATTGGCCTACTAAGGGATGGACTTATCCTGCTTATGATTCCCAGTCTAGGGGTAGGTCTAGACGTAGGGGCAGAGCTCAGGGTTCTTTAGGCCTAGGACAGGGAGTTCCCTGCTCAGACTTCTGGTGAGGGCAGGGGTCAGTCCTTTGAAAGCAGACCCAATGACCTGCCTTTTCAGCTGCCAGTATTCTCGCCTGGCAGCACCTTTGGGAGGAAGGCTGTCTCTTTTCAAAGAAAATTGGGATTTAATTACCCAAGACAGATGGGTTCTGGATATTATTCACCACGGTTACAGGTTTTATTTCCATACCTTGCCTCCTTTCAAAGGCATGCCAGACATTCCTCCTTTTCAAAGAACAGAGGCTCACAAGCAAATTTCTCTGTTGCTCCAAATAGGGGCCATTCAGTCAGTTCCTGTGCGAAAAGGGCCTAGGATTTTATTCTCGCCTGTTCCTAGTACCAAAGAAGGGGAACACGTGGAGACCAATTCTGGATTTATCTATCCTCAACACTTATCTGGACATTCCCAAGTTCAAAATGTTGACGTTACAACAGCTTTTACCTCTGCTGGGCAAAGATCACTGGATGGTAACTTTAGATCTCAAGGAAGCTTACCTTCATGTGCCAATAAGACTAAGTTGCAGGAAGTATCTGCGTTTTCGAGCTGGAAATTCTCATTATCAGTTCTCTGCATTGCCCATTGGCTTATCTACTGCGCCCAGAGTATTCACAAAGGTTCTGGCTCCAGTGATAGCTTACTTCAGGCTAAAAGGAATCCAAATCTATCCTTACTTGGACGACTGCCTGATTCTGGCTCAAGAAAAAGAAGATCTTCTACAGCATCTGGAATATATCATAGCAGTGCTAAGATGCCTAGGGTATTCTGTGAACGAAATAAAGTCCAGTCTAGTGCACTCTCAATACATGTGCTTTCTGGGTGTGAGACTGAATACAGCAGCCCAGATGGCCTTTTTAACCCCGGACAAACAAAAGAATCTTTCCAGTTACTTCCATCATCTATCTCTTCAGTCCGGGCTGACTGCAAGGGCAGTCCTTCAAGCCTTAGGGTTCATGGCATCTTGTATTCTGGTGCTTCCCAATGCCAAACTGCATATGAGGAAGCTACAATGGTATCTCAAAAATCTGTGGACACAGCACTGCCAGGATTTGGACACTGTCATTCAAATAATACCTTGCATTCAAAAGGAATTTTTGTGGTGGGCTCAGGAATGTCACCTAAACAAGGGACTCTCTGTGACCGCCAGAGGCAAGTCAGATTCTAACGACAGATGCCTCAGATATTGCTTGGGAGCTCATCTAAATGGAAAGTGGATACAAGACAAGTGGCCTGCCAGACTACAGCATCTACATATCAACATGAAAGAGATGTTAGCAGTTCAGTTTGCATTAATTGCTTTCAAGGAGTTACTTCTTCCAGGGCAGGTGTTGATTCTAACAGACAACACAACTGTCATCTGGTACATCAACAAACAAGGGGAACACATTCTTACCCATTGTGCAGACAAGCAATGATTTTATGGGAGACTGCGCCAGTCTGCAACTAACTCTTCAGGCAAGGTTTCTGCGGAGCACAGAACTCCTTAGCAGATGTATTAAGCAGACAAATCATGGATCCCCACAGTGGAAACTGGATCTTCATGTATTTCAAAAATTGACAGTGTCATGGGGAACTCCAGACATAGATCCGTTCGCTTCTCCACTAAACCAACAGCTGCCAAAGTTTTGCAGAAGGGATTTCATCACACAGCTTGGAAAGTGGATGCTCTTTCTTTCAGTTGGAAAAATCTTCATGTGTATGCCTTTCCACCTCTGCCTCTTCTTCCAAAGGTGCTTCTAAAGGTCAGACAAGACAAGCCAAGGATGATTTTAATAGCTCCAGATTGGCCTCGGCAGCACTGGTACCCATTACTGAGGAGTCTGGTAAGGAAGCCTCCATGGCCTTTACCCTTGATTCCACACCTGTTGTCTCAGAGGGACGGTCATCTGCTCAATGTCAAGCTTCACTCTCTACATCTAACAGCCTGGCATATTCTGTTTAGAAAGATAGCAGGTCTCAGCTTCCTCAACAAGTTTTAAATGTGATTATGGAAGCCAGAAGAGCTAGTACAAGGAAAGTGTACGCAGAAAAATGGAAGAGATTTTTGTTTTGGAGTGCAGCAAACAATTTGGAGATTACTGAGCCAAATTTGAGTGTGGCTCTTCAATATCTTACTGAGTTACTGGACAAAGGTTTGTCTTTCTCTTCCATTAAGATTCATGCTGCAGCAATTTCAGCTCATTATGATTGTGACCCACCATTGTTTTCGCATCCTTTGTTCAAGCAATTTCTTACAGGGGCAAAGAATATGAGACCCCCACGTAGAGCTCCTACTCCTGCTTGGGATCTCAATTTTGTGTTGGAGAAACTTACTCTACAACCTTTTGAGCCTGCGGCTACTGCTGAATTGAAATACTTGTCATGGAAGACTGGTTTTTTGTTGGCCATTACTTCTGCAAGAAGGGTTTCTGAGTTGCAGGCCCTTATGGCAGTGGAGCCTTTTTTGATTTTTCATAAGGATAGGGTATCTTTACGTACTAATCCTTCCTTTATGCCTAAGGTGGTTTCTAGTGTGGCTTTAAACCAAACTATTCATTTGCCTACCTTTTATGCAGATCCCCAAAATAAAGGGAAAAGATTTTGCACACTTTAGATGTACACAGGCTATTGTATTATTTGAGCAGGACTAAGGATTTTAGGCAGTCTCAGCAGTTGTTTGTTTCTTTTGCTTTGAGTTCAAAGGGCAAGCCTGTGTCAAAACAAACTATTTCTAGGTGGATTGGGTGTTGCATTACTTTTGTTATTCCCATCATGGCAAGGAGATTCCAGCTGGGATTAGGCCTCATTCCACTAGGGCTACTTCCACAGCATTTCTAAGGGGTGGCAACTAAGGATATTTTGGAGACAGCTACTTGGAGTTCAGTGCATACTTTCTCTAAGCATTATCACCTTCCTCTCTACTCTAAGTCTAGGGCTGGTTTTGCCACAGCTATTTTGCAAGGCATGTTGTCAGTTCCTGCTTCCTTATGATTTGCCAGCCTCCTTACCTCTGCTTTGGGATTCTACCCAATAGTTAGGACTGCAGCAATGTGGAATGAAGAACATAGTACAGTTTTGTACCTACCATAAATGTAGATGTTCGAGGATCCACATTGCTGCAGTCCATTACCTCCCTCCTTCCCTCTGTGTTTAGGGGTGGTTGTGTAGGTGAGGTTATATTCTGCTGATTGTGTATATATTGTATATATATTTTTTGGTGCAGGTATTTTGGGAGTTTTTGGTTTTTGGCCTTATCTTTTCAGGGTCTTCTGACATCTGGGGCAAGAAAAGACTGAGGATATGGCGGTCATGCGCATTAGTACCCTGGCGTACTGACGTCAGTCTAATCGCCTGACCGACGCCAGCCATATACTTTGGTATTCGGGCCGACTGGACAGCGGACTACCCCAATAGTTAGGACTGCAGCAATGTGGATCCTCGAACATCTACATTTATGGTAGGTACAAAACTGTACTTTTCCACTCGTGGGGATCCATGATTTGTCTGCTTAACACATCTGCTAAGGAGTTCTGTGCTCCCGGCAGAAACCTTGCCTGAAGAGTTAGTTGCAAGCTGAGCGCAGTCTCCCATAAAATCATTGCTTGCCTGCACAATGGGTAAGAATGTGTTCCCCCTTGTTTGTTGATGTACCACATGACAGTTGTGTTGTCTGTTAGAATCAACACCTGCCCTGGAAGAAGTAACTCCTTGAAAGCCATTAATGCAAACTGGACTGCTAACATCTCTTTCATGTTGATATGTAGATGCTGTAGTCTGGCAGGCCACTTGTCTTGTATCCACTTTCCATTTAGATGAGCTCCCCAAGCAATGTCTGAGGCATCTGTCGTTAGAATCTGACTCGCCTCTGGCCGGGTCACAGAGAGTCCCTTGTTTAGGTGACATTCCTGAGCCCACCACAAAAATTCCTTTTGAATGCAAGGTATTATTTGAATGACAGTGTCCAAATCCTGGCAGTGCTGTGTCCATACATTTTTGAGATACCATTGCAGCTTCCTCATATGCAGTTTGGCATTGGGAAGCACCAGAATACAAGATGCCATGAACCCTAAGGCTTGAAGGACTGTCCTTGCAGTCAGCCCGGACTGAAGAGATAGTTGATGGAAGTAACTGGAAAGATTCTTTTTGTTTGTCCGGGGTTAAAAAGGCCATCTGGGCTGCTGTATTCAGTCTCACACCCAGAAAGCACATGTCTTGAGAGGGTACTAGACTGGACTTTATTTCGTTCACAGAATACCCTAGGCATCTTAGCACTGCTATGACATAATCCAAATGCTGTAGAAGGTCTTCCTTTTCTTGAGCTAGAATCAGGCAGTCGTCCAAGTAAGGATAGATTTGAATTCCTTTTAGCCTGAAGTAAGCTATCACTGGAGCCAGAACCTTTGTGAATACTCTGGGCGCAGTGGATAAGCCAAAGGGCAATGCAGAGAACTGATAATGAGAATTTCCAGCTCGAAACGCAGATACTTCCTGCAACTTAGTCTTATAGGCACATGAAGGTAAGCTTCCTTGAGATCTAAAGTTACCATCCAGTGATCCTTGCCCAGCAGAGGTAAAAGCTGTCGTAACGTCAACATTTTGAACTTGGGAATGTCCAGATAAGTGTTGAGGATAGATAAATCCAAAATTGGCCTCCACGTGTTCCCCTTCTTCGGTACTAGGAACAGGCGAGAATAAAATCCTAGGCCCCTTTCTGGCACAGGAACTGGCTGAATGGCCCCTATGTGGAGCAACAGAGAAATTTGCTTGTGAGCCTCTTGTCTTTGTAGAGGAGGAATGTCTGGCATGCCTTTGAAAGGAGGCATGGTATGGAAATAAAACCTGTAACCGTGGTGAATGATATCCAGAACCCATCTGTCTTGGGTAATTAAATCCCAATTTTCTTTGAAAAGAGACAGCCTTCCTCCCAAAGGTGCTGCCAGGCGAGAATGTACTGGCAGCTGAAAAGGCAGGTCATTGGGTCTGCTTACGAAAGGACTGACCCCTGCCCTCACCAGAAGTCTGAGCAGGGGAACTCCCTGTCCTAGGCCTAAAAGAACCTTGAGCTCTGCCCCTACCACGTCTAGACCTACCCCTAGACTGGGAATCATAAGCAGGATAAGTCCATCCCTTAGTAGGCCAATTTCTACTAAACTTCGGAGGCTGCACCTGCAAAAATCCTTAACAGTTTGCATAGACTTAGCCTTGTCCTCCATTTTCTTTAAGACCGCTTCCACAGGCGAACCAAACAACACATCAGACTGCAAAGGAGCATCCAAAATCCTTGTTTTAACATGCTCAGCTAAATTCTGATCTCTCAACCAGGCATGCCTACGAAGAACAGAACCAGTGGCAGCCACCCTCGAGGAGGCCTGCACAGCATCAAAACCACATTGCAAGGAATGTTTACCCACCTGTTCAGACACATGAACTAAATCCTGCAACTCTTTACACTCAATACCTTCTGCCAGAGCATCCACCTTAGATTTCAATTGTGAAAGGAGATAATTCTGATATTTTAACATGTGAAACTGACAATTCAAGGCCCTCATGGCTAAAGTGGAAGAAGTATACACTTTCTTTCCCCATCTATCCAAAGCCCTTGCCTCTTTATCAGGAGGAACAGGATTTTTAACAACAGAGGCCTTCACACCTTTAGGCCCCTGAGAGACAGTTTCGGGTCTGCCCTAGGACTCTTAAAAGATACTTATGAGCTTCAGGCACCCTATAGTACCTATCCGGTTTAACTGGGGCAGGAGGCAAAGAATCAGGATTGAGGGAAGCCTCTGCAAAAACATCTTCCACCACATTCAGAACAGGAGGTATAGCTAAAGGCCTATGCTGGGGTAAAACAAGAATTCCCTAAGCCTCTTCCTGGAATCAGAGAAATCTTGACCTTCCCATTTAAAATGCTCCCTCATGGAATGCAGAGTCTCTGAAAATGAAAAATCCTCAGGAGGAGAAGCTGAAGGAGTAGAATCATCCACATCAGAATCAGAATAAGGAGGGTACTCCTGCAAGTCTTCAGCCGAAGACACAGAAGCCTACGAACATTGCTCAAAACTCTCAAACTCAGGTTACACCCTAGGCCTCTTATCAGGAGGGGGCATAGAACCTCTAATCATAGTAATCAAATCCTCTGCCATTTTAAGCATATGTTTCTTAGGCAAAGACCCTGAAGCACTAGGAGAAACCCCCACTGAAGTTAAACTTGGCCTGCCTCTCAAAGAAGCCTTGGAAACAGAAGGGAGGCTCTAACCACCTTAGGAAGAGAGGGAAGAACAGCCACCTGAGAAGCCCCTCAGCCTGGCCTACTTCCTGCGAGGATACATCCTGTAACAGTAAAGTCTCTCCCTGAGACTCCAAAGAAACACCTGGCAAAACCTCCGGCTCCACTGAGCCTTCTAAAGATCCGTCGTCTTGGACTGTCGGTTCTTCCACTCTAGGCTTTGCTGCTTTGTCCTTGCGCTTTTTGAAGCGGGCGCCGGAGCCTCCGGCGGCATTTTATAATTACAACGCTTCCCAAAACTAACCTGGCACAGTCTAACCTTCTCTTAATAGTGCGTTTGTTAAATCTAGCACAAGAGCGGCATCCAACAACGTCGTGCTCAGGCCCTAAACAAGGTATACACAAAGTATGGTAATCCCTATGAGGTATCTGTTTCCCACAAGAAATACAGTTATTCACTTTTTCTGACATCCGGTTAAATACTGAGGCAAGAAAAAACCAAAATATTCCCAACGGGGTACTTAGCCAACTTTGATTCGGTCTGAAACTCTGACTTCAGAAACTTTCAGAACGCCAACCTGCACTCGCAAAATTGCTTCTGCATCGGACCATGCGGCAAAAAAGACTGAGGATATGACGTCGGTCATGCGCATTAGTACCCTGACGTACTGACGTCAGTCTAATGCGCCCTGACCGACATCAGCCATATACTTTGGTATTCGGGCCGACTGGACAGCGGACTACCCAATAGTTAGGACTGCAGCAATGTGGAATGAAGAACATCTACAGGGTACAGATCTCTTTTCCTTTTGGAAGGGGTAGCTTGGCTTCCCCTGATCAGCATGATAAGGTCTTCCGCCATTTTAAGCATTTGAAACTGAGGCAAGGAAGCAGGAACCCGAGATTGGGTCGTCTGTTTCTTGGGTGTGGTTCATACCCTGGGCCTAAGAAACTCGGTTTTCGAAAGAACGGTAGTTGTGAAAGAAGCTGTCGGTTTGTGATGAGAATCGGTAGTGCTAAGGACTTCCTCAGAAGCCAGTGCCTGCTCAGCGGCTCCAGACCCATCCAAGGTAGCGATGACCGCAGGATCCTTAGTCGAAAAAGAGTTTTGTGGCATACCAGACTCCGAAAGGGTCTTGGCAGCAGCCTGCGAATCCACAGAAGCAGGCATCAGGGACTGCGAAAGTGCCTCACTGAAGACCGGAGAACTGACGACTAGCTTAACGGAAGCATTGTCGGTAGGTTTGCACCTGTGAGGTCTGTCTCTATCTTTACGTTTTTTCAGAAGATCTGCTGTCAGATGGCTTACCGAAGCCATATAATATCTAGCTACAATAAGGGCCCGACGATGGATAGTTCTGGTGTTGAACAATGCACAGAAGCGACAACGGGGGACGTCGTGGTCTGGGCCTAAACAAGTGATGCAGTAAGAATTAAAGTCTCAGTGTGTAGTATTTGGTTTCCACAGGCGAGACAATTGTTAACTTTTTCTGACATCGGTTAGTGCAAGAAAAAAGGATCCCCAACGGGGTACTTAGCTTTAGAAGACTACAGCTTCAGTTCGGTAGACGAAACTCAGGTAGTGGCCGACCGGCACTTGTGTAAACTGCTTCTGCTTCAGGCTCCACGGCAAGAAAGACTGATGTAATGGCTTCGGCTGCCTTACTTTATACTACTGATGACCTGACGTCAGTCCTGAGGAGACAGCTGCCGATGCAGAAATACTAAGCCTCTGGTATTTGGGCCGGCCGAGGGCTACCCTGGCAGGGATAACCCAAATGTGAGGACTGTAACAGCGAAACACAAAGAACATTAACAGCAGCAGAAAAATAGTAAGAAAAAACCCAATGGGGAACTTAACTAAAATGGAATCCACAACTTCGCTGACGAACAAATGATCAGAGAAGATGTTCAGACTGGCAGCAGAAAAGTACTGAGGATGGTATGTGCCGACGTCTGCTATGTACCAGACGTCACTTTATGACAGACATTGGATAGGATCTTATGTGCGACGTCGCACACACCTTACAGTAGATTTAGACTTTTGTATACTGACCGGATGTTTGGAGCAGCCTGCGGCAAACTCCCTCATGTTATGAATACTGCAATATATGAACAGAAGAACATCCAAAGCATAAACACTTGTTGGTTCATCAACTGCCCCGCTCCTTGCATCAGCAGAGTACTATACTACAGACTTCCATTCTACCCAAGCACCAATCTGTGCCTATGTAAAAGTAAAAGGATAAAAGGAGAAAACTCATCACTATTAAGTCCCTCTTCCAATATTTTAGCTTACTTCTATGCTCAGAATCAACAAATGAAAGTAAAATGTGCTGCAGTAACCCATGCTTATTTTTGCAACTTTAGCTTTACCACACAAAACACCCCCATATAGGCCTCAACAGCCACCCACAAAAGGTAGAGTAATTTCCTTCCATCTGGCTGAAGAAGTTCTACATCTAATGCTAAAACTTTTTTGTTTGCACTACCTTGATATACCTCACAAATTCAGGCATTCCAAGGCCACCATTACATTTGGGCAAACAGAGAATTTCTGTGGAGGAGAAAGGAAGACACTATTTTCCTCTTATTGGTACTTTTCAGGTACGGGGGTGAGGGTAAGTATAGATGTCTGTACCAAATACATTAGAGTCGATTATCCAAGCTAATTGGGACCTAGGGTAGTTTGGATAATCAAACTGTTCAGATAATCAAACATCTAACTGAACCAGATAAACTTTTAAAAATGTTCTTGATGAACATTAAACAAGAAAAATAAAACAAATTTACAAGTTCAAAACAGCACAGTATATTACTGTAGCACAAGCAAATATGTATAATGTTTACATACTCAGACTTTATGATTTTTCCTAACCAAAAACTTTGGAAAGCTGCATTTGGATAATTGATGTTCGCATAATTGACTCACTACTGTACAAGACTTGTGGAAGAACAAAACAGTGGACTGCTTGGACCCTCTGTGACAAGCTAACACAGAGAAGCTGCCATTTTTATATGTATCTCCCGATTTTCTTCTCTAATTGCCTAAGGTTAACTTCTCTGAAAACACTAAAAGAATCTCCAAGCCTCAAACCAAGACATTTAATCGGGTCCTTACTGCCTGCAAAAGGGAATTCTTGAGTCAAGCTCAAAATAGGGCAATAATGAATCTTAATGTTGCAGTCTTACATATGTTTATTTTGTATCCAGAAAAATCTCCAAAGTTCAAGAGCAGTTTAAATACAAAGTAAACCCCAGTAGAGTTTAGTCAAAGTAGCATATCATTGGCATATAAAGATAATTTATATATTCCTTCCATTCACGCAAAAACCCATAATGGTACTCTGTGCAACTTGCATTGCCATGGACTCCAAGTAAAGCACAAAAAGCAAACAAGACTGAGCGCACCCTGGTCTAGTCCCTCTAAAAAGACTAAATGGAGGAAATGATCATTTTCCAGTTTTAATTTTGGCTGCCGCACCCCTTGAAAGTTTTTGTAGCAACCCAACATACACTTCTGGGAACCCAAAGTACTCCAATATCAGAAACAAATAGTATCAGTTAACCTGGTCACAAGCTTTTTCAGCACCCGGGTTGGCAATCATCTGGGATGGGGGTCTTAGTCTTAGCTGTTTCATCCAGTATCAAAACATTTAATCAGGTTATCAAAGGTGGTCCTACCTGTCATAAACCAGTCTGGTCTGACCTGAATGAACAAGTGTGGGCAAGCACTTGGACAGTCTTTCTGCCACTGTAGCCATAATTAATTAATCACAGTTTAAGACCAATACTGGTCTACATAGTGCTGCATCTGAGAAGTCCCTTATTATGCTTCAAAATTAACAATATGAGAGTTGGTAGCCCATCCAGCCCTGGGATCTTACCTGCAGGGAGCCTAACCAAGAGCCTCAGTACCTCCTGCAAAGAAATGGGGTCATCAATAGTTCTGCCTGCTCTGGATATAGTTGCGGAGCATTCAGGCCACCAGTGTACTCTTACTTGCTGCTAAATATCCCTTCCCTATTTTAGTGTCTCTGTAACGCATAGTATTCTATGAAATTCTGCAAAATCTCCACTGTTACTGTCCAATGTTGCATAAGTCTACTATCTTAATGATCTGTTTGTCTTTCTACAATCTGAAATTGAAGGCCTAAAGCCAGGAACTTTAGGGATCAAGGGGCATTATCAGGAATTATCAAATTCCTTAATTTTTTAGTGCAGTTTTAGCCAGAGTTTTTTTTCCTGTTCTTAAATTCCATCAAGTTGTCTATCTTCTGCGTTAATGCATCTACACTTTATAGTTCTTGATTTTGAATAAGGATAAAAATACGCCACACATCCAGCCGATTTTGAAGGATGGAATGAAGCTTCAAGAGGCTATCCACAAATTGTGGTGCTGAGTATTCTCTAATAGCCTCCAAAAATGCACTTTGAACGTCAACCCATGTTGGCTAACAACATCCCCTGGGTTTATAGATAAATCTGTCCTGCCTGTAAGCCAACAAAAGAGCCCCCTTCTACAATGGGTAGAATTACAAAAATAACAATTTAGTCCTCTATACTGCTCAGTCCTCTCTGACTAATGCAAAATGCAGAAATGAGGCAAGATCTGACAACTGTAATTTAACTTTTTCAATAAGTGTGCATGCACCCTGGATATGAAGCACTTAACTATTCAGAAAAAAAAGAAATAAATCTGTAAAAATAAGTGTAACTAATGTCCTATAAAGACCCAGACATTAGTGAGGCTCCCACAAAACCCACTTCTCTGGTAAAATTCCTCAAGGTTTTGCCCACTGGGGGCATACACCTCATGTGTGGCCCTGAATGTACCTCTTTAGGCAACAGATGTATTCCAGTCACCCGCCCAAACTATTACACTCTTATGAAACTTTGCCAAAGTCTGAGCTACATAGGGGAATGGCTCTGGGAAAGTGCCAGGAGGCAGCTATACATTAATAAAGGTCATTATCTGACCCTGAAGCACCTTTTAACTGCAACATATCTTCTATCTGTATCTGCCAGAAAAGCTACAACATCAAACACTGCCCTCTTCCAGATAAAACTTGTTGTGCCCCTTCATATCCTGTGTCAGTAGGTTACAAAAGTTTAAGTTGTTCCTGTGGGTCTAACTGGGTCTCCTACATAAAGTACAGTTGTGTAAACTTACCATAAATGTAGATGTTCGAGTGTATTCACTGTTGCAGTCATTACATTTGGGTAATCCTGCTGGCAGGTTGCCCTCAGTCGGCCTGAATTCCAAAGTCCTGGGTCCTGCGTCGGCTGCTGTCGCCCCTTCCCTGACGTCAGGTCGTCAGGGGTATAAAAGCAGCAGCCAACACCATTTTCTTTAGTTTTTCTTGCCCCAGGTGTCAGGTGCTCCCTGAAAGGGTAGCCAAAATTTATATAAATAAAATTACATGCACCAATATAAGCTTTACCTTCATCTACAAGCAAATACACCACACAGATTGCATAAATCAGAGAAGGAAATAAAGTTTCCATCAGAAGAAAAGGGGGATGGTGGGTGGGTAACCTGGACTGCAACAGTGAATACACTCGAACATCTACATTTATGGTAAGTGTACACAACTGTACTATGTTCTTCATGTTTCACTGTTGCAGTCATTACATTTGGGTAGAGTCCCAAAGCTATGGTTGGGAGGCTGGAACTAAACAGCATTTGGAGCGGTTATGAGGCCCTGCAAAGCCTGCCCTGGATTTAGAGTAGAGTGGCAGATGATAGTGCTTTGTAAAGGTGTGAAATGAACTCCAAGTAGCAGCCTCTAAAATGTCCTTGGTTGGTACTCCCCTGAGAAAGGCTGCTGAAGTGGCTGCAGCTCTGGTAGAATGTGGCCTAATGCCCTTAGGCACTGGCTTGCCATGGTGCAAATAGCAGAAACGAATGCAGTGGCCTATCCACTTTAAAATAGTCTGTTTTGAGATGGCCTTTCCTTGTGATCCTGCAACATATGTCACTAGTAATTGCTCTTTCTGAAAGCTTTGGTTCTGTCCAAGTAGAATCTAAGCTGTCTGTGTACATCCAAAGAATGCAGAATTCTCTCCCCCTTGTTCTGTGGATTTGGATAAAAAGTTGGCAGATGAAAGTTTGGTTAAGAGCCACACTGGACACCACCTTAGGCATAAATGTTGGGTTTGTTGTCCTCAGAGATCCCTGGATAAAAAATGATAAAAGGCCATGAGTGCCTGTAGCTCTGAAACCCATCTTGCAGAAGTTATTGCTAGGAGCAGAGCTGTTTTCCAAGATAAAATCTTTATATCAGCAGTAGCAGCTGGCTCAAAAGGAGGCAGGGTGAGTTTTTCCAAGATATAGTTTAGGTCCCATGCAGGCATTGGTGATTTCCTTGGAGGCCTTAAATTTTTGGCTCCTCTGAGGTACTGCTTTAATAATGGATGAGAAAAGATTGGTGGCTCTTTATTGTAATGAGCTGAAATGGCAGAGGCATGAATTTTAATAGATGAAAAAGATAGGCCTTTGTCCAGCATCTCAGTTAAGTATTGCAAAATCTGAGGAATATTTGGCACAGCTGTATCAGTTCCTTGTGCCTGGTTCCAAGCACAGAATCTCTTCCATTTTCCAGCATACGATTTTCTAGTACTAGGCCTTCTGGCTTCCAAAATGACATCCATCACAGCTTTACTGAGAGGTGCATTTTGTATGACTACATTATCCGCCATGCTGCCAGGTTTAAAGTCCTGAGTTGGCTGTGCAGGATCTGATTGTTTTGCTGGGACAGTAGATGAGGTATTTGAGGTAAGGTCCAAGCTGGTCATTGAGACAAGTTCCTTAGTATTGGATACCAGTACTGGCGGGGCCAGTCTGGGTCAATCAGTATCATCTTTGGCCTCTCCTGTCTGACCTTTAGGAGTACCTTGGGGAGGAGAACCCACTTGTCCTGGGTTATATATAATGTGCCAATTTTGAGAAAAAAGTGCTAATTTTCCCCCTATGGGAGCTGCCAGGAGATAAGTGCTTGGTGTAGGCAGGGGGAAGTGATTGGGACTGTTTCCTGTAAGGTTGTGATTTATCTTCTCCAACTTTGGAGGTAGAAGCACCCCATTGTTTTGACCTGTATGAACCTTGCACCTAGGATCTGCCCCTTTGAGGTCTGTCTGACACAGGAAATGACCAATTCTTTGCTGGCCAGTGTCTACTAAACCTAGGTGACTGTACTTGTAAAAAATCTTTTGACAGTTTGCATAGATTTAGCTTTGTCCTCCATCTTCTTTAACACCTCTTCTGCCTTAACACCAAACAAAGTATCATGCTGTAAAGGTGCATCTAATAATTTAACCTTGACATGATCACGCAGATATTGTTCCTTTAACCAAGCATGCCTCCTAATTACAGAACCCGTAACTGCGGCCCTGCAGGAGGCCTCCAAAGAATCAAAACCACATTGCAAAGTATGCTTTCCAACTTGTTCAGCTGCATGCAATAAATCCTGCATTTCCTTGTTTTCTGCACAAAGTTTAACAACGTTTTCTGTTTAAGCAATGACATAACATGTTGCTGATATTTGAGCATATGAAACTGACAGTTTAAGGCCCTTATAGCCAAGGTGGCAGATGTGTAAACCTTTTCCCCATCTATCCAGTGCCCTAGAATGTCTGTCAGAGGGGGTAGGGTTTTTTGTAGCGGAAGCCTTAACTCCTTTAAGACCCTGTGAAATAGTTTCTGGGTCTGCAGCAGGGTTTTTAAAAAGGAATTTATGAGAGTCAGGAACCCTGTAATATCTGTCAGGCTTAACAGGAGCTGGAGGTAAGGAGTCAGGGGTAAGACTAGACTCCGAAAACACATCATCTACAATGTCTAACACAGGTGGAATGGCTAGTGGCCTGTGTTGAGGTAGTAAAAGGAAATCCCTGAGCCTCTTTTTAGATTCTGAAAAATCTTGGCTCTCCCAGTGGAAATGCTCCCTTATGGTATGGTATGCAAGGTTTCCCCAAAAGAATAGTCCACTGGAGGAGAAGCTGAAGGTATAGATTCTTCAGCATCAGAATCCTCATGGGGGGGGGAGAATATTCCTGATCAAAAGAGGAATCAGAAGAAATAGAAACCTGATCTGAACATTCATAGTCAGTCTCTTGCCTAGGCCTCTTATCAGGAAGGGGATGGGAACCCCTGATCAAGGTAATCAAGTCTTCGGCCATTTTGGGCATAGAGGCCTGTCCACGTGGTTCTTGAGTTTGTTTCTTTGCTTTAGCAGGTGCTTTAGTCTTTGCCTTTGAAGCTGAAGTCGGTTTAATGTAAAGATGTTTAGGTCTGAATACACCCTCAGAAGCTGGTGCCTGCTCAGCGGCTCTGGACCCATCTGAAGGAATAGTATCTGAGGCTCCAATACCTTGAGTTTCCAGCGGCATGGCCGAGTCCACGTGGGAGTCGGTAGCGGCCTGCGACTCTAAAGTAGCGGGCGTCAGGGGCTGCGAAAGCGCCTCACTGAGAACCGGTGACTGGCTTAAGAGAAGCTTCGTCATCGGTTTTAGGCCTCAGTTATCTTTCTCTCTCCTTTTCTTTGCGTTTTTTGTGATGGCTATCCGATGACATTTCTGGATAATTAAACCGGCGTCCAAAATAGTTTAAAGGAAAATCATACCGACACTTAAAAGTGTGTTGTTAAATCTAGCACAAAACCGACAACCAGATACGTTGTGATCAGGGCCTAGGCAAGGAATACAGTAAGAATGAAAGTCCTTATGAGGTATTTGCTTTCCACAAGAAATACAATTATTTACTTTTTCTGACATTGGTCTGGAGCAAGAAAAAAGTTTCCCCAATGGGGTACTTAGCTTTATTGAAGACTTTGGACCTGAAACTCGAACACGAAAATTTCAGGAGTAGGCCGACTGGCACTTGCGAACTGCTTCTGCTTCGGGCACCACGCGGCAAGAAAGACTAAAGAAAATGGCGTCGGCTTCTTCTTTTATACTCCTGATGACCTGACATCAGGGAAGGGGCGACAGCAGCCGACACAGGACCCAGGACTTTGGAATTCAGGCCGACTCAGGGCAACCTGCCAGCAGGATTACCCAAATGTAATGGCTGCAACAGTGAAACATGAAGAACATGTATGAAATGAGATTTATAATGTCACAGATATGTGAGCACCCTCTTCCTTTTACTAGGATTTAATAGGCAGATGTTAAGTTGTCAATCTCGCCTTCATTCTTGCTGGATGGGTTCGGAGCCGATCCTCGGCTCCGACTCGGCCACTTACTAAAGCTCGAGAGCTAATTTTACCAGCTCGAGGCAACCCTGTATCCCATGATGCAAAGCGATGACTACCCAGATCTCGTTTGCTGCTTTCGCTTGCCAGGTGCTTTTTTACCGGCTCCTGGTAAGTTTTTTTCAAATTTCAGACTTTTAGTCTCTCCCCTTTAGTTTTAGTCACTACCGTTGTTGTGTAAACTCTTAACAATTAGTTTAACCCTATTTCCGTTAGTGTTCCCTATTTTTCCAGTTATTTATCCCTTCCCCTAAGTTAGGCCTTAAGCCTCCCCCTTTCCTAATTTTTTGTCAGGGATTCTGTGTGGTGTTTGAGTGTGTTTGTATCCCTGTTTTAATTTTTTATTGGATTGGGTGTTTATTGTGTGAGTGTCTGTGTTTTTTGTCACTTAGTGTTTCCTCGACACAGTTATGTCGAAGGACACAAAGGTCTCAGGCTTCAAGAAGTGTGACTCGTGCTGTCAGAAGATGTCTCTGACAGACGGTCACACTTCTTGTGTTTACTGCCTGGGACCTCTGCACCTGCAGGACTCTTGTGCTGTCTGCCATGCCTTCAGCCCAAGAGTCCCGCAGGAGCGCAGAAATAAATTAATACTGAGGGGCTTATTAAAGCCTGAGAGCTCCCGACTAAGTCGGCTCTGGGGAAGCCCTCAAAACCAGTTAAGCCTTCGGCTCCAAGCCCTAAGCCATCGGCTACTGGTTCGCCTTCTGTGACGAGATCGGCTCCGCCGAGCTGATCCTTCTATGTCACAGTTACAGTATCGGCTCCATCCGGCGCCGATACTGCTAAATCTGGGCACTCAGTGTCGGCTCCGGCTGGAGCCGACGTATCCTCGGCTCCTTCGGCTCCACCTATCTCAAGAAAGAGATCAAGATCCCCTTCGTTGGAGTCGATACATTTGGCTCCGAGATCACCCCTGCTCTCGGAGCGGAGCCATCGGAGCCGGTCTTCTCGGTCGTCCAGACTGTCCGACCACGACCTTGAGAGAGTGGTGAGTAGACTATTAAAGTCTCAGGCATTGGCCGAAATGCTCCATAGCCCGTCTCAACAGACGGTAGCTATTACACATCCACCTAACATTCCTCCTTCGACTCTCTTACAGAGCTCGGAGCCGTGACTGTTGTGACTTCGGAGCAGATACCACCCCCCCCCTTCGGCTCCGTCGTCCTCAGCTCCGATTTCCTCCTTGAGGCCTTCATTGGAGGGATCCGGGCGTCTGGTCTCTCTCGTCGGCTCCGAGGGGGCGAGTGGCATCGGACCCTTGTCCGACCCCGTTCTCCCTCTCGAAGCTTCGGCGCCGGTGAGCTCAGCCCCGACATCAGCCTCGGAGCCGTCCCTGTCGGTGCGGCCTGGGGTTCCTATCTCTTCGGAGCGGGAGCCTTCTGGCCTCTCTGACGGGGGAGCCTATGAGGTGATGAGGAGTGTACTAGCCCCAGGGCGTAGTCAACAGTCAGTTCCATCAGCTCCTCCCACTACAGTGCCTGCTGACGTCTCTTCCCACTCTCTTGCTCCCGGACCCAGAGATCCAATGCCTCAGGTTTCCCCACTGGGAATATCTTCCTCTTCCGAGGCTTCTCCTGACCCGTCAGGTGAACCTCCGCGTAAGAGGACATGCAAGAGGAAACATCTAGACTCCCCCGAGTCTATTACATCCGATACTGACTTGGATGAGTCGGAGGGATCCCCAAGGTCCCCCTCTGAGGATGTCTCTTTCTCAGACATCCTTGAACTCCTTAAGCAGAGGGAGAACTGGTCTTCCCCTTAATCCTTCCGAGGACGAGTCGGTATACCTGGAGGCGTTCGGATCTCGACCATCCACCTCCTGGGTGTCTCCGCCTTTCGACCCTCTTATGGACGTGGTGGCTCGGAAGGCATGGATGGCCCCGGATTCGGTGGAACCCATTCCTCGGAGGCCTTCTAAATTCATCACGGCCCCACCTGATAGGCAATATTTGACAAAAGGTGTCCCGGTTGATGCCATGGTGGTGGCTGCAGCCACCAAGAAGGAACTAGCTGATCCTTCAGTACCTGTCCATCCTCCTAACAAGGATTCCAGGACTATGGATAGGTACGGCAAGCGGATTTTTTCTTCTGCGACCTTTGCCATGCGGTCGCTGAACTACTTGTGTCACTTCACCCGCCTTCAAAGAGATGGTCTTAAAGAGTTGGGAGAAGTTTTACAGGATCCGTCAGCTGCTGGGTCCCAGGATAAAATTAACTCACAGCTAGGAATCCTAAACTCCATTGTTAACTCCTCCATGCGGCTCATTTCATATGCAAGCAGATGGAGCGAGTAGGGCCGCAGGCACAGGAGTGGCTTTAAGGCATCAATCCTGGATGCGGCTTTGTAATTTTGCAGACCCCTTCAAGGCGTCCTTCACAAACTCTCCTTTTGATGGTTCGACCTTGTTCGGACCTCAAGTGAAAGACACCTTGACTAGATGCGAACAAGATGGCAAGACTCTTTCTGCCGTAGGAGTCCATTTCTCCACCCCTTCAAGACCTTACCCTAAAGGTCAGAAGGGAGGGAAAATGTGGTTACGCAAATCTCAAGGAGTCACGCCTGACGCACGAGGTCAGTTTACCCCCAGAGGCAGAGGGGGTAACAACAACAGACGCCCTAGGGGCAGAGGGGTCCGCAGAATCAGGGTAGCAGGGAGCCTCTCTCTGACAAACCCTTCCAGCATCCCTGAGATGTTTCCCGATTGTCCACCTTGGAGGCAGTCGGGAAGATTATCGCTGTACCCAAAGCCTGGCTTTCCCTTTCTCAAGACAAATGGGTACAGTCGATTATATCCGAGGGTTACAAAATTCCCTTTATTCAAACCCCAGTTCAGCAAAAGGGAACCCTTCCAGACGTTCCACCGGTCTAAGGGAACTAGCAGTACCAGAGATATCAAAACTGCTAGCAAAAGAGCCATCCAGCCAGTCCCAGCAGACCAAATAGGATCCGAATCTACTCAAGGTTCTTTTAGTACCAAAAAGACAGGGACTGGAGACCAATATTAGATCTCAGCAAACTAAACAAGTTTGTAAAGAAAACAAGATTCGGCATGGTGACGCTTCAGTCCATTCTACCCTTTCTGGGCAAGGACAATTGGATGTGCTCGTGGACCTTCAGGATGCGTGCTATCACATAAAAATTCACAGGCGCTCCAGAAGGTTTCTCCGCTCGGCTGGGGCCAGTCACTTCCAATTCAGAGCCCTGCCATTTGGACTCACTACAGCCCCCAGAGTGTTCACCAAATGTATGGCAGCGATTACGGCTCACCTGAGACGTCAAGGATTCCAGGTGTTTCCATATCTAGATGACTGGCTCCTCACTGCCACCACCAGGCATCAACTTCTCCAAGCCAAAGATTACACCATTCACATTTGCAGAGGGCTAGGGATTTCTATAAATTTCGAAAAATCTGCCTTGTCGCCCTGTCAATCTATTACCTTTATAGGCGCCAAATTGGACACCATACAACTTTCAGCAAAGTTAACAGACCAAAGGATCTTGGATATTCAAAACCACATCCATGTGATTCTTCACAGCGACAAAATTCAGGCCAGATTTGCTCTGAAAGTATTGGGTCTTATGGCGGCCCATAACACTTCTTCCCCTTGCCCGCTTTTACATGCGTCTCCTACAATGGATGCTGTTCGCCCAATGGTCCTTTCAACGACTTCCCATGCGTCACAGGATCATAATAACTCCAATTTGCAAAAGGCATCTGACCTGGTGGATATTGTCCCCTCAAGTCCATCAGGGCAGACCCTTTGTTCCTCCCGCCCTGGTCGCCATGGTTACATCGGACGCCTCCCTGATCGGGTGGGGGGGGGCATTATCAGGGCAGGATGTTCCATGGCACTTGGCAACCTTTCGAATGCCACCTCCACATAAATGTCCTGGAGATGAGAGCAGTGCTTTTAACGTTGCAAGCCCTCCATGACTCTCTTCCCCTGGGAACTATTGCAGTCCAAACGGACAATATGTCCGTAGTGTGGTATATCAACAAGCAGGGCGGAACCAAGTCCTATCCACTGTGTCGAGAGGCACTCAGACTTTGGGAGTGGGCAATCTCTTCTCAGCGGTTTCTGATAGCAACGCATATCCCCGGGAAATCCAACATCATAGCAGACAGGTTGAGCAGAGCTATTCTCATGCCTCACGAGTGGTCTCTCAAACAATCTGTGATGGAAGAGATTTTTCAGAAGTGGGGCCTTCCTTGCTGCGATCTTTTTGCTACCCCTCAAAACAGCAAATGCCCCGACTTCTTCGATCTCTTCCCCCTTCCAGGCCTTCCCCCCAGAGACGCTCTAATCCAAGATTGGCCCCGGGGACTTCTCTATGCCTTTCCTCCTTTCCCTCTAATACCACAAGTAATTCAGAAAGCAACCGCCTTGAGAGCCAAGATGATTCTCATTGCCCCTTATTGGCCTCGACAGATATGGCTTCCGTTCCTACATCGTTATCTTTGGTACAGCCATGGCATCTGGACCCGGTTCCAGATCTTCTGACCCACCAGTCGGGGCAGCTGCACCAATCCATACCTTCTCTCAACCTCACTGCTTGGTTGCTCCACTTCCATCCCTAGCCAGGCTTCCTAGGATTTCTAATCCCGTCCGGGATATCATAGTAGCTTCCCTTAAATCTTCCACCAGAAGGATTTACACTAGTAAATGGCAACGTTTCACCTTCTGGGCAAAAGCTAGGAACATAGATCCCTTTACTGCTCCGATTCATTCGGTCTTGGACTTCCTAGCTTAGATTTTTCATTCAGGATCTTCTTCCTCCACAGTAAAAGTTCAGCTGGCAGCCATTTCAAATTTTCATATCGGCTTGTTGGACCACAACATCATGTCACATAAACTTTGCAAGGCATTCCTTAGAGGTATATTTTTACTTAAACCTCTGATTAGAGACGAGGTGCTAGGGACATGGTCCCATCCAGCAAGAATGAAGGCGAGATTGACAACTTAACATTGAGAAGTTATGTACCTACCATAACGTTCCATGTTAGTTGTCTTCTCTCGCCTTCTTTCTTGCATCCCGCCCACCATCCCCCTAGCCTGGTCAGACCGAGAAGATTGTTCCTCTTCCTTTAAGAGTCTTGATCCAATTTTTCCAGCTAATCAGCTTACTAGTGTCACTAGATCAGGTTGATCTTTTTCGGGGGATTATTATTATTACCTCTTCCTCCTCCTCTCCAGTTGGAGGAATATATTGCATAATTTTCCTTAGCTACCAAACGAGATCTGGGTAGTCATCGCCTTGCATCATGGGATACAGGGTTGCCTCGAGCCGGTAAAATTAGCTCTCGAGCTTTAGTAAGTGGCCGAGTCGGAGCCGAGGATCGGCTCCGAACCCATCCAGCAAGAAAGAAGACAACTAACATGGAACGTTATGGTAGGTACATAACTTCTCATTTACTTTCCATCTCATCAATCTAAAATGGTCTTGTGCCACCAACATTATTACTTAGGTATACTTATTAGTACTAATGCTATTATTCCCAGCTTTACTTTATATGGCTGAGCCTCAGTGAAACAAATGCCATCACTGACATTTTTAACATAGTCAGTCTTGTAGTTATTACAAGACAGTATATCCTGCTTTGGAATACTATCGGTTATGCATGACTTTGATATATGTAATACGTTGCATACAATCTGAAAAATTAAGCTTCAATAGCCGAATGCTTTAGGCATCCCCCATACAATACTCATTGCTCCCAAATGACATCAATCACAGGGAAAGTTGAATTATAATCCTACACTGAATTCTTCTGTAGTTTCCTGTTTTCCAGCTTTAGAACATTCCTTCCCTTACACAACTGCAGCAGTGCAGCAACAGCTTTTGCTCTCAAACAAAATTCAATTATAGAAGTTTACAAACCTCTTCTTGAACCACCAATACTTTTTAGTACCTTGATTCGGTAACATAAGCAAATTGACATCAAGGTTTATCAATAACCAAACTTATAGTCAATGCTCAATGTTTCTGCTCATATGCCTCCTACAGCCAACCACATGAGCGGCCTTCTGCTGTTTAATCATTCACAGCTTAAACAATGGAAATCGTTGACCTACTTTGGAAAGTACAGTTGTGTACACTTACCATAAATGTAGATGTTAGAGTGTGTATTCATTGTTGCAGTCATCACATTTGGGTTATCTGCTTGTAGTAGCCCTCACTCGGCCTGATTATCAAAGTCTTGGGTCCTGCATCGGTTGCTGTCTCATCTTCCATGACGTCAGGTAGTCAGGGATATAAAAACATGCAGCCGACGCCATTTTATCAGTTTTTCTTGTCCCAGATGTCAGGTGCCCCCATAATGGGAAGAAATTATGTACCAGGTTACACCTCCAACAAAAAGCAAATACACCAGAAAGCTTTAAGCATAGTAAACAAGAATAGAGATAAAGACAATAGAAATCAGGGGGGCTGGAGGGAGGGTAACCAGGATTGCAACAGTGAATACACTCAAACATCTACATTTATGGTAAATGTACACAACTGTACTATGTTCTTCATGTTTCACTGTTGCAGTCATCACATTTGGGTAGATTCCCAAAGCTAAGGATAGAAGGAGGAAATTAGACAGCATTAGGACCAGCTATAAGGCCCTGCAAGACTGCAGTGGCAAAACCAGCTCTGGATTTAGAGAAAATTGGCAAAAGGTAATGCTTAGTGAAAGTATGTACAGAATGCCAGGTAGCAGATTCTAGGATGTCCCTGGTAGGGACACCTCTGAGAAATGCTATAGAGGTAGATGCAGCCCTGGTTGAATGTGGTCTTATCCCCTGTGGGATAGGTTTTCCATGGTGCTTATAGCAGAAATGAATGCAATGGCCAATCCATTTAGAAATGGTTTGCTTTGAAATGGCCTTCCCCTCTGCCCCTGCAGTAAATGCCACCCGCAGCTGTTCAGCTTTCCTGAGAGGTTTAGTCCTGTCCAAGTAAAATCTAAGTTGTCTGTGCACATCTAAGGAGTGCAGTATACGTATTCCCCTTTGTTCTATGGATCAGCAAAGAAGGTTGGCAAATGAATAGACTGATTAAGAGCCACACTGGATACTACCTTGGGCATGAAAGATGGATTGGTCCTGAGGTACACCCTGTCCGCATAAAAGATGATGAAAGGCTCCACTGCCATAAGGGCCTGTAATTCAGACACCCTTCTTGCTGAAGTGATGGCTAAAAGGAAGGCTGCTTTCCAAGAAAGTAATTTCAGCTCTGCACTTGAAGCTGGCTCAAAAGGAGGAAGAGTGAGTTTTTCCAATACAAAGTTAAGGTCCCAGGCTGGGGCTGGGGTTCTCCTGGGTGGTCTTAAGTTTTTGGCCCCTCTGAGGAACTGCTTGATCAGTGGATGAGAGAAGAAGGGTGGTTCTGTGTTGTAATGAGCTGAAATGGCTGAGGCATGAATTTTGATGGAGGAAAAGGAAAGGCCCTTGTGAAGCATCTCAGTTAAGTATTGAAGAATCTGAGGTACTTTGGGTGCTGCTGTGCCCATCCCCCCGAGTTTGGTTACAGGAAAAAGAATCTTTTCCTTTTTTCAGCATACGATTTTCTAGTACTACGCCTCCTTGCCTCCAGAATGACTTGTTTACTGAGGGATGGTAACGGAGAGATCAGGTAATTAGCCAGGCTGCCAGGTTCAGGGTTTTAAGCTGAGGGTGCAGAATCTGGCCCTCCTGCTGGGACAACAGGGTAGGGATCTGAGGCAGGTGCCATGGTGCCAGCAGTGACACACTGCACAAGAGGGGGTACCAGTGTTGATTGGTGTAATCAGTATTGTCCTTGGTTTGCCTGTTTGATCTTTAGTAGTACCTTGGAGAGGAGAGGTAGAGGAGGAAAGGCATAAACTGATAGGTTTTTCCTAAACTGATAGGTTTTTCCAAGTGAAGGACAGAGCATCCACTTTCCAAGCTTGTTTGTGGGGAGTCCTTGTGCAGAATTTGTCCAATTGGTAGTTCTGGGGGGAGGCAAACAGGTCTATATCTGGGCTCCCCCATTTGCTTATCAGCATGTTGAATGTCTTTGGTTCCAGTTTCCACTCGTTTGGGTCCATGAGATTTCTGCTTAATTCGTCTGCCAGTGTATTTAGCTTTCCTGGCAAGAATTGAGCCTGTAGGTGTACTTGGTAGCTTAAGGCTGTGTTCCACAGAGCCACGGCTAGTCTGCAGAGAGGTTATGAGTGGGTTCACCCCTGCTTGTTTATGCACCACATAACAGTTGTGTTGTCTGTCTTTACCATTAATTGTCCTGGAAGAATGTGGTCCTTGAAGGCTGTCAGAGCATTCTGTACAGCTAACATTTCTTTTTGATTGATATGCAGGTGCATTTGACTTTGGTTCCATTTACCCTGAATGCACATCCCTGCCAAGTGAGCCCCCCATGCATAGTCCGATGCGTCTGTTGCTAGGGTTTGGGCAGCAGGGGGTAGAGTGAATGGCAGTCTCTTGTTTTGGTGACAGGCCTCTGCCCACCAAAGGAACTCTAAATGTAGGCAAGGTATGATAGGAATCATTGCTTCTAGATCCTGAGAATGTTGACACCATAGGCTTTTTAGATACCATTGCAGTTTCCTCATATGCAGTCTTGCATATGGAATTAGGAAAATGCAAGAGGCCATGAACCCCAAGGCTTGCAGTACTTGTCTTGCAGATAAGCAGAGTCTTTGTGGCCATTAGTTTGAAGTAAGCCGTCAAATGAATTTGTTTCTCTGACGTGAGGAAAGCCATCTGGAAAGTTGTGTTCAAGCTTGCACCCAGGAATGCAATTTGTTGGCAGGGTATGAGATGTGATTTATTTTCGTTTATGGTGTACCCCAGAGAAGTTAGCACCTTTTGCACAAATGCCAAATGATTCAAAAGTATGTCCTGGCTTGCTTTCTGCCCGAATTAGACAATCGGCCAGGTATGGATATATCTGAATATTTTTTTTTTGCCTGCAAAACGCAATGACTGGAGCTAGGCACTTTGTGAATACCCTGGGTGCAGTAGATAAGCCAAAGGGCAATGCAGAGAACTGATAGTGCATGTAGCCTGCTTTGAAGCGTAGCTATCTTCTGCAAGATTCCCTGATTGGGGCGAGCAGGTAGGCTTCCTTTAAATCCAGTGTTGCCAACCAGGCATCCTTGGCTAGCATAGGAAGCAACTGGTGAAGAGTTAGCATCTTGAATTTTGGGATCACCAAAAAAGTGTTTTAGATAGATCCAGGATAGGACGCCAGGAATTGTCTTTTCTGGGCACCAGTTAAAGTCTTGAGTAGAAACCTTGTCCCCTTTCCTCTTCTGGGACAGTTTGAATAGCCCTTATACTTAAGAGAGAGAACTTGCTTTTGAGACTCTGCCCACTGATTTGGGGGTAGATCTGGCCAACCATTTGGGGATGGTAAAGTGTGGAAGTGGAATCTGTATCCTTGGGAAACTATATTTAAAACCCATTTGCCCTGGGTAATGAGTTCCCAGTTTTTTTCCTGCAGAGCAAATTTTCCCCCTAAAGGAGCAGTCAGTTGAAAAGGGCTTGGCAGTTTTATAGTTAAGTCATTGACACAGTTTACCATAGGGTGGAGTCTTACTACTCCCTGCTTTGGAAGTAGGAGCCCCCCACTGCTTAGTCCTGTGCGTACCTTGCTGGTTCTGGGTTTGGACTGAGAAGGCCTGGAAGAGGCAGGAAAGAACCAATTCTTAGAGGGCCAATGCCTACTAAACCTTGGAGGCTGTACTTGCAGGAAATCTTTAACAGTTTGCATAGATTTAGCTTTTTCCTCCATCTTTTTAAGTAGTACTTCTGCTTTGTTGCCAAATAGGCGGCCCTGGTTTAAGGGAGTATCCGGCAAATTAGCTTTAACATGATCTGGCAAAGATTGCTCCTTAAGGCATGCATGTCTTCTAAGTACAGACCCAGTAACAGCAGCCCTGCAAGATGCCTCTAGTGAATCAAAACCACACTGCAAAGTATGTTTTCCAACTTGTTTAGCAGAATGCATTAAATCCTGTAAATCCTTATTTTTGGCACAGTCAGGAATCAACATCATTTTCTGTTTAAGCAATCCAATAATATGCTGCTGATACAACATATGAAACTGGCAGCTTAAGGTCCTAATGGCCAAGGTTGCAGAAGTGTATACCTTCTTACCCCATCTATCCAGCGCCCTGGAACCTCTATCAGAGGGGGTAGGATTTTTGGCAGTAGTAGCCTTAATGCCCTTGGGTCCCTGTGAAATGGTCTCAGGATCTGCAGTAGGATTTCTAAAGCGGAACCTGTGAGAGTCAGGAAACCTGCAATATCTATCTGGTTTTCCGGGAGCAGGAGGTAAGGAGTCAGGGGCCAAGCTAGATTCTGAAAAGGCATCATCAACAATGTCCAGTACAGGGGGGGATAGCTAAAGGCCTGTTTTGGGGCAGGAGTATGAAATCCCTAAGCCTCTTTTTAGAATCAGAGTAATCCTGGCTTTCCCAGCGGAAATGCTCTCTAGGAGTATGTAAGGTTTCACCAAAAGAGAAATCCTCTGGAGGGGAAGCAGAGGGAATAGAGTCCTCTGCATCAGAATCCTCATAGGTAGATGAGGGTAAATCCTGGTCATCAGAGGAAACAAATTTCAGAATCCTGATCAGAAGAATCATAAGCAAATTCAGTCCTAGGTCTCTTAGAGGGGGAAGGTTGGCTTCCCCTGATTAAAGTAATAAGGTCTTCAGCCATTCTTATCATTTTTAGGCATAGAGGCCTGACCATGCAGTCTGGGCATTGGTTTTCTAGGCATGGATCGAGTTTTAGGGCTTGAAGAAGAAGATAGCATTGGTTAATATGCACGTCCGCAGGCCAGAATACACCCTCAGAAGCCGGTGCCTGCACAGCGGCTCTGGACCCATCCAAGGTAGAGACATCCGCAGGTTCCACAGCTGAAGCATCTCGCGGCATACCGGACTCCGAATGGGTCTCAGTAGAGGCCTGCGAATCTGAAGTAGCGGGTATCAGGGGCTGAGAAAGCACCTCACTGAGTACTGGTGAACTGGCGACTAGCTTAGGAGAAGCATCGTCGGCAGCTTTGGACCTAGGCAGCCTGTCTCTATCTTTATCTTTGCGTTTTTTCAGAATGTCGGCAGTCAGGTGGCTTAACAAAGCCATATCTGGGTAATTGAACTGAGTACCAAAATATTTAGAAGCATAAATACACAGACAACGAATAGTTCGTTGTTTAAATAAGTCACAAAACTAACAGCGAGGTACGTTGTGATCAGGGCCTACGCAAGGAATACAGTAGGAATCAAATTCTTTATGAGGTATTTGCGTTCCACAAGAAATACAATTATTAACTTTTACTGACATCAGTTTAGAGCAAGAAAAAGTTTCCCCAACGGGGTACTTAGCTTTAGTTGAAGACTTTGGTTCTGAAACTCGAAAACGAAAATTTCAGGAGTCGGTCGACCGGCACTTGCGAACTGCTTCTGCTTTGGGCACCGCACGGCAAGAAAGACTGATAAAATGGTGTCGGCTGCATGTTTGTATACCCCTGATTACCTGACGTCATGGAAGATGAGACAGCAACCGACGCAGGATCCAAGCCTTTGATAATCAGGCCGACTGAGGGCTACTGCAAGCAGATAACACAAATGTGATGACTGCAACAGTGAAACACAAAGAACATCTGTCTGTTCCGCCAGTTCCTCTCTCAAAGATGGCCTTCCCTTGGTGTCATTCTGGTCATAAATTCAATGCTAAGAAATGCACAGTTGAATCATTTGGGAAGTCAATCATCCCGGCTAATTATCATGTTGATAATATGCCCCTAAGAATCGATCCAGTGGTCAGGGATTTGTGTACTCATGTAGACAGTATCCTTACCTTCAACCACCATGTGGCCACAGTGGTGAAGAAATCCTTTTCTGTTGCACAACTTATAAGTAAGGGCATGGCATCTAGGTCCAAAGAAGTCATTATTCCACTGTACTCCGCCCTTGTAAGACCAATTAGAGAGTACAATACTTCCATTGGTATGTATTTTCTGATCAGGCATATGAAGCAACTAGAGTCATCTCAGAGGTTCCTTACAAAAAGGATACAAAGCATAACAAACCTGCCTCATGCAGAGCACCTTAAAGAACTTTCCCTATACTCAGTCTCCTATTGATTGCTGAGGGGTGATCTATGCCTGGCTTACAAGGCATCCACGAACAGTGCACTTATGAACCTCCTGCATATTTGTAAGCCAAACAGTACCAAAAATACAAGGTTTATGGACCTGAATTTTGTCTGTGACAAACAGAACATGCTGGAGAGACAGACGTGTCCCAGAGACTGCTCCTCCTATGGAAGGGGTTTCCCAAGCATGTGAAGCTGAGTTTGTTTAGCACAACCTAAACCAGTGGACAGAATAGGAAATTTACACTGGGCCTGTCACCCATGTCCCTTATGGACAGCGGTATCTTATAAGTTGCGGGCCCTCAATGTCTTACTTGATACAGAACATCATTAATCTTTTGGGAAAACATGGCTAGGCTTTGAAAGGACCCCCTGGGTAATCAGCCTAGTAGCAATCTATGAATCTATGGGAGTCATAGCATCCACCAAAGCATCAAAAAAGTCTTTCTAGCGCTTCCTCTGAAGAACTGAATGGACATGGTCCTCCAGGAAGCACACTTTTAAAATGGCAAGATACTGAAGTTGACATTTCCATTTGTTTTGTGACATACAGTAATCATCTGTCTGAAAGCCACCCTCCTTTATTGGGTTTCAAAAGAATAGTCACTGTCCACAACTTAGATTTTGCTCTCATTAGTTTCTAACTTCTTTCCAGAAGTCCATAATGTTGACAGCACCTTTTCTTTCAAGGCATTTATAGAAAATCTGATTAGCACAGCC
This sequence comes from Protopterus annectens, assembly GCF_019279795.1. Taxonomy (NCBI): domain Eukaryota; kingdom Metazoa; phylum Chordata; order Ceratodontiformes; family Protopteridae; genus Protopterus; species Protopterus annectens. Next base: position 930,556,335 of record NC_056747.1, on the reverse strand, counting down.
TTAGGTAATTACTCATTGGTCTACAGGGATAAATACCATGTGTGCACATTCGATGACTAACTTCTAAAGTGGAATCTCCAACCACTCGGACAGCCATTTCCTAGCATGGGCCACACAATTCAGCATTTTTGATCTCTGTGGGGCACCCATCAATATGATATCTGTATGGTAGCTTCTGTCCTCCAAACCAATTATAGGTTCATAGGTAGGTACTAGGCTATCGGCCCTAGGGCCTATACAAGCCCAGCCAAAAAGGTACCCTGGCTTTTGCCACCCAAGAAAATTATTTTCCTGTGCTACTGTCGAGCAGAGCCACAGAAGTGATGCCTGGGGTGAATTTCCTATTTCCCATCCAATCATCAAAATTTTTCTTGAAGAGTACTAATGAGGAGCTTTGTTTGATATAGATAGGTAGTTTATTCCAGAGTATGGGAAGTCTATTGGACAGGAATCTATCCCTCCGGCATGTTCTGTTTATTGTGGTGACAAGGTTTAGGTCCCTAGAACGTGTAGCTCGGAGGGATTGGGACTTCTTTAAGTGGAGCATGTCCAACAGCTCTGGGTTTGACATAGCTTTGTATGTTAGGCAGAGATCACCTCTGAGTAGACGATATGCGATGGAGTAAAGCTGGAGTTTTTTGAAACCGTCTGCGTAGGGCATCTGTTTGAGGCTGGTAATCCTCTTTATGAGGTACTTCTGTGGCCTTTCCAGTTGTCGTAGATGTCTTCGCAAATTTCAAGGTGGGTTTTGTCAGTCTTTAGCCACCGAGCCTTTACAAGCCTAGCCATGTTAATCCCAAGTATCCCCATTTGTTCTTTTTGGTTAGTTTGTAGAACAAATTTATGAACAGAGCGGGTCTGTGATCAACACTAGCTAGCTCTGTCCATGAGGGACATGGGTGCTACCCCGGGGTGAATTTGCGGTCTCCCATCCCAATTATCTTGTTTGCGTGTGAACAAGGTCAGTGAGGAGCTCTGTTTTACATGAACAGGAAGTCTATTACAGAGAAGTAGCAGTCTCTGGGAGATGCATCTGTCTCTGCAGCATGTTCTGTTAATGACAAAGGCTAGTTAAGATCCCTAGAGCCAGTGACTCTTGTCCCATTTGACTTGTGGATGTGTAGCATTTCCATTAGGGAAGGGTCAGAGGATTGAGCTATAGGCCAGGCACAAGTCACCTCTCAGCAGCCTACAAGATAAAGAGCAAAGGGACAGGGCTTTCAGCCTGTCCACATAGGTCATGGCTTATAGTCCCTGTACATTAGTGAGAAACCTCTGAGGTCTCTCAAGCTGCTGCAGGTGTCTGGTGAGGTACATGCAAAAGGGTGCGTTATATTTTATTAGTGGTCTGATGAGGGTCGAGTACAGTGGAGACATAACATCTCAACCTGGACACTATGCCCTTGCTTACGAGGTGTACTACATAGAAGGCTTTCCTTACTACTTGATGGCCAAAGTTTAGATTGCTATCAACCTGTGTTCCCAAGTCTCTCTCCACTGGGTTGGGACTCAGGGGGGTGCTGTTTTGCCAAAGGAAATAATAATGCATTTTTTTGCATTTGGTTTTAGACCATAGCTTTGTCACCAATCATTTGTTTGTGTTAGCCCTTCTTGTAATATGTTGACATCATTAGGAGACTCAGTGATTGCTCCCAGTTTGCAATCATCAGCGAACTTGATGAGCCAGAGCCCATCTACTTTGGCTTGGACATATGAGAAATAAATGGCAAACAGTAAGGGGTCCAGCATAGACCTCTGTGGTACTCCACTGGTGATGGGTCTTACTGGTTGAGGTGGAGTCACCAATTTTGACAGTGTGTGTTCTGTCAGTGAGCCAACTGGTCATCCATCTAGTAATTCAAGGGTTAATCCCCAGGTGGGAGAGTTTCTCAATGATGCCAAAGTGGGGTACTGTATTGAAAGCCTTGGCAAGGTGGAGACAGGCTGTGTGCACTGTCTTACCCACATCCATGGCTTTGATGACATTCTCAAAGAAGTCTAGCAGGTTCAATAAGCAAGATCTATCCTTAATGATGCCAAACTGGGTTGGCTCCAGCACTTGGAGGTCACCTATGTCCTTGTTGATAAGGTCCTTGATAACTGTTTCCATGACCTTGCAGATGAGGCTGGTTAGACTTACAGGTCTTTAGTTCCCATGGTCAGTTGATGGCCCACCGTTTTGCAGGGGATTACTGTTGCTGTTCTCCATTCTGCAGGCACACAGCCAGTTCTCAAGTTATGATTAAACAGAATGCCAAGTGGGACCGCTAGGTCTTGTTTTAGATTGTTTAGTAAACAACCTGGGATATTATCTGGTCCCACTGAGGCCATGTTTTTGGCTTTGGCGAGTGCAGAGATGACCTGTTCTCTACAGATACTTGGCAGAGGACTAGTGTCAGGCATGCTTTGGGATGGGGGGTAAAGCTTGAATTATCCTCCAATGTAGTATGAGTGATCCCATCTACAACCAGTTTGGCACATGACTGAGCATTCCCTTTTACACTTTGGCCATTAAAGAATGCCTTATGATTATCCTTGCCTAGGGACATGATTTTAGTTTTGTAATTTGTTTAGAAGACTTTACAAGATTTCTGACTTTCTAGTTTAGGCTTAAGAGGGAATTGTTCCTCTGCAGAGTGATATCCCCCTTGCTTGTGGACAACAGTTTCTTCCTCTTGTTATACAATCTGTTTATATTTGAAGTCCACCATGGTGGCTTATTTTTAGAGGAAGACCTGGTTTTGATCAAGTCAGGCACAGCAGAGTTTATGCGGTCACTTAAGTGTTTGTGCAGGACATTTGTGTACATTTCTGCATAGTGATCATTGATGTCTGAGATTGCGGGTGGTATGAAGCTTTTTATACAACCTCTTAATTGGCTGTAGTTCGCTTTGGTAAAGTTTTTTTTAAAATTTTGTTCATGTGAGGGTGTCAGTTCCTGAAGTTACTTCAAATGAGATTGATTTGTGGTCTGACCTGACCAGAGAAGGCATCACGCATGGAGAAGTACAGTGACCCCACCCCCATGCTGGTGAGTACTATGTCCAGAAACATTACAGCCTCTAGTGGGAGTGCAGACTATCTGTTCAGAGCATCTGTGTTAAAGTCCAGGAACCTCTGGATGAGCGTGATGTTCATCATGTTTCACTGCTGCAGTCATTACACTTCGGTTATCCTGCTGGCAGGCGACCCGCAATTGGCCCGAGTTCCAAAGTCTTGGTCCGGTGTCGGTTGCTGTCGCCTCTTCCCTGACGTCAGTGTGCCAGGGGTATAAAAGTTGCAACCGACGCCATTTTCTCCAGTCTTTCTTGCCGCGTGGTGCCCGAAGCAAAAGCAGTTCGCAAGTGCTGGTCAGCCGACTCCTGAGATTTTCAAAATTGAGTTTCAGAACCGAAGTCTTCAATAAAGCTAAGTATCCCGTTGGGGAAACTTTTTCTTGCTCCAGACCGATGTTAGTAAAAGTTAATAATTGTATTTCTTGTGGGAAGCAAATATCTCATAAGGACTTTCACTCTTACTGTATTCCTTGCCTAGGACCTGACCACGACGTTACTAGTTGTCGGTTTTGTGCTAGATTCAATAAACGCACTATTAAACGTCGGTTTGATTTTGCTTTACATTATTTTGGCCGAAGATTTAATTACATAATGCCGTCGGAACAACAGATGACCAGAATTTATAAAAAACGCAAAGACAAAGAAAAGGACAGGCATCTGAGGTCCAAAACCGACGACGAAGCCTCTTCTAGGCCAGTTGCCGGTTCACCGGTTCTCAGTGAGGCACTTTCGCAGCCCCTGACACCCGCTACCTCAGAGCCACAGGCCGTAACAGACAGCCACGTGGAGACACAGAGGCCTGTGGAAACTCAAAGTATTGGGCCTACGGAAACTATACCCTCAGATGGGTCCGGAGCCGCTGAGCAGGCATCGGCTTCTGAGGGTGTTTTCAGACCTTCACAGCTTACAATTAAGCCCACTACAGCAGCAAAGGCAAAGTCAAAAACACCATTAAAGACAAGGAAAAGTACAGTTTTGTACCTACCATAAATGTAGATGTTCGAGTGCTAATACAGCTGCAGTCATAACAGATGGGTTCTCCTGCCGTCAGGCGGGTCCTCGGTCAGCCGAATTCCAAAGTCTAGGTCCGGCGTCGGTTGGCGTCGCTTCTTCCCTGACGTCAGTGCGCCAGGGGTATAAAAGAACCAGCCAACGCCATTTTCTTCAGTTTTTCTTGCCCCAGATGTCAGGTGCCCCCAGAAGGAAGGCAATACATAAATTTGTGTAATAAAGCAATGCAATATAATAAAAATACAGTAGTTACAAGCAAATACACCATAAAAGAATACCCCAATCAGGTTGTATGAGGAGGTGTTAGCCAATAGGCCTGTTCCAAGAGGGGAAGGAGGGAGGGAAACCTGGACTGCAGCTGTATTAGCACTCGAACATCTACATTTATGGTAGGTACAAAACTGTACTATGTTCATCGTGCATACAGCTGCAGTCATAACAGATGGGTAGAATCCCAAAGCTAAGAAAGGGGTGGTAGGCACTAGGTGGAACTAGGAGGAGCCAGAATGCCCTGCAAGACTGCAGTGGCAAAGCCTGCTCTAGTTTTGGAGTATAATGGTAGGTGGTAGTGCTTGGAGAAGGTATGTACAGAACTCCAAGTGGCTGCTTCCAAAATATCTTTGGTAGGAACTACTCTGAGGAAAGCTGCAGAGGTAGCTGTGGCCATTGTGGAGTGAGTTCTGATGCCTGCAGGTACAGTTTTACCATGAAAAGAGTAACAAAAGCGTATGCAGTGGGCTATCCATTTTGAGATTGTCTGTTTGGAAATTGGCTTCCCTTGAGCTCCCATAGCATAGGACACAAAGAGCTGTTCTGATTTTCTGAAAGGCTTTGTTCTGTCCAAATAATAATGCAGCTGTCTGTGGATGTCCAAGGAATGTAGTAGTCTCTCCCCTTTGTTTTGAGGATTAAGGTAAAAGGTAGGTAAGTGTATAGCCTGATTCAAAGCTACCCTGGATACCACCTTTGGCATAAAGGACGGGTTGGTTCGTAAGGAAACTCTGTCCTGATGGAAGATGATAAAAGGCTGCACAGCCATGAGGGCTTGTAGTTCCGATACCCTATGAGCTGAGGTGATAGCCAGAAGGAAAGCTGTTTTCCAGGACAAATATTGCAAATCTGTTGAGGCAGCTGGCTCAAAAGGAGGCAAGGTCAGCTTTTCTAGAATGAAATTGAGATCCCAAGCAGGTATTGGTTGTTTCCTTGGGGGTTTTATATTTTTTTCCCCTCTGAGGAACTGTCTTAAGAGGGGGTGAGAGAATAAAGGTGGATCAGTGTTGTATTCTGCAGAAATGGCTGAGGCATGGATTTTGATGGAGGAGAATGAAAGTCCACTGCTTAGCAGCTCAGCTAGATACTGTAATATTTGAGGTAAATTCAGTTTTCCAGGATTCTGGCCCTTTTTCTCATTCCAGGCACAAAACCGTTTCCATTTTGCAGAGTAAGCTTTTCTAGTAGACGGCCTTCTGGCCTCCAAAATGACATCCTGCAGCTCCTTGGAGAGTAGGGTCTGTTGTGATGTTAAGGAATCTTCCATGCGGCCAGATTGAGTGTTTTCAGCTGACTGTGAAGAGTTTTGAAGCTGTGCTGAGTTAGAAGAAGAGGCATTAGAGGTAGGGTCCATGGAGGGGAATGCGTCAGGCTCCTCAGGAGTGGGTACCAGTGCTGTCTTGGCCAGTCTGGAGCAATGAGAATCATCTTTGGTCTGTCTGCTCTGGTTTTTAATGGAACTTTGGGCAGCAGAGGAAGAGGTGAAAAGGCATATACTGTCATTGTTGTCCAACTGAAAGAGAGAGAGCATCCACTCTCCAGGCCTGTGGATGGAAAGTCCTTGAACAGAATTTTGGCAATTGGTGATTTTTGTGGGAAGCAAAGAGATCTATGTCTGGCCTTCCCCATGCTTGAATTATCTCTGTAAAAACTTGAGGATGCAACTTCCATTCGTGTGGTTGCCTGCCAGCGTGTTTGCCTTGCCTGGCAAGTACTGTGCTTGAAGTTCGATTTGTAATTCCAGGGCCATGTTCCAAAGTGACATGGCCAGTCTGCATAGGGGGTATGAATGGGTTCCTCCCTGTTTGTTTATGTAGCACATTACCGTTGTGTTGTCTGTCCTTATCAATAGTTGACCTGGATGCAGAAGGTCTTTGAAAGCTATAATAGCATTTATTACTGCTAGCATTTCCTTTTGATTGATGTGAAGGTGCTTTTCTTTTTGGGACCATTTGCCCTGAATGCACCGATCTGCCATGTGCGCCCCCCAGGCGTAGTCCGAGGTGTCTGTTGTGATGACTTGATTTGCTTGAGGCTTGCAGAATGGGAGACCTGTGTTTGTCTGGCATGCTTGAGCCCACCACAGAAATTCCTTTTGAAGACATGGTTAGTGGTATTATTGTTTCCAAACTGTGGCTGTGTTAAGACCATAGGTTTTTCAGGTACCATTGAAGTTTCCTCATATGCAGCTTTGCACACGGGATTAGTAGGATGCAAGATGCCATGAATCCCAGAGCCTGCAGGATTTTCCTTGCAGTCAGCCTGGTGAAATTTGCTAGTTTTCTGAAGTATTGAGCTAGTTGCCCCTGCTTCTCTGGCGTGAGGTAGGCCATCTGGGTGTTTGTGTCCAAGTTGGCACCCAGGAAAATTATTTTCTGAGAGGGTATTAGCCTTGATTTATTTTTGTTGACTGTGTATCCCAGAGAATTCAACAACATTATTACAAAAGCCAGATGTTTCAGAAGTATGTGCTTGCTGTCCGCTTGGATCAGGCAGTCGTCCAAATATGGGTATATTTGTATCCCTTGAAGTCTGCAGTAGGCAATTACTGATGCCAGGCATTTCGTGAATACTCTGGGCGCAGTAGATAAGCCAAAGGGCAACGCAGAGAATTGATAATGGGTTGAACCTGCAAGAAATCTGAGATATCTCCTGCAATTTTGTCTGATTGGGACATGCAGGTATGCCTCCTTGAGGTCCAATGTTACCAGCCAAGACTCCTTGCCCAGCATGGGAAGAAGCTGCTGTAATGTGAGCATTTTGAATTTTGGTACGAGTAAAAAATGTGTTTAGGATGGATAGGTCCAAAATAGGTCTCCAATCTTTTCCCTTCCTTGGTACCAGGAATAGTCTGGAATAAAGACCTTGACCTTGTTCGTGCGTAGGTACCTCTTGAATAGCTTTCATGTCCATGAGATCTGAAATTTGTCTTTGTGCCTCTGCCCTTTGATTGTGTGGCAGGTTTGGCATGCCTCTCATTTTTGGAAGGGTGTGAAAATGGAATCTGTAGCCTCTGTGTATAATGTCCAGGATCCATTTGTCTTTTGTGACATGCCAATTTTTTGAAGATAATGCCAGTTTTCCGCCTACAGTTGCTGCCATTTGAGCCTTGCTTGGCATGCAAAGGTGGAAGTCATTGGGCTTGCTTTCTGAATGGCTGCGAACTATCCTCACCACCTCTTTGTGTAGGAGCTTGCCATTGTCTGCCCCTAAATGATCCTTGAGATTGCCCTCCGCCCCTCGGGCGCCTGTATCTACCTCTTTGGGGTCTGTCCGTGGCTGGAAAGGACCAATTTCTGGAAGGCCAATTTCTACTGAAACGTGGAGGTTGTACCTGTAGAAAATCTTTCACTGTTTGTATTGATTTAGCCTTTTCCTCCATTTTCTTTAATACCGCCTCAGCTTTAACACCAAATAATACATCCTTTTGAAGAGGGGCATCTAGTAATTTAGCTTTGACATGATCTGGTAAGGTTTGCTCCTTGAGCCAGGCATGTCTACGTATGACTGATCCTGTAACAGCAGCTCTACATGAGGCCTCTACAGCATCAAAACCACATTGCAAGGTATGTTTACCCACTTGTTCTGCACTATGCATCAAATCCTGCAACTCCTTCAAGTCTGGTTGTTCAGGTTGTGACATTTTGCTTCTCAGCTGTGATAACAGAAACTGTTGGTACTTTAGCATATGGAACTGGCAGTTTAATGCCCTCATGGTTAAGGTGGCCGAGGTGTATACCCTTTTTCCCCACCTTTCTAAGGATCTGGAATCTCTCTCGGAAGGTAATGGGTTTTTAGCAGTGGAGGCCTTAATTCCCTTGGGGCCCTGTGAGATAGTTTCTGGGTCAGCCGCATGGCTTTTGTATAAAAATTGGTGTGAGTCAGGAACTCGGTAGTACCTGTCAGGCTTGACTGGGGCTGGAGGTAAAGAATCCGGGTTAAGGCAGGCCTCTGAGTACACATCATCTAGTATGTCTAAGACAGGAGGTATAGCCAGAGGCCTGTGCTGAGGTAGCAACAGAAAATCCCTAAGCCTTTTCTTGGAATCCGAGTACTCTTGGCCTTCCCAGTGGAAGTGTTCCCTTAAGGTATGTAAGGTTTCCCCAAATGAGTAATCCTCTTGGGGGGGGGGGGAGACAGAGGGGATGGACTCCTCAGCATCAGAATCTTCAAAAGGGGAGTAAGAATGTTCCTGTTCATCAGAGTACTCTGAAATAATGGAGGCCTGGTCAGAGGAGGGGGATTCTTCCTCCACTCTGGGCCTTTTGTCCAGGGGGGGATGAGAACCCCTGATAAGAGAAATCAAATCCCCAGCCATTTTAAGCATCTGTTTTTTAGGCATGGGGCCTGGAGAAGGGCCCTGTGGAGCTCGTCTCTTAGAATGCATGGCTGCTTTAGACTTAGTGAAAGCCTTGATAGAAAAAGAAGAGGAAGGTCTGAAGACACCTTGAGAGGAGGCAAACCTGTCTACATTTTGAGATTCACCACCAAGAGTGGCTTCGGTATCTGTAGTCGGAGTGTGGGCCGAGGAGCCTGCGACCTCGGGCACAGATGACACCACCAATGAAGTGTCGTCAGTAGGCAGGGGCTGCGTAGGCGCCTCGCTGAGAACAGGACCACCTGTAGTCGGCTTTGGTGTGGTGTTGCTAGAGGCCGCGGACCTCGTGTGTCGGTCCTTATCTTTGCGTTTTTTAGACAAAACTAGCGTCGGAGTTTCCGACGACATAATATAGTTACATTTTTTGCCAAAATAGTGCTGGGCGAACTCCGCCCGACGCTTAATGGTGCGTTTGTTGAATGTAGCACAAAAACGACAGACCGAGACGTCGTGGTCTGGGCCTAAGCAAGGAATGCAGAGGGAATGAAAATCCTTATGCGGTATTTGCTTCCCACAAGAAATACAATTATTAACTTTGTCTGACATCGGACTGAGGCAAGAAAAGTTTCCCCAACGGGGTACTTAGCTTTAAAGAAGACTTCGGTTGCAAAATTTTCGTAATTTCAGGAGCTGGCTGACCGGCACTTGCGAACTGCTTCTGCTTCGGGCACCGCGCGGCAAGAAAGACTGAAGAAAATGGCATCGGCTGGTTCTTTTATACCCCTGGCGCACTGACGTCAGGGAAGAAGCGACTACAACCGACGCCGGACCTAGACTTTGGAATTCGGTCGACCGAGGACCTGCCTGATGGCAGGAGAACCCATCTGTTATGACTGCAGCTGTATGCACGATGAACATCAAGTACAGCATTCTCCAGAACAGTCATCCATGCCAAAGAAACAGATGCTTAAAATGGCCGAAGACCTAATTACTTTAATCAGAGGTTCCCATCCCCCTCCTGACAAAAGGCCTTGGCAAGACACTGATTATGATTCCTCTGACCAGGTTTCCATTTCCTCGGATTCCTCTTCTGATCAGGGGTATTCTCTCCCTCCCTATGAGGACTCTGATGCAGAAGAGTCCATACCTTCAGCCTCTCCGCCTGAAGATTATTCTTTTGGGGAAACCCTGCACACCATGAGGGAGCATTTCCATTGGGAGAGCCAGGATTATTCAGAATCCAAGAAAAGGCTCAGAGACTTCCTTTTATTGCCTCAGCACAGGCCCCTGGCTATCCCCCCTGTGCTTGATATTGTTGATGATGTTTTTTCTGAATCCAGTCTGTCTCCTGATTCTTTACCCCCTGCACCACAGTCAAGCCAGACAGGTACTACAGGGTCCCTGACACTCATAAATTTCTTTACAAAAACCCGGCTGCAGACCCAGAAATAATTTCTCAGGGTCCTAAAGGGGTTAAGGCTTCCACTGCTAAAAATCCTGTCCCCTCGGATAGGGATTCCAGAGCTCTGGACAGATGGGGGAAAAAGTTTACACCTCTGCTACTTTAGCTATAAGAGCTTTAAACTGTCAGTTTCACATGCTTAAATATCAACAGTAGTACCTCATGTCATTGTTAAAACAGAAAATGGTTTCAAATACAGAAATTCCTGACAGTAAGGAAATGCAGGATTTATTGTTTGCAGTTGAACAAGTGGGAAAGCATACTCTGCAATGTGGTTTTGATTCATTAGAGGCTTCTTGCAGAGCCGCAGTTACAGGCTCTGTTATTCGAAGACATGCTTGGTTGAAAGAACAAAGTTTACCTGACCATGTTAAAGTAAAATTATTGGATGCTTCATTACAGCATGATACTTTGTTTGGTGTTAAGGCAGAAGAGATGTTAAAGAAAATGGAGGATAAAGCAAAGTCAATGAGACAATGAAAGATTTCTTACAAGTTCAACCACCTAGATTTAGCAGAAACTGGCCTTCAAAAAATTGGTCCTTTCCAGTGTCAGACAGGTCACAAAAAGGCAGATACAGACGCCCAAGAGGCAGATCTCAGCCCCAAGGCTCATACAGACCTAAACAATGGGGTGCTTCAGCCCCCAAACGAGGGGAAGACAAATCACAACCTTATAGGAAACGGTCCCAATGACTTCCCTCTGCAAATGCCAAGCACTTACCTTTTGACAGCACCCCTAGGGGGAAAGCTAGCACTTTTGTCAAAAAATTGGCACATGATCACCCAGGACCAATGGGTGCTGAATATTGTTTCTCAGGGTTACAGGTTCCACTTCCACACGCTTCCAAAACCAAAAGGTATGCCAGACCTGCCACAAAACCAATGGGCAGAGACACAAAAACAGATTGCTTCTCTTATGGACATGGGAGCTATTCAAAAAGTTCCACAGCAAGAACAGGGACAAGGATTTTACTCAAGACTTTTCTTAGTACCCAGAAAGGACAAAGCCTGGAGACCAATACTGGACCTGTCAATCCTAAATACTTTCCTGGATGTTCCAAAATTCAAAATGTTAACACTACAGCAACTTCTGCCTATGCTGGGCAAGAAGGCTTGGCTAGTTACTTTGGACCTCAAGGAGGCATACATGCATGTCCCAATCAGACAATCTTGCAGAACTGTTTTTTTTCTGATTACTGCATTTATTTTTAAATCTGCACTTAAAGTTACATTTAGTCGAATTTAATCGAAAGTTTGCTTGTTTGTTTGTTTAATTTAACTGTGGAGGCTGCCCACTAAAGTGTGCTAGCCTGTGTAACTAATTTATCACTGTGTCTGCATTTTCTGTGTATTTCTACAAAAAAAACAAAAAAATAATCCTTGTTTTCCCGCCCTTCTCAACTAGTTTAGACCAGTATACAGGCATTGCTGTATTCTGGGCTGTGGTGTGGTTCCTGTGTTGTCCATTACCTTACTTGGATAGAAGGAAGTTTCTTTGCTCACCAGTGGGAGTGGGGAGCCTTAAGCAGCCTACCTGTCCTTGGGGGAAATGACCTCAGCACAAGAAGCTGTAGTAATTGGTTGTTTGGGACCATTCCTAGCTCTTTTGTAGTTCACTGCTTAAAATCCGCCTCTGGGCGTTTTTTTCTGGCTATACTGCTCAGACAAGCTCCACGTGGGTTTACAGAGTGGTCCTAGCAGCAAGGAACTCGAAAAAGCAACTACCTTCTGGATTTAAGTATATTTGCTTTTTTTCACTGGCAATAGCTTCTGTTGCTTACTTTAAACTAGCCTGAACTGTTTTTTTCTGATTACTGCATTTATTTTCAAATCTGCACTTAAAGTTACATTTAGTCAAATTTAATCGAAAGTTTGCTTGTTTGTTTAATTTAACTGTGGAGGCTGCCCACTAAAGTGTGCTAGCCTGTGTAACTAATTTATCAGTGTCTCTGCATTTTCTGTGTATTTCTAAAAAAAAAAACAAAAAAACAAAAAAATAATCCTTGTTTTCCCGCCTTTCTCAACTAGTTTAGACCAGTATACAGGCATTGCTGTATTCTGGGCTGTGGTGTAGTTCCTGTGTTGTCCATTACCTTACTTGGATAGAAGGAAGTTTCTTTGCTCACCAGTGGGAGTGGGGAGCCTTGAGCAGTCTACCTGTCCTTGGGGGAAGTGACCTCAGCACAAGAAGCTGTAGTAATTGGTTGTTTAGGACCATTCCTAGCTCTTTTGTAGTTCACTGCTTAAAATCCGCCTTTGCACAGCTTTGTGCGGACGTGCGCATAGCGCAGTGCCGGTTAAACAAGGTTAAACTTTTTCTGGCTCCGCCAAGTCTGCTGTTCAATTTTTCCCTTAGAACTGTTCTACTTGCAATCTAAACAGCCTATACTCTATCTGAAAAGCTCAGCACTTGCTCCTAAAGCATTTTTATACAGGTAAAGCACTCTTAAACAAAAGAAAGTACTTCATTCACCTAAATTCTGTTGAGTACACATCTCTCTATAGGTCCTTTCTGACTCAGTTACACAGCAATCTTTTTCACTATTTCTAGCATGTCGAAGGGTCAGTTGCTGGCGTCCTCTCCTGTTCAGCTGGTGAATCTGGGAATCTTGAGGCAATGTTACAATTGCCTCATGTACACAGACAACCCTCTCCTCCTCCCAACAAATACAAATATATGCGAGAGATGCAACTATATAGCCAAACTGGAGGCTGAGCTCTCTCAATTCAGTACTGGCAAGACCAGTCAGGAGGAGAAGGTAACCACGCACACCACAAACCCAGTCTCACATAGAACTATCACAACAGCAAACCAAACACATAAACACACAAAAACATACTTGGAGGCACTGATTAAAAATCTACCAAAACAACAGAGGCCTCCAAAGCAGACACCCAAGCAACCACCACCTCAAGACATAGCACATGCAACACATAGTTCACAAAGTCAGTGTGCTAAACAGTCACAGCCCTTAAGGCCAAACAACATGCCAGACACACTTGTAATAGGTGACTCCATAGTCAGACACACTGACGTCCCACTCACCAGACTGAACAAGGAAAAGGTCACAGTAAGCTGCCTGTCGGGAGCTAGAATCCGCCACATAACACAAGCACTCAGGTCACTCCACAGCAAGTACAAATATGACTCAGTCATTGTACATGCCGGTGTGAACGACCTGAGACGATACCTCCATGGACTACATGAAAAGAGACATAGAGGAGCTCTCTGATTATGTAGCCCAGGCGGTATGACCCTGACCCTGAGCAGCATCTTACCCTCACCAAGAATGATGCCACAGTACAAAGACAAAATGATCAGTTTTAACAATTGGCTTAATTACTGGTGTCATTCTAAGGGGATCCAATGTCTGTCTGCTTGGGATGACATGCTTGACAAGCCACGCTGCTTCACAAGGGATGGCTTGCACCTGTCACCCCTGGGCTTCCGGATATTGGCCAAGGCTCTTGCCACCCCATAGTGCCTTTTAGGCAAGGCTCAAATGACAAACCTACCTCCCTAGAAAACACAAGTGGAAAAAACTAAGGGTAATGCTGCTCAATGCCAGAAGTCTAAACCTCAAGATGCACGCCCTCGAAGCCCTCCTCAGTATGGAGTACATCGATGTCTGTGCGGTGACTGAAACCTGGTTCAAGGCTCCTGAGAGCACCCCAGCACTATCAGGTTTTACCTCATATCATGCTTTCCGCCCCAAAACTTGGACGAACCACAAAAGGAGGGGAGTATCCATTTTCATCAAAGATACCCACACCTCCAGGTTAGTGGCAACGCACGAAGCATCGGAGACTATCCAGGTGCAACTAACCATAGGCAAAACTGCCTTACAGTTTGTAGCATGCTACAGACCACCCTCTCAAACTCAGGAACCCCACACAGCCTTCCTGAAGACACTGGAGAGTATGAATGTCTCTCCAAATACCATCATTTTGGGAGACTTCAACTACCCAAACATAGACTGGGAACATTACTCAAGCCCCAACACCCTAGCCCAAAGGTTCCTAGAATTCATAAACTCAAATGCAATGGAACAACTAGTCACCATTCCCACAAGAGGAGACAATATACTAGACCTGATCATCACAAACATGGGGACAAAATGCTCCACACCGGAAGTATATCCCTCTTTGGTAAGATCAGACCATAAATTAATCTCACTGGAAATCCACATCCCGCCCCCACCCCTGCACAAAAGACCACAGTGAAGAACTTCTCAAAAGCAAACTTCACACTTCTTAAGACTGAAGTGGTATCCTTCAAGGCCCCTGGGCCAGTGGAAACCACAACCCACACTGCTGAATCCTTTGCAAATGCCTTCTATGGGCACCTTCAAGAATGCATGGATCATGCAATCCCAAATAAAACCAAGACCCATTCCCCCAAAGGCAGGCGCCCGGTCTGGTGGACCCCAGCCATAAACAAACTTTACAACAGGAGGAGGAAGCTACTACATGATAGAGCAAAATTCCTAAAAGGGAAGGCGTCTCTGATCAGTACTAGCAAAAAACTACGATCACTCATAAAATCATCCAAGGCCAACTTTGAGAGAAAAATCAAAAGACACAAAAGACAATCACAAGGCCTTCTTTAGCTATGTTAGAAACCTGGGTGGAAACTCCCAGATATGCTCAGAGTTGGTCCAAAATGACACAAAATACACCGAACCCACTGACATTGCCAACATTCTGGCAGACAGGTTCAGTGCAAATTTCTCCTCCCCCTCCCCCACAAAAGGAGAAATAACTATCCCAGCAGAGTGTAGCCTCCCTAACATCTCAGATGCCCAGGTGAGAGCCGCCCTCTCTAAAGCTAAAAACACAGCATCAATGGGACCGGATGGTGTCCCGGGCTGTGTGCTACATGAACTCCAAGAGGAACTAAACCCACACATAAGGCTGCTGTTTAATCTAAGCCTTACTACAGGATACGTACCCAAAGAGTGGCGTACGGCAACAGTGGTCCCACTTCACAAAGGCGGTGCTTCTACGGACCCTGGAAATTACCGCCCCATAAGCTTGACGAGCCTGGTCTGCAAAGCTATGGAGAGGATCATTATGGAACTCATAAACAAAGACATTGGGGACCTACAGACATTGGATCCTACCCAATTTGGCTTTGTCAAGGGCAGATCCTGCCTTTTGAACTTGGTCGACTTTTTTGAAACAGTCACTAAGGTCATCGATGAGGGTAAGGCAGTTCACACAGCCTACCTTGACCTTGCAAAAGCCTTTGACACAATACCCCACTCGGGCATCATAGACAAACTCACCAGCTTAAATGTAAACCCATATGTCACAAGACGGGTTGCAAACTGGCTCAAGGACAGAACCCACAGGGTCAGAGTTGCTGGAGCTATGTCAGACTCTAAGCCAGTCACAAGCGGTGTCCCACAGGGCTCAGTCCTGGGACCCCTCTTGTTCGGCATTTATTTTTCCGAGGTACAGGCAAACATAGGAGGATTGTGGCTGACAAAGTTCGCAGATGACTGCAAACTGGGTGCCATAATTGATACTCCAGTGGACACAAACATCCTTCAGAGAGGCCTCATAGAAATGGATAATTGGTGCCAGAGCCATGGCCTTAAGCTGAACGCCAAAAAATGTATAGTCATACCCTTTGGGAAAAACAAGGTACCGACAAATTACCACATAGGCGGTAATCCATTAAGTACGGAAGAGGTAATCAGGGACCTAGGGACCCAGGTTGACAGTAACCTCTCATTTGACACTCACATTGCCAAAGTGGTTAGGAAGACCTTCTATACTGCCCACCTTATCATGAAGGGTTTCACATCTAGATCAAGAGAGGTCATTGTGCCCTGTACTCTTCTCTTATCAGGCCAATGATTGAGTACAATGCCCCATTTGGGATGTATCTCACCCGACACCTGCAGCAGTTGGAAAGACCCCAAAAGTTCCTCACCAAGAGGATAAAGGGTCTTAAACATATGTCATATGCCGCCCGACTGAAAAAACTCCAGCTCTATTCAGTCGCATACCGCCTACTCAGAGGTGATCTGTGCCTGACGTACAAGGCCATGTCCAATCCTGAATTAATGGACATGCTCCACCTCAGAAAATCCAAATCCATCAGAGCCACGAGAACAAGTGACTTAAACCTCAACACAGAAATAAATAGGACGTGCTGGAGGGACAGATTCATAACCCAGAGGCTCCCCACACTCTGGAACAGAATCCCAGTCCATGTTAGGCAGAGCCCCTCACTGACTCTATTCAAGAGAAATCTCGACGAATGGATGGGAGATCGTAGGTTTACCCCGGGGGTCATCTCTGTGTCACTACTAGACAGAGGCATAGTAAACTAAACCCTAAAAGGGCGTAGTATTCTCATCCTAAGGGGTGGTGTAAGCCACATACACTCTGGCTAGGCTTATAAATGCCTTAGGGCAGATAGCCTAGTACGAACCTATGAATTCCTCAGATTCATAGCAGGCTCAATGCATTACCAATTCTCTGCACTGCCCTTTGGCTTATCTACTGCGCCCAGGGTCTTCACAAAATGGCTGGCACCAGTAATTGCATTTTGCAGACAAAAAGGAATTCAAATATATCCCTACTTGGACGACTGCCTTATTCAAGCAGAGATCAAGGACATTCTTCTAAAGCATCTGGCGTTTGTAAAAAGATTGCTAATTTGCCTAGGGTACACAGTAAACAAAAAGAAATCAAAACTAGTGCCCTCTCAAGAGATAATATTCCTGGGTGCAAGCTTATCTCACGCCAGACAAACAAAGGCAACTGACTCATTACTTTCAAATGATGGCAACAAAAACCCAGCTCCCTGCAAGAAAAATTCTGCAGGCCCTGGGCTTCATGGCATCCTGCATTCTACTAATTCCATATGCAAAACTGCATATGAGGAAACTACAATGGTATCTAAAAAGTGTTTGGACTCCGCATTGTCACAGCCTGGAGACAATCATAACTTTAATTCCCTGCCTACAACAGGACTTTCGATGGTGGTCCCAGGCCTGTCACCACAACAAGGGACAGCCTTTCACCTAACCCACAGCCAGGCAGACAATAACAACGGATGCATCGGATTATGCCTGGGGGGGCACATATGGCAGGAAAATGTATTCAGGGCACGTGGCCCAAGGAACAAATGCATCTTCACATCAATCAAAAAGAGATGCTATCAATCAAAAAGAGATGCTAGCTGTACAGAATGCCCTGACAGCTTTCAAGGACCTAATACATCTAGGGCAACTATTAATAACTATTAATAAAGATGGACAATACCACAGTTATGTGGTACATAAGCAAGGGGGCACACATTCCTACCCCCTATGCAGACAAGCCATGACTTTGTGGAACACAGCACTGACCTATCAAGTACATCTGCAGGCACAATTCCTGCCAGGAACTAAAAATACACTGGCAGATGAACTAAGCAGAAATCTCATGGATCCTCACGAATGGAAGCTAAATCCACAAGTGTTCAGCATGATAACGAGGAAATGGGGATGCCCAGACATAGATCTTTTTGCCTCCTCTCACAATTACCAAATACAGAAATTTTGCACAAGAACTTATCACTCTCAAGCATGGAAAGTGGATGCTCTATCATTCAGCTGGAAAGGCCTGACAGTCTATGCCTTCCCTCCGATGCCTCTTCTCACCAAGGTGCTACTAAAAGTCAGACAACAAAGGCCAAAAATGATCCTGATTGCACCAGACTGGCCACGCCAGCACTGGTACCCAATCCAAAAGAGTTTGTCTCAAGGCCCAGCTTGGCTTCTACCTCAAATTCCTCATCTTCTGACACAACAAAATCGGATTCTGCACAGTCAACTCAGAACCTTAAACCTGGCAGCATGGCAGATAATGTAGCCACTCAGACTGCACCTCTCTCTAAAGCTGTTATGGATGTCATTTTAGAAGCCAGGAGGCCCAGCACTAGGAAATCTTATGCAGAAAAATGGAAGAGATTCTGCGCTTGGAACCAGGCACAAGGGCTCGAACCACTTGTTCCTAATATACCTCAGATTTTACAATACCTAACTGAGATGCTGGACAAAGGCTTATCTTTCTCATCTATTAAAATCCATGCCTCTGCCATTTCAGCTCATTACAATACGGAACCTCCTATTTTTTCACATCCTCTACTACGACAGTACCTCAGAGGGGCAAAAAATATAAGACCCCCAAGGAGAGCACCAGTACCTACTTGGGGCCTCAATTTTGTTTTTAGAAAAACTCACACTGCCTCCTTTTGAACCAGCCAGCACAGCTGATCTAAAATTCTTGTCATGGAAAACTGCTCTGCACCTAGCAATAACTTCAGCAAGAAGAGTCTCAGAGTTACAGGCATTAATGGCTGTGGAACATTTCCTCATTTTTCATCAGGACAGGGTTTCTCTTAGGACAAACCCAACATTCATGCCAAAAATGGTCTCCAATGTGGCCTTAAACCAAACCATTAATTTACCTACTTTTTACCCAAATCCCCAGAATAGAGGGGAGAGACTTCTGCATGCTTTGGATATACACAGACAGCTACTATTCTACTTGGACAAAACAAAAGCTTTCAAAAAATTGAGCAACTGTTTGTAGCATATGCTGCAGGATCACAAGGAAAGCCTATTACAAAGCAGACAATCTCGAAATGGATAGGACACTGCATCCGCTTCTGTTATGCACAACATGGCAAATCAGTGCCTAAGGGCATTAGGCCTCATTCTACCAGAGCAGCAGCCACTTCAGCAGCTTTCCTCAGAGGAGTACCTACCAAAAACATTTTAGAAGCTGCAACCTGGAGCTCAGTGCACTTTCACCAAGCACTACCACTTACCTCTCTACTCTAAATCCAGAGCAGGCTTTGCCACTGCAGTTCTGCAGGGCTTGTTAGCCTCTCCAAATCCAATTTAGACCCAGCCACCCAACCTCAGCTTTGGGATTGTACCCAAGTGTAATGACTGCAACAGTGAAACACGATGAACATAGTACAGTTGTGTACCTACCATAAATGTAGATGTTCGAGTGTATTCACTGTTGCAGTCCAGGTTACCCACCCACCATCCCCCTTTTTCATTGCTGGGACTTTTCTGTACTTCTCATCTCTATACTACCTATGTGGTGTATTTGCTTGTAGATGAAGGAAATGTTTATAGTAATATATGCATGTTTTTTGGCATAATTTTATCTTTCCAGCCTTCCTATCTGTGGGCACCTGACATCTGGGGCAAGAAAAACTGAAGAAAATGGCGTTGGTTGCAACTTTTATACCCCTGGCGCACTGACGTCAGGGAAGACACGACAGCAACAGACACCGGACCAAGACTTTGGAACTCGGGCCGACTGCGGGTCGCCTGCCAGCAGGATAACCCAAGTGTAATGACTGCAACAGTGAATACACTCGAACATCTACATTTATGGTAGGTACACAACTGTACTTTTTTGCTTGTGTATGTCCCCCATCTATGGAAGGATAGTAAGATGTCCCACGATTAAGGTGTTGGGCTGTATGGCGAGGGGATTCCTGGTTCATGGTGGGGGATCTACAGCTAGCAATGATGTGGCATGGTACTTTCCAGACAGTTAACTGGACATGGAGTAGTTTGAGACAGTCATGCTGTTTGACCAGTCTCCAAGTGTATTTGGTTTTAATGAAAATGGATACACCACCACCTCCCCCCTCATGCTCATTTTCAGGTCTGAATGTGTGGAAGGCACTGGACAGCCAGGGTGCGCTTAGTGGCCTTGAACCATGTCTCGGTAACTGCACAGATGTCAGCATTCTCCAAGGTGAGGAGTGCTTCCAGGAAGTGCAGTTTCATGTTTAAACTCCTAGCATTAAGCAGCACGACCCTGAGGGTTTTTCAAACACCTTTATTGAATTATCACTTGTAACACAGACGAATTTACATTCATATAAAAGTAATGAAACTATATTAACATAACATTATACTTGTATATTGCTATACATCATATAACCTAAGCAATATTCAATTCCTGCCTTTTTTTAAACAAGAAACATCTTTATTAAACCATCAAAAGGGTTGGGAGGGTGGCCTAATGGTTAAGGTGTTTGCCTTACAAACACAAGGTTCAGGGTTTGAGTCTCACAAGGGATAATTGGCTAGGCTTAAAATGGCTCGCAAGGGCAGTTAGCTTAATACTAATCTATGAACTTTCTACACAATCATACATTTATATATATATATATATATATATATATATATATATATATATATATATATGAAAACAAACCACACTGACACAATCCTAATCTTAAGCATTTTACATCACAAACCATACTGACACACTCCCAGTTGCAAATATTACACATCACTTCTAATCTACCCAGTCTTTCTCACTCAAACATTATACAGCTCATTTAAGTCCTACTGTCTGTTTAGACTTCATTCCTCCCTTGTATGTGTTGTTCCCACAATTCCCATTTTTTTTCCTATGAAGTTTGCTCCTACCTTTTTCTAAAGATCTCAATTACAGTTGTTTTATCTGTTACTATAGTCACTACTTCCAATACAGTTGGCTTAGATTTTGATTTCCATTTTCTAGTAAGTGCTGTTTTGGCAGCCACCATTATTAGACACAGCAAGGCCTTACCATGTCTAGGCAATTCCGATTCTGTATCACAGCTCAGAAAAATTCATCTCTCTCGTCAGACCAATCTGCCCACCCAGCATCTCCGACAGTGCAGCCTGCAGGGAATCCTTGAAGTCCGCCAACTCAAGTGTACTCCCAGAAAATATGTTCCCAATTACCTCTTTCTTCCCCTTCACACCTCCAACATTTACTGTCTGCCTGAGGGAAAATTCTCTGGAGTCTACTTGGGGTATAAAAATATCTATGTAAACATTTCCAGACAAAAATCCTAAATCTAGATTTTGTTGTATATCTGGAAGATATATATATATATATATATATATATATATATATATATACGTATATATATATATATATATATATATATATATATATATATATATATATATATATATATATATATATATATATATATATATATATCTCCTCCCATTGTTTCTTTGTGAATTGTTTACCCCATATCACTTCCCAATATATATATATATATATATATATATATATATATATATATATCCTCCCATTGTTTCTTTGTGAATTGTTTACCCCATATCACTTCCCAATCCTTTCGAACCTCCTGTGAATGACTCTTATAGTTATCATGCAATATTTTATATGCTCTACTAATTATTCCTTTTTTAATGGCAGCTTCTGTTCTAGATTCTATTAAAAGTCCTTTCATTTAGGACCCTCCTATTTCCTTCTCTTTGCTTATACTCTGACATCAAACCCTGACACGGAAGGCAATCTCTAACCTACAGTCCAAATAAATTCTTGGCGTCTTCCCATTCAATCATCTTTCCCTCTCTAGTTATTTGCTCCCAATACCTTTGGTTCCTTTGCCAGTTTTCTCCAATAAATTCTGGCCCCATCTTGTCTATTGTCTGTTTCAGTCATCCCTATCAGCAGAATTTCCTTTCTCCATTCCAGTGTTGGTTTAGTTTTTAGAATACTTTCTGCTACTTAATGGATAATTTTCCTTAAAGGTCTGGATCCAAAATCCCAGTCTCTCCTTGTTTCTTGAGCTTCCCCCATGTTTCATCATCTCTTTCCACTTTGAATTATAGTTTTCTGATTGTGCTATGTATAAGAGCCTTAACTGTGTAGCTCTGAAATACCCCTTCAAATTAGGTAATCCTAATCCACCCTGTTCTACTGAAAGAATCATCTTATCCCAGTTGATTCTTGCAGTCTTCCCCTCCCAGATAAAGTCCTTCACCCCTTTATTAACTGCTAACCACAACTTCTCCTCTGGTTGATAAAAATATGCCTGATTTGTGTACAAGATTAAAGAAAATAAAAACATTTTAAGTGCTAGTATCTTACTATCCATATGTCTCTTCCCACATATCCTTAGCTGCCACACTAGAATCAATTTTAATCCGTACTCCTAAGTATTTAATTTTATCATGTCCCTATATATATATATATATATATATATATATATATATATATATATACATACATATATATATATATATATACATATATATATATATATATATATATATACATATATATATATATATATATATATATATATATATATATATATATGGGTATTCCTGAACCAGTCCATGTGTGGGTACATAATTTACCGCTATTGCCTTTGTTTTAGCTTAATTAAATTTGGATCCTAAAAAGATCTGAAACCATCTCAAAATGTTCCACAACGCTGTAATATCTTTTTCTGGTTTTGTCAGGTACAAAATAATATCTGCCAATAAAGCCAGCTTTTGTTGACTACCATACCAATTATATCCATGAATTTCTGAGTTCTTTACTTTCTTTGCCAATGTTTCTAAATATAATGCAAATAATAGAGAGGAAAGAGGACATCCCTGCCTAGTTCCTCTGCTCAAGCAGAAATTATCATAGAGGACCCACCCACATTAATTCTTGCCTCCGATCTCTCATATATTCTCCTAATCAACCTTATAATTTTTTCAGGAAATGCAATTGCTTCCATTGCCCTGCTCATAAAGTCAAAGCTTACTCTGTAAAATGCTTTCTCTGCATCAAGACCCACCAACAACAATGGTACTTTCTTACATTCTGCTTCCCTCTGGATCATCAGTGTTCTGTTAATGTTGTCAAAAATTTGCATCCCCTCCACAAAACCACCCTATCTATTTTGGCATTATTTTGGTCATTCTTTTAACCAATACAGACATGAGCACTTTATAATCATGGTTTAGTATTGAAACTGGCCTGTATGAGGCTGGATCTGATGGATCCTTACCCTCTTTAGGTATTAAGCTACCACTGCTTTCTTCCAGGATGGTGGTACTTCTCCTCCTCTTGAGATACTGTTAAACAAAACCTTCCAGAGCTATCAGTATTTTCCTCCTAGATTTCAAACTTGCACAGGAATACAGAATAGTTGTTTAAGAACTTACCATAACAATAGATGTCCTTCTCTTCTCTGTTGCAATATTCTTACATAACACATTTGGTCTCCCCTTTGCCTTAATTCCACAGGAATTACCTTGCAAAAAGTACAGTTGTGTACACTTACCATAAATGTAGATTTTCGAGTGTATTCACTGTTGCAGTCATTACATTTGGGTTATCTGCCTGCAGGTAGCCCTCAGCCAGCCTGAACATCAAAGTCTTTGACTCCTGCGTCGGATGCTCTCTCTTCTTCTGTGACGTCAGGTAGTCAGGGGTATAAAACATGCAGCCGATGCCATTACATCAGTTTTTCTTGCCCCCGATGTCAGGTGCCCCATAATGGAAAGCAACTGTATGTTAGGTTACACCTCCAACAAAAAGCAAATACACCAGAAAGCTGAAATACACTAAACAAGAAGACAAGTATAGCCAAAAGAAGTCAGGGGCTGGAGGGAGGGTTACCAGGACTGCGACAGTGAATACACTCAAACATCTACATTTATGGTAAGTGTACACAACTGTACTATGTTCCTCGTGTTTCACTGTTGCAGTCATTACATTTGGGTTGATTCCCAAAGCTAAGGAAAGGAGGAGGAAGTTAGAGAGCATTAGCACCAGCTATTAAGCTCTGCAAAACTGCAGTGGCAAAACCAGCTCTGGATTTAGAAAAAATAGGCATGTGGTAATGCTTGGTGAAGGTATGTACAGAGCTCCAGGTAGCAGCTTCTAGGATGTCCCAGGTAGGGACACCTCTGAGAAAGGCTGTAGAGGTAGATGCAGCCCTGCTGGAATGTGATCTTATCCCCTGTGGGGTAGGTTTTCCAAGGTGCTTATAGAAGAAATTAATGCAATGGGCTATCCACTTAGAAATGGTTTGCTTTGAAATGACCTTCCCATCTGGCCCTGCAGCAAAGCCAACTAGCAGCTGTTCAGAATTTTTGAGGGGCTTAGTCCTGTCCAAATAAAATCTAAGTTGCCTGTGCACGTCCAAAAAGTGCAGTATTCATTCTCCTTTGTTTTGTGGATTTGGGAAAAAAGCAGGCAAATGAATGGACTGATTAAGGGCCACACTAGACACCATATTGGGCATAAAGGAAGGATTGGTCCTGAGGGATACCCTGTCTGCATGGAAGATGATGAATGGCTCCACTGCCATGAGGGCCTGTAATTCAGACACTCTTCTTTCTGAAGTGATGGCTAGGAGGAAGGTTGTTTTCCAAGAAAGGAATTTCAACTCTGCAATTGCAGCTGGCTCAAAAGGAGGTAGAGTGAGTTTTTCCAATACAAAGTTAAAATCCCATGCTGGAGTAGGGGCTCTCCTGGGTGTTCTTAATTTTTTGGCCCCTCTGAGGAATTGTTTTAGCAGGGGATGAGAGAAGGGTGGTTCAGTATTATAATGAGCTGAAATGGTAGAGGCATGAATTTTAATTAACGAGAAGGAAAGGCCCTTGTGGAGCATCTCTGTTAAGTACTGAAGAATATGCAGTAAGCTGGGCACCGTTATGCCCATCCTCTGAGTCTGGCTCCAGGAACAGTATCTTTTCCACTTTTCAGCATAGGATTTTCTAGTACTAGGCCTCCTTGCCTCCAGAATGACATCTAGAACCTGCTTACTGAGGGATGTTATTGGAGAGCTCAAAGAATTAGCCAGGCTGCAAGGTTCAGGGTTTGAAGTTGAGGGTGCAGAATCTGGCCCTCCTGCTGGGACAGCAGGGAAGGGGTCTGAGGTAGGTGCCATGGTTCCAGCAGTAACATGCTGCGCAAGAGGGGGTACACGAGTGTTGGAGTGGCCAGTCTGGTGCAATCAGTATTGTCCTTTAGCAGAACTTTCGAGAGGAGAGGCAGAGGGGGAAAGGCATAAACTGAGAGGCTTTCCCAGGTGAAGGACAGGGCATCCACTTTCCAAGCTTGACTGGGGAAGTCCTTGTGCAGAATTTGTCCAATTGGTAGTTCTGAGGGGAGGCAAACAGGTCTATCACTGGATTCCCCCACTTGTTTCTCAAAAGTCTGAATATCTTTGGCTCCAGTTTCCACTAGTGTGGGTCCATGAGATTTCTGCTTAGGTCATCTGCCAGTGAATTTACCTTGCCTGGCAGGAATTGAGCTTGTAGGTGCACTTGGTAGCTAAATGCTGTGTTCCACAGAGCCATGGCTAGTCTGCAGAGGGGGTAAAAATGGGTACCCCCCTGCTTGTTTATGTACCACATAACAGTGGTGTTGTCCATCTTTACCATTAATTGTCCTGGAAGAATGTGGTCCTTGAAGGCTGGCAGGGAATTCTGTACAGCCAACATTTCTTTTTGATTGATATGCAGGTGCATCTGACTCTGGTTCCATTTGCCCTGAATGCACTGCCCTGCCAAGTGAGCACCCCATGCATTTCCTGTTGCGTCTGTTGTTAGGGTTTGGGCGGCAGGGGGTAGAGTGAATGGGAGCCCCTTGTTGTGGAAGCAGGCCTCTGCCCACCAAAGGAACTCTGTCTTGATGCAAAGAAGGATAGGAATCATTGATTACAGGTGCTGAGTATGTTGACACCATAGGCTTTTTATATACCATTGTAGTTTCCTCATATGCAGTCTTGCATATGGAATTAGTAGAATGCAAGAGGCCAAGAACCCCAGGGCTTGCAGGATTTTTCTTGCAGACAGCTGGGTCTTTGTGGTCAGTAGCCTGAAGTAGGCTGTCACATAAACTTGTTTCTCTGGCCTGAGGTAAGCCATCTGGGAAGTTGTGTTCAAGTTTGCTCCAAGGAATACAATTTGTTGGCAGGGTACTAGATGAGATTTCAATTTGTTTATAGTGTACCCCAGTGAGGTTAGAAGTTTCTTTACAAATGCCAGATGTTTTAGCAGCATGTCCTGGCTTTCTGCCTGAATTAGACAATCGTCCAGGTACGGGTATATTTGAATATTTCTTTGCCTGCAAAATGCAAAGACTGGAGCTAGACACTTTGTGAATACCCTGGGCCCAGTAGATAAGCCAAAGGGAAATGCAGAGAACTGATAGTGCATGGTGCCTGCTCTGAAGCGTAGGTATTTCCTGCAAGATTCCCTTATTGGAATGTGCAGGTAAGCTTCCTTTAAGTCTAAGGTCGTCAGCCAGGCATCATGGCCTAGCATAGGAAGCAGCTGTTGAAGTGTTAGCATTTTGAATTTTGGGATTACCAAAAAGGTGTTTAGAATAGAGAGGTCCAGGATAGGACGCCAGGAGCTGTTATTTCTGGGTACCAGGAAAAGTCTTGAGTAAAAACCTTGTCCCCTTTCTTCTGCTGGGACAAGTTGAATAGCCCCGATACTTAGAAGCGAGATAACCTGCTGTTGAGCCTCCACCCACTGATTTGGGGGTAGGTCAGGCCAACCGTTTGGGGTTGGTAAAGTGTGGAAGTGGAATCTGTATCCTTGGAAAACTATATTTAAAACCCATTTGTCCTGGGTAATGAGTTCCCAGTTTTTTGCATGCAGGGCGATCTTTCCCCCTAAGGGAGTAGGCAGTTGAGCAGGGCTTGGAAGGTTTAAGGTTAAGTCATTGTGACATTTTTCCATAGGGGGTGTCTTACTACTTCCAGCTTTGGAAGTGAGAGCCCCCCACTGCTTAGGCCTGCGAGTACCTTGAGACTGTAGCCTAGGTGGTCTGCTGTTCCTGGGTTTGGACTGAGAAGGCCTGGAAGAGACAGGAAAAAAACAATTCTTAGAAGGCCAATGCCTGCTAAATCTAGGAGGATGTACTTGCAGGAAATATTTAACAGTTTGCATAGATTTAGCTTTTTCCTCCATCTTAAGGACTACTTCTGCTTTGTTGCCAAACAGGTGGCCTTGGTTTAAGGGAGCATCCAGTAATTTGGCTTTAACATGATCTGGCAAATTTTGCTCCTTAAGCCAAGCAAGCCAAGCAAGTACAGACCCAGTGACAGCAGCCCTGCAAGATGCTTCTAAAGAGTCAAAACCACATTGCAAGGTATGTTTACCAACTTGTTCAGCAGAATGCATTAAATCCTGTAATTTTTTATTTTCAGCACAGTCAGGAATCAACATCATTTTCTGTTTAAGTAGTCCCATAATATGCTGCTGATACTTTAACATATGAAACTGGCAGTTTAAGGCCCTAATGGCCAAAGTAGCAGAAGTCTATACCTTCTTACCCCATCTGTCCAAGGCCCTGGAATCTCTATCAGAGTGGGTAGGGTTTTTGGCAGTAGTAGCCTTAATGCCTTTAGGTCCTTGGGAAATGGTCTCTGGGTCCGCAGTAGGATTCTTGAAGAGGAACTTGTGAAAGTCAGGTACTCTGTAATACCTGTCAGGCTTCCTGGGAGCTGGAGGTAAAGTGTCTGGGGCCAGGCTAGATTCCAAGAAGGCATCATCTACAATGTCCAGGGCAGGAGGGATAGCTAAAGGCCTGTGTTGAGGGAGGAGTAAGAATTCCCTAAGCCTCTTTTTGGAGTCAGAGTAATCCTGGCTTTCCCAATGGAAATGCTCCCTAAGAGTGTGCAAGGTTTCACCAAAAGAAAAATCTTCTGGAGGGGAAGCAGAGGGAATGGAATCCTCTGCATCAGAATCCTCATACGAAGATAAGGGCAAATCTTGGTAATCAGAAGAAACATAAATTTCAGAATCCTGATCAGAAGGAAAATCAGTTCTAGGTCTCTTAGAGGGTGAAGGCTGGCTTCCCCTAATTAAAGTAATAAGGTCTTCAGCCATTATTATCATTTGTTTTTTAGGCATATGGGCCTGACCATGCGGTTTGGACGTCGGTTTTCTAGGAGTGGGTTGAGTTTTAGGCCTTGAAGAAGAAGATGGCGCCGGTTTGAAATGCAAGTCAGTAGGCCTGAATGCACCCTCAGAAGCCGGTGCATGCACAGTGGCTCCGGACCCATCCAAGGTAGAGACATACGCAGATTCCATAGTCGAAGAAGCATCTCGCGGCATACCGGACTCAGAATGGGTCTCAGTAGAGGTCTACGAATCTGAAGTAGTGGGTATCAGGGGCTGCAAAAGCTCCTCACTGAGTTCCGGCGAACTGGCGGACTAGCTTAACGGAAGCATCATCGGCATCTTTGGACCTATGCAGTCTGTCTCTATCTTTACATTTTTTCAGAATGTCGGTAGTGAGATGGCTTACCGAAGCCATTTCTGGATAGTTAAACCAAGTACCAAAATAATTTGCTGCAAAAAGAAACAGACAACGAATAGTCCGGGAGTTGAATAAAGCACAAAACCAACAACGAGGGACGTCGTGGTCTGGGCCTAAGCAAGGAATGCAGTACGAATTAAAATCTTTATGAGGTATTTGCTTTCCACAGGTAATACAATTGTTAACTTTTACTGACATTGGTTAAGAGCAAGCAAAAGGATCCCCAATGGGGTACTTAGCTTTTTTAAGACTTCGGTTCTGAAACTCGAAAACGAAAATTTCAGGAGTCGGCCAACTGGCACTTGCGAACTGCTTCTGCTTTGGGCACCACGCGGCAAGAAAGACTGATGTAATGGCGTCGGCTGCATGTTTTATACCCCTGACAACCTGACATCATGGAAGAAAAGACAGCATCCGACGCAGGAATCCAAGACTTTGATATTCAGGCCGGCTGAGGGCTACCTGCAGGCAGATAACACAGATGTAATGACAGCAACAGTGAAACACAAAGATCATCATATAATCCTGGCCCACCAAATAAAACCTCAAAAAGGGTCCAAGAAAACTCTCCAGCTCACTAAGCAGCCCTTTCCTGATAGGATGGGATCCTCCTATTGACTCATCAGGCAATCTGGGAACCCTCCCCCTCTCCCTGTGCCTTACACTTTCCCTTCCATCCTATGAACTCATCACTCAAGACTCCTGGGTCCTAAGCATTATAAAAAGGGGATACTTCAAGATCTGGCACACTGTGCACCCCTTCAGGGGTATCCCCAACCACCAAAAGAGCAGGAACCTATTTTTCCCCCCAAAAAAAGAACTAGGCACAATTCAACCTGTGCACCCAGCTCAAGAGGGAAAAGATTTTTACTCACGCTTATTCCTAGTTTCCAGGAAGGAAGGTCCTTGGAGACCCATGTTAGACCTCTCCTATCTCAATGACTTCCTAATAGTTGCCTCCTTCAAAATGCTTACTCTCCAAACACACTTCCCTTTCATCCTCCCTTGGGCATTCTTAGCATCCACAGACATCAAGGATGCTTACTTCCATATCCCCATACACCCAAGACACAAAGAAATTCCTACACTTCTCTGTGGGATCCTCGCATCTTCAATTCTCGGCTTTGCCTTTTGGACTTTCCACTGCTCCGAGAGTCTTCACAAAATGCCTGGCATTTTGCAGACTCCATGGCATCCAAATCTTCCCCCACCTAGACAACCTTTTGATTCAAGCCAAATCACAGGATGTACCATCCTCAGACTTTCTTTGCCACCAGTCCAAACTCCGATTGTCAGTATGAATGCTCGTTCGTCTGCTGGTTACAAAACCGTTTTTAGATAAGTGCCCCACTGGGTTTTTTTTATTTTCTTTATCTTTGTTTTGCCTTGTTCTGGTTGTTGGCTTCATGTCATCCAGAAAGGGGAAATGCCAGTGCAAGAGACAGAGTACCCATAAAGATAGTCATCAGCAGTGTTTGTTTTGCTTAGGTGCTTCCTATGACCATATGTCTTTATAGACTTGTCAAGCTTTCATCCCTAAGACTTTTCATAGTCAGCTTTCTTCCCTAGCTACTTACTTAGAAAACCAATGACTTAAACTGTTGACTAAAGACAATATGGAAGGATCTTCCCTGGCCAGAGGATCAGGTGTCCGTGAAGAAAAAGATCAAGGAAGCTCGGTCGACTCTTCAGATGTACTGTGCCTTCACCGGATGTCTCTCTCAAGGCTGGTGATCATCCAGTTTCCTTCTCAGATCCCTCTGCAGCAACTGCTTCAGAGGCCAGCATGGATCTGACTTCACACACATCTCTTGAGGCCTTGCAGACATCCACTTCGGATGTACATGGAGAACTGCGGCTGATAATTACTCAAGGGCCTAGTGGTGTTCCTCAGATATTAGTGAGGGAAGAGGTTACAACTACAATAAGAGTGTGTCGTCAGGGGTCAGAGCTTCCTAAATTGTTTAAGGCTGATGTCGCATTTAAAAAGAAGCAAAAAACGAAACACATTTCGCCTGTTTCTAAGGATCCACAGAGTGAGTGGCAAAACTTCACTCAAGGCCTGTTGAATGCCCTTACGGCTCTACAGCCTCCACAGGGGAATTCTTTTCCTACTTTTCCTTGGTATTCTACCCCTCTTAAGAGGCCTAGGGAGCAGGATTCCTCTGACGATGCACATTCTGATGAAGAGTCCCTGACTTATTCTTCTCAGATTCCTTCTCCCCTAGACTATGGCTCTGAGGAAGAAGGGTCCATCAGTCCTGACTCTCTCTATGAGGAGATTTCTTTTGGTGACATGATTTCCAGAATGGTGGAGTTTTTCAAATGGGACTGTGTTCAGGTGTATGATATTCAAAAGAGTATTATGAGCTTCTGCAGATGGAGTCTCCTAAACCCTTTGCTGTTTCTCCTGTTCTTGCTGCCTTGTTGGATACTTTGTCCACTGCTTCTCAGATTCCTGATTCCCAACCACCAGCTCCTAAAAAACCTTACAGGTTTTTATAAAGTGCCCGATGACTGCAAGTTTTTGGATAAGTGACCCTCTGTTGACCCTTCAATGGTATCATTGCTTCAGATAAGTCCTCCAAATTGTTGCCTTCTTCTAAGTTGCTTCCCTCTGATAAGGACAGCAAAACCATGGAGAGGCTAGGTAAAAATGCATATACTTCTGCTACCCTAGGCCTTTAGAGCTGTGAACTGACACACATGACCAGATATGTTTTGGGTTGCTCTTTCCTTGCTAAGGATGTCCTCCCAAGTTGTTTGCCATTCCATTAAATGCAGCTATGATGCTGCTGATGCTTCATCTAGGGCTGCTGCTTTTGAATATGTTTTGAGGAGGTATTCCTGGCTCAGACTTTAGCCTTTGCTTGATGATATCACTGCTAAACTAATAGATCTTCTTCTGGATAAGTAGTAGTTTGGTGCTACTACTGCACAGTTGTATAAGGATTTGAAGCATATTTTTGTTTAATCTGTCCCCATGTTTTAGAGGAATTACCCTAACAAGTCTGGCTTTGTTTGTAGAAAGCCTCCCCCCAAAGGTAAAAAGGACAGTAGAAGGGCTCCCCCTGCTAAGGCTACCCAACCTCTTTCTACTCAGAAGTCTCCTTTTCTTGACAAACCTGCTGCTTATCCTAGACCTGTTTTTCTCAGTCACATTCGTCTTTCTCTGTGTCTTTCCCCGTCCCTTCCTATTTGGTTAAAAATCACCCAAGACTCCTGTATTATTTCCATAATTTGCTAGGGTTATTACACAGTTTGGATATCTCTTCCACCTTTTTGGGCATTCCTCAACTTCCTCAGGAAAAACTGCCCTTTTTTCCACAGGCGCTTTAAGGCCTGTGTGACAGCCCCTCTTTACCTCGGGCCAGTAATCAAGGAGCCTCAATCCTCACCACTGATACCGGTAAGAAGCAGTCACTAAAAAACAGGAATGGGCTTGCACAGTATTTGTACTGCACCTCACTGCATCAAACAATTTCCTCCAACAACACACAGGGAACACACTCCACTGGGACTGGATTCTGTCTCATCAGATCCCAAACAAGATCCAGCTTGGAGCACTGTCTCTCAGTTTCAAGTACCTGGCACACACACACTTGAATATCTGATTTACACACACACACACACACCTGGGAAAGGTTGAGACATACTCACCAGCAGCCGTGTCCCCTCTCTCCAGACTACAAGGTAGATTGCTGCCACCAGCCAGATACTCTAAGGCTCTTACAAAGAGTAACCAATTATACTGTATCAAATTAATATTGATATAAACAGTAGTGTGAGATCAAAGCAGTAAGGCTTACTTGGGTAGCCACATTGTCACTAGAATAAGCACAAGTACTCTTCAAGATGTTAAAAGTATTTTCTAAATAATCAGCCACAATGAAAAGGTATAAAAATATTTAATAATGGATAAAAAAAATAGAAAACAGGACAATACTTAATATTTAGTTACAATAAACAGAGTTTTCAGTCACAGGGAATGTAAAAGTAACACAGTTGGATAGAATCTCACAGATGCAGGAAACAGAGAAAACAATACTAATCTCAATGCATTATTCCTAGCTGAACTAAAGAGAAACTATCCCTAGTTAACCCACTTAATATAGTAAAGCAAGATGTGCTGCTGAGATGTTTACTTCCAGAAGGCAAAATGAGATACTGCAAGCTGACTGAACTGATTCAACAACTAAACTACTGAACTGTGACAACTGACATAGCTCTTTTATATCAGGTTCCAAAGAAAAACAAAAAACAAACTGCTGCTGCCAGAATTCCAGCCTTCCTTCAGCTTGTTATAGAATGACATCACATCTAGTCACCTGGCACAATTCACCTTCAGAACTCTGTTAAGATACTGTTGCACCATTTTTAACATAAGGAACTGTTACACATACATTTTTAATACAAGCATCTGTACAAATCAATGCGACAGTCAAATGACATAAGATTATTTTACAAAATGTCAGCCAGCCATGGTGGCATATGCTACACACGCACTGTTCCACCCACTTCTCCTGGTACAGCTGGCAATACCTCACAATGTCATAGCCTGCTGGCTCAGGAACAATTAAAGAAGTTCCAAATTCTCAGAGGGAGAAGGGGTTTTACTCCAGAATGTTCTTGGTCAAAGAATGCACCTGGAGACCCACTCTGGTGTGACCCTGGAAAAACATTGCTTGAGAGGAATGGGTCAGTCTAGGAACACATTAAGATATACCCTGTCTTGAGAATCCATCTGCGTCGACATTGCTGTAATCTGGACTGGCTAGCATGGGGGGGGGGGGTCCTCCGAAAGCCTCTTTAAGCTTTTGGAATGCCTGCTCGCAAGCTGGGGTCCACATTACCTTATCTGGCCTGTTTTTCCTTGTCAGGTTTGCAAGGGGAGCAGCTATTGTACTACAATTAGGAACAAACTTTCTATAGTACCCCACTGTCCCCAAGGATGCCCTCAATTGCTTTTTTTTTAAATAACAGAGCAGGCCATGCCTGAATAGCTTCCACCATAGCAGGTTCTGGCCTCAT
Organism: Protopterus annectens; assembly: GCF_019279795.1. Classification (NCBI taxonomy): domain Eukaryota; kingdom Metazoa; phylum Chordata; order Ceratodontiformes; family Protopteridae; genus Protopterus; species Protopterus annectens. Next base: position 930,523,056 of record NC_056747.1, on the reverse strand, counting down.
CTTACCGCTCTCCACTCTATGTCCCAGGTAAGAGACCTCTGCCATACCTACTTGACACTTACTGGACTTAATGGTCAACCTTGCCCCTTGCAATCTTCCTAGGACCTCCCTGACATGCTGAGGCTTCATTATGTTAACATAGTACAATTCGTGCCCCTGCCTTCTGCCAAGCAGGTTTATCATATAATTAACGTCACTGACATTCTTTACCACTTCCAAGGGTCCCTCCCAGGCTGCCTGCAGCTTACTGTGCCTAACAGAAATGAGCACCATAACCTGCTGTGGCACTTTATACTCTCGGGCATCAGCATTCCTGTCATACCAGACCTTCTTCTGCTGTTGGGTCCTCCCAGGATCTCCTGGGCCAAGCCCATGAGCTCCCTAAAACCTTGTCCTGAGGTTTAGGACATATGCCACAACAGATTCCTTGTGGAATTCACACTTACCCTCCCACTCATCACAAATCAAATGTAAAGGCCCCCCCTCACCCTACGCCCATACAGTAACTCAAATGGTGAAAAACTTGTGGATTCCTGGGGTTCCCCTTTGCATGCAAACAGTAGATGGAGCAAATATTTGTCTCAATCTCTCCTCAACTGGTCTGCAAACACCCATAGAATGGTCTGTAATGTAGAGTTTAACCTCTCCACAAGACCATTAGCCTGAGGATGGTAGGGGGTAGTCTTTAGGTGCTTCACCCCACAACGCTTCCACAGACAAGCCAGTCAGGTCTGACATAAAACTGGCACTGTCAACTCACAGTCTGTATTTCTCTCGAGAAACCTACCCTGCTGAAAATCTCTAACAAAGCGTTTGCCACCTTCTCTGCCTCGATGTAGGACGCAGCCAATGCTTCAGGGCATAATCTACTATCACCATGATATACTTCTTCCCTGTGGAACTTGGGGTACTCGTAGGCCCCACAACATCCACAGCTACCCTCTGACAAGGCCTCAATCACAGGCAAAGGCATCAATGGAGCTTTGAATTTGTCTAATGCCTTGCCTACCTTTTGGCGCTGCTCACAGGTCCTGCAGTACCCTACTAACATCCCTTGCAACCCCAAGCCAATAAAAAAATTCTGCATAATACAACTCTTGGTATGCTTTATACCCATACGACCTGCAAAAGGAATGTCATGGGCTATGGCTACAGTGTGCCAGATGGTAGGTATTGGGCACTACCAACTGAGGCATTGCCTCACCCTGTAGCCCTCCCCTCAGGGGTCCACTCTCTGTACAGTAACCCTTTGTTCCAGTATGCATCCTACCCTTTTCCTTGATCATCAGGTGCCGCTTTAGCTACCTCCCTAAAGCCTTGTAAGGTTGGATCCAAAAGTTAAGCCTGTCTCAACTCTTTGTAACTCCTCCTAGCTCCCCCCCTTCCACAGGGCATCTAATATCTTCTGACAGCGGTGTCTCACTAACAACCTGGGTACTACCAGTCACCTCTGTCCTTGCAGTCAACCCTGTCCATAGGAACATCAGTACCTACCAGAAGCTGTGGTTCACTTTCAGGCTCCGTCCTACACAGTAGCTCCCTCCCTGAAATAACCACATCAACAACCCCAGCTTCAGACATGGGGTCTGTCTTGGTCTCCCCCAGGCTACTAGACCTACCTCTAAGCATGACTGTGTGTAACTGCATGCACACAAGGTACTCCATCATCATCATCAGCAGCAGCAGCCCCCTTTTTCCCATTTTTTTTTCTACATGGGGTCAGGGTATTGTGTTAACTGTTAACTCTCGAATCGGTGCCACACTCCTGCCTTCTTCAACATTCATGCCTGATGGTTGCAGATCTTCTTTCACACAATCCATCCTTCTTTGCTGGACATCCTCACTTCCTCTTATCTTGTTCCAGTCTGTCCCAAATCTACCTCACCAGACTGTCTTCTGCTTTTCTACACATGTGCCCAAACCACAATAATCTGTTATATTTAATCTTTTCTGCAAGTGGAGCTACTTTGGCTTCTGCTTTTATGTCCTCATTTCTTCATCTGTCCCACAGTGTGCATCCTACCGCCTTTCCCAGGTACTTCATTTCCATCACCTCTAGCTTCTACAACTGATTTACCTTTACTGCCCAGGTTTCTGTACCATACAGTAGTACTGGTCACACCACTGTCTTGTACACCTTACTTGTCAGCTTCTTTGGCATTCTTCTGTTATAGACTACACTGGATACTCTACGCCAGTTGGCTGCAGCCCCTCTGATTCTAGCTATGACCTCTTTATTCAGACTACCCTTTTCCTCAACCACTCCTCCCTGATACTTGAAACTATTTACCTGTTCCACTATCTTCCCTTCTATCTCTATTCTCAGCTTCATCTGATTTCCCCAATTTACTGCCATTACTACCATCTTATCTCTGCTTAGTTTCATCCCATGTCCCTCCAGATTTGCATTCCATTCTCCTATCCTTTGCAGAAGTTCTAGCTCAGAGTTTGCCTGTAATACCACATCGTCTGCATACAGCAGCTTTGTTGATCTGTCCCCTCCAACCTGTTTGCTAAAGTAGCCCATCACCAGTATGAACAGCAGTAGGCTCACAGCTGAACTGTTGTGTACACCCACTTTCACTGCGAACCCCTCTGTGAGGCTGAACCCTGTTCGTACTTGAGTCACTGGGTCCTTGTACATAGCCTGCACTAAATATACCAATGTTTCTGGGACTTCAAACCACCACTGTACTGCCCAGATCAGCTTTCTTGGGACCTTGTCATATGCTTTCTCCATGTCTAGGAATGCCCAGGTGGACTCTCTCCTCATCTCTAGCTTCTTGTCAAGTATTTGTCTCAATGCAAACATCAGGTCAATTGTGCTGCATCCTGATCTAAAGCCGAACTGCTCATCTTCCATTCTACTACTATGCGTATCCGTTCATCAATTACCCTCTCCAGAACTTTCATGCAATATGGTAGGCGTTTGATGCCTCTGTAATGCCCACAGTTGTGGATGTCCACTTTGTTCTTGTACACTGGCACAAGTATGCTTATTCTCCAGTCATCTGGGATACGCCTTTCTCTCCACACTGCTATTAGTAGCCTCCGGAGCCATTTCTCCTCTATCGCACCCATCATCCTTACCATATCTGTTGTGACCTCATCTGAGCCTGCTGCTTTCCCTGATTTCATCTTCCTTGGTACTGTTCTTACTTCTTCTAAGGTGGGCTCCTCTTCTCTCATCGTAGGCTGTTTCTGGGGCAGTACAGCTTCTGTTGGGTTTTCTTCATTCAGAAGTTGCTGGAAATACCCCTTCCATCTGCCTTTGATGTCCTGTGGAATGGTAAGCAGGTTGTTGCTGGCATCCCTTATGAAGGGTGTCTGACTATCTTCTTTATCTTTCTGTCTTTCCCTTGCAGCCTGATATAGTTTCTTTGTGTCCCTTACTGAGTCACTTTCCAGAAGCTGGTGGAGTGCCTCCAATGCCCTATTCTTTGCTATTGCACCTTCTTTCTTAGCTTCTTTGTTAGCCAACCAGCAGTCCTTCCTAGCCTGGTCAGTCTTTTCTATATCCCACTTCTTCCTGCACTCCTCCTTTCTTTTGATTACTTCCTGGACTTCTGCATTCCACCACCAGCTTTCCTCGTCTTACTTCCATACTGGGCTCAGCCACATATCTTTTCTATAGTCCTAACGCATTCTGTTTTTAGGTGCTGCCACTCTTCTTCAACTCTACGCATTTCCTCCTCTTCTTGGGGTGCTAGGACCCTGAGTAATTCCTTGAACTGCTGTAATTTCTCTCCAGTCAACTTCCAGGTCTTCAGCCTGGTCTCTGTTGACCTTAGCTTTCTCTGACCACTGCTTGCAGCTGATTGTGGCAACTAATGGTTTATGCTGTGGGCCAACTGTTTCACTGGGTATGACTCTGCAATCATGGATTCTACCCCAGTGCCTTTTCCTTACTAGGAGGAAGTCTTCCTGAGTTGGATGTTGGCTGCTCTTGTATGTGATCTTGTGACCATTTCTCTTTCTGAACCATGTGTTGGCTACTACCAAGCAATTTGCCAAACAGCAGTCTAGAATGGCTTCTCCTTCTTTATTTCTGTTGTCCCACCCATGTGGACCCAGGCAGTCCTCATACCCTGTTCTGTCTGTCCCAATATGTGCATTCAAGTCACCCATTATCAACACCAATTCATGTTGTCCTGCTTTATCTAGTAGGTCTTGCAACTGCTGTCTGAATGCACTCTTTTCCTCACTATCACAACCCTGCTGTGGGGCATAGGCTGAGATTATGAATATTGCCCTATCATTACACTGAAATCTGATCACCATGAGTCTGTCATTAATTCTGATGATATCCCTCACTGCTTTCTGAAGCCTCTCTCTCACCACAATTCCTACACCATTTCTAGCCTGTCCCCAGCTGAGTAGTAGAGTCTAGATCCCAAGCCAAGTGGCTTTGCTGCACTGCCCTTCCATCTCGTCTCTTGGATACATAGGATGTCCAGCCTCCTCCATATCATCATGTTATCCACTTCCAAGCTGAGTCCTGTCAGTGAACCTACATTAAGCGTAGCAATTTGCAGCTCATGTTTGTCAGGTTGGTTGGTTTTATGTCCAGCTTTTATTCAACAGAGCTATCCCAGTTAATCCAGGCTGGGCAACTAGACACCGGCTGGCCAGTAGCTTATTGACCCAGGGCTGCTGGGCTTTATGGTGGGCACACACTGGCCAATAGGGGTACATATACCCCTCCCATCTTTACCAAGGGTCCCTAGCCCACTTACCACCGGTAACTACCTATGCCCATTTTTGGCGACATTAGTCAACATCCCCAAATCACCTAGAGCCATATTTTACACCAAGTGGCTAGCCCTGCCACGGTGCGCAGTCTGTGATCCATGTTCTCCTATCTTGAGGATACTGGCACCACAACAGATGCCCAAAGCGAATGGTCTCTATCACACAAGGTACTACATTATCAAAATAATTTCCTATTAAGACATCTGCAGGGATGTCCTCAAACACACCTACCTGCTTGTTTCCTTTTCCACCCTCCCAGTCAAGGTGAACCCTGGCCAAATGTATGTGGAATGGGGGCCCTCCTAAAGCTCAGACTGGTGTGGACTGCGCAAACAAGTACTGCTACTCTTTTAACAACTGCAGGCTTCAAAATGGTTATGTCAGAGGCTGTCTCTCTCTCTCTTAGCAGTGGCCCATCTTCCATCCACTAAGATAGGACACAAACTCTGGCGATAGTTTGGTACCTCTGTTGTCTCCAGACAACTTACCACTGGCACTCTGTTATTCCCACTTGCTGGCTCCCTCACCTTTTGTTCCCCACCTTGCTTCAGTGGATATTTGTATGCTACATGGCCCCTCTCATTATATTTAAAACATCTAACCCTTAATCCTAGCTGTGTACCTGAACTAGTGGCTTCCCCTGTTACTGGTAGACTCTACTGGAGCAATATAGGCTGCCCACCATGGGCTCTCTCATATCCATGTGCAGCACTGGATATCCCCTTCTTGTACAGTGATGTTCTATTTGCTAAGTAGAGATACCTTTTTCTCCCCACCTCATCTGCAGAGTTACAGTCTGCCAACCAGATTCTCATGTCCTCATGCAAGGAGCTGAGGGGCTTGTTCCCTCAGCAAATGGTCTGCCAGCCTTTCAAAAGTGGTGACCTGACACTCACTCACCCATCTATGAAAGTAAGTGCTTAACTCAGCAATATAATCACATACACTTTCATCTGCCTTGCATCTATGCTCACAAAACATTTTTTCAGTAAGCTTCAGGTGTTAACTGAAAACAGTCTAGCAAACATTGTTTTACTTTTTCATAATTTAAACAATCAGTATCAGACAATTTAGAAATTGCAGTTACAAGCTTTATCATGGAGTAAGGGGGTCAGGAATCATACCCAGAGCTCTTGGTCAACATTAAACTGTTTCCAAACCCTTTTAAATATATGAATAAAACTATTAAAGTCATCCCCCTCTGCAAATTGTGGAAGAAATTTACTGACCTTTATTGCTTCTGGGGCCCGGTTATTCCCTTCCCCATTACCTCCATGATATTGTTGAAAAGTCAGCATCTCCTTCTCATGATGAAACTGCTTCTCCTTTTTTCAGCCTCCAAATATCTGGCCTCCAGTTCATGCTGACACTGCTTCTCCTGTTCTTCAACCTCTACATGCTGCAGTCTCTCTCTGATCTCCTTTTCTTTAGCCTCCAAATGTTTGACCTCCAGGTTCAAGTCTCTATCTCTAGACAGATTTTTAATTCCTCTGAGGAAAAGGTGAACTGTCCCATTTTCAAAGGCTGCACATCCCCATCACCAGGCTGGCTATCTCCCTGGTTGCTGGACCATGTTGTGGCTGTGATTAAGGCTGAAATCATATCTTCTTTAATCAGGTTGGCATGCACCAGTCCTTTGGTTTTGCACACCTTGGCCAACTGGTTCTTTGCCAGCTTGCTATAATCCTCTGCTGACATCTTTGCCTGACTAAATTAACTAATAAAAATAAATAAAACTGTTGTGAAACTGAAACTCTGAATGTTTACCTTGTGGCTTTAAAAGTGCACACACCTTCAGTGACAACTGCTTATAGGCTACCGAAGTTCAATTAATATCCCACTGCTATGACACCAATGTGACAGCCCCTCTTTACCCCAAGGCAGTAATCAGGGAGCCTCAATTCTCATCATTGACACTGGTGAGAGGCAGTCAGTTAAATCCATTCCCATTCTTCACAGTATTTCCAGTGCAGCTCTCTGCAGAAAACCGTTTCCTCCAGAGCACCTAAGGAACACACTCCACTGGGACTGGACTCTCTCTCTCTCTCCATATCCCAAACAAGACCCACCTTAGAGCACTGTGTTCCAGTTCAAGTATCTGACACACACACTTGAATATTTGATTTTTCTCACACACCCTCACACACATCTGAGAAAGGCTGACACAAATTCACCAGCAGTGTCCTCTCTCTCCAGACTACAAGGAAGATTTCTGCCACCAGCCAGATACTCTAAGGCTCTTACAAGGGGTAGCCAATTACACTGTGTCAAATTAATACTGATATAAATGGTAGAGTGTGACTGAAGCAGTAAGGCTTACTGGAGGGGCCACAGTGTCGCTAGAATAAGCTCAAGTACTGTCAAGATGTTAAAAATATTCTCTAAGAGACCAGTCACAACAAAAAGGTATAAAAATATTTAATAATGGATAATAAAACAAGAATACGTAATATTTCAGTTACAATAAACAGAGTTTTCAGTCACAAGAAATATAAAAATAACAGTTGGAGAGAATCTCATAGATGTAGAACAACAAGAAAATACTAAACTAATCTCACTGTATTGCTGTACCACATCCAAGGAACCAACAGCACCTTTTCCAAATAATCTGTTTAATTCCACAGCAATTTTATTATAAAAAGCACAATGAAAAAACTTCACCAGTTGATCTCTCTGTTGAGAGAGATCAACTGGTCAAGTTTTTTCATTGTGCTTTTTATAATCAAATCGCTGTGGAATTAAACAGATTTTTTGGAAAAGGTGTCGCTGGTTTCTTGGATGTGGTACAGCAATTTTTAATCTGAAGTGGTTATAATCTCACTGTATTATTCATAACTGAACTAAAGAGAAACTGTCCCTAGTTAACTCAATATCACAAGGCAAGATGTACTGCTGAGATGTTTACTTCCCAAAGGCAATGAGATCCTACACGCTGACTGAACTGACTCAACAACTGAACTACATTTATGAAATGTGATAACTGACAGATCTTTTATATCAGGTTCCAAAGAAAAATAAAAGCAAACAACAAACTGCTGCGGCCAGAGTTCCATCCTTCAGTTGCTTATAGAATGACATCACATCTAGTCACCTGACTCTGGCACAATTCACCTTCAGAACTATTCTGTTGCAGCATTTTTGACACAAGCAACTGTTACACATACATTTTCAATACAAGCATCTGTACAAATCAATGAGACAGTCATGTGACATAAGATTATTTACAAAACTTGTAAATACTCTTACCCTTGTGTCAACCTATGAAACTTCAGGCAGCCATGCTGGCATATGCCACACATGCACTGTCCAACTTCTCCTGGTACACCTGGTAATACCTCACAATGTCACAGCCTGTTGGCTCAGGGAACAATTCATGAAGTTCCAACTCCTCAAGGCAGAAGGAGTTTTAGTCCAGAATGTTCTTGGTCCCCAGGAAAGAAGGCACCTTGAGACTCATTCTGGGCTTTCTCAGCTAAGCACCTTTTTGAAGTCCCCTTCCTTTTGGATACTGTCCCTTCAATCCTTGTTTCCTCTGCTACTTCCTCAGGCTTTTCTAGTTTCCCTATATCTCAAAGATGCTTATCTATACATTCCCTATTCATAGGTAGATACTAGGCTATCAGCCCTGGGGCCTATATAAGCCTAGCCAAACAGGTTACCTGGCTTTCGCCACCCAAGAAAATTATTTTCCTGTGCCCATGTCAAGCAGTTTTTCATCCCCTTTCAAAAAGTTTTTATATTTCTCTGTTGGCTTCCTGGCATTTTCAGTTCTCTGCTTTGCCCGTTGTCCTCTCTACTGCACCAAGGATCCATGCCTCGCTCATGTGATTGCTTTCAGCAGGTTAAGAGGGATACAGTTTTTTCCTTACGTGGACAACCTGCTAATTCAGGCCTCCTTTCCAGAGATTTTATTTCAGCATCTACGCTTTGCTATTTCTCTCCTGCAAGGCCTGGGGTTAACTGTAAATTTCTAAGGCTCTTTCCTGACTCCTTCTCAGGATCATGTTTTGCTGGGATGCAGGCTCCAGACTGTTCCAATGCTGGTGTCACTGCCTCCTCCCAAGGCTTCAACTCTGATTGCTTTCTTTCAATCCCTTTTTACTCTGGCTTCAACTACAGCCGGAGAGTTTATGAGGGTTCCTGGTTACATAGCTTCCACCATTCCTATGCTCTCACTGGCCAAACTCCAAATGAGAGAGCTCCAGTGATTTCTAAAGTCAGTTTGAATGCAACATTCTCATCCATCCTTTGGATTTTCTAGTTTTTTTTTTCCATGCCTCAAGCTGGGACTTCAGTGGTGGATTCATCAGCTGTCCCTCAACCCAGGGAATCCTTTTCAACCTCCACTCCCCTCTCAGGAACTCTTCACAGATGCCTCGGATGGGGGCCCTCCTTTGGTCCTTTGAAAGTGCAAGGACTGGCCTTTGGTCTCTTCAACAAAAGAAAGACCACATTGATGTCAAAGAGATGAGAGCTCTTTTTCTTCTGGCTTTTCGGGCTTTTCATTCTCTTCTTCTAGGGCCCCTTAAGATTCTCACAGACAATACCACATTGATTTGGTATGCCAATAAGCAAGATGGGGGACAAAGTCTTATCTGCTATGCAAATTAGCCCTACAGGTTTGTGATCTAGCTATGCAGTATTAGGTGACCCTTCAGGCAGTTTACATTCCCTCTGATCAGAACATAGTGGCAGATTCTCTGAGTAGGTCCATAACACAGTCCCATGAGTGGATGCTTCACAGGGATGTGTTTTTGGACATTGTTCATAGGTCAGGTACTCCTCAAGTAGATCTGCCTTCTCTGTGAACAGACAACTTCCTCTATTTTGTACCAGAGTCCCATGCCTTCTGGCCTGGAAGGTGGACGCCCTCTCTTTTTCTTGGAAGAGGATGTTTCTTTATCCCTTTCCCTCCCTTCCTCTCATTCCAATAGTCCTGCTCAAGATAAAACAGGATGCTCCCAAAATCTTGCTGGGGACTCCCTTTTGGCTCAGACAGCATTGGTTCCCTCTTCTTCTGCATTTATCCAAGGGTAATCATCACAAAAGTTACCTCACAGGGTGGACCTACTGACAAAGACAAGGGGCCTCTCACCCATCTCCACCTATCCACTCTTCAACTGACATTGTGGGTGATAGGGTTTTGATTCCCTCCAGACACCTTTTTTATGAGGACAAGCTTTGGGTCCTGCAAGAGTTTTGATACCTTTCTTCTGAGAACATACTCTGGGTCCTGCAAAATAATTCACTACTAGGAAATCTTACTTGCCCAAATGGAAGAGATTTTCTGTTTGGTGTCATGCTGGGTTGACTTGGCATCTTCTTCTGTTAAGACCCACCTATCAGCTATCTCTACTTGATTGCCTTCGACTCCTCCTTTAGCCTCTAGATTTGAGGCCAAAGAGTTTCTTAAAGGCACTCTTCACATTAGGTCTCCCAGGAAGCCTGCCCTCCTTCCTGGGAGCTTAATTTTGTTTTAGAAAAATTGACTCAGGCTCCTTTTGAGCCTGCTGCATCAGCTTCCTTACAGCACTGTTCTTGGAAAGCTGTTCTTTTGGCTCTTACTTCTGCCAGATGGGAGAGGGTGTCCCTTCAAACTAATCCTTCTTTTATGCCCAAGGTGATTAATGAGTTGTCTATTAATTAGTCTATTCATATGCCCACTTTTTAACCTTGTCCGTAGTCTGCTAGTGAGAAGTTTTGTACACCTTGGATTTGCACAGACAACTCAAATATTACTTGGGTACGACTAAAGTTTTTTCATAAATCTGAACAGCTTTTTGTTTCTTTTCATCTTAAGTCCTTAGGTTTGGCTGTTTCCAAGCAAACCATTTTTTTTCTTGGATCTCTAAAGTCATTTCTTTTTGCTATTATTTTCATAGGAAGAACCTACCTTCTTCTGTTAAGGCTCATTTTACTAGGGCTGTGGCTTCTTCTTGTGCTTTTTCAAGGGTTTGAATACTAATTCTATTCTTGCGGCAGCTACCTGGACTTCTGTGCATACCTTTACCAAGCACAATAAGTTGTTGGATGTGATTTCTAGGGCCAGAGCTAGTTTTGCTAGGGCCATTCTCCATTACCTCCTAAAGGACTCTGCTGGCACCTCCTTCTCCCTCTCCTCTTCCTGCACTATTGTATTCTCCCTATCTTAAAGAATACTGCAACAGTGATGTGGAAGGACATAGTACAGTTGTGTAAAATCTTACCATAACAGTAGATATCTTTCTCTTCAATGTTGTAGTGTTCACTACCTCCTTCCTCCCCTGTTCCTTTTTCTTTCTGGAAGTCCTTCTTAGCTACTAGTATCCTTGGACTATCGTGCCTACTGGGGCTTCTCATTTCTGAGGATGGTTGCCTGAACTTCCCCTTTATGCCTTACACCATGCATGGGGAACACATATGTGACATACAGTGAAACCATTACAACCCATAGGCTTTGGTATACTGGCCAGATGTCAGGCTATCCTTGGGAGGGGATCCCTATTGTAAAGAATACTGCAACAGTGAGAGAAAGACATCTACTCTTACGTCAAGATTTTACACAACTGTATTGTCTTACATATCAACAGAAAAATGTCTTTGTAGAGAATAAAAAAAAAAAATTACAGTCATATTTAGAAATGCTACCTAAACATTTAACTCTATATGAATTGCAGGAAGAATCATTTCTGGGCACATTGCAGGTTCTGCGAAGAGCACTTACGGATAACAAAGAATGAAACAATTATAATTTTACAAATTTTAATTGGATAGAACATCTTGAGCAAAGTCTGAAATTTAGGATCCCTATGCAGACGTGCTGAAATGGCTGATAAAATACTCCTGGCCAAAGGAGTAAACAGGCCACAAGACAGTAACACACAAATGTTTGAGAACCAGGGGTAATAACCACAGATAGGGCCCCAGTTATAGGTGAGGCACCAACTAGAAAATCATCTCCACATTCCTGACCACAGGAATGAAAATGCATCTATTTTCCAGGCCTGCTTGCAAGGAGTTCTGGTGCAAAATTTACTTGCTTTGTTTTGAAAGAAAGTGAATAAATCTATTTGAGATGTTCCTCACAACTGGATCCATTCTTAAAATATCCTCCTCATTCAATACCCCTTCCTGAAGATCTGTCCTGGTCCTGCTTAACTTGTCTGCCACTACATTTTGCTCTGACAGTATATGCAAGATGCTTGGAGGGTTATACAATGCTGTAGGGCTAACTCCCAAGTCATCGGAGACAGCTTGCACAGAGGTTAGGACTTGATGTCCCCAGTTTATGTACTAAATCACTGTAGTACTGTCTCTGTAAGCACCTCTAATTATCCCAGGGACCATAGGTAATTTATGGACTCTATAGCATGGATCACAGCCAGCATATCTTCATCTACCCACATAGAAACTGCTCACCATGCAAAAAGTGAGAAGTCTTAATGCCTCCACCAATGCAGATCTTTCTTGATAAACCCAAATCTGAAAATCCCTAAGGAGGAGAATGTTAGGTCCACTTTTTTAAAAAAAAAAAAATTTTTTCATGTATAACTTGGCAAGCAGAAACACAAGCATCACAGAAGCCATGAACCATAGAATCCCAAGATATTTTTTGGCTGTAGTCTCAGACCGATTGGAAAAGATCAGGAAGGCTTCCAGACACAAATTCACTTTTTCCTGTGTTAGAAATGCCTTTAGAGAGACATATTTAGAAGACAACCTAAAAGCATAATCTTGTGTGACAGAGTCAAGGAGGATTTTTGCACATTTATCTGGAAGTCCAGACTGGTAAGGAGTGAAGAAAATGAAAGTTACGCACTTACCATAATGCTAGATCCAGGTTACCTTCTTCCATCTGACTCAACTTGTGAGTTATTGGAGCCAATCAGATCTCGACCAGCAGCTCAGATTTCTTAGCTCAAAAGTTTTGTATCCTCTCCAATATACACTGCCCAAACAATGGAGTCTCCCCAGATCAAGTTAAAACTATATTACAATATACTACAATGGACAATGTCCACACCATACTAAAAAGAAAAAAGGGAGACAGAGGAAAGGGTCCCACAATAGCAGGCTTCGGACAGGTTTGCATAGTCTAACAGAAGCCAACTAAACAGAATGACAAAATGCATATCAGAACAATTTGAAAGGGAGAAGGAGACAGGGTTGGTTGAGACGGACGGAAGAAGACAACACAGGGCTAGTGTTATGGTACATACATAACTTTCATATCTGATGTTTTTTTCCATCTGTCTCAACCTGTAGGACAGAGTTCCATGTAGTTGGTAAGGGTGACATCACGACAGAACTTACCACAAAATGGTGGTGCCAAAGGTAGATCTAGATCATTTTTTTAATGTAGCCTTAGATCTTGACTGACCGTCCAGCTTGTCATAGGTCAATGAAGGTATGAGTGTTAGGCCAAGAGGCCGCTGCAGATATTTGAGGAAGAAAAGGTAGTAGTATTAGTACCTCTGGCTGAATGGGTCTTAGGTTTAGCAGGTCGTGGAATGCCTTTTAAAGAATACACCAAGAAAATATAATCATAAAGCCATTTGGACAAGGTAACCTTGGAAACAGTTTTATTCAACTAGGTGTTAAAAAAAGAATACAAAAAGTTGATTTGATTTTCTGATAATCTTTGTTCTATTAAAGTAAAACCTTAGCTGGTGATAAACATCCAAGCACTGGAGAAGTATTCCCCTTTGTTACTAAAATTTGGGAAGAAAACCACAAAGTGAATTGACTGGTTTAGACTGGACTCAACGGCCACTAAGGAGGAAAGAAGGATTAGTCCACACAGACATTCTACCCTTATGGAAGATAAGATAAAGAGGATTGCAAGATGATGCTTGTAATTCCAAGACCCTCCTTGCAGAGGTTACTGCCATTAAAAAATGGGTTTTCCAAGATAATAACTTCAGATCTACAATAGCAGCAGGTTACAAGGGAACTAGTCAAAGGCTGGAGTAAAACAATGTAAAATGGCCACTAATGGTAACTGTACTTTAACAGTGGAACAACTGAGCCCAGAGTGAAAAAGCTCCTCCAAAAATCTAGAACTGTATCCTAAGGGGCAGAAAAGGGATCTAGTTCTTTGGAAGTAGTCCAAAATACAAAAACAAAAACTTCCATTTGGTAGCATAAATCTTTCTGGTAGAGGGTTTCTGGGAAGAGGAAAGAATATGAATAACTCTCTCTGAAAGTTTGAGATCTCTGGCCATCATTGGAACCAAGACAGACAGGTCAACCTGACGGATTTCAGATTCAGAGGAGCATGACCCAAATGGTGAGAGATTAAATCTGGAGACTGGCCAAGAACTCAAAGTGAGTACATCAGATGAAGCCGCAGAAAGAGGAATCATACTTGTCTTGGCCAGAAGAGAGCTCCAAGGATCACAGTCATTCTGCAACAGCTGCTTTCTGTAGGAACCTTTTTATCAAGGGCATGGGAGGATAGGTGTACAGGAGACCTGGGGGCCAAACATGAACCACAGCATTTTTTTAATGACTGTCCCCTTTGGAAGGATCAGGTAGAAGAAGCTGCTGCATTTGGTGTGAGAGGAGTATGCAAAGAGATCACAGTAGGGTTGACTTCAATGGCTGAACACTTGAGTCACTACTGTCGGGTTGCGGGACCACTTGTAAGTCATAAGAATGCTCCCGCTGAAGATGTCTGCCAGCATTGTAGGATTTCCCTGGGATGTAAATTATTATTATAGGTTCATAGGTTGGTACTAGGCTATCGGTCCTAGGGCCTATACAAGCCTAGCCATAACAGTTCCCTGGCTACTTCTTCCCAGGAAATTTACTTCCCTGGTGCCCTGTCTAGCAGGGCGACTGACGTGATCCCCGGGGTGAATTTCCTACCTCCCATCTAGTCATCAAGGTTCCTTTTGAAGAGGGCCAAAGAGGTGCTCTGCTTGACATGTACTGGCAGTCTATTCCAGAGTATGGGGAGTCTCTGGGACAGGAACCTTTCCCTCCAGCATGTTTTGTTCATTCTGATGACCAGGTTTAGATCCCTGGAGCTTGTAGCTCTGAGGGATTGGGATTGCTTTAAGTGTAGCATGTCCAACAGCTCTGGGTTTGACATGGCCTTGTATGTTAAGCAGAGATCGCCTCCGAGTAGACGATAAGCAACAGAGTATAGCTGGAGTTGTTTTAGACTGTCGGCATACGGCATCTGCTTTAGGCCTGTGATTCTTTTAGTGAGGTATTTCTGTGGCCTTTCAACTGTTGCAGATGTCTTGTGAGGTACATATCAAATGGAGCATTGTACTCTATAATGGGTCTAATCAGGGATGAGTACAGTGGGACAATGACCTCCTTTTTCCTGGATGAAAAGCCCTTAGTAATGAGATGTGCCACATAGAAGGATTTCCTGACTGTTGTGGCGATGTGGCTATCGAAGGTGAGACCACTGTCCACAAATTCCTAATCACACTTTCGGTGTTTAGTGTACTGCCACTTATGTGGTAATTCATTGGTACATGGTTTTTCCCAAAGAGGATAACTATACATTTCTTGGCATTGAGCTTGAGCCCATGGCTCTAGCACCAAGCATCTGTCTCTGTAAGGTCCTTTTGTAGGATATCCACATCATTTGGGGATTCGATAATGGCTCCCACTTTGCAGTCATCTGCAAACTTTATTAAGCCAGAGTCCCTTGATGTTGGCCAGTACTTCAGAGAAGTAGATGCAAACAAGAACGGTCCCAGGACTGAACCCCGAGGTACTCCACTTGTCACTTGTCTGGAACTGGATTTGGAGTCTGCTACTTTTACAGTGTGGGTTCTGCCAGTAAGCCAGTTTACGACCCATCGAGTGATGTAGGGATTAATGCCCAGCTTAGTAAGTTTATCTATGATTCCAGAGTGGGGGGGGGTGGTGTCGAAGGCCTTGGCGAGGTCCAGATAGGATGTGTGGACCATCTTACCCTTGTCCATGGCTCTGGAGACTGATTCGAAATAGTCAATCAGGTTGAGGAGACAAGATTGGCCTTTCACGAAACCAAACTGGGTGGGGTCCAGTGTTTGAAGGTTGCCAATGTCTTTGTTTATAAGTTCCATGATAATGCGCTCCATGGCTTTGCAGATCAGGCTGATGGGATGACAGTTCCCAGTGTCCAAGGTGGACCCCCTTTTGTGGAGTGGGATAACTGTAGTTGTGCGCTACTCATTGGGCACGAAGCCTGAGGTGAGGCTACGATTAAACATGACACTTAGGTGAGGTGCCAGTTCATTTTGTAGTTCATGTAGTACATAGCCCGGGATGTCGTCTGGTCCCATGGATGCTGTATTCTTAGCTTTGGAGAGTGCGTTATTTACCTGTGTGGCCGGGATTACTGGCATTTGGCAATCTTTTGGTATTGGGATGGGCCCTTTAGGGGGTGAGAGGGGGGTGAAATTGGCAGTGAATCGATCTGCTAGGATATTGGTGTCAGTATATTTAGTGCCATTCTGTTGCAGCTCAGAGCATATCCGAGTATTGCCATTTAGATTCTTGATATAACTATAGAATGCCTTGTGGTTGTCTTTGGAATCTCTGGCAATTTTATTTTCGTAACTAGCATTGGAGGATTTTATGAGGGATCTCAGCTTCTTACTGAGGCTGGTAAGGGAGTTTTTTGCATCCTGGGATTTTCTTCTTTTCTGCAACAGTTTCTTCCTTCTATTGTATAACTTTGTTTATGGCAGGGGACCACCACCAGATTGGCTTCCTTTTTTTGGAGGAGAGTGTCTTGGTTCTATTTGGAATGCCATGATTTATGCACTAGTGAATATGCTCGTACAATGCCTTAGTTTAGGATTCGGCAGTCGAACTTTCAGTTCCCAACTGCATGGGTGTCGTGAAGTTTGTCACTTCTGACTTGAGTAGCATGAAGTTGGCTTTGGAGAAGTTTTTTTATGGAGGTTTCCCTACTGGGGGTGGGGGTGAGATGTGGACGTCAAAGGTGATTAGCTTATAGTCAAACCTGACCAAAGAGGTGGTGACCGCTGGTTTGGAGCATCGATCTCCCATGTTGGTAATGACAAGGTTAAGGATATTTGAGCCCCTGGTGGGACTATGGATTAGTTGATCCAGGGTGTTGGAATTTATGAATTCCAAGAACTGTTGGGCAAAGGTGTTGGTACTCAAGTAGTTTTCCCAATTAATGGTAGGGTAGTTGAAATCACCCAGTATTAGGATGTTAGGTTGTATCTTAATATTTTCCAGTATGTTTAGAAATGTGTAGCGAGAATCTTGGGGCATGGTGGGGGATCTGTAGCAAGCTACAATTTGGATTGCAGTCTTACCTAGTGTTAGTTGCACCTGTAATATTTCAAACGCATTGCCTGGAGGTGTGAATATGGACACTCCACCACCTTTCGTGTTTCGGTCCTGGTTTGGTAGCCAAAAAGTGTGGTAAGAGTTGTAGCCTGGCATTGCAGGGGTGCTCTCTGGAGCCTTGAACCAGGTCTCTGTTACTGTACAGATATCGATGTTCTCCATTTTTAGGAGTGCCTCGAGAGAGTGCATTTTGAGGTTTAGACTTCTAGCACTGAGTGGCATAACCTTCAAATTTTGCATGCTTTTATCTGTTACAGTGGTAGTTTTGTCATTTGAGCCTTGCCTAAAAAAGGCACTATGGGGGTGGCAAGAGCCTTAGCCAGTAGCCTGATTCCCAGGGGCGACAGGTGCAGACCATCTCTGGCAAATCATCATGGTTTGTCGATCATGTCGTTCCAAGCAGGCAGATACTGGATCCCCTTTGAATGACACCAGAAACTTAACCAATTGTTGAAGTCAATCATTTTGTCTTTATACTGTGGTATCATTCTAGGTGAAGGCAGGATGCTACTCAGGGCTAGGGTCATACCTACATGGGCCACATGATCCGAGAGCTCTACCATGTTTCTTTTCATGTAGTCCAGGGAGGTACATCTGAAGTCATTCACACTAACACGGACAATGACAGTCATATTTGTACTTGTTTTGGAGTGACTTGAGTGCATGTGTTATGTGGTGGATCCTGGCTCCCGACAGGCAGCTGACGGTAATTTTCTCCTTGTTCAGCCTGGTGAGTGGGACATCAGTGTGCCTGACTATGGAGTCACCAATGACTAAGGTGTTGGGTACGTTGTCTTGCCTTACGGGCTGCTGTTGGGTGGCACACTGATGTTTTGAGCTATGTGTTACTTTGGTTGTGATTGGTGTTTGTTTGCATATCAGCTTCAGAGGTCCTTGTTGCTTGGGAAGGTTAATGTTAAAGGCCTCCGCATATGTGGATTTAGTGTTTCTATGTGTGGGTGTTGGTGGTGTGGGTTTTAAAGGGCTATGTGTTGCTTGAGGTATAGTGCAAGTTTTAACCTTCTATTCTTGATTGTCTAGCACAATCTTGGCTGCAGAGAGCTTTGCTTCCAGTTTGGCTATGTAAGGGCATCTCTTGCAGACTGTAGTGTTGGGTGGTAGGAGGAGAGGGTTGTCTGTGCACATGAGGCAATTGCTGCATTGCCCCAGTGTGCCCAGGTTCACCAGGTGAACTGGAGAAATCACCGGAAGCTGACCCTTGGACATGCCTGGTTTGGTGTTTCTTTTGTAGAGTACAAGAGCTGTTTTACTTTGGCAAGGTACTTTGCAATTATAGGCTGTTTAGTGCCTATGATTGCTTCCTCCTTTTATACAAGGAGGGTTGAGTGCTTTTATCAGTTTAAGGCTTCCTAGTACCTTCCTGCAGGTTTTAGATCAAGTGCTAGTCACAGGGATTCAGATTACAATGCTACTACTGAGAAACCAGCTAGTTCTAATGGAAAATTTGAAGAGCAGACTTTCTTGCGCCGGGAATAGTTTAACCTCAAAATCGCGCAAACAAATGTTTTTAGGCCAGAAAGTTGAAAGGGATAGAAATCAGCCCCAAATGGCCAATAAAATTATACTTTCAGAGCTGGAAACCACTCCTCTACTGTTACATAGGCTGTACAATGCTTACTACTCTCACTAATAAGCAGTAGGACCTCCCTCTAACACAGCAAGGTCTGGAATACCTCTGAATACAGAAACTGAAGTTCTGAAACCAGCAAAGCCTAGGATCTGGAGTATACTAGTTAGAAAAAAACGGGAAACGAGCAAACAAGATAGTATTTTTTTTGTTTGTTTTTTTGGTTAAAAGAGGCTAAGAAATGCAAAAATACAGTAAATAAGCACAGAAAAGGCTAACAGACTTGAGTGTGTAGCCCTAAACAGTAAATGCAATTTAAAACTTTGTAAAAATTAGCAATTTAAATTTTTTAAATTAAGCAAGGCAAGTGCACAAACTGAAAAACTATTTAAAGGCAGAAATAACAGTAGAATAAGAATTAAAAAGCAATGCAAGGACATTTCCCACTGCCAAGCCCTTATTGACCTCGACACAGAGGGCATGAACAGGATCCCCACAGTCTGTATCACACCCTTTGAGAGGAAGTCCTGGAAGGCCTGCAATGCTTGGAAGACTGCTCTCCTCTCCAATATACTGTTGTGAAGATGGGCCTCTAATGGGGACCAGGTACCTTGGGCTGTCTTCCCCTCAAAATGTCCCCCCTCACTCCATAAAGGAAGCATCCATGGTAACCTTGGCCTTGAATTGAGGAAAGACAAAGGGAGGACTCAATGGAAATTGCTGGGACCCCAGCCGCCAAGAAATATGTTGACAGCAAATGTTGGTAAGTCAAACGGAAACATTTATGGAATAAGAAAAAAAAAAGAGCACTGGAATGACAAAGCCCACTGAAGAACCATTGTATAAAATCTGGCCAACGGCACAAGTTAATAGCAGTAGCCGTAAGGATGAGAAGACACAGAAGAAGAGAAGCTGTCAACCTCAGAAACAGTAGAACCTGAATGGCCTGGATTTGTAAGAAGTTGGCAATTTGGCTGGTAATGCCCAGATGGCAACCAATGAATTCCAAAGCTTGTGCAGGTTCTAGGTTGGACTTGTCACATTTCACTATAATGTCTCAAGGATCAGCACAAATGGAGCAAGTAACATTGGCCAGGACTAGAGATGCCCTTGAGGTCTCTGTTAGCAGTCAGCTGTCAAGTTAAGGAAAGACCCAGAATCCCTGCAGCCTAAGTCAGGCTGCTACCACTGCCATGCACTTGAGGAACACTCGAGGGCTGTGGTGAGACTAAAAAGCAGTGCTTGAAACTTATAATAACTGGCTCCCAGAGAGAAGTGCAGGAACCCCCCCCCCCCCGGAGTGTCTGGCTATCTTTGTGAGACAGCAGGTGTCTTTAAAGTCCACAGAGCACATCCAGTTGTCCTTCCTTAGAAGCAGGAGAATGGATTGTACCATCACCATCCAGAATTTGGTCTGTTTCACATAAAGGTTTAGTTTGGGGAGGTCCTTGCTTTCCTTTGGCACTAAAGAATCTTGTGTAGACCCCTCAACATTTTTGGTGTGGTGGGACCTCTTGGATGACTTTGTTCAAGAGCAGCTTTTGGATCTCCACTGTTGCCTCCCTTTGCTGCTGGGTTGGAATATTGGGAAGGGTCTTTGATTTTCATTTGGAATGTAAAGAAATGGAATAGAGTAATCTCTGGAAAAGAACATCAACTCTCATGCATGTGACGTGATGGCCTCCCAAACTTCTGGGCAGAGAGCCAAGTAAGGAAGTCAGGTGAACGTTTAGGAGAACTGGTAAGGCTCATCAGAGAAGGGTCCTTGGAAGCTCTGATTCTGTGGACTGCTCCTACCACTGGAAAGGCACCTGTTGGAGTTCTGTCCTCTGCCACAGGGGGCTCCTTCACCTGAACTGTCCTGAAAAAAACTGTTGTGGCTTATTTTATGAAAAAGAGCCCTTTCCCCCTTCTGGTTCCTGGAAAAGTTCCTCTGTGTGTAGTAGAAAAATAGAGTCCTACAGCAAATGAAGACTTCCCTTATTGTTCACTCCTGGTCAATGTATCTTTTACTTTAGATCCAGAGTTGATCCATCAAAGGAAGTATTGAGAAAGGACACCAAGAAGCAGTTCGCAAAGTAACAAATGCATCCGGACATGGTGGCATATGGTAATTCTGGTGCCTGCTGATTGGGCCATTCCATATGCTGTATTTGAAAGAAGCCTCATGGAAATAGATAGGATTGTAGACAACTGAGCCTAAAAAGGCTTGTGGGCCTCTGGAGGCTGTTGTGAAGCCACCAAGTTGGATATCTCAGTAATCAGATCCCTCTGTAATCTAATCAGGTGGACAAATTGTTCAGTGCATGAAGAACAAATGTGGCTGAAGCATAAGTGCACTTCCCCCACACCTCTCTATTTGGGGGGTGGACTGAGGAACTCTCCTTGGAGACCTTTTTCATAGTGACTGCTGTAACCACAATAACATCTGAGTGGGACCCTTGCTCCAAAAGGGCCTATCCTTTGGGGGAACCAATACCGTTTCAGGTTTCTGGGGATGGGCTCCATCATACTGGGTTTTCTTCAAGCCCAAAGGGACACCAAGTCAATCAGGGGATCTGGGTGGAGGGTACCATCTTAGGTGGCACCCCCCACCCACACACCCTCAGTGACCTGTTGGTGGGGTACTACCCAGGACATGCACTGGCCCATGCCCATTCCTGTAAAGTCCATCTTTCTTGAGGTTTCTGGGCCATGCATGTCTTGGGTAGTATCCCACTACCAAGTCAATGAGGGTGTCTGGTTGGGGGATACCACTCAAGATGGGCAAGGCCCATGTCAAAAGCCTTGAGAAAGACAGACTTCACAGGAATGAGATTTGGTTGTCCAGCCCCCTCATTTCATCAATTCCAACAAATTGTTAAAGGATGCATCTTCAGAGGTGGATTTGGGGGAACCTTCCCCTTCACTGAGGTTGGAATCCTTGGTTAGGAACTCCTCGGGGGAGTACAAGAGCTTCTTTTTGCACTTGCTCTTTACATGTACCTCCCAAGGAGGAGAAGCAGGGAAACGCACTGAAACCCAAGAGAAGCCCCTAGACTGGGGATACTCAAGGCTTAATAACACGGGCA
The DNA here is from genome assembly GCF_019279795.1 of Protopterus annectens. Taxonomy (NCBI): domain Eukaryota; kingdom Metazoa; phylum Chordata; order Ceratodontiformes; family Protopteridae; genus Protopterus; species Protopterus annectens. Next base: position 930,501,333 of record NC_056747.1, on the reverse strand, counting down.
TGTCCCAGAGACAACTCACGTGAACCCAAAGTTTCAGATGGGCAAGAGGATCAAGATGGGTTTGACTTAGATACAGAAATCCCAGTATCAAAATGAGCAAGGATCCTTGCCGTACATCAAATGCTGACACACAGGCTGGATAACTGGGAACAAATCCCCTCTGATCCACAGATCTTGGTAAACGTCTGGATCCCAATGGTTATGTTGATGTTGAGATTGGAGCCAAACTAACTAAAGCCATAATGCTTATGGGAAGGGATGGCTCTGAAAATCTCAAAGTTGTCCTAACGTAATGGCCATGGCTCCAACTGCACAGCTCCGGGGCACACTTGGCTCTGAGGGAACCAAAGTGAAGATCAAGGAAGAAGACACAGCCTGAGGCAGCCAAGCTGTCTGCATCAGCAGTGGAGTGGAAAAGGCAGAGCTGTGACCAAAGTCAATGGCACAGAAGGATGGGCTTTAATAGAAACAGCAGTAGTCTGAGCTGAAGAGGATGGACCCTCCACCCCTGGAACTGAAGGGGAAGGAAATGACCTCAAGGTCCATTTCGGCCTTCAAGAAGGAATGCATAAGTCACTCCAAATTGGTGTCTCTAACACTCCTGGTAGACCTAGCAGACCTGCAGGATGTCTTGAAAAGTCTGGGTAAGAACAAAGCAGATTCTCAGATCTGACTCCAGGATGCTTGGATCTGATGGTACAATGGCTCTGGGCAATACTCCAGACTGGAAGTTGCTGGAATGAGCGGAGTGTGGAATCTACTGAAAGGAGGAGCTAACGTTAAGAAAGGGCTAGGGGCACCCATGGTATGAGAGCCTAAAAATTCTTAGGCTGTAGCCTTATCCATAAGCAATAGACACTGAGGGACTACCAAAGGCACATCTTTACTTGGAACCAGAGTCACCAAAGATCTTTAGATCCAGAGATCCTTTGAGAAAGGAAGAGTGTTTGTGGTTCGTCCTCTCCTTGTATCTAGATTTGTCCTTTTTATGATGTCTGTCTTTGTCCTTCTTTCTCTTTTCTCCACACTACTTAGCGGGAGAAGGAGATGACAGAACATGAAGCAAAGAGCATCCCTTTGAGGGCCAACTTGGCCCATCTGTTGGCAACAGCCTTGAGCCCAAAGACAGCACACATCTGAAAACTGGAATCTAGGTGGGACACATCTAGACAGTAACCACATTTACTGTGCTAGTCTTGGGGTGGTTGCAATTTGTGCTCATACCCAATGAATGTTTTGAAGCCCAAAGCCAGTTTCTCCATAAGACACTTGAAAACAGAGAAAATCAAAACCACCACAGAAAGAAGACTATACTAAGAAAAAGATATGTATATAAACCTATAACAAATCACTGACAAGAGCAGAGAGATTTTTTGGGGGGGAGAACACTGAACAAAATGGCAGTAAAAGGCCCTCACACACACCTATCCCAAACTACTATCTGAAAACTATAAACCCCAAACAGGAAATCAACTAAAATATTATAAAAACACTTTTAGGAAGGAGAGGAAGGACAACATTTGTACTTGGCTACTGCAGCTTGTGGCAAAAGTGTCTGAAGACTGAAGCTGCAAATGAGATCCGAGAAGACTCAGAGAGGGCAGTACGTTATTATACAGGAGGTGGGGCTTTGAAACTGAGAAGTCTGAGATGCTGGCTTGAAAAAACAATCAAATCCAATAACCCACAAGTTGAGGCAGATGGAAAAGACAACACTAGATACCATGTTAAGGGCTCCAGACATCTGGCAAAAGAATCTGCAATGATTAGCAAGTTGTTTAAATAAGGAAAAACGTGAATGCCTTGCAGTCATTCCCTGGAGATGGACATTTTGTAAACAGCTTAGGAGCTGTAGCTAACTCAAAGAGTACGCAAAGAAATGATAATGTGACCCGGACACAGAATCTGAGAAATGTTATGAGCATGCAGCTATGGGAATGTGATAAGCATCTTTTAGGTCTAAAATTACCATAAAACGTAGAACAGGAATGACTTGTAACAGACTGTGAAAAGTCAACATTTTGAGTTTTGGTACTTTCACAAACTAGTTGAGAAAGGAAAGGAAAGATCTAGAACTGGTCTCCAGGAAAGTTCATTCTTTGAGACCAAAAACATCTGGAGTACAAGCCTTCCTCCCTTTGGTCTAAAAGAAAGGACCTGAGGGAAAGAAAGCCGTTTGGTTTGGAGGGTGGGGAGGAGTTACTATGAAAGGATTTATCATCTGTAACCCTCCTAAACTAGTATTGGTACTCAAGAGTCTGAAACAATCTGTTGTCAAAGGGAAAGATTCAGATACCGTCGTCTATGGTACTTGAGATGTAGGGATAGACAGTCTATGGTACTTGAGATGTAGGGATAGATGGTATTGGGGAGGAGCTGGCACAGGCATTCTGAAGACATTTACTGTTCCCTTCCTGTTATCTCTTTTTTCTTCCCTGTTTCCCATAAGATGGAAGAGATTGATTCGTCTGTCTTAAAAAAAAAAAAAAAAAAGAAGCAAAAGGTTTGTAAGATTTGTAACTCCCTGAATTCATGTCCCTCTGTCATCAAACTGATTAAGGAACTGAGTAGCATCAGGGCCAAACAAAACCTCATTGCTTAAAGCAAAGTTTAAAATCTCAGACTTTGCTATGTCAGAAAATTTTGAGTACATAACCAAGCATATCTTCTAAAGCAGTAGCACATTCGGGCACTTGACACAAGTTAGAAATTGGAGGATTCAGACAGGGCCTACATTCTGAAGGAAGTATGTCAAAACAAGCTCACAAACTGTCAACAACTAACATAATAAACTGGACGAAGGAAACGCTGTTATGAAATCTAATACCTTACTTTCTTGTCTGCAGGAGAAGGCCTGGTATTAATAAGTGCTCTGCCTTTTTTTTTTTTTTGATGACTGAAGGCTGAGAGTCAGGGTTACTGCAGGCAGCATTTAAAGCATCTTCAGAGGCTGGTATATTAGGAGGAATGGGTGTACCATGTGGTAAATGTACTTGCAGCATATCATATCATCTCCTCAGTTTAGAGGGCACATCCACCTGTTCTCACAAAAACACATCATTCATCCTGGAAATAGTCTAAGAAAAGGAAAACAACTCTAATGAAGTTGGAAAGGACATTTCCTATGGATTAGAGTATGAAAAAGCCCCATCACTGTCTATGTCAGAATCCTCTGACATATTTTCTTTATGAATATATTGATCTTGGGACTTCCAAGATGGCTGCACATTGAGTAACAGCTTAACTCTAGCTCCCCCAGTGTGAAAACAAAACTCAACAGAAAAGGCAGTAGACTTTTATATTTTTGGGTTAATTTCAGTAACTTGCTAGTAAGTGTACTGCCTTGATGCCAGGAAAAAAGAAATACAGAGCACCTGGAAAAAATCAGCAACAAAAAGTGAGGAAGAAAAACTGACTGCAGAAAGTTCTGCAGCTGTTCAGCAAAAAGCAATGCAAACTCCAGACATGGCTTCCAGTAACGTATAGCAAGATACAATACAAATGCACACAGACCTGGTTAAAATAAACAAAACACTGATTGAGTATACCAAGACAAACAACAAAAGGTTGGAAAAAATGGAATAAGCTTTAAACAGATATTCAGATGGCTGAAATGAAGAAAAGGCTGGCTGAATATGAGACTCTCAGGAAGAGATGTTTCAAAAAATAATGGACTTAGAGGCAGGGCACATAGGAAAAACTTGAGATTTTCAGCTATACCAGAGAAGCTGGAAGGAACAGGCTGCATCAGTTTTATGAAAGCACAAACAAGCAACTGGACTGGTATTCCATAGCACGACTTATTAGCTGAAAAGGCACATCGTGTGTATGCTCCAAACATGGGTATAAGAAAGCAATCTAGACCTTTAATAGTAAAGATGCAATCTTAACAGCAAAAGGAGTTGATTCTGACAAAGCTATGGCAGAAGGACAAAATACTAAAAGTGGGAGACAGCATAGTGTCTGTGGAGAATAACTACTCATTGTACACCAGGCAGAAGAGGAGTGAGATCATTCCACTATTTAGGGAATGTTGAGATGAGATTCAAACTGCTGTACCCAGTTGACTTCAATAAAAAATGATTCTGTCCCTCCAGTGAAGACTACCTTGAAGTACAAAATCCGTTTTTTGAAGTACATGCTGAGGAGGAAATACAAAAGTTTTTTTCCAAAAAAGTGAGCTGTGAAACAGAAGGACATTCTGCTTCTTGTTCTTTGGGTAATAAAGACCATAGACAGACTGTACCTATGAAACATTTTCCACTGTTTCAACAGAAATTGTTGGCGAGAAGGAAGCAAGTAAGCAGGAGAGTTGACTATGAGAATCTAGAGTACATTGGAAATGAAGCAGAAACAGAATTTGGGGGATGGTGACGAACATTAAAACAAGCAACTAATGTGGGATTACAATGCAATAATTATATTTGTGAAATGTAACAGAACAAGAAAATCTGGAAATATTGGACTTTTTCAGAATTTGTTGGTCTTGTGGGGGACTCTAAGTATATGTCCTACTTCATGTCATTAACGTTTGGAAAAATGCTTTGGGGAGCAGAAGAGAGGTGAGAAAGTTAACTGTAAGTAAAGAAAACATTTATTTCTTAATAATACCATTTTTGTTGTGTATGGTTTTCTTTGCATGCTATAAAGTAATGTTTTCTCAGTTATTTTTAAGTGTAATGAGGACTGTAAATAGGTGCTGCTGTTCTTTTTTTTTTTTCTTTCTTTCTCCCTTCTCTCTTTCTTCTTGTTCAGTTTTAAGAAATGCAGGCACTGCAATGTAAAAAAAAAAGCCTTGTTAAAAGAGCAAGACAAAAGAAAAAAAAATGTTTTTTTTTTCATTCTTGCATGGGAAATGACTGTATTAAAGACCTTTGATTGATTTAATAAGTTTTAAGAGAAAAGGAGTAAATGAAAAAGAATACTGAATATGAGGCTTTTTTTCTAGCAAATGAATATATGTTTAGTAGCAATTCTGTACCCGGCCCTCATGTCTTCATGGACACAATCTGATGATGAGAAATTGGCTGTCTGGAGGAAATGTGATAATGAGAAATTGGCTGTCTGGTTCTCATGTCTCCATGGAGACAATCTGATAAAGTGAAATTGGTTACAGTCTGGTGGAGAGTGATTGGCTGGGGAAAAAAGAAAAGAGAAACTACCTAGGATATAATATTCTCTGAAAATGTTCAGGGGTTTTCCTAGCTGGGAGAGCTATAAAGGCAAGACAAAACCTGTCAGCACTTAGTAGAAGGACAGGATGCACTATGTATCTTAGCATGGATAACCTTTCTTTTAGGTTAACTCGTTTGTGAGTGTGGCTGTCAGTTTAGGACATTTGTTCCTATTAGGAGGGTAAAACTTTAACATATGAATATGTACATAGTTTTGTGCATTAGTATTAAATTAATACGTTTTAGGGGGGGTATTTTTTGAAGGCTTTCAATAAAACAAAATATTTTGTAAGATGTGACATAGGCTCAAATGGATATGAGAAGAAACTACTACATAAAAGTTCAACCTGATACTGTATGCATGTAACACAAAAGCTGGAACTCGACATTTAGCACAAAAGGTGCTGTACATAGAAGGTGGGAATAACTAACACAATAATGCTTTCTGTAATGTCTAATTGTCAATAGTCTCACAGATAATTACAAAAGAGAAAGAATAGTGAACTACATTAAAAATTTAAGATTGCGAACAAAACTGAATATGTGAATCTGGTAAAGAGCAGTTTTCAGGATGTTTATTCAGTGGAATAACTGGGACAAAGGAAAAGAGGACTAGTTTTATTAATTGCAAGAGGAGCTCCAATAGTGATATAAGAGAATAAAAAAGATAATAATGGCAGATTTGTAGTGGTAAGAGGCTACTGGCAAGGGAGGAGGATTACACTGGCATGTATTTACATTTCACCTAAAACTGCTATAATGGAGCTTAAGAAAATTCTAGGAGTAATATTGTTTTTAGCAAGGAATATTACTTATAAATGGGGACTGGAATTTGACTTGCAGCAGTGAAGATGTGTCTGGAGGGCCCAAAAGGGAAAGTATAAAAGGGAGGGTAGACTTCTGTAGAAATCCATGAAAATATTTGGCATGGAAGATGTGAATTCAGTAATAGGAGTTCAGAGTGAATTTACGTATTATTCCCCAAGATATAAAACCTGGGCAAGAATTTACATTTCACAGGAACATGTGCATTTAACTGAAGGTCTTGATACACACCCAATAACTAGTTCAGATCATGCACCAATAATAACTACAATAAAAACACAAAGTAATGAAATAAAAATGAGACACTGGCGCTTTCCCACCTATCTACTGAAAAGAGAGGAATTTAAGGAATGGGTAGTAGATATTATTCAGGAGCTATTCATGAGGAGAGAAATTACTTCTGAAAAAAACAGCTATGGAGTGGGATAAAATGAAGGTGAAGTTTAAAAAACAGGGTGGAAATAAAAGAAAGGGAACTATGGTTAAGAAGTAAATAATAGTTATGTAAAATCTTATCATACCCATAGACAGCCTTCTCTTCCATGTTGCAGTATTTATAACATGAGGGAGATTCCGCCTAGGTGACCTGAATGTCCGACCAGTATACCAAAGGCTTAAGCTACTGAACGGTATGTGCGATGTGGCACAAAGAACAGCCAAACATTAGCCATAAAAGTGATGTCCGCACGTACCATCCTTAGAACTGGATGCCCCAAGTCAAAACACCAGCCAAGGATAAGAGGCAAAAGGAATAATCAAAGACATATCCAAGGAAGAGCATGAACCAAGGGGGAAGGAGGGTGGGACAGAATACTGCAACATGGAAGAGAAGAACATCTATGGTTATGGTAAGACTTTACACAATTATTCTATGTCCTTCTATTCCCATGTTGCAGTATTCATAACAGGAGGAAGAATACCAAAGCTCATGAGTGAAAGGGGGGGGGGCAAGAACAAGTAGTCTCCACGAATCCATGCAGGACTGCTCTAGCAAATTCCGCTCTGGAAAATGGATCCAGTCTATAATGTTTTGTGAAGGTATGAACAGAGGACCAAGTAGCTGCCTCAGGATAAATGCAGTCTCCAATCCTTTAAAGAAGGCTCCAGTGGAGGCCACTGCTCTGGCTGAATAGGCCTTAACAGAGGAAGAAAGAGTTTTTCCTTGAGAGAGGTAAAATAAAAGAGTTTTTCTCTGACAGAGATAACAGAAGATAGCCTTTGAAATCCAAGATGAAATATAGTCTACTTGGAGACGGGTTTACCCAGGGCCCTGAGGTGAAAGGAAATTTGGTCTTGCTCAGATAAAATCTAAGTTGTCTATAAAATCTAAGTTGTCTGTGTACATCTAATGTGTGAAGCACTTTCTCACTGGAGGTTTGAGAAGGGGATAAAGGTGGGTAGATGAACAGACTGATTGAGGGACAAGTTATTAATCACTTTAGGCATGAAGGAAGGGTTGGTTAGGCAGGGACACCCTGTCCTTGTGGAAAATCAGAAAAGGTGGAGAAGCCATTAAAGCTTGGAGTTCTGAAAGTCACCTAGCAGAAGTAATGGCTACTAGTAACGCAGTTTTCCAAGTGCAAAATCTGAGGGAAGAGGAAGCAGCAGGCAAGGGAGTCTGGGTCAGTTTTTCCAAGACAAGATTTAAGTCCCAGGGAGGAGGAACAGGTTTCCTGGGAGGTCTTATGTGAAGGACGTCTTTTAAGAAAAGTCTGACCTCTAACCTACAAGCTAATGGGGGAGACAAAGGCAGACATGCAGAAAAGGCTGACGCATGTGCTTTAATGAAGAATAAGACAGTCAAGCCTTAAGCAGTTCACACAAGAAAGGAAGGACTAGAGGGATATCCACTGAAAATGGATCTAGTCTCTTATTAGGACACAAATGGAGAACCTCTTCCATTTGGACAAGTAGGATCCCCTTGTATTAGGATTCCTGGCCTCCTGCAGAACTAAAAGCATGTCCTCAGAAAAAAAGGTGTCTGAAAGGAATCAGAAGCCTATCACTCACAAGGTCAGATTGGCCTCCTGCAGAAATAAAAGCATGTCCTCAGAAAAAAAGGTGTCTGAAAGGAATCAGAAGCCTATCACTCACAAGGTCAGATTAAATATTGCCAAATGTGGGTGAATGAGAGATCCCTTGTCTTGTGCGAGTAGATCCACCTTGTGAGGTAACTTGCAATGACTGGCCTTAGCTAACTGCAGAAGAGGGAACCAATGCTGTCTTGGCCAAAACAGGGTCACCAACAAGATTTTTAGTTCATCCTTCTGTATTTTCAGGATGACTTTCTGAATTAAGGAGAAGGGGGGGGGGTGCATAGAGAAACACTCTCCTTCCAGGAAAATGATAAGGCACCTTCCAAACCAGAGGATGTGGGACTCTGGCACAGAACTTTGGAAACTGTCTGTTCAAAGGGGAGGCAAAGAGATCTATTTGCGGAGTATCCCACTGGTGGAGAATGTCCAGAAATGCATCCCTGTGGATCATCTATTCATGAGCTTCTGCCATGGATCTGCTCAGAGTGTCTGCCTGAACATTTAGAGCTGATGGGATGTAAACAGCAGTTAGTTACCTTTGCTTGAAGAGCAATCTCCCAGGTTGGATTGCTAATCTGCAGAGCAGGTAGGATTTTGTTTCCCCCTGCTTGTTCACATACCAGAGAACCGTGGTGTTGTCTGTGAACAACTTCAAGGACCTGGAAGGAGAAATGACTTGAAGGCTTTAAGAGCCAGGATCACAGCCTTCACTTCTTTGACATTGATGTGTTGCTTCCTTATGGAGGGAGACCATATGCCTTGAACTTTTAGGTTTCCTAGAGTTGCCCCCCACCCTATATCTGAAGCATCTGTGAACATCTCCTAAAGCAGGGGTAGTGGCTGCAGGAGAGTGCCTGAGTTGCGAGAAACTTGGTGAATCCACAAATGCAATTCCTTCTTTAGGCAAGGCAGAAGTGAGAGGACAAATTCCAGAGGATAAGCATGCTGCGACCAGAGTGTCTTCATGTACCACTGGAATTTTCACATGTGGAGTCTGGCTAGGGGTAGCATTGGTTTTACCAAAGCCATGAAAGCCTAGCATCCTGAGGACATCCCTGGCAGTCAGAGAAGGAAGAGGAAGCAACTTAAGGAAGCGAGTCTGCAGAGAATGCACTTTTGAGAAGGCAGAAAGGTCATCATGAGGTCTGTTCTTATCCTGCAACTCAGGAACACCTGGTCCTGAGAGGGAGATAGGGAAGACTTGATGTAGTTGAGGGTGAACCCTAGACTAAGGAGCAAGGAAATGGTGGTTTGAAGGATCTGTTGCAAGGTGACTGGATGTTCTGCTTGAATGAGCAGGTCATCCAGGTAAGGTTAAATGAGAATCTCCTAGAGTCTCAAAAGGCAATGACAGGAGCCAAGCATTTTGTGAATACTCTTGGTGCCACGGAGAGTCCAAAGGTCAAAGCACAGAACTGAAAATGAGAGGAAGCAACAGAAAAATGTAAGAATTTCCTGAACAGAGGGTGGATGGGAATGTGAAGGTATGCATCCTTTATGTCTAAGGAAACCAGGTAAGCCTGGGGTAACAAGAGAGGGAACAGAGTTTGTAGGGCAAGCATCCTGAAGGAGGGTACTTGAAGTGAATAAATTGAGCTGGGACAAGTCTAAAATTGGTCTTCAAGGGCCATCTTTCATGGGAACTAAGAACATTCTGGAATAGATCCCTTTTTCTCTTTCCAAAGCAGGAACCTCCTGTATGGTCCCTAGTGCCTGGAAGTTTTGAATGACTTAAGAAAAAAGGTGGAGCTGGTCCTTTGGAGGTTGTGGAATCCCCATGAAGGGAGGTCTGGATTTCCAAGTTATGTAATAATCTCTTAGAACAATGAACAGGACCCATTTGTCTGTGGTAATGGTTGTCCGAACTGAAAGGGAGTGAAAAGGCACTGGGAAAGGGGGATTTTTGAGGAGTTTGCGAGGTAATCACAGACTACCTGGCTTTTCTGGAAAGGGGGCCTTATGAGCTGAAGATGGCCCAGGCCTAGGAGGCATCTGCCTACGTATGGTCATCTTGTGTTGTTGGGAAGCTGTACTGGTCTTCTTCCTAACAAAATTAGTTCTCGAAGGGTAGTTCTTACAAAATTTAGGAACTGGAGAGACAAAAATATGTTTAAGCTCATGAAGTTCTTTTCCTTTATCTTGGAGGGATTTGAAGAGAGCTGCAGCATTAGAACCAAAAGGGGCAGCGTTGTCCAGACGTGCAACCATAAGCTTTGCCGTGAAATCCTCAGGCAAAGGCTGAAACCTCAGCCATGAAAATCTCCTGGGGACTGAATCTGATGCTGCTGATCTAGCAGACACCTCTGATGCATCACAAATGCACTTAATGGAATGTCTGGTAACCTGGGAAGACAGTCCCAAGAGACAGAAAAGATGTTTTTTGCTGCAGAGTCCGGGAGATCATTCAGTAATTTGGAGGCCTGTGAAAGAACAGCCAGAAAGTACAGTTTTGTACCTACCATAAATGTAGATGTCCGATAGGAATGCATCTGCAGTCCTTACAAATGTGTTGTCCTGTCGTCAGGCAGCCCTTCGGTCGGCCGGATTCCAAAGTCTGGGTCTGGCTTCGGCTGGTGTCGCACTTCACCCGACGTCATCGCTGCAGTTTTTCGGGTATAAAGGCATCAGCAGACGCCATTTTCCTCAGTGTTTCTTGCCGCGTGGCACCCGAAGCAGAAGCTGTTCGCAAGTGCCGGTCGGTCAGATCCAGAGATTACTACTACCGAATACTACTTCGAAGACTTCTAAAAAGCTAAGTACCCCGTTGGGGACTCTTTCTTGCCTCAGCCGATGTCAGAGAAAGTGAATAACTGTTTATCTTGTGGGAAACAAATACCTCATAAAGATTTCCACTCCTACTGCATACATTGTTTAGGCCCAGACCACGACGTAGCAGCTTGTCTTGCCTGTGCTTCTTTAACCGGCGGGCTTAGGCGCCGGTCGGAGTTTGCTGAACAGATTTTCGGCACTGATTTTGCCTATATTATGCGTGGATCCTCCGACTACACAAATTACCAAAAGCCAAAGAAAGGACCGACACTCGCGGTCCATGGTTTCGACGAAACCGGGGAGTAAGCAAACCGCGACTGTGTCGGCTTCGGCCGAAACCGGCGAAGCGGTTCTTTCTTCAGCCGGAACCATGCCTTCTACCGAGGCCTCTTCTATCCTGGTAGAATCGGCTACTGAAATCCAACCTTCTGTTGCGGTTTCTCAGGAATTATCAGACACTATTCCCCTGGATGTCTCTTCCCCTGCACGTGGAGCTGCTAGGCCTCCTGCAGCTATGTCTATTAAGGCCTTTGCCAGGGCTAAAGCAGCCAAAGCTTCAAAAACGGTGCCTGCCAAACCCCCCTCTAACAGGCCCAGCACCAGCTTTAGATCTTAGCTTAGACCTTTTTTCCAATTCTCACCATCATTTTACTCTCCTTAACTGAGGGGAGGAGGCTAGTAGAGGGCAATAATTTGGCAGTTTTGTCAGCAGACAAAGATCACAGCTGGGTCTGCAAGAGGACATTTATATAGGAAGCTACTGTCCTCAGGCACCTTGTAAAACCTGCCTGGCCTTTTAGGAGCGAACGGTTTAGAATTAGGGTTTTTAGATGCTGCCAGAAAGGCATTTTGAAAGGCTGGCAAGACAGGAAGGATGGACGAAGGAGCAGAAATGTTAATATGTAAGAGGTCATAATACCTCTTTTGAACCTCTGATGCATGTGAGCTTTCCCACTTGAAGTAGTCCTTCATTTTGTAGCTAGTTTCCACAAAGGAAGTATCTTCTGTAGGAGAATCCCTACCACTGGAATCCACTACAGGGGAGGCATATTCCAGAGGAGAATCAATTTGAGTGGAGTAAGCCAGGGATTCATCAGAGAATGAATCATCTTTCTCAGAGGCCTCAAGTCCAGCAGAAGGAGGAGGGGAAATAGTAGGTGCTGGGGTAGGAGGATGCAAGGTGGAAGGCCTAAGGGCCATGAAAGCATTCAAAATCCCTTGAGAAAAAGCTTGACAGTCTGGGGAAGACTCTAGACTGGGAGAAGGGCTTCCCCAGGCTGGGATAGAAGGGCGGACGTTGTCCTGGGCTCCAGACTGGGTGTTGGCACAACCTCAACGGTAGGAGCAGGATAAGTACTGCGAGGAACATTAGAAGGGGCGAGTCGTGATTCCCCCTTACCATCCAAAATTAATGTCTGCAAAACCTCTGCAGACGTGCTGTAGGAACCCTCCCTAGCGGCTCCTGTGTCAGTATCCGGTGAAGGAGGAGTACCCAATATCGTACGTACCTCAGGGCCTTCACTAGCCTTGAGAGACATGTCCGGGATCAGAGGTACAGCTGAAGATTCAGGCCATACCTAGTCCTACTCACTTCAGTCTCTGATTCTCAAGATATAAATTAAGGGTGGACAGACGACTGCAGAGAGTTTTAGGGACAAATGCTTGACAAATGGCACAGGCCTTATAATCATGATCAGATCTCAGTCAAAAAAAGACACTGGTCGTGGTTGTCTTTGTGTGGAATCTGTCTTCCACAGTGGCACTTGCCCTTCTTGGATGACATTAACCTCTAACAAGCATGCAGTAGCAAAAATGTAAGAGAGATTCCCCAACAGGGTTCTTATCAGAAAGAAGACAAACTTACGTGAGATGGACGGCTGGAAGATGTCATTCGGACTGGTGGCAGACAACTTCTGAGGATGATACGTGCAGACAACACTTTTATGACCGATGCTCAGCTGTTCTATGTGCCATGTCGCATGTACCTTGCAGTAGCTTAAGTCTCTGGCATGCTGGCCAGACATTCAGGTTGCGTAAGCAGAATCTCCCTCATGTTATGAATACTGCAACATGGGAATAGAAGGACATCAAGAATTGTTTAGAGGGACTGACAAATTTTAAACTACTGCAGAATAGGCAGAATCTCACAGAACAAGAGGATCAACTGCAGAATGCTACGCAGAAAATAAGGGACTACCCTTGATAATATACACGAGTTTCGAAAGACTGCTGTTAAGCAACTGTTTTTTGATAACAGCATTAGAGCACAAAAAACATTTAGCACAATGACTTAGGTAACAGAAAGTAGAAAGAACTGTCACCAAGCTTAGGGAGCCTATAACAAGGAAGGTAACAACAGATCCTGTAGAGGTATTAGAAATATTTTGGAAATTCTATGAAAGTCTGTATAAAGCAGAGAAATATGGAAATCAAGAAAAGATACAAATGGAAATATTTATGAAAGAATTAAATATGCCAAGGTTACAGGCAGATGAGGCTCAATTACTAACAGGATAGGAGGAAATGAGATAAAAATTGTGATGTATAACCAATCTGTAGGAAAGTCCCCATGAATAAGATGGTATTCCTGTGAAGGTTTGGAAGCTAGAAGGGAAAAAACTGATAAAGATATGGAAGATTTTAATAGTATTTTAAGAGAAAAAGTACCACCATCCTGGAAGAAAGCAGTGGTAGCTGTAATATCTAAAGAGGGGAAAGGCTCTATCAGATCCAGCTTCATACAGGCCCATTTCAATAGCAAAATGTGACTATAAAGTGTTCATGTGTATAATGGGAAAAAGAATGGCAAAAGTAATGCCAAAATTCATAGATATGGATCAATGTGATTTTGTGGAGGGCAAAGAAAAGTACAGTTGTGTACACTTACCCTAAATGTAGATGTTCGAGTGTATTCACTGTTGCAGTCATTACATTTGGGTAATCTGCTGGCAGGTTGCCCTCGGTCAGCCTGATTAACAAGGTCTTGGGTCTTGCGTCAGTTGCTGTCCCTTCTTCCATGACGTCAGGTCGTCAGGGGTATAAAACATGCAGCTGATGCCATTAGATCAGTTTTTCTTGCCCCAGATGTCAGGTGCCCCCCAAAATGGGGAGCAATATATATATATATATATATATATATATATATATATATATATAAATAATTAAACACACAAAAATACACCTCCAAACAAAAGCAAATACACCAAAAAGGCTTTTAAGCATAGTAAAAGAAAGTAGAGGTATAGTAAGAGAAAAACAGGGGGCTGGAGTGAGGGTAACCAGGACTGCAACAGTGAATACACTCGAACATCTACATTTATAGTAAGTGTACACAACTGTACTATGTTCATCGTGTTTCACTGTTGCAGTCATTACATTTGGGTAGATTCCCAAAGTTATGGTTGGGAGGATGGACTTATACCGCATTAGGGCCAGCTATAAGGCTCTGCAAAACAGCAGTGGCAAAGCCAGCTCTGGATTTAGAGAAAATTGGTAAGTGATAATGCTTGTGAATGTATGAACTGAACTCCAGGTAGCAGCTTCTAGAATATCCCTGGTAGGAACACCTCTGAGAAAGGCTGTTGAAGTAGATGCAGCCCTGGTGGAATGAGATCTGATCCCCTGGGGGATAGGTTTTCCATGGTGCTTATAACAGAAATGAATACAATGGCTTATCCATTTAGAAATGGTTTGCATTGAAATAGCCTTCTCCTCTGCTCCTGCAGCAAATGCTACAGCAGTTCAGATTTTCTTCGAGATTTAGTCCTGTCCAAGTAGAATCTAAGTTGTCTGTGTACATCCAATGAATGCAGAATCTGCTCCTCCTTGTTCTGTGGATTGGGAAAGAAAGTTGGCAAATTAATGGACTGATTAAGAGCCACACTGGATACCACCTTGGGCATGAATGACGGATTGGTCCTGACTGACACCCTGTCCGCATGAAAGATGATGAAAGGCTCCACTGCCATAAGGGCCTGTAATTCAGATATCCTTCTAGCTGAAGTGATTGAAGGCTGTTTTCTAGGAAAGAAATTTTAAGTCTGCAGTAGCAGCTGTCTCGAAAGGAGGTAGAGTGAGTTTCTCCGATACAAAGTTAAGGTCCCAGGCAGGGGTTGGAGCTCTCCTGAGTGGTCTCACGTTTTTGGCCCCTCTGAGATACTGCTTTAGAAGAGGATGAGAGAAGAGGGGGAGTTCTGTGTTGTAATGAGCTGAAATGGCTGAGGCATGGATTTTTATGGAAGAAAAAGACAGGCCCTTGTGAAGCATCTCAGTTAAGTATTGCAAAATCTGAGGTAAATTGGGCACTGCTATGCTCATCCCTTGAGAATGATTCCAGGTACAGAATCTTTTCCATTTGTCAGCATAAGATTTTCTAGTACTAGGTCTTCTCGCCACCAAAATGACATCCATCACAGGTTTGCTGAGGGATGCCAAGGGGGAATTTAAGAGATTAGCCACGCTGCAAGATTCAATGTTTGGAGCTGAGGGTGCAGAATTTGGTTCTCCTGCTGAGACAGTAAGGAAGGTGTCTGAGGCAGCTGCCATGGTGAAATGTGTGACACACTGAGCAGGAGTAGGTACAAGTGTTGGCGAGGCCAGTCTGGAGCAATCAAAATAATTTTTGGTTTGACCTGTTTGACTTTTAGAAGTACTTTGAAGAGCAGAGGCAGAGAGGGAAAGGCATCCATCTGAAGGACAGAGCATCCACTTTCCAGGCTTTTTTATGATGAGTTCTTGTGCAAAATTTGTCCAACTGGCAGTTCTGGGGTGAGGCAAAAAGATCTATGTCTGGGCTCCCCCATTTGCGTGTCAAAATGTTGAAAATCCGTGGTTCCAGTTTTCATTCGTGTGGGTCCATGAGATTTCTGCTTAGTTCGTCTGCCAGAACATTCGGCTTTCCTGGCAGGAATTGGGCTTGTAGTTGTACTTGGTAGCTCAAGGCCGTGTTCCACAATATCATGGCTAGTCTGCAGAGGGGGAAGGAATGTGTACCTCCCTGCTTGTTCATGTACCACATAACCGTGGTGTTGTCCATTTTTATCAGTAATTGTCCTGGATGAAGGTAGTCCTTGAAGGCTGTCAGTGCATTCTGTACAGCTAGCATTTCTTTTTGACTGATATGAAGGTACATTTGATTTGGGCTCCATTTGCACTGAATGCACTTCCCTGCCAGATGAGTCCCCCATGCATAGTCTGATGCATCTGTAGTTAGGGTTTGGGCGGCAGGGGGTGGCGTGAATGGCAGTCCCTTGTTTTGGTGGCAGGCCTTTGCCCACCATAGGAACTCTAGGCGCAGGCAAGGTATGATAGGAATCATTGTTTCCAGGCTGTGACAATGCTGATTCCATAAACTTTTTAAGTACCACTAAAGTTTCCTCAAATGCAGTCTTGCATATGGAATTAGAAGAATGCAGGAGGCCATGAACCCCAAGGCTTGCAGTATTTGCCTTGCAGATAGCAGGGTTTTTGTGGCCACCTGTTAGAAGCAAGTCACCAAATTAATTTGCTTTTTTGGTGTAAGGAAAGCCATCTGGGCAGTTGTATTCAAGCTTGCACCCAGGAATGTCATTTTTTGAGAGGGTACCAGTTGAGATTTCTTTTCGTTTATGGTGTACCCTAGACAGGTTAGAACTCTTTTTACAAACGCCAGATGTTTTAGAAGAATGGTCTGGTTTTCTGCATGAATTAGACAATCGTCCAGGTATGGATATATTTGAATATTTCTTTGCCTGCAAAATGCAATTACTGGAGCCAGGCACTTTGTGAATACCCTGGGCGCAGTAGATAAGCCAAAGGGCAGTGCAGAGAACTGATAATGTATGCAGCCTGCTTTGAAACGTAGGTATCTTCTACAAGATTCCCTGATTGGGATATGCAGGTAAGCCTCTTTTAAAATCTAGAGTTGCCAATCAGACATCCTTGCCTAGCATAGGAAGCAACTGGTGAAGAGTCAGCATCTTGAATTTTGGAATGTCCAGAAAGGCGTTTGGAGTAGACAGGTCCAGAATTGGACACCATGATTTGTCTTTTCTGGGTACCAGGAAAAGTCTGGAGTAGAAACCTTGTCCCTTTTCCTCTTCTGGTACTAGTTGAATAGCCCCCATGTTTAGGAGGGAAAGTACTTGTTTTTGAGCCTGTGCCCACTTATTTGGGGGCAGGTCTGGCCACCCGTTTGGAGTTGGCAGAGTGTGGAAATGAAATCTGTATCCCTGGGACACTATATTTAAAACCCATATGCCCTGGGTTATAAGTTGCCAGTTGCTTGAATGAAGAGCCAGTTTTCCCCCCAAAGGGGTGGCTAAGAGGTAAGTGCTTGGTAATTTTAAAGGGAAGTCATTGAGACTGTTTACCATAGGGTGGTGCCTTGTTGTTTCCAGATTTGGAAGTGGAAGCACCCCATTGCTTAGTTCTGAAAGTCCCTTGGGACTGAAACCTGGCGCTTTTGGAGTGTCTGGGTTTGGCTGGAGTGGCTCTGGAAGGAGCTGGAAAGGACCAGTTCTTAGTAGGCCAGTGCCTACTAAATCTAGGAGGTTGTACTTGTAAGAAATGTTTCACAGTTTGCATAGATTTAGCTTTATCTTGCATCTTTTTTAAAACTTCTTCATCCTTATTGCCAAACAGGCAGTCCTGCTGTAAAGGAGCATCCAAAAGTTTTTCTTTATCATGATCAGGCAGAGATTGCTCCTTAAGCCAAGCATGCCTTCTATGCACAGACCCAGTAACAGCAGCCCTGCAAGAGGCCCCTAAAGAATCAAAAAGTACAGTTTTGTACCTACCATAAATGTAGATGTTCGAGCGCTAATACAGCTGCAGTAATCTCAGATGGGTTCTCTGCCGTCAGGCGGTCCCTCAGTCGGCCGAATTCCAAAGTCTAGGTCTGGCGTCAGTTGTTGTCACTTTCTCTCCTGACGTCAGTGAGGCCGGAGTATACAAGACACAGCCAACGCCATGTTCTTCAGTCTTTCTTGCCCCAGATGTCAGGTGCCCCCAGAAGGAAGGCAATACATAAATTATGTTTATATATATATATATATATATATATATATATATATATATAGAAGGATAACCCAGTCAGGTTGTATGAAGAGGGTGTTAGGCCCCATGCCTTTACCAAGTGGGGAAGAAGGGAGGGAAACCTGTACTGCAGCTGTATTAGCACTCGAACATCTACATTTATGGTAGGTACAAAACTGTACTATGTTCATCGTGCATACAGCTGCAGTAATCACAGATGGGTAGAGTCCCAAAGCTGCGCACAGGGTGGTAGGTACTAGGAGGAACTGGGTTGAGCCAGAATGCCCTGCAACACAGCAGTGGCAAAGCCTGCTCTAGTTTTGGAATATAAAGGCAGGTGGTAGTGTTTTGAGAAGGTATGTACAGAACTCCAAGTGGCTGCCTCCAAAATATCTTTGGTAGGAACTCCTCTGAGGAAGGCTGTAGAGGTATCTGTGGCCCTGGTGGAGTGTGATCGGATGCCTGTAGGAACAGATTTCCCATGATAGGAATAACAAAACCGTATGCAGTGGCCTATCCACTTTGAAATAGTCTGCTTGGTAACTGGCTTCCCTTGAGCCCCTACAGCATAGGACACAAAGAGTTGTTCTGATTTCCTGAAGGACTTTGTTCTGTCCAAATAATAACGTAGCTGCCTATGGATGTCTAAAGAGTGTAGCAGCCTTTCCCCTTTGTTTTGAGGATTGGGGTAAAAGGTAGGTAGGTGTATGGCTTGATTTAAAGCTACCCTGGATACCACTTTAGGCATAAATGACGGGTTGGTACGAAGGGAAACCCTGTCCTGATGGAAGATGAGAAATGGCTGCACCGCCATGAGGGCCTGCAGTTCCGAAACCCTACGAGCTGAAGTGATAGCCAGAAGGAAGGCTGTTTTCCAGGACAAATATTGCAAATCTGTTGAGGCAGCTGTGGTTCAAAAGGAGGCAATGTTAATTTTTCTAGTATGTAATTAAGATCCCAGGCTGGTATTGGTTGTTTCCTTGGTGGTCTTATATTCTTGGCCCCTCTGAGGAACTGTCGTAAGAGTGGGTGAGAAAATAAAGGAGGATCCGTGTTGAATTCTGCAGAAATGGCTGAGGCATGGATTTTTATGGAAGAAAATGAAAGTCCACTGTTCAGCAGCTCAGCTAGATACTGTAATACCTGAGGTAAGTTCAGTTTTCTAGGGTCCTGGCCTTTTTTCTCATTCCAAGAGCAAAACCGCTTCCATT
Organism: Protopterus annectens; assembly: GCF_019279795.1. NCBI lineage: Eukaryota > Metazoa > Chordata > Ceratodontiformes > Protopteridae > Protopterus > Protopterus annectens. The sequence goes on along the minus strand of NC_056747.1, from coordinate 930,482,304 downwards.
TTGCGGAGTAAGCTTTTCTAGTAGATGGCCTTCTGGCCTCCAAAATGACATCCTGCACCTCCTTGGAGAGTAGGGTCTGTTGTGGTGTTAAGGAATTTTCCATGCAGCGGGACTGAGTGTTTTCAGCTGACTGTGAAGAGTTTTGTAGCTGTGCTGAGTCAGCAGAAGAGGCATTAGAGGCAGGGACCAGGAAGGAGCATGTGTTAGGCTCCTCAGGAGCGGGTACCAGTGTTGCCTTGGCCAATCTGGAGCAATCAATATCATCTTCGGTCTGTCTGCTCTTGCTTTCAAAAGCACCTTGGGCAGGAGAGGCAGAGGTGGGAATGCGTAAACTGTCCATGCTGTCTAACTGAATGAAAGGGCGTCCACTCTCCAGGCCTTTGGATGAAAGGTCCTCAAACAAAACTTTTCCAATTGATGATTCCTGTGGGAGGCAAAAAGATCTATGTCTGGCCTTCCCCACGCTTGGATTATCTCTGTAAACACCTGAGGATGCAACTTCCATTCGTGTGGATCTGTCATATTTCTGCTTAGATTGTCTGCCAACGTGTTTTCCAATCCTGGCAAGTACTGTGCTTGAAGTTCGATTTGCCATTCCAGAGCCAAGTTCCAAAGAGTCATGGCTAGTCTGCACAAGGGGTATGAATGTGTTCCTCCTTGTTTGTTTATGTACCACATTACTGTGGTGTTGTCTGTTCTTATCAGTAATTGTCCTGGATGTAGGAGGTCCTTGAAAGCTGTTATTGCATTTATTACTGCTAGCATTTCTTTTTGATTGATGTGAAGGTGCTTTTCCTTTTGGGACCATTTGCCCTGAATGCACCTGTCCGTCATGTGCGCCCCCCCCCCCGGCGTAATCTGAGGCGTCTGTTGTGATGACTTGATTTGCTTGAGGCTTGCAGAATGGGAGGCCTGTATTTGCTTGACATGCTTGGGCCCACCATAGAAATTCCTTTTGCAAACATGGAATTATTGGTATTATTGTTTCCAAACTGTGACTGTGTTGAGACCATAGGTTTTTTAGGTACCATTGAAGTTTCCTCATATGCAGCTTTGCACATGGGATTAAAAGAATGCAAGATGCCATGAAGCCCAGAGCCTGCAGGATTTTCCTTGCAGTAAGCCTGGTACATTTTGCTAGTATTTTGAAGTACTGAGTTAGTTGCCCCTGTTTTTCTGGCGTAAGATAGGCCATCTGGGTGTTTGTGTCCAAGTTGGCACCCAGGAAAATTATTTTCTGAGATGGTGTTAGCCTGGATTTCTCTGTTGATTGTGTATCCCAGAGATTGCAGTAACCGTGTTACATAAGCCAGATGTTCCAGAAGTATGTGCTTGCTGTCCGCTTGGATCAGGCAGTCGTCCAAATAAGGGTAAATTTGTATCCCTTGAAGTCTGCAGTAGGCAATCACTGATGCCAGGCACTTTGTGAATACTCTGGGTGCAGTAGATAAGCCAAAGGGCAATGCAGAGAATTGATAGTGAATTGAACCTGCAAGAAATCTGAGGTATCTTCTGCAGCTTTGTCTGATTGGGACATGCAGGTATGCCTCCTTGAGGTCCAATGTTACCAGCCAGAACTCCTTGCCCAGCATGGGAAGAAGCTGCTGTAATGTGAGCATCTTGAATTTTGGTACGAGTAAAAATGTGTTTAGGATGGATAAGTCCAAAATGGGTCTCCAGTCGTTTCCTTTCCTTGGTACCAGAAAAAGTCTTGAATAAAAACCTTGACCTTGTTCGTGAGTAGGTACCGCTTGTATAGCTCTCATGCTTATGAGCTTTGAAATTTGTAGTTGTGCCTCTGCCCTTTGATTGTGTGGCAGGTTTGGCATGCCTCTCATTTTTGGAAGTGTGTGGAATTGAAATTTGTAGCCTCTGTTTATAATGTCCAGGATCCATTTGTCTGTTGTGACAATATGCCAATTTCTTGCAAATAATGCTAGCTTTCCTCCCAAAGGTGCTGCCAGCTGAGACCTGCTTGGCATGGAAATGAGGGAGTCATTGGGTTTGTTTCCTGTATTGCTGTGCAATGTCTTCGCCACCTCTTGGTGCTGGAGTTTGTCATTGTCGGCCTCTATATGATCCTTGTGATTGCCCTCTGCCCCTTGTGCGTCTGTATCTACCTCTTTGGGGCTTGTCAGTGGCTGGAAAGGACCAGTTTTTTGAGGGCCAATTTCTGCTAAAACGTGGTGGTTGGACCTGTAGAAAAGCTTTGACAGTTTGCATAGATTTGGCTTTTTCTTCCATTTTCCGTAATATCTCCTCAGCATTAGTACCAAACAGCACATCCTTTTGTAAAGGAGCATCTAGTTTAGCTTTCACATGATCAGGCAAGTTTTGTTCCCTAAGCCAGGCATGTCTACGAATGACTGATCCTGTAGCAGCCGCTCTTACTTGAGGCCTCTAGAGCATCATAGCCACATTGTAAGGTGTGTTTACCCACTTGCTCTGCACTATGCATCATATCCTGCAACTCCTTCTAATCTGGTTGTTCAGGCTGAGACATTTTATTCCTTAATTGTGATAACAGGAACTGTTGATATTTAAGCATATGAAACTGACAATTTAAGGCCCTCATGGCTAGGGTGGCCGAGGTATATACCTTTTTCCCCCCACCTTTCTAAGGATCTAGACTCTCTTTCGGCAGGAAGTGGATTCTTGGCAGTAGAGGCCTTCAATCCCTTGGGGCCTTGAGAAATTGTTTCAGGGTCAGCATTATGGCTTTTGTAGAGAAATTGGTGAGAGTTAGGAACTCTGTAGTACCTATCAGGTTTGACTGGTGCAGGAGGCAGGGAATCCGGGTTAAGGCAAGCCTCCGAATAAACATCATCAAGTATGTCCAAAACAGGAGGTATAGCCAGAGGTCTGTGTTGAGGTAACAAAAGAAATTCCCTAAGTCTTTTCTTGGAATCGGAAAAGCCTTGGCATTTCCAATGGAAGTGTTCCCTTAAAGTGTGCAAGGTTTCCCCAAAGGAAAAATCCTCAGGAGGAGATACAGAAGGAATGGACTGCTCTGCATCCGAATCCTCAAAAGGGGAGTAAGAGTGTTCCTCTACATCAGAATGTTCTGATAAAATGGAACCCTGATCAGAAGAGGGAGAATCTTCCTCCACTCTGGGTCTCTTGTCTGGAGGGGGTTGAGAACCCCTGAAAAGAGTAATTAAATCCTCAGCCATTTTAAGCATCTGTTTTTTAGGCATGGGGCCTGGAGATGGGCCCTGTGCAACAGGCCTCTTGGGATGCCTGGCTGCTTTGGATTTAGTAAAGGCCTTAATAGAAAAAGAAGATGAGGGTCTAAAGACACCATGGGTGGAAGTGGACCTGTCCATATTAGGAGGCTCAACATTAGCAATGGCTTCGGTGGTTGTAGTCTGGGAAAGGGCTGAGGTACCTGTGGTCTCGGGTACAGAGGACACCGCCAAAGGAGTGTCGTCGGTAGTCAGGGACTGCAAAGGTGTCTCGCTGAGAACCGGACCACGTGTAGCCTGTTTTGGAGTGGTGTTGGTGGGGACAGCGGACCTCGCGTGTCGGTCCTTGTCCTTGCGTTTTTTGGACAAAACGGTAGTCGGAGTTTCCGACGACATTTTATAATCAAAGGCTTTACCAAAAAAGTGTTGGCCAAACTCCGCCCGATGCTTAATAGTGCGTTTATTGAAAGTAGCGCAAAAGCGACAGCCCGAGACGTCGTGGTCTGGGCCTAAACAAGGTATGCAGAGGAAATGGAAATCCTTATGCGGTATTTGCTTCCCACAAGAAATACAATTATTAACTTTTTCTGACATCGGTCTGAGGCAAGAAAAGTTTCCCCAACGGGGTCCTTAGCTTTAATGAAGACTTCGGTTTCCAATTTTTTTCGTAATTCAGGAGCTGGCCGACCGGCACTTGCGAACTGCTTCTGCTTCGGGCACCGCGCGGCAAAAAAGACTGGAGAACATGGCGTCGGCTGTGTCTTATATACTCCGGCCTCACTGACGTCAGGAGAGAAAGCGACAACAACCGACGCCGGACCTAGACTTTGGAATTCGGCCGACCGAGGGACCGCCTGACGGCAGAGAACCCATCTGTGATTACTGCAGCTGTATGCACGATGAACATCCACATTGCAAAGTATGTTTGCCAACTTGTTCAGCTGAATGCAATAAATCCTGTAAATCTTTATTATCCACACAGTCAGAAATCAACATCATTTTCTGTTTAAGCAGTCCTGTGATATACTGTTGATATTTTAGCATATGGAATTGACAGTTTAAAGCCCTGATTGCTAAGGTTGCAGAACTATAAACCTTTTTACCCCATCTACCCAGCACCCTTGAGTCTCTATCAGAAGGGGTAGGATTTTAGCAGTAGAACCCTTAATGCCCTTGGGCCCCTGAGAAATGGTTTCAGGGTCCGCAACAGGATTCTTGAAAAGGAATTTGTGGGACTCAGGAACCCTGTAGTACCTGTCTGGTTTGCTAAGGGCACGAGGCAAGGAATCAGGGGCCATATTGGATTCTGAAAACACATCAACAATGTCTAGTACAAGAGGTGTAGCCAAAGGCCTATGCTGAGGAAGAAGGAAATCCCTAAGCCTCCTTTTGGATTCAGAGAAATCCTGACTTTCCCAGTGGTAATGCCCCCTTAAGGTATGTAAAGTTTTCCCAAAAGAGAAATCCTCAGGCGGAGAGGCAGAGGGAATGGAATCCTCTGCATCAGAGTCCTCATAAGTAGGTATGGACAAATCCAGATCATTAGAAGAGCCAGAAGAAACAGAGTCCTGTTCAGAAGGTTCATAGTCAAGTTCAATCCTAGGCCTCTTGGGGGGGGGGGGTTGACTACCCTGATTAGAGTAATTAAATCTTCAGCCATTTTGATCAATTGTTTTTTAGGCATAGGGGCCTGAACATGTGGCCTGGGCGTCGGTTTTTTAGACATAGATCGAGATTTAGGGCTTAGTGGCCTTAGTACTGTAGTTGGAGTCTGTTTAATATGCAAGTCTGTAGGCCTGAATACACCCTCAGAAGCCGGTGCCTGCTCAGCGGCTCCGGATCCATCCAAGGTAGAGACATAGTACAGTTGTGTACACTTACTATAAATGTAGATGTTCGAGTGTATTAACTGTTGCAGTCATTACATTTGGGTTATCCTGCTGGCAGGTTGCCCTCAGTCGGCCTGAATTCCAAAGTCTTGGGTCCTGCGTCGGTTGCTGTCACCTCTTCCCTGACGTCAGGTCGTCAGGGGTATAAAAGATGCAGCCGACGCCATTTTCTTCAGTTTTTTTTGCCCCAGATGTCAGGTGCCCCCAAAAGGGTAGGCTAAAAATATGTAAATAAAACATACATGCACCAAAATAAGCTTTACCTTCATCTATAAGCAAATACACCACCTAGGTTGTATAGATTAGAGAAGTAAAGATAAGTTCCAGCAAAAATAAGGGGGGTGGCGGGTGGGTAACCTGGACTGCAACAGTGAATACACTCGAACATCTACATTTATGATAAGTGTACACAACTGTACTATGTTCTTCGTGTTTCACTGTTGCAGTCATTACATTTGGTTTGAGTCTCAAAGCTATGGTTGGGGGGCTGGAGCTAAAGAGCATTAGGAGCGGCTATGAGGCCCTGCAGAACTGCTGTGGCAAAGCCTGCCCTGGATTTAGAGTAGAGAGGCAGATTGTAATGTTTTGTAAAAGTATGCACTGAACTAAGTAGCTGCCTCTAAAATGTCTTTGGTTGGTACTCCCCTGAGAAAGGCTGCAGAAGTGGCTGCAGCTCTGGTTGAATGTGGCCTAATGCCCTTAGGCACTGGTTTGCCATGCTGTGAGTAGCAGAAACGAATGCAGTGACCTATCCACTTTGAAATAGTCTGCTTGGAGATAGCCTTTCCTTGTGATGCTGCGGCATATGCCACTAGTAATTGATCTGTCTTTCTGAAAACTTTAGTTTTGTCCAAATATAATCTAAGTTGTCTGTGTACGTCCAAAGAATGCAGAATTTTCTCCCCCTTGTTCTGTGGATTTGGATAAAAAGTTGGCAAATGAATAGTTTGGTTAAGGGCTACACTGGATACCACCTTAGGCATAAATGTAGGGTTTGTTCTCAGAGGGACCCTGTCTGGATAAAAAATGATAAAGGGTTCCACAGCCATGAGAGCCTGTAGCTCTGAAACTCATCTTGCAGAAGTTATTGCTAGGAGCAGAGCTGTTTTCCAAGATAAGAACTTTATATCCACAGTAGCAGCTGGCTCAAAAGGAGTTAAGGTGAGTTTCTCCAAGACATAACTGAGGTCCCATGCAGGTATTGGTGTTCTGTTTGGAGGCCTTAAGTTTTTGGTTCCTCTGAGGTACTGCCTTAATAAAGGATGAGAAAAGAGTGGTGGCTCTGTATTGTAATGAGCTGAAACGGCAGAGGCATGGATTTTAATTGATGAAAAAGATAGGCCTTTGACCAGCATCTCAGTTAAGTATTGCAAAATCTAAGGAATATTTGGGACAGCTGTATCAGTTCCTTGAACTTGGTTCCAAGCACAAAATCTCTTCCATTTCCCAGCATAGGATTTTCTAGTACTAGGCCTTCTGGCTTCTAAAATGACATCCCACACAGCTTTACTGAGAGGTGTGGTTTGTATGGCTACATTATCCGCCATGCTGCCACATTTAGGGTCCTGAGTTGGCTGTGCAGAATCTGATTGTTTTGCTGGGACAGTAGATGAGGTATTTGAGGTAAGGTCCAGGCTTGGCATTGGGACAAGTTCCTTAAGCTCAGATATCAGTACTGGCGTGGCCAGTCTGGGGCAATCAGAATCATTTTTGGTTTCTCCTGTCTGACCTTTAGTAGTACCTTGGGGAGGAGAGGCAGTGGAGGAAAGGCATATACTGAAAGGTTTGTCCAGTTGAAAGATAAGACATCCACTTCCCAAGCTTGTCTGTGATAAAGTCCTTGTGCAGAATCTTTTTAGTTGATTGTTGTGAGGGGAGGCAAATAGATCTATGTCCGGGCGTCCCCATTTCTTTATCATCATGCTGAAGACTTGTGGATCCAGGTGCCACTCGTGGGGATCCATGAGGTTTCTGCTTAGTTCGTCTGCCAGAGTATTTTCCTTTCCTGGCAGGAATTGTGCCTGCAGATGAACTTGGCAAGTCAATGCTGTGTCCCATAAAGCCATGGCTAGTCTGCAAAGGGGGTAAGAATGAGTGCCCCCCCCCCTGCTTGTTTATGTACCACATGACCATGGTGTTGTCTCTGTCTATCAGTAGTTGTCCCTGATGAAGTAGGTCCTTGAAGGCTGTCAGGGCATTTTGAACAGCTAGCATCTCTTTTTGATTGATATGTAGATGCTTTTGGTTTGTGGACCAGGTGCCCTGAATGCCTCTTCCTGCCATGTGTGCCCCCCAGGCATAATCTGATGCATCCGTCGTTAAGCTCTGCTTGGCTGGGGGTAGTGAGAATGGCTGTCCCTTGTTTTGGTGACAAGCCTTTGCCCACCATCAAAACTCCTGTTCCAGGCAGGGAATGAGAGTAATCATTGTTTCCAGGCTGTGGCAATGTTGTGTCCAGACACTTTTTAGGTACCATTGAATTTTCCTCATATGCAGTCTTGCATATGGATTTAGTAAGATGCAGGATCCCATGAAGCCCAAAGCCTGCAGAATTTTTCTTGCAGATAACTGGGCCTTTGTTGCCATTTCCTTGAAATAGGTAGTCAGTTGCCTTTGTTTGTCTGGAGTGAGATAAGCCATCTGGGCAGTTGTATTTAAGCTTGCACCCAGGAATATTATCACTTGAGAGGGTACTAGTTTTGATTTCTTTTTGTTGACTGTGTACCCTAGGCATGTTAAAAGTCTTTTCACAAACGTCAGATGCTGTAGTAGAATGTCCTTGTTCTCTGCTTGTATGAGGCAGTTGTCCAAGTAAGGATATATTTGTATTCCTCTGTCTGCAGTAAGCAATTACTGGTGCCAGGCACTTTGTGAAGATCCTGGGTGCAGTAGATAAGCCAAAAAACAGTGCACAGAATTGGTAATGCTTTGAGCCAGCCTTGAATCTGAGGTATCTTCTGCATGATTGTCTGATTGGGACATGCAGGTATGCCTCTTTTAGGTCTAAAGTCACGAGCCAAGCCTTGCTGCCCAGCATGGGCAGAAGCTGCAGCAAGGTCAACATCTTGAATTTTGGTATATCCAGAAAAGTGTTTAGAACAGATAGGTCCAGTATTGGTCTCCATGCTTTGTCCTTTCTGGGTACCAGGAACAGTCTTGAGTAAAATCCTTGTCCCTGCTCTTGCTGTGGCACTTGTTGAATAGCCCTCATGTCCATGAGAGCTGCGACTTGTTTTTGAGCCTCTGCCCATTGAATTTTTGGCAGGTCTGGCCAACCATTTGCCCTTGGCAGGGTATGGAAGTGAAACTTGTAGCCTTGTGACACTATGTCTAGAACCCATTTGTCCTGGGTTAAAATGTGCCAATTTTGAGAAAAAAGTGCTAGTTTTCCCTCTAATGGTGCTGCCAGAAGATAAGTGCTTGGTGCAGGCAGGGGGAAGTCATTGGGACTGTTTCCTGTATGGTTGTGATTTGTCTTCTCCACCTTTGGAGGTAGAAGCACCCCATTGCTTAAACCTGTAGGATCCTTGCGGCTGTGATCTGCCTCTAGGATGTCTGGATCTGCCCCTTTGAGGTCTGTCTGAGACTGGAAAGGACCAATTCTTTGTAGGCCAGTGTCTGCTAAATCTAGGTGGCTGTACCTGTAAGAAATCCTTGAACGTTTGCATAGATTTAGCTTTGTCCTCCATTTTCTTTAACACCTCTTCTGCCTTAACACCAAACAAAGTATCATGTTGTAATGGAGCATCTAATAATTTTGCTTTAACATGATCAGGCAGATTTTGTTCCTTTAAACAAGCATGCCTCCTAATGACAGAACCTGTAACAGCAGCCCTGCAGGAGGCCTCCAGAGAATCAAAACCACATTGCAAAGTATGCTTTCCAACTTGTTCAGCTGCATGCAATAAATCCTGCATTTCTTTGTTTTCTGCACATTCAGAATTTACCATCATTTTCTGTTTAAGCAGTGTCATGATATATTGCTGATATTTGAGCATATGAAACTGGCAATTTAAGGCCCTTATAGCTAAGGTAGCAGATGTGTAAATCTTTTTCCCCATCTATCCAGTGCTCTAGAATCCCTGTCAGAGGGGGTAGGGTTTTTTGCATTGGAAGCCTTGACCCCTTTGGGACCCTGAGAAATAGTTTCTGGGTCTGCAGTAGGGTTTTTGAAAAGGAATTTATGAGAGTCAGGGACCCTGTAGTATCTGTCCAGCTTAACAAGAGCTGGAGGTAAGGAGTCAGGGGTCAGACTAGACTCTGAGAACACATCATCTACAATGTCTAACACAGGTGGAATAGCAAGGGGCCTGTGTTGAGGTAGTAAAAGGAAGTCTCTGAGCCTCTTCTTAGATTCTGAAAAATCTTGGCTCTCCCAGTGGAAGTGCTCCCTCATGGTATGCAAGATTTCCCCAAAAGAGTAGTCCTCAGGAGGAGAAGCTGAAGGAATTGATTCGTCAGTATCAGAATTCTCATGGGGGGAAGAGAATATTCCTGATCAGAAGAGGAATCAGAAGAAATGGAAACCTGATCTGAAGATTCATAGTCTGTCTCTTGCCTAGGCCTCTTATTAGGAGGGGGATGGGAACCCCTGATCAAGGTAATTATGTCTTCGGCCATTTTGAGCATCTGTTTTTTGGGCATGGAGGCCTGTCCATGTGGCTGGTGAACTTGTTTCTTTGCCTTTAAAGGTGTTTTAGTCTTTGCCTTTGAAGTCGGTTTAATATATAATTGTTTAGGTCTGAATACACCCTCAGAAGCCGATGCCTGCTCAGCGGCTCCGGACCCATATGAGGGAATAATCTCTGAGGCTCCAATACCTTGAGTTTCCAGTGGCCTGGCTGACTCCACGTGGGAGTCAGTAGCGGCTTGCGAATCTAAAGTAGCGGGCGTCAGGGGCTGTGAAAGCGCCTCACTGCGAACCGGCGACTTGCTTAGAAGAAGCTTCATCAACAGTTTTGGACCTCGGTTGCCTATCTTTTTCTTTGCGTTTTTTGTGAACTCCGATAGTCGGATGGCTATCCGACGACATTGTATAATTAAATCTTCGCCCAAAATAGCTTAATGCAAAATCGTACCGACGCTTAATAGTGCGTTTGTTAAATCTAGCACAAAACCGACAACTAGAAACGTTGTGGTCAGGGCCTAGGCAAGGCATACAGTAAGAATGAAAGTCCTTATGAGGTATTTGCTTCCCACAAGAAATACAATTATTAACTTTTTCTGACATTGGTCTGGAGCAAGAAAAAAGCTTCCCCAACGGGGTACTTAGCTTTTAATGAAGACTTCGGATCTGAAACTCAAACACGAAAATCTCAGGAGTCGGCCGACCGGCACTTGCGAACTGCTTCTGCTTCGGGCACCGCACGGCAAGAAACACTGAAGAAAATGGGGTCGGCTGCATCTTTTATACCCCTGACGACCTGACGGCAGGGAATAGGCGACAGCAACCGACGCAGGACCCAGACTTTGGAATTCAGGCCGACTGAAGGCAACCTGCCAGCAGGATAACCCAAATGTAATGACTGCAACAGTGAAACACGAAGAATATCCGCGGGTTCCATATGTGAAGCACCTCTCGGCATACCAGACTCCGAATGGTCTCAGTAGAGGCCTGCGAATCAGAAGTAGCGGGTATCAAGGGCTGTGAAAGCTCCTCTCTGAGTACCAGCGAACTGGCTTAGGAGAAGCGTTGTTGGCAGTTTTGAACCTCAACGGCCTGTCTGTCTTTTTCTTTGCGTTTTTTTGGTATTCCGGTAGTCGGATGACTAACCAACGTCATTTCTGGATAATTAAACTGAGAGCCGAAATATTTAGAAGCAAAAATGTACCGACAATGGACAGTGCACGGATTAAAGCACAAAACTGACAGCAAGGTATGTCGTGGTCAGGGCCTAGGCAAGGAATACAGTACAAATGAAAATCCTTATGAGGTATTTGCTTCCCACAAGTAATACAATTATTAACTTTTACTGACATGGGTAAGGAGCAAGAAAAAGTTTTCCCAACGGGGTACTTAGCTTTTAGTTGAAGACTTTGGTTCTGAAACTCGAAAAAGAAAATTTCAGGAGTCGGCCGACCGGCACTTGCGAACTGCTTCTGCTTCGGGCATCGCATGGCAAGAAAGACTGATGTAATGGCGTCGGCTGCATGTTTTATACCCCTGACAACCTGACGTCATGGAAGAAGGGACAGCAACCGACGCAGGACCCAAGACTTTGTTAACCAGGCCGACTGAGGGCAACCTGCCAGCAATTACCCAAATGTAATGACTGCAACAGTGAAACACGATCATCAATCATTAACAGAACATTGATAATCCAGAGGGAAGTAGAATGTAAGAAAATACTGGTGTTGTTGGTGGGTTTGATGTACAGAAAGCATTTGACAGAGTTAAGCTGGAACTTCATGAGCAGGGCAATGGAAGCATTTGCATTTCCTAAAAAAATATATAAGGTTGATTTGGAGGATATATGAAGGATCAGAGGTGAAAATTAAAGTGGGTAGGAATCTCTATGATAACTTCTGCTTGAGCAGAGGAACCAGGCAAGGTTGTCCCTCTTTCCCGTTTGTTATTTGCATTATATTTAGAACCACTGGCAAAGAAAGTAAGGGACACAGAAATTCAAGGATATAACTGGTATGGTAATCAAGAAAAGCTGGCTCTACTCGAAAATGATATTATTTTATACCTGATAAAACCAGAAAGAGAATTACAGTTTCATGGAACATTTTGAGACAGTTTCAAATCTTTTCAGGGTACAAAATTAATGAAGGTTTAAAAACAAAAAAAAAAGCAACAGGGGTAAATTATGTACCCATACACAAATTGGTTCAGCAATATCCTTATTTACAGGGACATGATAAAATGAATTATTTAGGAGTATGGTTTAAAAATGATTCTGGTGTGGCAGCTAAGGATATGGGGGAAGAAACTAAATAAAAGATAATACAAACAATGAGAAAATGGAAGCTTTGTTACATGGCTATGGACAGTAAGCTACAAGCAGTCAAAATGTTTTTAGTCCCTCTAGTCTTATACACAGGTCAGGCATATTTTTATCAACCAGAGGATAAATTGTGGATAGCAATTAATAAAGAGCTGAAGGACTATCTGGGAGGGGAAGATGGCAAGAGTCAAGTGTGATAAGCCGATTCTTCCAGCAGAATAGGGCGGATTGGGTTTACCCAATCTGAAGTGGTATTTTAGAGCTACACAGTTAAGACTCCTAAACATAGCACAAACAGAAAACTACAATTCAAAGTGGAAAGAGATGATGATGAAACTTGGGAGAAGCTCAAGAAAGGAGGAGACACTGGGATTTTGGATGAAGGCCTTTAAGGAGAATAATCATACAGAATACCTTATCCGTAGAGTAGCAGAAAGTATTCTAAGAACTAAGCCAACAGAGGAATGGAGAAAGGGGATTCTGCTAATAGGGAGGACTGCATTTAGGGATATAGACAACAGGCAAGAGGAGACTGGAATTTACTGGAGAAAACTGGCAAAAGAACCAAGTTATTGGGAGCAAATAACTAGAAAGGGAAAGATGATACAATGAGAAGATGCCAAGAATTTATTTGGACTGCAGGTTAGAGATTGCCTTCCCTATCAAGGATTGATATCAGAGTATAGGCAAAGAGAAAGAAATGGGGGGGGGTCTTTAAATGAAAGACCAGCACTGGTAGAGTTTTTAGTAGAAGCTAGAACAGAAACTGCCATTAAGAGAGGAATAATTAGCACAGCAGATAAAATATTGCAGGATAACTATAAGAATCAATCAGAAGAGGTTAGAAAAAACTGGGAAGAGAGACTGGATAAGCAATTCACAAAGAAACAATGGGGAGATACATGCCTCCCAAATATGCAACAAAATCAAGATGATTTAGGATTTTTCCTTGGAATGTTTACAAAGGTATTTTTATATCCCAAGTAGACTCCAGTTAATGTATATAGCAAATGGAGGAATGACAAGAAAGAAAGAGGTAACTGGGAACATATTTTCTGGGAGTGCAGTAAGCTGGCAGACTTTAAGCATTCCCTGTGGAATGCACTGTTGGAGATAATAGGTGGGCAGATTGGTGTGACCAGGGAGATGATTTTTCTGAGCTATGATACAGAATTGTAATTACTTAGACATGGCAAGGCCTTCCTTTCTCTAATTATGATGGTGCCAAAAAAGCAATTACTACAAAATGGAAATCAAAATCTAAACCAACTATATTAGAAGTAGTGAATATAGTAACAGAGATAAAACCACTGTAACTTGAGATCTTTAGAAAAAGGTAGGAAGAAAAGGTAGGAAAAAGAAGTTATGTCTTACTGTAACGTTCCATCTGTGCTGTTCATCTTCTTTCATTCATCACTGATGGGGTTGGTTCCGAGCCCTTGGAACAGAGTCGGCCTTATTACCAAGCTCACGCCAGCCAAAAAAGCTCTCAAGCTAAGTTTCTACCCAGAATGCCCTTCTCCCGGTTACCTCAGATCGAGTTTGCTATAGAAAAGGAAGTAAAGCCAAGGCCAATTCTGCGCAAATACTCTAAGGCACCACTTAGACCCAAAGCATCCCCCAGGAGCCTTTGGAGGGGGAAGGAGGGTGGGAAGTGATGAATGAAAGTAGATGAACAACACAGATGGAACATTATGGTAAGACATAACTTCTTTATCTGATGTTGTTAATATTCTTTCCATTTATCACTGATGGAACAGAATTCCAAGCTACCTTGAGATCCATGGGTGGCCCTAATGGAAGAACATTCCTGAGTACCATTGAGCCGAAGGCAGCTCTCCTTTTGGAGACCCAGTCCAATTTGTAATGATTGATAAAGGTTTGAGGCTTAGCCCAAGTAGCTGCTGCTGTGCAGATGTCAACCATGGAAGCCCTGGAATGGAATGCTATAGATGTTGGCATAGATCTAGTGGAGTGAGCTTTAACTTTTGGCACAGGTTCATTATTGAGGGAATAGATGAAACATATGCATTCACTTATCCATCTTGACAAAATAACCTTGGAAACTGCCTCTCCCATTTCGGGCCTCTTGACACACAATGCCTACAGCTCAGAGACTCTTCCGGCAGAGGTAATAGCTACCAAGAACAAGGATTTCCAAGACAAATAGGTCACACTTCACAGCAGGTTCGAAGGGTTTTTGGGTCAAAGACTGAAGGACTATAGTGAGGTTCCATGGTTCCACGGGCTGTCTGACAGGAGGCCTAATATGAGAGGTCCCCTTGAGGAAAGCCTTGCAAAGGCGCAAAGAGATAAGAGGGGTACCATCTATACCATTGTGGAAATTGCCGCTAGATGTACTCGTACCATGGAGGCAGAAGCTCCATTATCAAAAAAACTTAGCCAAGTTTTGAAGCACTGCAGTAACTGGAGCCAAATACAGGTCTAGCATGTTATCCTTGGACCAGATAGAGAACCTTTTCCATTTATCCTGATATAGTCTTCTGGTGGATGGTTTGTGAGAGGCCAGAATGATGTCTCGAACAGGCGAGGAGAAATTAGCTTGCCTGGCGATTAGTGGAAGTGGAGAAACCAAGCTGTCAGCTTGAGACTGGACAGATTTGGGAGACTCAGCACTTGGGGGTGAGCAATCAGATCGAGCAGAGGGTCCAGAATCCACGGCGGGTACACTAGGTGAGGCTGAAGAAAGGGGAACCAGACTTGTCGAGGCCAGAATGGGGCTATGAGGATCACCTTGCATCTCAACCGAAGATCTTTCTTCAAAAATTGTGGGATCAGAGGGATGGGAGGGTAAGCGTAAAGAAGTCCCATGAGCCAATCGTGGATCAGAGCATCCCTCAGTGACTCCCCCTCCAGAGGAAATAGGGCTAAATAGCTGCTGCACTTGGTGTTTGATGGGGAAGTGAAAAGATCGCAGCAAGGCTGGCCCCAGTGGCTGAAGATTACAGACGCCAACTTGGGGTTGAGGGACGACTCGTGAGGCAGGAGGATATATCTGCTCAGTTTGTCCGCAATCACGTTGGAGCTCCCCGGGATATGCGTTGCTATCAGAAAGTGGTTAGAAGCTATTGCCCACTGCCAAATTCTCATGGCTTCTCGACATAGGGGATAGGATTTGGTTCCTCCTTGCTTGTTGATATACCTGACCACTGCCATATTGTCTGACTGAACTGCAATTGACCCGGAAGGGAGAGCCGAATGGAAGGCCTGCAACGCTAACAGCACAGCTCTCAGTTCTTGAACACCGATATGCAAATGGGCCTCTGAGGTGGACCATGTGCCTTGGACAGTCTTTCCCTGGAAATGGCACCCCCACCCGATCAGGGAAGCATCCATGGTCACAATGGCTGTGGGCTGAGGAGGTTAAAATGGACGACTCCAAAGTTCTACATCTGGCCTCATCCATCGAAGCAGGTAATGTTTGCAGGAGTTGGTTATTCGAATCTGGTAATCAAAGGGGGTGATAGTTTGGGAACCACTGACACAGGAGCCATTGCAGAATCCTCATATGTAGTTTTGCTAGAGGCACTATTGGGATTGACGCTGCCATAGAACCTAGGGCCTGAAGAAGTTCCCTTGCAGAGACTGTAGTTTGGGAGAGTATCACCCGGAGTTGAAACCTCAATCGATGGAGTCTGTGAAATGGAAGTGATACCAGACAGGACTGAGTATTGAACACTGCTCCAATGAACTCTATTTGTTGTGTAGGGATAAGGTTTGATTTCTCCCAAAGTATCGTTATTCCCAACAACTTTGCCAGAGAGAGTATAATGCAGTACTGTTATCAGAAGATGCTTGGTGGGGGCGGTAAGGAGACAGTCGTCCAGATATGGAAACACCCAGAATCCTTTTAGTCTCAAGTGAGCTGTTACCACTGCCATGCATTTCGTGAACACTCTGGGGGCTGTAGAGAAAATGACTGGCTCCTAGCCGGAAGTGAAGCAGACTCCTGGAGTGTTTGCCCATCTTGATGTGGTAATAGGCATTCCAGAGGTCTATAGAGAACATCCAATCGCCTTCTCTTAAAACAGGAAGAATGGACTGAACCGTGACCATCTGGAATTTGCTTTGGGTGACAGACTTGTTTAAGATGCTGAGATCCAAAATGGGTCACCAGTCCCCTGTCATTTTTGGCACCAAAAAGAATCTCGAGTAAAATCCGGATCCGTGCTGGTCTGGTGGGACTGGTTGGATGACTTTTTTGAGATAGCTTTATAGTTTCTGAAGCTGCTTCTTCACTTAACTGGGTGGAACGTCGGGAAGTTTTCTTGGAAATTTTAGCTGACAAGAAAGGGAAATGGTGTAACCTCTGGTGATAATGCTCTGCACCCAAAGATCAGTGGCGATAGATTGCCAGGCAGCTTGGTGCAGAGAGAAACGACCCCCCGATGGCTTCCAGAGATAAGCAGGTGAATTGGAAATGGTCATGCCCTACCCAAACCTTGAATATTTGTCTGTGGTCTCTGTGGACGGTGAAATGATATGTGGAAATATGCATCCTTCAGATCTAGGGTGACTAAAGGAGTGGGATTAAGGGCTGAAGGGTCAAATAGCCCCAATGAAATCTCTTGAGAGCAGACAAGTCTAGAACAGCCTTCCTAGTCACCTTTTTTTTTTTTTTTTGGGGGGGGGGACTATAACAGTCTGGAATAAAATCCATTTCCTTTTGTTCCCTTCCTTTGGGGACCTTCTATGTTTACAGCAGCATAGGGAAAAGCTGTACCAGTTACTCTTGATCTGGTTGGATTGGAAGCATTCTCATTAAAGGCAGAAGACCTTCAAGTTCAATCTGGCAGCCTGAAATAATAAACTGTTACTTGTTTCACTGAAGTCAGGATGTAGCCATTTTCTCTTATGCGGGACACACTGCAAACCAGTATGTGAGGTGGGGAGATGAATGAAGGTGTAGGGAAGGGGGCTGATAGCATAGTCTGTATTAGCTGTTTACACCTTTGGAAAGAGGAGACATGCCTCACATCTTCCTATTTTTACTTCTGCTCTGCCACTTCTCCAAAATCTGCAGCTTCTTGAAAGACCTCTTTTGCTTAAAATGATCAGATTTTTATAGTTTGCTATAAAAAAAAACTATTTTTTAGAGTAGTTCAGACTGCTTCTCGATAGGGGATGAAACAACTACTTGGCGGACTCCCAAGCTTTCCCATTCACTTTTAATTTCTTAACATTTCTTTGGAAGTAGGGGGACAACAAATTATTTTCCAAAGAAGCATACAACAACTGTCAGTAACATCAACTGGCAGAAGATGTATCCCCAGTCGAGTATGTCTTAAAAAATGAATCCCAGTTGCTGCTGTTCTGCTGTGTCATCTGTGTTACATCTGCATTAGACAACATTCTTCCTGATTTCAAAATCTGAAACAAAGTGAAAAATCCTGTTTCTCCAGACTGCATCCAATGTTTCTGCAGACCTGTTCCTTATCTGACCGAGAATCTCTCCAAGTATGTAATAATTAGTATTTGCCAATTAATGGTCCTAAAAGCTAATAAGGAAGAAATATAAATCTTTCCAAATGAATTTATTACTCGGCACCCCTTATTAATTAGGAGGCCTAAAGCTATTAAACATTTTGCAGCATCCAGAGACAAAACTGCAGGGTTCACTGCAGAGTTTTTAAATAGGTTTCTACAGGTGACCTGCATTCCTATAGAACCGGAATTCTTAGTGACTGAAGATTGGCAGTCAGATTCTATGGATGCCATCTCAAAGGCATCCTCAGAAACTTGGAACACTGTGTGGACTGCCAGAAGATTTAGTTCCTCTATGCATAGCAGGCACAGATTTGTCTTGTTGAGCTCCAAAATTTCCTTTGAGCCTCAATTTAAATTGGCCTTTCACAGAACTGTTTCTGTAAAGGAAATTTCTTCTTACAGGGCCTCTGATAAATTCGCCACAATGTCAGTTCTGAAAACCAGGGTTGAGGAAATCTGTGTGGAATATGCTAGATCTTTCTTATTCAACTGTGAGTCTGTGAAATCTGGGGATGTGGGGGAGGAGATTCCATCCTTTGCAAGGGTAGAAAGTCTTGAAGTGGAAGGCTGGGCCACTTACAGGATAACTCTGCCAAGTGGATATGCATTTATTGGTAAACATTTTTGATAAAGGCAAGCTTCCTGTCCTTGGACATAGTTCTGGGGGAAGGGAGATGGCTTCCGGCAGAAAAGAACATTTTCAAAAACTGGCACAATTAAGGCACTTCTTGCAATGACATCATATGCTTATCCTCCTACAAACACATTTCAGATGATGCAGTCAAAACTTCCGAAGGGTGGACATCTGTGGTAGATGCCTGGAAAGAAATGTCTAGCTTGGAAACAAAAGTACAGTTGTGTACACTTACCATAAATGTAGATGTTCGAGTGTATTCACTGTGGCAGTCATCACATTTGGATTATCTGCTTGCAATAGCCATCAGTCGGCCTGATTATCAGTGTCTTGGGTCCTGCGTCGGTCGCTGTCTCATCTTCCGTGACGTCAGGTAGTCAGGGCTATAAAGCATGCAGCCGATGCCATTACATAAGTTTTTCTTGCCCCAGATGTCATATACACACACACAAGGTTATACTTCTAACAAAAAAACAAATACACCAAAAATCTTTTAAGCATAGTAAAGGAGAATAGAGATATAGCCAAAAGAAGTCAGGGGGCTGGAGGGAGGGTAACCAGGACTGCAACAGTGAATACACTCGAACATCTACATTTATGGTAGGTGTACACAACTGTACTATGTTCTTCATGTTTCACTGTTGCAGTCATCACATTTGGGTGGATTCCCAAAGCTAAGGATGGGAGGAGGAATTTAGATAGCATTAGGACCAGCTATAAGGCCCTGCAAGACTGCAGTGGCAAAGTCAGCTCTGGATTTAGAGAAAATTGGCAAATGGTAATGCTTGGTGAAAGTATGTACAGAAAGTAGCAGCTTCTAGGATGTCTCTGGTAGGGACACCTCAGAGAAAGGCTGCAGAGGTACATGCAGCCCTGGTTGAATGGGGTCTAATCCCATGTGGGATAGGTTTTCCATGGTGTTTATAGCAGAAATTAATGCAATAGCCTATTCATTTAGAGATGGTTTGCTTTGAAATACCCTTCCCATCTGCCCCTGCAGTAAATGCCACCAGCAGTTGCTCAGATTTCCTTTGAGGTTTAGTCCTGTCCAAGTAAAATGCAAGTTGTCTGTGCACATTTAAGGAGTGCAGTATCTGTTCCCCTTTGTTCTGTGGATTAGAAAAGAAAGTTGGCAAATGAATGGAGTGATTAAGAGCCACAATGGATACCACCTTGGGCATGAAGGAGGAATTGGTCCAGAGGGACACCCTGTCCACATGAAAGATGATGAAAGGCTCCACTGCCATAAGGGCCTGCAATTCAGATACCCTTCTTGCTGAAGTGATTGCTAAAAGGAAAGCTGTTTTCCAAGAAAGGAATTTTAACTCTGCAGTTGCAGCTGGCTCAAAAGGAGGAATAGTGAGTTTTTCCAATACAAAGTTAAGGTCCCAGGCTGGAGTTGGGGCTCTCCTGGGTGGACTTAAGTTTTTGGCTCTTCTGAGGAACTGCATGAGCAATGGGTGAGAAAAGAGGGGTGGTTCTGTGTTGTAATGAGCTGAAATGGCTGAGGCGTGAATTTTGATGGAGGAAACGGAAAGGCCCTTGTGAAGCATCTCAGTTAAGTATTGAAAAATCTGAGGTAAATTGGGTGCTGCTGTGGCCATCCCTTGAGTTTGGTTCCAGGCACAGAATCTTTTCCATTTTTCAGCATAAGATTTTCTAGTACTAGGCCTCCTTGACTCCAAAATGACATCCAACACTTGTTTACTGAGGGATGGTAACAGAGGGATTAGGAAATTAGCCAGGCTGCCAGGTTCAGGGTTTGAAGCTGGGGGTGCAGAATCTGGCTCTCCTGCTGAGACAGCAGGGTAGGAGTCTGAGGCAGGTGCCATGGGGCTAGCTGTGACACACTGTGCAAGAGGGGGGGTACCACTGTTGGAGTGGCCAGTCTGGTGCAATCAGTATCATCCTTGGTTTGTCCTGTTTGATCTTTAGTAGTACTTTGGAGAGGAGCGGCAGAGGAGGAAAGGCATAAACTGATAGATTTTTCCAGCTGAAGGACAGGGCATCCACTTTCCAAGCTTGTTTGTGGGGAGTCCTTGTGCAGAATTTGTCCAATTGGTACTTCTGGGGGGAGGCAAACAGCTCTACATCTGGGCACCCCCATTTGTTGATCAACAGGTTGAAAGTCTTTGGTTCCAGTTTCTACTCGTGTGGGTCCATGAGATTTCTGCTTAGTTCGTCTGCCAGTGTATTTAGTTTTCCTGGCAGGAATTGAGCCTGCAGATGCACTTGGTAGCTCAAGGCTGTGTTACACAGAGCCATGGCTAGTCTGCAGAGGGGGTAAAAATGGGTACCCCCCTGCTTGTTTATGTACCACATAACAGTGGTGGTGTCCGGCTTTACCATTAACTGTCCTAGAAGAATGTGGTCCTCGAAGGCTGTCAGAGCATTCTGTACAGCTAACATTTATTCTTGATTGATATGCAGGTGCATTTGACTTGGGTTCCATTTGCCCTGAATGCACTTCCCTGCCAGGTGAGCCCCCCCATGCATAGTCTGATGTGTCTGTTTTTAGGGTTTGGACGGCAGGGGGTAGAGTGAATGGTAGTCCCTTAATTTGATGGCAGGCCTCTGCCCACCCAAAGGAATTCTAACCGTAGGCAAGGTATGATAGGAATCATTGCTTCTAGATCCTGAGAATGTTGACACCATAGGCTTTTTAGATACCATTGTAATTTCCTCATATGCAGTCTTGCATATGGAATTAGTAGAATGCACGAGGCCATGAACCCCATGGCTTGCAGTATTTGCCTTGCAGATAGCAGGGTTTTTGTGGCCACTAGTTTGAAGTAAGTTGTCAAATGAATTTGTTTCTCTGGCGTGAGGAAAGCCATCTGGGAAGTTGTGTTCAAGCTTTCTCCCAGGAATATAATTTATTGACAGGGTACCAGATGTGATTTCTTTTCGTTTATGGTGTACCCCAGACAGGTTAACACCTTTTGTACAAATACCAGATGATTCAGAAGTATGTCCTGGCTTTCTGCCTGAATTAGACAATCGTCCAGGTAAGGGTATATTTGAATATTTCTTTGCCTGCAAAATGCAATGACTGGAGCTAGGCAGTTTGTGAATACCCGGGGTGCAGTAGATAAGCCAAAGGGCAGTGCATAGAACTGATAGTGCATGTAGCCTGTTTTGAAGCGTAGGCATTTTCTGCAAGATTCCCTGATTGAGATGTGCAGGTAGGCTTCCTTTAAATCCAATGTTGCCAACCAGGAATCCTTGCCTAGCATAGGAAGTAACTAGTGAAGAGTTAGCATCTTGAATTTTGGAATCACCAAAAAGGTGCTTAAGGTAGAAAGGTCCAGGATAGGACGCCATGAGTTGTCTTTTCTGGGTACCAGGAAAAGTCTGGAGTAGAAACTTTGTCCCTTTTCCTCTTCTGGTACAGTTTGAATAGCCTTTATGCTTAAGAGAGAGAGAGTACTTGCTTTTGAGCCTCTGTCCACTGATTTGGGGGTATATCTGGCCAACCGTTTGGGGTTGGGAACGTGTGGAAGTGAAATCTGTATCCTTGGGAAACTATATTTAAAACCCATTTGTCCTGGGTAATGAGTTCCCAGTTTTTTGTCTGCAGAGCAATCTTTCCCCCCTAAAGGAGTAGTCGGTTGAGAAGTGCTTGGAAGTTTTAAAATTAAGTCATTGAGACAGTTTACCATGGGGGGGGGGGGGTGAGTCTTATTACTCCCTGATTTGTTAGTAGGAGCCCCCCACTGCTTAGTCCTGTACGTAACCTGGGACTGAAGCCTGGGTAATCTGCTGGTTCTGGGTTTGGACTGAAGGCCTGGAAGAGGCAGGAAAGGACCAATTCTTAGAGGGCCAATGCCTACTAAATCTTGGAGGCTGTACTTGTAGGAAATCTTTAAGAGTTTGCATAGATTTAGCTTTTTCCTCCATCTTTTTAAGAACAACTTAAGCTTTGTTGCCAAACAGGCGGTCCTGATTTAACGGAGCATCCAACAATTTAGCTTTAACATGATCTGGCAAGGATTCCTCCTTAAGCCAAGCATGCCTTCTAAGTACAGACCCAGTGACAGCAGCCCTGCAAGATGCCTCTAGAGAATCAAAACCACATTGCAAAGTATGTTTTCCAACCTGTTCAGCAGAATGCATTAAATCCTGTAAATCCTTGTTTTCAGCACAATCAGGAATCAACATAATTTTCTGTTTAACCAATCCAATAATATGCTGCTGATACTTTAACATATGAAACTGGCAATTTAAGGCCTTAATGACCAAGGTTGCAGAAGTGTATACCTTCTTACCCCATCTATCCAGCACCCTGGAGTCTCTATCAGAGGGGGTAGGATTTTTGGCAGTAGTAGCCTTAATGCCCTTGAGTCCCTGTGAAATGGTCTCAGAATCTGCAGTGGGAGTTTCAAACAGGAACTAGTGAGAGTCAGGAACCCTGTAATATCTATTAGGTTTTCTGGGAGCAGGAGGTAAAGAGTCAGGGGCCAAGCTAAATTCCGAAAAGGCATCAACAATGTCTAGTGCAGGAGGGATAGCTAAAGGCCTATGCTGGGGCAGGAGTAAGAAATCCCTAAGCCTCTTTTTAGAATCGGAGTAATCCTGGCTTTCCCAATGAAAATGCTCCCTAAGAGTATGCAAGGTTTCACCAAAAGAGAAATCCTCTAGGGGGGAAGCAGAGGGAATAGAGCCTTCTACATCAGAATCCTCATAAGTAGATAAGGGTAAATCCTGGTAGTCAGAGGAAACAGAAATTTCAGAATCCTGGTCAGAAGTATGATAAGCAAATTCAGTCCTATGTCTCTTAGAGGGGGAAGGTTGGCTTCCCCTGATTAAAAGTAACAAGGTCTTCAGCCATTCTTATCATTTGTTTTTTAGGCATAGAGGCCTGACCATGTGGGTCTGGGCGTCGATTTTCTAGGCATGGTTTGAGATTTAGGCCTTGAAGAAGACGATGGCGTTGGTTTAATAAGCAAGTCAGTAGGCCTGAATACACCCTCAGAAGCCGGTGCCCTGCACAGCAGCTACGGACCCATCCAAGGTAGAGACATCCGCGGGTTCCACAGTTGAAGCATCTCACGGCATACCGGACTTCGAATGGGTCTCAGTAGAGGCCTGCAAATCTGAAGTGGCGGGTATCAGGGGCTGCGAAAGCACCTCACTGAGTACCGGCGAACTGGTGACTGACTTAGAAGAAGTGTCGTTGGCAGCTTTGGACCTAGGTGGCCTGTCTCTGTCTTTATCTTTGCATTTTTTCGGAATGTCGGTAGTCGGATGGCTTACCGAAGATATATCTGGATAACTGAACCGAGTACCAAAATATTTAGAAGCGAAAATATACTGATGACAAATAGTCCGTTGCTTAAACAAGGCACAAAATCAACAGCGAGGTATGTCGCTGTCAGGGCCTAGGCAAGGAATACAGTACGAATGAAAATCTTTATGAGGTATTTGCTTTCCGCAAGTAATACGGAAGAGTGGCGTACAGCAACAGTGGTCCCTCTCCATAAAGGTGGTGCCTCAACGGATCCTGGAAACTATCGCCCCATAAGCCTGACTAGCTTGGTCTGCAAAGCTATGGAAAGGATCATCATGGACCTCATAAATAAAGATATTGGGGACCTACAAACACTGGATCCTACCCAGTTTGGCTTTGTTAAGGGCAGATCCTGCCTCTTAAACCTGGTTGATTTCTTTGAAACAGTCACCAAGGCCATTGACGAGTGGAAGGTGGTCCACACAGCCTACCTGGACCTCGCAAAAGCCTTCGATACAATACCCCACTCGGGCATTATAGATAAGCTCACCAGCTTAAATATAAACCCCTATGTCACTAGACGGATTACAAACTGGCTCAAGGACAGAACCCACATGGTTAGAATTGCTGGAGCCATGTCAGACTCCAAACCAGTTACAAGTGGTGTCCCACAAGGCTCAGTCCTGGGACCTCTCTTGTTCGGTATATATTTCTCGGAGGTACAGGCCAACACGGAAGGACTGTGGCTGACTAAGTTCGCAGATGACTGCAAACTGGGCGCCATAATCGACTCTCCAGCCGACACAAGCATCCTCCAAAAGGGCCTCATAGAAACAGACAACTGGTGCCAGAGACATGGCCTCAAGCTAAATGCCAAAAAGTGTATAGTCATCCCCTTTGGCAAAAACAAAGTGCCCACAAATTACCACATAGGTGGTAATCCATTAAGTACAGAAGAAGTAATTAGGGACCTGGGGACCCAAGTTGATAGCAATCTCTCATTTGACAACCACATGGCCAAAGTGGTTAGAAAAACATTTTATATAGTCCACCTAATCATGAAGGGATTCACATCTAGATCAGGGGACGTCATCGTGCCTCTTTACTCATCCCTCATCAGGCCCATAATTGAGTACAATGCCCCTTTTGGGATGTACCTTACCAGACACCTGCAGCAATTGGAAAGACCCCCAAAAGTACCTCACCAAGAGGATCAAAGGGCTCAAACAGATGCCATATGCTGCCCGGTTAAAGAAACTCCAGCTCTACTCAGTGGCATACCGCCTGTTCAGAGGCGATCTGTGCCTGACGTATAAAGTCATGTCCAACCCGGAATTAATGGACATGCTGCACCTCAGAAAATCCAAATCCCATCGAGCCACGCCGAGAGACTTGAACCTCAGCACTGAAATAAATAGGACATGCTGGAGGGACAGATTCATAACCCAGAGGCTCCCTTCACTCTGGAATAAAATCCCAGTCCAGGTTAGGCAGAGTCCCTTCATTGACTCTCTTCAAGAGGAATCTTGATGAGTGGATGGGAGATCGTAGGTTTACCCCGGGTATCACTTCTGTGTCACTGTTAGACAGAGGCACAGTATACTAACCTCAAAAAAGGGCATAGCAAAATAAATTTAAAATGGGTGGCGAAAGCCAAACACATTCTGGCTAGGCTTATAAATGCCCTAGGGCAGATAGCCTAGTATGAACCTATGAACCTAATACAATTATTGACTTTTACTGACATCGGCTTAGAGCACGAAAACGTTTCCCCAACGGGGTACTTGGCTTTAGTTGAAGACTTCGGTTCTCAAACTCGAAAACTAAAATTTCAGGAGTCGGCCGACTGGCACTTGCGAACTGCTTCTGCTTCAGGCACCGCACGGCAAGAAAGAATGATGTAATGGCGTCGGCTGCATGCTTTATACCCCTGACTACCTGATGTCACGGAAGATGAGACAGCAACCGACGCAGGACCCAAGACTTTGATAATCAGGCCGCTTTATACCCCTGACTACCTGATGTCATGGAAGATGAGACAGCAACCGACGCAGGACCCAAGACTTTGATAATCAGGCCAACTGAGGGCTACTGCAAGCAGATAACCCAAATGTGATGGCTGCAGCAGTGAAACACGAAGAACATCTTAAGGTAGTCACATGGGAGGAAATCCAAATGTCTGTCTCCAAAGGGTCAGCAAGGGGCTGGCAGTTAAGTGGCAGTTAGACTAAGGACCAATAAGACAACATTATACAGGAAACATCCCATTCAGACCTTGGTGGAGCTGGAAAGGTTATGTCCTTTTGCCCAAGTGGTTCTCTTACTAAGTTCTTTACCCACTCCTCTTCAGGATGCCTATGCTTCATATTCAGAGATATGTTTTGCCTTTGGCTAGTTGTAGAAGATTCTCACTTCAGATGATGCTGATGCCCACTACATTAAGGGTTAGTCACTGCCAAACTTGTCACAATACATCATTCTGATGTCGTCAATACCAAATGTGGCAGCATTCCAAGCAACAGTTTTATATTTGTAGTAATTCACTTTGTCTTCTTCTGTGGAGCAGGATTTTTCTTTGACATACCCACTCAAATAGTGGCTGCCTCAGTACAAAACCACTACCCTTACCCTGTATTTTACTTATCTCACTAATCAAAGCCCTCTGACTATATTCAACAATGTTAGTAAAGATAGGCAATGTGGTAGTATATAACTGGATTTGTCCAATAAGCTTTACAGAGAGGACCTCCAAATATCTAGCCTTTTAAGAGGTTTATTAGTGATGATGTACTTCTACCCAGTCTGCAAAGCCCAGTAAAGTTTGGTGCATTTGTACTTCTGGGCTGCAGTGGTCCACCTTGTACCATCTTTGAAATAACCTTCCACATAAGAAATGCAAATCTTTCCCTATAACACACACAATCCAGTTCTGAAACAAAGTCCAAGGATGTATACCCAGACTAGCAGGTCTACATTCCTTTTTGGGAAAGATAGATTGTGTTTTCACATCCCTTTCTCTCCTACCAGACTTATGTAGTTATTGCAGTGAGTGTAAAATACTTTGATAATACAGTTTTCTGTGTGCTGTTCACAGTTTGTAAGTTGCTAAAAAAAAGTTGCTGAATGTATCAATGTTAATATCATCAAATGAGTAAGTGCATGAAAAAGTACATTGCAGCTCATAATTACCTTTGGTTTGCAGTGCTCCTCGATCCAGCTGAAGACACAAGCGGAAAGCTCCTGAAAGCTTGCTACAGAGATAGAAGCATTAAATGACTGAAACAAAGAATCCATGATGCTCTGGAAAACATTAAACTTAACCTCATCTGAGACCTGGTCCATGCCCTGCTGTGGGTTGTTTTGATGAGCCTTCACTATCTGCTCATAATTCCTGCAAGGTAAAAGACATTTAGAGTTAATGGAGGATTTAAGATTTTAGACCCATATAAGTTAATAGTTTAAATATTTTCCCCAGTCAACCACATTCTTGTTACAGCAGGTGATGCATACAAATTCTGGCACAAGAATTCCACAGATGCGTTTTGCTTTCTCTTTAAAAGATACAGAAAAAAAACTAACTAATTTGTAACCTACTGCTTTGGAGCAGAATTTTACTTATATCAATACAATTCCTTATTATCACAAGGAAAAAGACAAAATACATTATCTTTCACAAAGTCACATGGTAAGTAGGATAATACACAAGAAGAGCCACTTTACATTAAAAAAATGTAAACAATGACTGAAGATCAGCATGCCCACGACAACTCTTACATTACTAAAAATAACTTAATAATTAGCCCAAAATACAGACTGCTGCAGCTACCAAACTGACTTCCATATGTTTTGACTTTGAACTATCACTTAACATTTTAAATCTACCTATTTGATGACAACTGTATCTTTTTGTGTGGCTGAAGCTACAAACATTCAGTATGCTAAACAAGGATAAAGCAGCAGCAGGACTTTCTAGGATGGTTGTATATTACTCAACAGCTTAATTTCAGCTCTCCCAATGTGAAAAAAAAAATGAAGGACAAGAGCCAGGAACTCTGTCACTTTTAGTAAATTCAGTTACTGGCTATTAAGAACACTCCCTGGATGCCAGCAAAGAAACAACTAAGAGACTGAAAGAAAATCAACTAGAAAAGGTAAAGAGAAAATACTGACTGGGAAGAATCCTGCAGCTATTCAGCAAAAAGCAGCTCAATAACTAGCATTGGTGCTAGATATGGCTTCCAGTTATCTAGAGGAAAAAAAATCAAATGTGTTCAGAGCTGATTAAAATAAATTAGAATTTATGTACCTACCATAACTTGGCATCTGTGTTGTCCAATTTCATTCTTCATCACTGATGGGTTACGAATCTGACCTTTGGATCCAACTCGGACACATTTTCAAGACTTAGATCCTAGTCTCAATCTCCTCCCTCTTACCCATAATGCTCTATACTATCTCTAACTCCTCAGATCGAGTTTACTGCTAGAGGCTCAAACCTGGAACATGTGTTCCAAAAAACATCCACAGATCCTACTAGGAATGAGAAAGGCTGGGGGATGATTCGGACAGAAGGTGAGGAAGAATGAAAATGGACAACACAGATGCCAAGTTATGGTAAATACATAACATCTAAATCTGATGTCCTGTTCATTCTTCCTCACATGGGTCAGAGTTCTCAGCTATGTAACTCTTGGGAGGCCCTCAAGAATGCCGGAGCACTGTCGAACCAAAGGAAACCCTGCTTCTGGAGACAATGCCCAATTTGTAATGTGTAACAAAGATATAAGACTTTGACCAAGTGGTTGTAGCACAAATATCATCAATTGAAATCCTACAAGAAAAAGAAGATGAGGTAGCTATAGATCTGGTGGAGTGGGCTCTAAGAGGTCAATTCAATTCCAAACCTGTTTGTGAATAAGTCAGAGTAATGCAATCAGTAATCCATTTGGCCAAAGTAACTTTGGAAACTGCTTGACCTAAGCAGTTAGATGAAAAGGATATAAACAGCTGATTACACTTCCTGTACTATTTAGTTCTGTGAAGATAAAAACATAGTTGTCTATAAACGTTAAGAAGATGCAGCATATATTCACCCTTATTAGCAAAATTCAGGAAGAAAACTGGCAGTTGTATTGATTGATTAATGTTAGTCTCCGTGGCCAAGGCATAAAGGAAGGGTTTACTCCATAGAGATACCCTATCTTTGTGAAAAATGCTGTAAAGAGGCCTAGCTAATAAGGCCTGGAGCTCAGAAATTCTTTTTGCCAAGTAATAACTACCAAAAAGATTGTTTTCCAAGAAAGAAACTATGTCACAATGGTTTGCTGGTTCAAAGGGTTTCTGAGTCAACTCCTGGAGGACCACCTTGAGGTCCCAAGGGGGGAAACCATCTTTTATGGGAGGTCTAAGGAGGAAAATTCCTTTCACAAAGGCTTTAGATAACCTGGAAGCTGACAGAGAGAGAGAGAGAGAAAATGATTTGTTTCCAACATGAAAATTTGATATTGCAGCTAGTTGAAGTTTAATAGTAAAAAAACTAGCCCCTTCTTTTAAAAGATTACTGAGGAAAAGAAGGATGGCTGAAGCAGGTGCTGAGAAGGGACAATGTTCTCTTTAAAAGCCCATACAGAGAATCTTTCCCATTTGCTTCTGTAGATCTTCTTACTGGAAGCTTCTGGAAAGCCTACACAATGTTACGGTCTGGGAAAGTGAGTCTGAAACGTCTTACTATCACTGGAGGTGAAGAAACCATGTGGTCAGCTTGAGGGTGTGGAGACTGGGATGCTGGAATTCTGACAGGTGAGATCCTGATTGGGCTCCAGTATCCCATTGAGGATATTTGAGATGAGACCAGAGGAAGAAGAACTACACCTGTCAAGTCCAGAAGGGGGAAATGAGTATGACTGAGCTCTTCAGCCTGTTTACTTTCTGTAGGAACTTTGGGATCAAAACAAAAAGGGGATAAGCAGAGAGGAGATCCAGGGGCTAATCGTAAAACAGAGCATCCCTTGAGGGGACAGGGGGGGGTCAGACAGAAGTACTTGCTGCACTTGTTGAGGGGGGTATCAAATAGGTCACAGCAAGGCTGGTCCCACGGCTGAAAATCATATTAGCTATTGATTGATTGAGGGACCACTCATGAGAAATCAGAATGGACCTGCTGAGTCTGTCCACCAGCATGTTAGTTTTCACCGGTATGTGCACTGCAATTAGAAAGTGGTCTGAAAACATTGCCCATTCTCAGACCCTCATGGGCTCTCTGCACAATGGGTAGCATTTCTCCTTATTTGTTGATGTACCAGAATACAGACATGTTGTCTGTATGGATAGCAATACTCCCCAGAGGGAGAATGTCCTGAAAGGCTTGCAATGTTAGAAGGACTGCTCCCATCTCAAGAACATTGATATGCAGTTTGGTCTCTGACAGGGCTATGTGGCTTGGACCATCTTTCCCTTGTAATGGCCTCCGCCAATTGGGAAGCATCCGTGGTCACTGTGGCTATTGGGGAAGGAAGAGAGAATAGCCTGTCCAAAAGCAGGTCACCTGATTGTATCCACCATCGAATATGATGTTTGCAAATTGTAGTGAGTTTGATGGGAACAGATAGAGACTGGTAATGAATAGACCACTGTACCACCAAGGTCCATTGTAGGATTCGCATAAAGAACCTTGCTAGAGGAACTAGAGTAATAGCAGCTGGCATTGATCTAAAAGCCTGCAACACTAATTTTGCAGGAGGGGACAGATGAGATAGTAAAGTCCCACACCTGATTTCTCAGATATACAATGCAGTCAAGAGGTAGAGAAGCCACTTGATTCTTAGTATACAGTTGAGTTCCTATAAATTCTAGAATTTGCACAGGAGTCATGTTGGATCTGGCAAGATTTATCGTGATGTCTACAGAATTGGAGATCTGAAGCAAATAATTCCTGGCTTGAAGAAATTGATGCCTGGTTGGGGCAGGGAGGTGACAGTCGTCGACATGGAAACACCTGGAATCCACTGAGTCTCAGGTGAGCTGCTACAACTACCATGCATTTGGTTAACACCCAGGGGGTTGGGGAAAGTCCAAAGGGCGGTGGTCTGAATTGGTAGTGATTGGCTCCCAGCTGAAAGCGCAAGTGTCTCCTGGAGTACCTGTCCATTTTGATGAGATAGTATGCATCCTAGAGATCTACAGAGCACATCCAATCATCCTTGTGCAGAAGAGGCAGAATGGATTAAACTGTAACCATTCGGAACTTTGACTTCTCATACTGATTCAGATTACTTAGCTCCAGAAATGGTCTTAGATCCCCCTATTTTCTTTGGCACCAAAAAGAAGCGTGAGTTCGTAATCCTATTTGTTTGGGACCTTTTGGATGACTTTTTTTGTACAGGCTTTTGCACTTCTTGAGCTGCATACTACCTTCTGACTGTGTGGAACATCGGGGAGTTTCCTCCTGGATCCAGCAGGAGGAAGGGAAAAGAGGCGGGGTCACCCAGGACATAGATAAGCCTGCTACAAAAGCCTCCAAGAACAGACTCTTCAGGAGGAGGTTGGGCAAACCAGCCAAGAGGGATCCTTATTTCCTTATTCCTCATAAAAGTCAGTGTGTCTTCAGCGAGGGACTTCATCGGGGAGTCTATGTGCCTTCTTTTGCACGTCTTCTTCCAGGAAGCCTCCTCCATGGAAATTCCTCAGGGCGAAGAGCATGGAGGCTTCCCGGGGTACGCTAACCTGAAGCAGGAATGATAGGCTCAGTGCTTGGACCCAATGAAAGATGCAGGGAAAGATCAGAGATGTGAGAAGATGGCTCTCTATGTAAAAAAAAAAAAAAGGCTGTTTCTACCACCTGGAAGGCCGACAGGCCTGGGGAAACCCCTCCCATCTCCCTCAGAGCCTAGACAGCTGAGGAGTAGAGGATAGGCCAAACCTGGATCCGCGGTCCCAAGAAAGAATCAGACCCAACCTGTCAAGGGCCAAGGCAACAAGAGAAAGGAACTGATCTAACAGAGTCGGAGCTGAACCCAACCCCCTGGACCAGACACCAACACCTAAGATCCGAGACCTGCTCTGATCCAATGAAACTGGAGCAGAGCTGGTCAGGAAAATCATCAGAGTCGAGGAAAGGGGCTTCCTTGGATCTAACACTGACTCTCTCTCTAGTATCTTGGATCCTGTGACTCCGAAACCATGGGATGGATCGGAGAAGCAGACTGATTGGAGTGGGTAGGTGCACTCTCGGATTCATGAGGGAATGGAGCTGGCAAGACCCCCATCTGGATCTGAGCCTTGAGAAATCTCCACATCATCCTGTCCATACTGGCCTCTGTCAAGCTCCTAGAAGGTGGCTAGGCTGAGGAAACCAGTCTGGATTTCTTTGAAGGTATTTGAAGTAACTTAGCTCGAAGCACTGATAATACTGGCTTTATTACACTTTCTAGTGTTCAACTCCAAGTTGTCAGATCCGAAGGCCTTGGATCAGGCACTGAAGCTGAATGGAAAGGAGAACTGAGTATAGTCATTACCCCCGTTGGAAACAAAGCTGTTTGTGGATCCAAACGTGGAGTAATATCTTTCGGATCCATGAAGGTCTGTGGGTCTGAAAGAGATGAACTTGACCACGGACCAAAGGATGTCAGAGCCGATGCTTTAACAAGCTTTTGAGAAGGCTCAGAAGAGGACCTCAGTGACTTAGGCAATGATCTCTTCCTAGGCTCATCCTAATGCTGCAATTTTTTTTTGGGGGGGGGGGGGGTTGAGCCCCACAGGACGACAAAGAAGTAAGCAGCAAACTTTTCAGAATTAATTCATTCCATCAGTCAGATATGGCCCATGGATTGAAGGCAGCACAGATTTCACAGGCCGACTTTAGATGTTTGGGGCCCAGGCAACAGATGCGCTTCTTGTAGGCATTGGAGTGAGGGTTCTTGGGCCCACAAGAAGTGCAAATCTTAAAAACCGAAAGTTTCTCAGACATAGTGGACACAAACACACAGAATAATCCAAGAAAAAGTACAGTTTTGTACCTACCATAAATGTAGATGTTCGAGTGTTCACCCTGCTGCAGTCATCACACTACGGTTATCCTGCCATCAGGCAGTCCCACAGTTGGCCCGAATTCCAAAGTCTTGGTCCAGCGTCGGTTGCTGTCGCTTCTTCCCTGACGTCAGCGCGCCAGGGGTATATAAGAGGCATCCGACGCCATTTTCTTCAGTTTTTCTTGCCCCAGATGTCAGATGCCCCCAATAGGTAGGCAATATATATATATAGCTATATAAAAATAAAACAATACCTTCAGGCACAAGCAAATACACCACAGAGGTTGTATAGGATAGAGTGGTATAGATAAGTTCAGCTAGTTCACAGGGGATGGAGAGGGTAACCTGGACTGCAGCAGGGTGAACACTCGAACATCTACATTTATGGTAGGTACAAAACTGTACTATGTTCATTGTGTTTCCCTGCTGCAGTCATCACACTTAGGTTGAATCCCAAAGCTAAGGATGGGTGGTGGAGTTAAACAGGGTTAGAAGAAGCTAGTAGGCCCTGCAAAACTGCAGTGGCAAAACCAGCTCTAGTCTTAGAATATAGAGGTAAGTGATAGTGTTTGGTGAAGGTGTGCACTGAACTTCAAGTTGCAGCTTCCAGAATATCCTTGGTTGGCACTTCCCTGAGAAAGGCTGCTGATGTTGCTGTAGCCCTTGTGGAGTGGGACCTAATGTTAGCAGGTACCAGTTTCCCATGATGCGTGTAGTGGAAACGTATGCTATGCCCTATCCATTTAGAAATGGTTTGTTTTGAGATCGCTTTTCCTTGTGATCCTGCAGCATAGGCTACAAAGAGCTGGTCAGATTTTCTGAAAGCCTTAGTTTTATCCAAGTAGTAACGTAATTGCCTGTGAATGTCCAAAGAGTGCAGGAGTCTTTCTCCTTTGTTCTGGGGATTTGGGAAAAAGGTGGGCAAATGAACGGTTTGGTTTAGGGCCACACTGGATACAACCTTTGGCATAAAGGAAGGGTTAGCTCATAGAGATACTCTGTCTTGATGAAAAATGAGGAAAGGCTCCACTGCCACTAGCGCCTGTAGCTCTGAGACTCTTCTAGCTGAGGTTATTGCTAGTAGCATGGCAGTTTTCCATGAAAGAAATTTTAAATCAGCTGAAAAAGCTGGTTCAAAGGGCGGCAGTGTAAGCTTTTCCAGAACAAAGTTGAGATCCCAAGTAGTTGTTGGTGCTCTCCTGGGCGGTGTTATGTTTTTAGCCCCTCTAAGGTACTCTCTTAGGAGTGGATGTGAGAATAAAGGAGGATCCGTGTTGTAATGAGCTGAAATTGCTGAGGCGTGGATCTTAATAGATGAAAATGAAAGTCCTTTGTGCAACATCTCGGTTAAATATTGTAGAATCTGAGGAATGTTTGGATCAAGGGGATTGTGGCCTTTAGCCTGGTTCCAGGCGCAAAATCTTTTCCATTTGTCTGAATAGGTTTTCCTGGTGCTGGGCCTCCTGGCCTCTAGAATGACATCCATAACAGCTTTGGATAGAGATGTTGGCTGGTTGTTTAGGTAATTTGCCATGCAGCTAGGTTTAAAGTCTTGAGCTGGCTGTGTAGAATCTGATTGTCTTGCTGGGTGAGCAGGTGAGGAATTTGTGGTAAAATCCATGGTGGGCCGTGGGCCATGTTCCTTAGAATTGGATACCAATACTGGCGTGGCCAGTCTGGTGCAATGAGTATCATTTGTGGCCTCTCTAATCTGACTTTCAGCAGTATCTTTGCTAGAAGAGGCAGTGGAGGAAAGGCGTACACTGTTAATGTTTTCCAACTGAATGAGAGGGCATCCACTTTCCAAGCTTGTGGAAGGAATGTCCTTGTGCAAAACGTTTGAAGTTGGTAGTTTTGGGGGCTGGCATCTATGTCTGGGCGTCCCCATTTTTGAGCTATCATTGCAAATACTTGTGGATCTAGTTTCCACTCGTGTGGATCCATGATGTTTCTGCTTAGGTCGTCTGCCAATGTGTTTTTCTTTCCTGGCAGGAATTGTGCTTGTAATTGAACCTGGTAAGACAGTGCCGTGTTCCACAAGGTCATTGCTTGCCTGCATAGAGGGTAGGAATGTGTGCCCCCTTGCTTGTTTATGTACCACATTACTGTGGTATTGTCCGTCTTTATTATTAGTTGTCCTGGGTGTAAGAGGTCCTTGAAAGCTGTTAGGGGATTCTGTACTGCTAGCATTTCTTTTTGATTGATATGCAGATGCCTTTGACCTGTAGTCCATTTGCCCTGAATGCATTGTCCTGCCATGTGTGCTCCCCAGGCGTAGTCCGATGCATCTGTTGTCATAGTTTGCCTGGCTGTGGGTAAGGTGAAAGGCTGACCCTTGTTGAGGTGACATGCCTGTGCCCACCATAGAAACTCCTGTTGAAGGCAGGGAATGAGTGGTATCATTGTTTCCAAGTTGTGGCTGTGCTGAGTCCATACGCTTTTCAGGTACCATTGTAATTTCCTCATATGCAGTTTTGCAAATGGTATTAGTAGTATGCTAGATGCCATGAATCCCAAGGCCTGCAGAATTTTTCTTGCACGGAGTTGGGTCTTTGTTGCCACTATTTTGAAATATTGAGTCAGCTGTTGTTGTTTGTCTGGCGTGAGATAAGCCATCTGGGCCGTTGTATTCAAGCTGGCACCCAGGAATATTATGTTTTGTGAGGGCACTAGTTTTGATTTCTTTTCATTTACTGTGTACCCTAGGCAACTTAGAAGGTGTTTGACAAATGCCAGAAGCTTTAAAAGAATGTCCTTGCTTTCTGCTTGAAGAAGGCAGTCGTCCAGGTATGGGTATATTTGAATTCCTCTTTGTCTGCAGTATGCAATTACTGGTGCCAGGCATTTTGTGAAGACCCTGGGTGCAGTAGATAAGCCAAAGGGCAGTGCAGAGAATTGATAATGCATTGAACCTGCAATGAAGCGGAGGTATCTTCTGCAATTTTGTCTGATAGGGACATGCAGGTATATGCCTCCTTGAGGTCCAACGTTACTAGCCAAGCATTCTTGCCCAGCATGGGAAGAAGCTGCTGTAGTGTTAGCATCTTGAATTTTGGTACTTGCAGATAGGTGTTCAGAATTGAAAAGATCCAGAATGGGTCTCCATGCTTTGTCTTTTCTTGGAACTAGAAAGAGTCTTGAGTAAAATCCTTGTTCTTGCTCCTGTGTAGGTACCTGTTGAATGGCTTTCATGTCCATGAGTGCTGTAATTTGTTTTTGTGCCTCTGCCCATTGATTTGGTGGCAGGTTTGGCATTCCTTTTATCCTTGGCAAGGTATGACAGTGGAATCTGTATCCTCGTGAGACAATGTTTAGGACCCATTTGTCTTTTGTGATGATGTGCCAGTTGTCTGCAAAAAATGCTAATTTTCCTCCCAAGGGAGCTGCCAGGAGAGATTTGCTTGGTAGTTTGAGGACTGACTCATTGTGTTTGTCTTCTGCTAGCTTGGGGCCTGTCTTCTCCTCCTTTCTGGGTAGCAGTACCCCACTGGCGAGGTTTGTAAGGGCCCAGTGACTAGCCTCTGCCCCTTGGGCATCTGTATTTTCCCCTCTGTGATGTCAGAAGCTGGAAAGGACCAGTTTTTTGTTGGCCAATTTCTGCTGAAACGAGGGGGTTGTACCTGCAAAAAATCCTTGATCGTTTGCATAGACTTTGCCTTATCCTCCATTTTCTTTAAAACCTCTTCTGCTTTGACACCAAATAATACATCCTGTTGTAAAGGTGCATCCAATAATTTTGCTTTAACATGATCAGGTAGAGTTTGTTATTTTAACCAAGCATGTCTACGTATGACGGACCCAGTAACCGCTGCTCTACAGGAAGCTTCCAATGAATCAAATCCACATTGTAAAGTATGTTTGCCCACCTGTTCAGCTGCATGCAACAGATCCTGCATTTCCTTGAATTCAGACTGTTCAGTATGTGTGCTCATTTTTTGTTTTAATTGAGACATTAGGAGTTGCTGATATTTCAGCATGTGAAACTGACAATTTAATGCTCTCATTGCCAGTGTTGCTGAGGTGTATATTTTCTTTCCCCATCTATCTAGGGCTCTGGAATCCCTTTCAGAGGGCACAGGATTTTTAGCCATAGAAGCTTTAGCCCCCTTGGGACCCTGGGAAATTGTTTCTGGGTCAGCCACAGGGCTTTTATAAAGGAATTTGTGTGAGTCAGGTACTCTGTAGTATCTGTCTGGTTTGGCCGGAGCAGGAGGTAGAGAGTCTGGATTTAGACTAGACTCCAAGTAAACATCATCCACAATATCTAAAACTGGAGGGATAGCAAGTGGTCTGTGCTGGCGTAGTAAAAGGAACTCTCGGAGTCTTTTCTTAGAATCAGAGTAGTCCTGGCCTTCCCAGTGGAAATGTTCCCTCATGGTATGCAAAGTTTCCCCAAAGGAGTAGTCCTCTGGGGGAGATGCTGAGGGAATAGAGTCTTCAGCATCAAAGTCCTCATAAGGGGGAAAAGTGTAATCCTGTTCCTCAGAAGAATCTGAGGAAATTGAAACCTGGTCAGAGGAAGCATAATCCTCCTCTTGTCTTGGTCTTTTATCTGGGGGGGGGGATGGGAACCCCTGATTAGGGTAATCAAATCTTCAGCCATCTTAAGCATCTGTTTCTTAGGCATGGGGCCTTAAATTGTAGACTGATGTACAGTGTTTTTTGGTTTTAAAGGAGTTTTAAGCTTAGCATAAGATTTAATGGTGAGTGTAGTCAGTCTGAAGACACCTTCTGCAACCGAAGGTGTTTCCACTGCACCGGGGGCTCCTTCGGCTCCAGTGTCGGAAGGGCCTATTGAAGATGGCTGCATCGGCCTAGTAGACTCCGCTTGAGAATCCGCAGCTGTATGGGGTTCCAATTCTGCGGTCGTCAGGGACTGTGTAGGCGCCTCACTGAAAACCAGAGAACCAGCGACAGGCCCAGCAGAGGCCTCGGAGTCTGGCTTGTTCTTAGGCTGCCTGTCCTTATCCTTGCATTTTTTTATGCATGCCGGTCGTCGGCTGCTCCGACGGCATGATATAATTAAATTTCCTACCAAAGTAATGGCGTGCGAAGTCAAAACAGCGTTTGATAGTTCGTTTATTAAACCTAGCACAAAACCAATAACCTGTGACATCGTGGCCTAGGCAAGGAATACAATAAGAATGGTAGTCCTTATGAGGTATTTGCTTCCCACAAGAAATGCAATTGTTAACTTTTTCTGACATCGGACTGAGGCAAGAAAGGTTCCCCAATGGGGTACTTAGCTTTATTGAAGACTTCGGACTGAAATTCGAATCAAAAATCTCAGGTGTCGGCCGACCGGCACTTGCAAACTGCTTCTTCTTGGGGCGGCAAGAAAGACTGAAGAAAATGGTGTCGGATGCCTCTATATTATACCCCTGGCGCTCTGACGTCAGGGAAGAAGCGACAGCAACCGACGCCAGACCAAGACTTTGGAATTCGGGCTGACTGCGGGACTGCCTGATGGCAGGATAACCCTAGTGTGATGACTGCAGCAGGGTAACACGATGAACATCACTAAATAACTTCTAGTTAAAACACACACACAGAACAGATATTCAAAGATTATACAGTAAATACTCATTAAACAATAACTAAGAAGCTACCAATACTACTATTACTAATAATAATACTCTTTTTTTTTTTTTTTTTTGCAAAAGAAATGCAAGAAGTGCCAAGGCACTTATGATGGAAAAAGGGAGAAGACAAACAAGCAGACACCCTAATGCCTGCAAAATCTAAGGGTAGGAAAAGAAAAAACAGCCTCAAAAAGCTATACAAAGATTAGCAAAATGAGTTACACTGTCAAAAACAGAAAAATTGTAAAGAAATAATGCTCTCACACTCGAAACTAGGGATCTGTGTCTTGGCTATA
Organism: Protopterus annectens; assembly: GCF_019279795.1. Taxonomy (NCBI): domain Eukaryota; kingdom Metazoa; phylum Chordata; order Ceratodontiformes; family Protopteridae; genus Protopterus; species Protopterus annectens. Next base: position 930,444,004 of record NC_056747.1, on the reverse strand, counting down.
TGGAAGCAAATGAGATCTGAGGAGTTAGACATAATATATAGAGCATTATGGGTAGAGGAAGGAGCTCGAGACCGGGATCCAAGTCTTGAAAATGCGGCAGAGTTGGATCCGAGAGTCTAATCCGTAACCCATTACTGAGGAAAAATGGAAAGGACAATATCAGAGCAAAATGCTGAGAGAATATATCATCTCAAATAAAAAAAAGGCTGTAAGAAATGGAAGGAGCTACACAGATTATTCAGACGAGCTTATAAAAACTGGAAAAATCAGAGGTCAAAATGAAGATAAGGCTGGCTGAGTATGACACTGTTCAAGAAGAGATGTTTTAAAAATGGTAGAATTACAGGACATAGTACAAAAGGAAAATCTGAGATTTTCTGCTGTACCACAGAAATTAGAAGGAACAGACTGCATTAATTTTATGAAGGTACAAATAAGCAACTGGAATAGTATTCCACAGCAGGAACTGTTAACTGAAAGTGAACGCAGTGTGTATGCTCCAATATGGCCATAAGCAAGCAGCTAAGACCTGTATTAGTAAAGATGCAAACCTACCAGCAGAAAGAGATGATCCACACAAAACTGTGACAAAAGGGGCGAAGTGTCAAAGTTGGGGAGAGTAGAATGTTTTGTGGAAAATGATTATTCACTGTATAACTGGAAGAAGAGAAACATTTATTTCATTAATCAGGGAATGTTGAGAGGCGGGTGACAGATTCAAACTGCGGTATCAAGCTATTTTCAGAATAGTTTTTCCTGGTGGATCAACATTTTTTTTTTAATGCAGAACAAGCTAAGTAGGAAATACAAAAGTTTGTCAAACAAAAAGTGAGCCATCAAGCAGAAAGGGACTCCGCTTGTAATTCTAATAATAAAGCACACATACAGAATTTGCCAGTGAAACCTTTTCTACTGTTCCAAAGAAAAACACTTCAGAGACAGAGAAAAGCACAGGAATTGTGTAGAAGAATCAGGTAGGTGTACCCTGGAATTGAACCAGAATCTAGAATTGGGAGATGGAGATGAGCAGGAAGAAGACCAGCAACAGGGGGATTAATGAATAAATGTGAGACTGCAAAGCATTAACCACATTTGTGAAACATGTCTGTGTAAGAAAATGTTTTCTTAACTTTGTTAAACTTGTGTGAAACTGAAAGGTATTTGTCTCACTCCATGTCATTTAAGGTTTGGAAGGACACTGAGGGGAAGAGGAAGGAAAAAGGTAACTAAGCAAAAAATTTTTGTTCTTAACAGTACTTCTGTGAAACTTTAATGATGTACACTGCATGCTTTATAGTAAAACATTCTTGGTTCTTCTTGCATGTGATAAAAATACTAAATTAAACATTTTTTCCTCTTTTTTAATACTAAGGAATGTAGGCGTTATGATGCAAAAAGAGAATAGAAAGGCTAGACAAAAGCATGTTAAGTTAATAGGCTGTAATCTTGGGTTGTTGAGGTGAGGGATGGGGTGCAAAAGTACACAGTTTGCAAGGTATGTAAAGCTGATATGTTTTCTCTTACTTTTGCATAGGTGAATGTCTGGATTAAAATCCTTGGCTTAATCTAATAACAAGATTAAGCAGAAACAAGTAAATAAGAGAACACTGAATATAACAAAAATTTTTCTTTAGCAATAAATGTTTCAGCTTGTCTTTAGAAACCTGCAGCTGAGGACTATATTTTTTTTCTCTTAAGTTTCCATGAAGACAATCTGATAAGACAATAAACACCCAGAACACGAGATTCTTCAAGACTAAAAGTCAATGTTTTCTGAGCGCATGCGTTATTTTTCAAATCTGGGAGAGGAATAAAGATAATAAAGAACACACACACTAATTAGTGTAAGTAGAAGCACATGCAATAACATGCATCTTAACATGGATAAAGAACTGTTGTATAAAATCTTACCATAACCATAGATGTCCTTCTCTTCTATGTTGCAGTATTCTTCACGAGGGATCCTGCACCAAGGGTGACCTGATGTCTAGCCAGTATACAAGAACTTTTAACTACTGCTAGTACGTGAGATGTTGCAAGAACAGCTTAGGAGTACATCGGCCATAAAAGTGACTTCCGCACGTGCAATCCTCAGAACTAAATGCCCCAGGAGGAACACCAGCCAAAGGAAACATGGTTATCAGACATCCAGAACAAAAGCAAGCACCAGGGGGAAGGAGGGAGGAGCAGAATACTGCAACATAGAAGAGAAGGACATCTATGGTTATGGTAAGATTTTACACAGCTATTCTATGTCCTTCTATTCTAATGTTGCAGTACTCTTTACATGAGGGAGAGTACCAAAGCTTGGGAGTAAACCTGGGAGGAGGAGCTCTCTAGAAAGCCATGAACAATGGCACTAGCAAAACCATCTCTAGATCTGGAGATGCCATCCAATTTGTAATGCTTGGTGAAGGTATGTACAGAAGTGCAGTAGCTGCTTCTAAAATGGTACTAGTATCCAATCTCTTAAAGAAAGTACCCGAAGAAGCCAAAGCCCTAGTACAATGAGGGTTAACATGAAAAGGGAGGCTCTTCCCAGGCAAAATATAAAAAAAAGAAATAGCCTTCAAAATCCAAAAGTCTACTTGAAAACAGGTAATCCCAGAGCCCTGGGATGAAAAGAAACAAAAAGCTGATCAGATTTCCTGCTAGCCTTAGTTTTATCCAAATAAAATCTGAGTTGTCTATGCACATCCAAGGTGTGTAAAATCCACTCACTAGAGGATTGTGGAGAAGGACAAAAGGTGGGTAAATGAATACATTGGTTAAGAGACAACTCATTTACAACCCTGGGCATAAAGGAAGGGTTATAGTATGCAAAGAGGCCCTTGTTCTTACGGAAAATCAGAAAAGGTGGGGAAGCCATTAAAGCTTGAAGTTCAGACACCCTGCTGGCAAGGTCAAACCTAGTAACAGAAAAGTTTTCCAGGTACAGTGTTGCAAAGAAAAGTACAGTTTTGTACCTACCATAAATGTAGATGTTCGAGGATCCACATTGCTGCAGTCCTTACTATTGGGGTAGTCCGCTGTCCAGTCGTCCCGAATACCAGAGTATATGGCTGACGTCGGTCAGGGCGCATTAGACTGACGTCAGTACGTCAGGGTACTAATGCGCATGACCGACGTCATATCCTCAGTCTTTTCTTGCCCCAGATGTCAGAAGACCCTAAAAGACAAGGCCCAAAATACCTGCACCAAAAATATGTACAATATATACAAAATATATACAAAATATCAGCATATAACCTCACCTACACAACCACCCCTAAACAGAGAGGGAAGGAGGGAGGGATTGACTGCAGCAATGTGGATCCTCGAACATCTACATTTATGGTAGGTACAAAACTGTACTATGTTCTTCGTTCCACATTGCTGCAGTCCTTACTATTGGGTAGAATCCCAAAGCAGAGGTAAGGGAGGCTGGCAAATCATAAAGAAGTAGGAGCTGACAACATGCCTTGCAAAACAGCTGTGGCAAAACCAGCCCTAGACTTAGAGTAGATAGGAAGGTGATAATGCTTGGAGAAAGTATGCACTGAACTCCAAGTAGCTGCCTCCAAAATATCCTTAGTTGCCACCCCTTAGAAATGCTGTTGAAGTGGCAGTAGCCCTAGTGGAATGAGGCCTAATCCCAGCTGGAATCTCCTTGCCATGATGGGAATAACAAAATGCAATGCAAAACCCAATCCACCTAGAAATAGTTTGTTTTGACACAGGCTTGCCCTGCGAACTCAAAGCAAAAGAAACAAACAACTGCTGAGACTGCCTAAAATCCTTAGTCCTGCTTAAATAATAACGCAATTGCCTGTGTACATCTAAAGTGTGCAAAATCTTTTCCCCTTTATTTTGGGGTCTGCATAAAAAGTAGGCAAATGAATAGTTTGGTTTAAAGCCACACTAGAAACCACCTTAGGCATAAAGGAAGGATTAGTACGTAATGATACCCTATCCTTATGGAAAATCAAAGGGCTCTACTGCCATAAGGGCCTGCAACTCAGACACCCTTCTTGCAGAAGTAATAGCCAACAGAAAAGCAGTCTTCCATGACAAGTATTTCAATTCAGCAGTAGCCGCAGGCTCAAAAGGTTGTAGAGTAAGTTTTTCCAACACAAAATTGAGATCCCAAGCAGGAGTAGGAGCTCTGGGGGTCTTATATTCTTTGCCCCTCTAAGAAACTGCTTGAACAAAGGATGCGAAAACAATGGTGGGTCACAATCATAGTGAGCTGAAATTGCTGCAGCATGAATCTTAATGGAAGAGAAGGACAAACCTTTGTCCAATAACTCAGTAAGCTATTGAAGAGCCACACTCAAATTAGGCTCAGAAATCTCCAAATTCTTTGCTGTACTCCAAAATAAAAATCTCTTCCATTTTTCATGTACACTTTCCTTGTACTAGGTCTTCTAGCTTCCATAATCACATTTAAAACTTGTTGAGGAAGTTGAGACCTGCTGTGTTTCAACACAGAATATGCCAGGCTGTTAGATGAAGAGAGTGAAGCTTGACATTGAGCAGATGACCGTCCTTCTGAGATAACAGATGAGGAATCAAAGGTAATGGCCATGGAGGCTTCCTTACCAGACTCCTTAGTAGTGGGTACCAGTGTTGCCGAGGCCAATCTGGAGCTATCAAAATCATCCTTGGCTTGTCTTGTCTGACTTTTAATAGCACCTTTGGAAGAAGAGGCAGAGGTGGAAAGGCATACACATGAAGGTTTTTCCAACTGAAAGACAGAGCATCCACTTTCCAAGCTGTGTGATGAAACCCTTTGTGCAAAACTTTGGCAGCTGGTGGTTTAGTGGAGAAGCGAACAGATCTATGTCTGGAGTTCCCCATGACACTGTCAATTTCTGAAATACATGAAGATCCAGTTTCCACTGGGGATCCATGATTTGTCTGCTTAACACATCTGCTAAGGAGTTCTGTGCTCCGGCAGAAACCTTGCCTGAAGAGTTAGTTGCAAGCTTAGCGCAGTCTCCCATAAAATCATTGCTTGCCTGCATAGAGGATAAGAATGTGTTCCCCTTGCTTGTTGATGTACCACATGACAGTTGTGTTGTCTGTTAGAATCAACACCTGTCCTGGAAGAAGTAACTCCTTGAAAGCCATTAATGCAAACTGGACTGCTAACATCTCCTTCATGTTGATATGTAGATGCTGTAGTCTGGCAGGCCACTTGTCTTGTATCCACTTTCCATTTAGATGAGCTCCCCAAGCAATGTCCGAGGCATCTGTCGTTAAAATCTGACTCGCCTCTGGCCGGGTCACAGAGAGTCCCTTGTTTAGGTGACATTCCTGAGCCCACCACAAAAATTCTTTTGAAGGCAAGGTATTATTTGAATGACAGTGTCCAAATCCTGGCAGTGCTGTGTCCATACATTTTGAGATACCATTGTAGCTTCCTCATATGCAGTTTGGCATTGGGAAGCACCAGAATACAAGATGCCATGAACCCTAATGCTTGAAGGACTGTCCTTGCAGTCAGCACGGACTGATGAGATAGTTGATGGAAGTAAAGTGATAGACTCTTTTGTTTGTCCGGGGTTAAAAGGCCATCTGGGCTGCTGTATTCAGTCTCACACCCAGAAAGCACATGTCTTGAGAGGGTACTAGACTGGACTTTATTTCGCTCACAGAAAACCCTAGGCATCTTAGCACTGCTATAACATATTCCAGATGCTGGAGAAGGTCTTCCTTTTCTTGAGCCAGAATCAGGCAGTCGTCCAAGTAAGGATAGATTTGAATTCCTTTTAGCCTGAAGTAAGCTATCACTGAGCCAGAACCTTTGTGAATACTCTGCAGTAGATAAGCCAAAGGGCAATGCAGAGAACTGATAATGAGAATTTCCAGCTCGAAACGCAGATACTTCCTGCAACTCAGTCTTATAGGCACATGAAGGTAAGCTTCCTTGAGATCTAAAGTTACCATCCAGTGATCTTTGCCCAGCAGAGGTAAAAGCTGTTGTAACGTCAACATCTTGAACTTGGGAATGTCCAGATAAGTGTTGAGGATAGATAAATCCAAAATTGGTCTCCACGTGTTCCCCTTCTTTGGTACTAGGAACAGGCGAGAATAAAATCCTAGGCCCCTTTCTGATACAGGGACTGGCTGAATGGCCCCTATTTGGAGTAACTGAGAAATTTGCTTGTGAGCCTCTTTCCTTTGTGGAGGAGGAACGTCTGGCATGCCTTTGAAAGCGGGCAATGTATGGAAATAAAACCTGTAACCGTGGTGAATGATATCCAACACCCATCTGTCTTGAGTAATTAAATCCCAATTTTCCTTGAAAAGAGACAGTCTTCCTCCCAAAGGAGCTGCCAGACGAGAATCTACTGGCAGCTGAAAAGGCAGGTCATTGGGTCTGTTTATGAAAGGACTGACCCCTGCCCTCACCAGAAGTCTGAGCAGGTGAACTCCTGTTCTAGGCCTAAAAGAACCTTGAGCTCTGCCCCTACCACGCCTAGACCTACCCCTAGACTGGGAATCATAAGCAGGATATGTCCATCCCTTAGTAGGCCAATTTCTACTAAACTTGGTGGCTGCACCTGCAAAAATCTTTAACAGTTTGCATAGACTTAGCTTTGTCCTCCATTTTCTTTAAAACTGCTTCCACAGGCGAACCAAACAACACATCAGACTGTAAAGGAGCATCCAAAATCCTTGTCTTAACATGCTCAGCTAAATTCTGATCCCTCAACCAGGCATGCCTGAAGAACAGAACTAGTGGCAGCCACCCTCGAGGAGGCCTGTACAGCATCAAAACCACATTGCAAAGAATGCTTACCCACTTGTTCAGACACATGAACTAAATCCAGCAACTCTTTACACTCAATACCTTCCGCCAAAGCATCCACCTTAGATTTCAGTTGTGAAAGGAGATAATTTTGATATTTAAGCATGTGAAACTGACAATTCAACGCCCTCATGGCTAAAGTGGAAGAAGTATACACTTTCTTTCCCCATCTATCCAAAGCCCTTGCCTCTTTATCAGTGGGAACAGGGTTTTTAACCACAGAGGCCTTAACACCTTTAGGTCCCTGAGAAACAGTTTCCGGGTCTGCCCTAGGACTCTTAAAAGATACTTATGAGCTTCAGGCACCCTATAGTACCTATCAGGTTTAACAGGAGCAGGAGGCAAAGAATCAGGGTTCAGGGAAGCCTCTGCAAAACATCTTCCACCACATTCAACACAGGAGGTATAGCTAAGGGCCTATGCTGGGGCAAAACAAGAATTCCCTAAGCCTTTTCCTGAATCAGAGTAATCCTGGCCTTCCCATTTAAAGTGCTCCCTCATGGAATGCAGAGTCTCTGAAAATGAGAAATCCTCAGGAGGAGAAGCTGTAGGAGTGGAATCATCCACATCAGAATCAGAATAAGGAGGATACTCCTGCAAATCTTCCGCAGAAGACTCAGAAGCCTCTGAACACTGTTCAAAACTATCAAACTCCGGTTCCACCCTAGGCCTCTTATCAGGGGGGGGCATAGAACCTCTAATCATAGTAATCAAATCTTCTGCCATTTTAAGCATATGTTTCTTAGGCACAGAACCTGAAATGCTAGGAGAAGCCCCACTGAAGCTGCACTTGGCCTACCTCTCAAAGAAGTTTTGGCAACAGAAGGAGAGGCTCTAACTACCTTGGGAAGAGAGGGAAGAACAGTTACCTGAGAAGCACCCTCAGCCTGGCCTACCTCCTGTGAAGGCACATCCTGTAACAGTAAAGTCTCTGCCTGAGACTCCAAAGAAACTCCTGGCAAAACCTCTGGCTCCACTGAGTTCTAAAGAACCGACGTCCGACCGCCGGTTCATCAACCCTAGGCTGTTTTGTCCTTGCGCTTGGACGAAGCGGCGCCGGAGCATCCGACGGCATTTTATAATTAACGCTTCCCAAACACTAACCTGGCACAGTCTAACCGCTCTTAATAGTGCGTTTGTTAAACCTAGCACAAGAGCGGCATCCAACAACGCCGTGCTCAGGCCCTAAACAAGGTATACACAAGGTATGGTAATCCCTATGAGGTATCTGTTTCCCACAAGAAATACAGTTATTCACTTTTTCTGACATCCGGTTAAATACTGAGGCAAGAAAACCAAAATGTTCCCCAACGGGTACTTAGCCAACTCTGATTCGGTCTGAAACTCCGAAATATTTCAGAACGCCAACCTGCACCGCAAAACTGCTTCTGCATCGGACCATGCGGCAAAAACTGAGGATATGTCAGTAAGGACTGCAGCAATGTGGAACGAAGAACATCTGTAGCTGCAGGTTCAAACTGAGCCAAAGTCAGTGTCTCCAAAACAAAGCAAAAATCCCAAGGAAGATGAACAGCCTTCCTGGGAGGTCTAATGTGAAGGACGCCTTTGAGAAAGAGTTTAACCTCTAACCTGGGAGACAAAGGCAGACAGGCAGAAATGGCTGACAAATGGACTTTCACCAAGGAGTAAGCCAAACCATCACTGAGCAATTCACATAAGTGTGAAAGAACCAAGGGAACATCCACAGGAAGTGGATCCATGTTGTGTAAATACCATCAAACAGAAAACCTATTCCATTTAAATAAGTAAGATTTCCTAGTATTGGGTTTTCTGGCCTCTTGCAGTACCCGAAAAGCATGTCCTCAGGTTTCTGATTCCTTTCAGACACCTTTTTTTTCTATCACCCCACAGTCAGACGCAGAGCTGACAGATGTGGAAGGATAAGGGATCCTTTTGTCCTGTGTGAGAGGGTCTACCCTGTGAGGTAACTTGTGATGACTGCCCTTGGCTAAATGCAGAATAGGGAACCAATGCTGTCTTGGCCAAAAAAAAAGCACCAGCAAAATGTTTGGTTTGTCCTGCTATATCTTGAGCAGGACTTTCTGAATGAGATGAAAGGGGGGAAATGCATAAAGAAACATCCCCCTGCATGAAACTGATAAGGCGTCCACCTTCCAAACCAGAGGACCTGGGACTATGGCACAAAAAAAGAGGACGTTGTTTGTTCAGAGGGGAGGCAAACAGATCTACTTGACGAGTACCACACTGGTGGACAGAAACACATCCCTGTGAATCATCCATTCATGGGACAGAATTTTGACTATAAACTGCCTAAAGAGTCACCTGGTACTGAACTGCCAGTTCCCAAGCCATGAAAGCTAACCTGCAGAGAAGGTACGACTTCTCTGCCCCTCCCAGTTTGTTTAAATATCAGAGAATTGTGGTGTTGTCTGTAAACAGGTTTAGAGGGCCTGGATGGAAAAAGTACAGTTTTGTACCTACCATAAATGTAGATGTTCGAGTGCTCATACAGCTGCAGTCATTACAGATGGGGTTATCCTGCCGTCAGGCAGGTCCTCGGTCGGCCGAATTCCAAAGTCTAGGTCCAGCGTCGGTTGTCGTCGCTTCTTCCCAGACGTCAGTGCGGCAGGGGTATAAAAGAGGGAGCCGACGCCATTTTCTTCAGTTTTTCTTGCCCCAGATGTCAGGTGCCCCCAGAAGGAAGGCAAAACATAATATTATGCAAACATGCAATGTAGATAAATCAAAAACAGTAGTTGCAAGCAAATACACCATAAAAGAATACCCCAAATAGGTTGTATGATAAAGGTGTTTGTCATAAGGCCTGTCCTAAGAGGGGATGGAGGGAGGGTAACCTGGACTGCAGCTGTATGAGCACTCGAACATCTACATTTATGGTAGGTACAAAACTGTACTATGTTCATCGTGCATACAGCTGCAGTCATTACAGATGGGTAGAATCCCAAAGCTAAGTAAGGGTGGTAGGTACTAAGTGGAACTAGGAGGGGCGAGGATGCCCAGCAGGACTGCTGTGGCAAAGCCCGCTCTAGATTTGAGTATAGTGGAAGGTGGTAGTGCTTGGAGAAAGTGTGCACTGAACTCCAAGTAGCTGCTTCCAAAATGTCCTTGGTAGGGACCCCCCTGAGGAAAGCTGCAGAGGTAGCTGTAGCCCTGGCGGAGTGGGATCTGATGTATACAGGCACAGATTTTCCATGAAATGAATAACAAAAGTGCATGCAGTGGGCTATCCATTTTGAAATTGTCTGTTTGGAAATAGCCTTTCCTTGAGCACCTGTAGCATAGGACCCAAAGAGTTGCTCAGATTGCCTGAATGGCTTTGTTCTGTCCAAGTAATAACGAAGTTGTCTGTGAATGTCCAAGGAATGTAGTAGTCTCTCCCCTTTGTTCTGTAGATTTGGATAAAAGGTAGGTAAATGAATAGTCTGATTCAAAGCTAAACTGGATACTACCTTTGGCATGAAGGTAGGGTTGGTTCGTAAGGAAACTCTGTCCTGATGGAAAATGATGAATGGTTGCACAGCCATGAGGGCCTGTAGTTCCGAAACTCTGCGTGCTGAGGTAATAGCCAGAAGGAAGGCCGTTTTCCATGACAAGTATTGTAGCTCTGTTGAAGAAGCCAGCTCAAAGGGAGGCAGGGTCAGCTTTTCCAATACGAAGTTGAGGTCCCAAGCTGGGACTGGTGGTTTCCGTGGGGGTTTTATATTTTTTGCCCCTCTGAGGAACTGCCTTAATAGAGGATGTGAGAATAAAGGAGGATCTGTATTGTATTGTGCAGAAATGGCTGAAGCGTGGATCTTGATGGAGGAGAAGGAAAGGCCACTGTTTAACATCTCAGCTAGGTACTGTAAAATTTGAGGTATATTTATTACCCAAGGATTCTGGCCCTTTTCTTGATTTCAGGAACAAAATAGTTTCCATTTGGCGGAGTAGGCTTTTCTAGTAGAGGGTCTTCTGGCCTCCAAGATGACATCCTACACCTCCTTGGAGAGGAGAGTCTGTTGGGAAATTAAGGTATTCTCCATGCAGCTAGATTTAGGGTTTTGAGCTGGCTGTGAAGGGTTTTGTAGTTGTGCTGGGACAACAGAAGAGGGACTAGAGGTAGGATCCATGGTGGGGAGTGTGTCAGGCTCTTTAGGAGAGGATACCAGTGTTGTCGTGGCCAGTCTGGAGCAATGAGAATCATTTGTGGCCTCTCTGCTCTGGCTTTTAATAGAACTTTGGTCAGTAGAGGAAGAGGCGGGAAGGCATAGACTGTCAATGTTGTCCAATTGAAAGAGAGTGCGTCCACTTTCCAGGCCTGTGGATGATAGGTCCTTGAACAAAATTTTTCCAACTGGTAATTTTTGTGGGTAGCAAATAGATCTATGTCTGGCTGTCCCCATGCCTGAGTTATCTTTGAGAAAACTTGAGGATGCAACTTCCATTCGTGTGGGTCTGTCATATTTCTGCTTAAGTTGACCGCCAGTGTGTTTTCCTTCCCTGGCAGGAATTGTGCCTGTAGTTGAATTTGCAATTCCAGTGCTGTGTTCCATAGGGTCATGGCTTGCCTGCACAGGGGGCATGAATGAATTCCCCCCTGTTTGTTTATGTACCACATGACTGTGGTGTTGTCTGTCCTTATCAATAGCTGGCCTGGATGCAGTAGGTCTTTGAAGGTCATAAGAGCATTTTGCAGCTAGCATCTCCTTTTGGTTGATGTGTAGGTGCTTCTCTTTTTGGGACCATTTTCCCTGAATGCACTGATCTGCCATGTGTGCTCCCCAGGCGTATTCTGAGGCGTCTGTTGTGATGATTTGAGTTGCTTGAGGTACACAGAAAGGGAGACCTGTGTTTCTTTGGCATGTTTGAGCCCACCACAAAAATTCCTTTTGAAGGCATGGAATGAGTGGTATAATTGTTTCCAAGCTGTGGCTGTGTTGAGACCATAAGTGTTTTAGGTACCATTGTAGTTTTCCTCATATGCAGCTTTGCACATGGTATTAGTAGGATGCAAGATGCCATGAATCCCAGAGCCTGCAGGACTTTCCTTGCAGTTAGTCTGGTGAAAGTTGCCATTTTGTTGAAGTATTGAGACAGTTGCCCTTGTTTGTCTGGGTGTGAGGTAGGCCATCTGGGTGGTTGTATTTAAGCTGGCACCCAGGAAAATTATCTGTTGAGAAAGTATTAGTTTTGATTTCTTTTTGTTCACTGTGTATCCCAGGTAGTTTAACAGTTTTATTACAAACGCCAGATGCTGCAATAGAATGTCCTTGCTGTCCGCTTGGATCAGGCAGTCGTTCAGATATGGGTAGATTTGAATTCCTTGTTGTCTGCAGAAGGCAATTGCTGATGCCAGGCATTTCGTAAACACTCTGGGCGCAGTAGATAAGCCAAAGGGCAATGCAGAGAATTGGTAATGGATTGAACCTGCAAGAAATCTGAGGTATCTTCTGCAATCTTGTCTGATAGGGACATGCAGGTATGCCTCCTTGAGGTCCAATGTTACCAGCCAAGACTCCTTGCCCAGCATGGGAAGAAGCTGCTGTAATGTGAGCATCTTGAATTTTGGCACCTGTAGATATGTGTTTAGGATGGATAGGTCTAAGATGGGTCTCCAATCTTTGTTTTTCCTTGGTACCAGGAATAGTCTGGAATAAAAACCTTGACCTTGTTCTTTTGCAGGTACCTCTTGAATTGCTTTCATATCCATGAGAGCGGAAATTTGTCTTTGTGCCTCTGCCCTTTGATTTTGTGGCAGGTTTGGCAAGCCTCTCATTTTTGGAAGGGTGTGAAAGTGGAACCTGTAGCCTCTGTCCATAATGTCCAGAATCCATTTGTATTTTGTAACAATGTGCCAGTTTTTTGAAAATAATGCCAGTTTTCCGCCCAAAGGTGCTGCCATTAAAGCTTTGTTTGGCAGGCATAGAGGGAAGTCATTGTGTCTGTTTTCTAAATGACTGTGATCTATCTTCTCCACCTCTTGGGGTTGGTGTTTGCCACTGTCTAGCTCTGTAAGATCCTTGAGGTTGTCCTCTACCCCTTGGGCGTCTGTATCTGCCCCTTTGAGGTCTGTCCGTGGCTGGAAAGGACCAATTTTTTGAAGGCCAGTTTCTGCTGAAACATGGAGGTTGTACCTGCAAGAAATCTTTCACTGTTTGCATAGATTTCGCTTTTTCCTCCATTTTCTTTAGTACCTCCTCAGCTTTAACACCAAACAATACATCTTTTTGAAGTGGTGCATCTAATAACTTTGCTTTGACATGATCTGGTAAGGTTTGCTCTTTGAGCCAAGCATGTCTACGTATAACAGACCCTGTGACAGCAGCTCTACATGAGGCCTCTAAAGCATCAAAACCACTCTGCAAGGTATGTTTACCCACTTCCTCTGCTCCATGCAACAAATCCTGCAACTCTTTCAAATCTGGTTGTTCTGTTTGTGTCATTTTGCTTTTCAGCTGAGATAACAAAAACTGTTGGTACTTTAACATATGAAATTGACAATTTAATGCCCTCATGGTTAACGTGGCAGATGTATGCACCTTTTTCCCCCACCTTTCTAATGCTCTGGAATCTCTCTCTGAAGGTAAAGGGTTTTTAGCAGTAGAGGCCTTTATTCCCTTGGGACCCTGTGAAATTTTTTCTGGGTCTGCAGTACGGCTTTTATAAAGGAACTGGTGAGAATCAGGAACCCGGTAATACCTGTCTGGTTTAACAGGGGCTGGAGGTAAAGAATCTGGATTAAGGGTGGCTTCTGCGTACACATCATCCAAAATATCTAAAACAGGAGGGATAGCCAGGGGGCTATGCTGGGGGAGCAGTAGAAATTCCCTGAGCCTTTTCTTGGAATCTGAGTAATCTAGGCCTTCCCAGTGGAAGTGTTCCCTCAGTGTATGCAGGGTTTCCCCAAAAGAGTAGTCCTCAGGGGGGAGACCGAGGGAATAGACTCCTCAGCATCAGAGTCTTCGAAAGGGGAATAGGCATAATCCTGGTCCTCAGAATGGTCTGAGGTAATAGAAGCCTGGTCTGAGGAAAGGTAGTCTTCCTCCAATCTGGGTCTTTTGTCAGAGGGGGGATGAGAACCCCTGATGAGAGTTATTAAATCCTCAGCCATTTTAAGCATCTGCTTTTCAGGCATGGGGCCTTGAGAGGAGGTCTGAGGACCCTGTTTTTTAGTTCTCATGGCAGCTTTAGATTTAGTGAAGGATTTAATAGAGAAGGTGGAAGGCCTGAAGACGCCTTCAGAAATGGCAGGCCTGACTAAATTTTCAGTTTCCCCGCCAAGAGTGGCGTCGGTATCTGCAGTGGGAATGGCGACCGAGGAGCCTGCGACCTCGGGTACTGAAATCACTGGTAAAATAGTTTCATCGGTAGTCAGGGGCTGCGTAGGCGCCTCGCTGAGGACTGGAGAACCGGTAGTCGGCCTAAGCGTGGTCTCAGAACTCGGTGCAGACCTCGGATGTCGGTCCTTGTCTTTGCGTCTTTTGCTTAAAACTGGTGTCGGAGTATCCGACATGATATAATTAAATTTTTTGCCAAAATAATGAAGGGCGAACTCTGCCCAAAGCTTAATAGTGCGCTTGTTGAACCTAGCACAAAAACGGCAGGCTGAGACGTCGTGGTCTGGCCCTAAGCAAGGTATACAGAAAGAGTGGAAATCCTTATGCGGTATTTGCTTCCCACAAGAAATGCAATTATTAACTTTGTCTGACATCGGTCTGAGGCAAGAAAAGTTTCCACAACGGGGTACTTGGCTTTAAAGAAGACTTCGGCTGAAATACTTTCATAAATCTCAGGAGCTGGCCGACCGGCACTTGCGAACTGCTTCTGCTTCGGGCACCACGCGGCAAGAAAGACTGAAGAAAATGGCGTCGGCTGCCTCTTTTATACCCCTGCCGCACTGACGTCAGGGAAGAAGCGACGACAACCGACGCCGGACCTAGACTTTGGAATTCGGCCGACCGAGGACCCGCCTGATGGCAGGATAACCCCATCTGTAATGACTGCAGCTGTATGCACGATGAACATCAGGAGGGAAAGCCTGAAGAGTTAAATATGAGAGCGGTCATCTCCATGAGGTTGACATGGTCCTCCTTTTGAGAAGGAGACCAAAGGCCCTGTACCTCCATGGAAGAAAAGGCTGCCCCCCATCCTAGGTCAGAGGAGTCTGTAAATGACTCAAGTGGGAAGAGAAGGATGCAAAGACAGGCCTGAGTTTAGGGAAATCTGCTGAGTCCAACAAAGGAGTTCCTTTTTGAGACGAGGAAGAGGAGAAACCACAAACACCAGTGGATGTGCCTGCTGCATCCAAACTGATTTCAGGTGCCACTGAAACTTCTTTACCTGAAATTTGGTCAGAGGTAGCAAGGAATGGTGGATGTCATGAAACCTAGGAGCCTGAGAAAAGTACAGTTTTGTACCTACCATAAATGTAGATGTTCGAGTGCTAATACAGCTGCAGTCATAACAGATGGGTTCTCTGCCGTCAGGCGGGTCCTCGGTCGGCCGAATTCCAAAGTCTAGGTCTGGCGTCGGTTGTCGTCACTTCTTCCCTGACGTCAGTGCGACAGGGGTATAAAAGAACCAGCCGACACCATTTTCTTCAGTTTTTCTTGCCCCAGATGTCAGGTGCCCCCAGAAGGAAGGCAATACATAAATTTATGCAATAATGCAATGCAGTATAATCAAAAAACAGTAGTTGCAAGCAAATACACCATAAAAGAATACCCCAATCAGGTTGTATGAGGAGGTGTTAGCCATTAGGCCTGTTCCAGAGGGGAAGGAGGGAGGGAAACTTGGACTGCAGCTGTATTAGCACTCGAACATCTACATTTATGGTAGGTACAAAACTGTACTATGTTCATCGTGCATACAGCTGCAGTCATAACAGATGGGTAGAATCCCAAAGCTAAAATAAGGGTGGTAGGCACTAGGTGGAACTAGGAGGAGCCAGGATGCCCTGCAAAACTGCAGTGGCAAACCCTGCTCTAGATTTGGAGTATAAAGGCAGGTGATGGAGTTCTGTGCATACTTTCTCCAAGCACTAAGTGGCAGCTTCCAAAATATCTTTGGTAGGAACCCCCCTGAGGAAAGCTGCAGAGGTAGCTGTGGCCCTAGTGGAGTGAGACCTTATGCTTGTAGGTACAGTTTTACCATGAAGAGAGTAACAAAAGCGTATGCAGTGGGCTATCCATTTTGAGATTGTCTGTTTGGAAATAGGCTTCCCTAGAGCCCCTGTAGCATAGGACACAAAGAATTGGTCTGATTTTCTGAAAGGCTTTGTTCTGTCCAAATAATAACGTAGTTGCCTGTGAATGTCCAAAGAATGTAGTAACCTCTCCCCTTTGTTTTGAGGATTGGGGTAAAAGGTAGGTAAGTGGATAGCCTGATTCAAGACTACCCTGGATACTACCTTTGGCATAAAGGAAGGGTTGGTTCATAAGGAAACTCCGTCCTGATGGAAAATGATGAAAGGTTGCACAGCCATGAGGGCTTGTAGTTCAGAAACCCTGCGAGCTGAGGTGATAGCCAGCAGGAAGGCTGTTTTCCAGGACAAATATTGTAGTTCTGATGAGGCAGCTGGCTCGAAAGGAGGCAAAGTCAGTTTCTCTAGAATGAAATTGAGATCCCAAGCAGGCACTGGTTGTTTCCTTGGGGGTTTAATATTCTTAGCCCCTCTGAGGAACTGTCTTAAGAGGGGGTGAGAGAATAAAGGAGGATCAGTGTTGTATTCTGCAGAAATGGCAGAGGCATGGAATTTATGGAAGAGAATGAAAGTCCACTGCTTAGCATCTCAGCTAGGTACTGTAATATTTGAGGTAAATTCAGTATTCCAGGGTTCTGGCCCTTTTTCTCATTCCAAGCACAAAACCGTTTCCATTTGGCGGAGTAGGCTTTTCTAGTAGAAGGTCTTCTGGCCTCCAAAATGACATCCTGTACCTCCTTGGAGAGTAGGCTCTGTTGTGATTTTAAGGAATCTTCCATGCGGCTAGATTGAGTGTTTTCAGCTGACTGTGAAGAGTTTTGAAGTTGTGCTGAGTCAGTAGAAGAGGCATTAGAGGCAGGATCCAAGGTGGGGAATGCGTCAGGCTCCTCAGGAGTGGGTACCAGTGTTGCCTTGGCCAGTCTGGAGCGATGAGGATCATCTGTGGTCTGTCTGCTCTGGTTTTTAATAGAACTTTGGGCAGCAGAGGAAGAGGTGGAAAGGCATAAACTGTCATTGTTGTCCAACTGAAAGAGAGTGCGTCCACTTTCCAGGCCTGTGGATGAAAGGTCCTTGAGCAGAATTTTGCCAATTGGTGATTTCTGTGGGAGGCAAAGAGATCTATGTCTGGCCTTCCCCATGCTTGAATTATCTTTGAAAAAACTTGAGGATGCAACTTCCATTCGTGTGGGTCTGTCATATTTCTGCTTAGGTTTTCTGCCAGCGTGTTTTCCTTGCCTGGCAAGAACTGTGCTTGATTTGCAATTCTAGAGCCATGTTCCAAGGAGACATGGCTAGCCTGCATAGGGGGTATGAGTTATGACTGCAGCTGTATGCACGATGAACATCATAATGTTATGCAAAGATGCAATGTTGATAAATCAAAAACAGTAGTTGCAAGCAAATACACCATAAAAGAATACCCCAAAAAGGTTATATGAAAAGTGTTTGTCATAAGGCCTGTCCTAAGAGGGGTTGGAGGGAGGGAAACCTGGACTGCAGCTGTATGAGCACTCGAACATCTACATTTATGGTAGGTACAAAACTGTACTATGTTCATCGTGCATACAGCTGCAGTCATAACAGATGGGTAGAATCCCAAAGCTAAGTAAGGGTGGTAGGTACTAAGTGGAACTAGGAGGGGCTAGGATGCCCTGCAGGACCGCTGTGGCAAAGCCCGCTCTAGATTTTGAGTATAATGGGAGGTGATAGTGCTTGGAGAAAGTGTGCACTGAACTCCAGGTGGCTGCTTCCAAAATGTCCTTTGTAGGGACCCCCCTGAGGAAGGCTGCAGAGGTAGCTGTGGCTCTGGTGGAGTGGGATCTGATGCATGCAGGCACAGTTTTTCCATGAAATGAGTAACAAAAGCGTATGCAGTGGGCTATCCATTTTGAAATTGTCTGTTTGGAAATAGCCTTTCCCTGAGCACCTACAGCATAGGACACAAAGAGTTGCTCAGATTTCCTGAATGGCTTTGTTTTGTCCAAGTAGCAACGTAGTTGTCTGTGAATGTCCAAGGAATGTAGTAGTCTTTCCCCTTTGTTTTTGTGGATTAGGATAAAAGGTAGGTAAGTGGATAGTCTGATTCAAAGCTACACTGGATACTACCTTTGGCATAAAGGTAGGATTGGTTCGTAAGGAAACTCTGTCCTGATGGAAAATGATGAATGGTTGCACAGCCATGAGGGCCTGTAGCTCCGAAACCCTGCGTGCTGAGGTGATAGCCAGAAGAAAGGCTGTTTTCCATGACAAGTACTGTAACTCTGTTGAAGAAGCTAGCTTGAAGGGAAGAAGGGTCAGCTTTTCCAATACGTAGTTGAGGTCCCAAGCAGGGACTGGTGGTTTCCTTGGGGGTTTTAAATTCTTTGCCCCTCTGAGGAACTGCCTTAAGAGAGGGTGAGAGAATAATGGAGGATCTGTGTTGTATTGTGCAGAAATGGCTGAAGCGTGTATCTTGATGGAGGAGAAGGAAAGTCCATTGTTTAACATCTCAGCTAGGTACTGTAAAATTTGAGGTATAATTATTACCCAAGGATTCTGTCCCTTTTCGAGATTCCAGGCATAAAATCGTTTCCATTTGGCGGAGTAAGCCTTTCTAGTGGAAGGTCTTCTGGCCTCCAAGATGACATCCTGCACCTCCTTGGAGAGGAGAAACTATTGGGCAATCAAGGAATTCTCCATGCAGCTAGATTTAGAGTTTTGAGATGGCTGTAGAGGGTTTTGTAGTTGTGCTGGGACAACAGAAGAGGGACTAGAGGTAGGATCCATGGTGGGGAGTGTGTCAGGCTCCTCAGGAGCGGATACCAGTGTTGTCTTGGCCAGTCTGGAGCGATGAGAATCATTTTCGGCCTCTCTGCTCTGGCTTTTAATAGAACTTTGGGCAGCAGAGGAAGAGGCGGGAAGGCATAGACTGTCAATGTTGCCCAATTGAAGGAAAGTGCGTCCACTTTCCAGGCCTGTGGATGATAGGTCCTTGAACAAAATATTTTCAACTGGCAATTTCTGTGGGTAGCAAAGAGATCTATGTCTGGCTGTCCCCATGCCTGAGTTATCTTTGTGAAAAGTTGAGGATGCAACTTCCATTCGTGTGGATCTGTCATATTTCTGCTTAGGTTGTCTGCCAGTGTGTTTTCCTTCCCTGGCAGGAATTGTGCCTGCAGTTGAATTTGCAATTCCAGTGCGGTGTTCCATAGGGTCATGGCTTGCCTGCACAGGGGGTATGAATGAGTCCCCCCCCCTGTTTGTTTATGTACCTCATCACTGTGGTGTTGTCTGTCCTTATCAATAGCTGGCCTGGATGTAGTAGGTCTTTGAAGGTCATAATAGCCTTTTGCACGGCAAGCATTTCCTTTTGGTTGATGTGGAGGTGCTTCTCTTTTCGGGTCCATTTTCCCTGAATGCACTGATCTGTCATGTGTGCTCCCCAGGCGTAGTCTGAGGCATCTGTTGTGATGATTTGAGTTGCTTGAGGTACACAGAAAGGAAGACCTGTGTTTCTTTGGCAAGCTTGAGTCCACCACAAAAATTCCTTTTGAAGGCATGGAATGAGTGGGATAATTGTTTCCAGGCTGTGGCTGTGTAGAGACCATAAGTTTTTCAGGTACCATTGAAGTTTCCTCATATGCAGCTTTGCACACGGGATTAGTAGGATGCAAGATGCCATGAATCCCAGAGCCTGCAGGATTTTCCTTGCAGTTAGCCTGGTGTAAGTTGCCATTTTTCTGAAGTAGTGAGACAGTTGTCCTTGCATGCCTGGCGTGAGGTAGGCCATCTGGGTGGTTGTATCCAAGCTGGCACCCAGGAAAATTATTTGTTGAGGGGGTATTAGTTTTGATTTCTTTTTGTTGACTGTGTATCCCAGGAAGTTCAACAGTTTTATTACAAACGCCAGGTGCTGCAGTAGTATGTCCTTGCTGTTTTCTTGGATCAGGCAGTCGTCCAGATATGGGTAGATTTGTATCCCTTGTAGTCTGCAGAAGGCAATTACTGATGCCAGGCATTTCGTGAACACTCTGGGCGCAGTAGATAAGCCAAAGGGCAATGCAGAGAATTGGTAATGGGTTGAACCTGCAAGAAATCTGAGGTATCTTCTGCAATCTTGTCTGATAGGGACATGCAGGTATGCCTCCTTGAGGTCCAATGTTACCAGCCAAGACTCCTTGCCCAGCATGGGAAGAAGCTGCTGTAATGTGAGCATCTTGAATTTTGGCACCTGTAGATATGTGTTTAGGATGGATAGGTCTAAGATAGGTCTCCAATCTTTGTCTTTCCTTGGTACCAGGAATAGTCTGGAATAAAACCCTTGACCTTGTTCTTTTGCAGGTACCTCTTGAATTGCTTTCATGTCTATGAGAGCTGAAACTTGTTTTTGTGCCTCTGCCCTTTGATTTTGTGGCAGGTTTGGCATGCCTCTCATTTTTGGAAGGGTGTGAAAGTGGAACCTGTAGCCTCTGTCTATAATGTCCAGAATCCATTTGTCTTTTGTAACAATATGCCAATTATTTGAGAATAATGTAAATTTTCCGCCCAAAGGTGCTGCCATTAAAGCTTTGCTTGGCAGGTGTAGGGGGAAGTCATTGTGTCCGTTTTCTAAAAGACTGTGATCTATCTTCTCCACCTCTTGGGGTTGGTGCTTGACACTGTCTGGCTCTGAAGGATCCTTGAGGTTGCCCTCTGCCCCTTGGGCGCCTGTATCTGCCCCTTTGAGGTCTGTCCGTGGCTGGAAAGGACCAATTTTTTGAAGGCCAGTTTCTGCTGAAACATTGAGGCTGTACCTGCAGGAAATCTTTCACTGTTTGTATTGATTTCGCTTTTTCCTCCATTTTCTTTAGCACCTCCTCAGCTTTAACACCTAACAATACATCTTTTTGAAGAGGTGCATCTAATAATTTAGCTTTGACATGATCTGGTAAGGTTTGCTCTTTGAGCCAAGCATGCCTACGTATAACAGAACCAGTAACAGCAGCTCTACATGAGGCCTCTAAAGCATCAAAACCACACTGCAAGGTATGTTTACCCACTTGCTCTGCACCATGCAACAAATCCTGCAACTCTTTTAAATCTAGTTGTTCTGGTTGTGTCATCTTGCTTTTCAGCTGAGATATCAAAAACTGTTGATACTTTAACATATGGAACTGACAGTTTAATGCCCTCATGGTTAAAGTGGTCGAGGTGTACACCTTTTTCCCCCACCTTTCTAAAGCTCTGGAATCTCTCTCTGAAGGTAATGGATTTTTAACAGTAGAGGCCTTAATTCCCTTGGGACCCTGTGAAATTGTTTCTGGGTCAGCAGTATGGCTTTTATATAGGGACTGGTGAGAATCAAGAACCCGTTAATACCTGTCTGGTTTAACAGGAGCTGGAGGCAAAGAATCAGGATTAAGGCTGGCTTCTGTGTACACATCATCCAATATATCTAAAACAGGAGGGATAGCCAGAGGCCTATGCTGGGGGAGCAGAAGAAATTCCCTGAGCCTTTTCTTGGAATCTGAGTAATCTTGGCCTTCCCAGTGAAAGTGTTCCCTCAATGTATGCAGGGTTTCCCCAAAAGAGAAGTCCTCGGGGGGGAGACCGAGGGAATAGACTCCTCTGCATCAGAGTCTTTGAATGGAGAATATGCATAATCCTGGTCCTCAGATAGTTCTGAGGTAATAGAAGCTTGATCTGAGGAAGGGTAGTCTTCCTCTAATCTGGGCCTTTTGTCAGAGGGGGGGATGAGAACCCCTGATAAGAGTAATCAAATCCTCAGCCATTTTAAGCATCTGTTTTTTAGGCATGGTGCCTTGAGAGGGGGTCTGAGGAACCTGTTTTTTGGTTTTCATGGCTGCTTTAGATTTAGTGAAGGCTTTAATAGAGAAGGCGGAAGGCCTGAAGACCCCTTGAGAAATGGCAGGCCTGTCTAAATTCTGAGTTTCCCCGCCAGGAGTGGCGTCGGGATCTGTAGTAGAAATGGGGGCCGAGGAGCCTGCGACCTCGGGTACTGAAGACACCGGTAATGCATTGTCATCGGTATTCAGGGGCTGCGTAGGCGCCTTGCTGAGTACCGGAGAACCGGTAGTCGGCCTTAGCGTGGTTTCAGTAGGTGGTCCGGACCTCGTATTTCGGTCCTTATCTTTGCGTTTTTTGCTCAAAACTGGAGTCGGAGTATCCGACGACATAATATAATAAAATTTTTTGCCAAAAAAGTGAAGGGAGAACTCCGCCCGACGCTTAATAGTGCGCTTATTGAATCTAGCACAAAAACGGCAGGCCAAGACGTCGTGGTCTAGGCCTAAGCAAGGTATACATACAGAGTGGAAATCCTTATGCAGTATTTGCTTCCCACATGAAATGCAATTCTTTGTCTGACATCGGTCTGAGACAAGAAAAGTTTCCCCAACGGGGTACTTAGCTTTCAAGACGACTTCGGCTGAAATACTTTCGTAAATCTCAGGAGCTGGCCGACCGGCACTTGCGAACTGCTTCTGCTTCGGGCACCGCGCGGCAAGAAAGAATGGAGAAAATGGCGTCGGCTGCCTCTTTTATACCCCTGACGCACTGACGTCAGGGAAGAAGCGACGACAACCGACGCCGGACCTAGACTTTGGAATTCGGCCGACCGAGGACCCGCCTGATGGCAGGATAACCCATCTGTTATGACTGCAGCTGTATGCACCATGAACATCTGTCAGACCCAAGACCTATCCCAGGGTCTTTGGGCCAGACTACTGCACTGACGTCCTCGGTTCCGTCTGAAATCGAGGAGTCTAGGAGCACACGCTCGCCGGTCGGGTTTAGGGACAGGAGTCAGGTCAAACAGATGTTCTTCGTGTTTCACTGTTGCAGTCATCACCTGTGGGTTATCACTGCTTTGGTAGCCCTCAGTCGGCCCGAATACCAGAGTCAGTGTTTTTCTGTGTCAGCTGCTGTCGCTTGCTGCCTGACGTCAGGTCGTCAGTGCTATAAAGGAAGGCAGCCGACACCATTACATCAGTCTTTCTTGCCGTGGAGGATGTAGCAGAAGCAGTTTACAAGTGTGCCAGTCGATCGGTACCAGAGTTTGAATTACAGCTGAAAACGTCTAAAGCCAAGTACCCCGTTGGGGATCCTTTTTTCTTGCACTAACCATGTCGAAAAAGTTAACAATTGCTCACCTGTGTAAAGCAAATACCACACTGAGACTTCCATTCATACTGCATGACTTGTTTAGGCCCAGATCACGACGTCCCCCGTTGCCAGTTTTGTGCCCTCTTTAACGCGAGAACCATTCATCATAGAACTCTTATTGTAGCCAGGTATTTTCATTCTGATACGGCGTCTGTCAGCCAACAGTCTGTAACATTCCAAAAAAAGGAAGGATAAAGATAGAGACAGACCACACAAGGCTAAGCCTTCTGACTCTACTGCTAAGCAGGTCGTCAGTTCTCTGGAATTTAGCGAGGTGCCTTCGCAGCCCCTGATGCCCGATTCGATACCTTCGCAGGCCTCTATTGAGACCCTTTTGGAGTCCAGTATGCCGCAGAAATCTTCATCTTCTGTGCATTTGAATGTCTCTGCCTTGCCTTGGTTGGGTCCGGAGCCGCAACATAGGCACTGGATTCTGAAGAGGTTTTTCGCACGACAAAAGCAGATGTTCTCCTCCAACTACCATTTCTCTCAGACCGTTGGATAGTCTTATGCCTAGAGGCAAGGCCACTCCTAGGAAAACTACCTCTAGCCACCATTTTACCACTGCTCCACCACCCCAAGCTCAAATGCTTAAAATGGCAGAGGATCTTATCACCCTTATCAGGGTAGTCAGGCCGCTCCTTCTAAAAGGAAAAGAGACCTTTGCTCCTGAAATACTAAAAGAGCAGGATTCTGAGGAGTCTGATTATTCAGATTTTGAAGAGGAACAACAACCTCTGACTGCTTATGAGGATTCAGATGCAGAGGAATCCATTCCTTCTGCCTCCCCACCAGAAGATATTTCCTTTGGGGAAACCCTTCACACCCTCAGAGAACATTTCCACTGGGAATCCCAGGACTTCTCTCAGTCTAAAAAAAGACTAAGAGAGTTTCTAGACCTGTCCCAGCAAAGACCCTTTGCCATCCCTCCAATCTTAGAGGTGGTTCATGATGTCTACAATGAATCCAGCTTAACTCTTGATGCCCTCCCACCTGCTTCCAGAAAAATGCGACAGGTATTACAGAGTACCGGATTCTCACAAATACCTGTACAGAAATCCTGCTGCAGACAGTAAAGTTTTGTACCTACCATAAATGTAGATGTTCGAGTGTACACCCCGCTGCAGTCATCACACTTGGGTTATCCTGTCGTCAGGCGGTCCCGCAGTCGGCCGGAATTCCAAAGTCTTGGTCTGGCGTCAGTTGCTGTCGCTTCTTCCCTGACGTCTGTGCGCCAGGGGTATATATAATGCATCCAACGTCTTCTTCAGTTTTTCTTGCCCCAGATGTCAGGTGCCCCCAAAAAGGTGGTCAGTAATTAGTACCAAATAAAGGAATTTTTTTTTTTTTTTTTTTGCACAAACACAAAATCCCTCCAGCTATAAGCAAATACATCAGGAAGGTATTGTATAGATTTAGCCAGTTAGATCAGAGGGGATGGAGGGAGAGTAACCTGGACTGCAGCAGGGTGTACACTCGAACATCTACATTTATGGTAGGTACAGAACTGTACTATGTTCATCGTGTTACCCTGCTGCAGTCATCACACTTGGGTAGAATCCCAAAGCTATGGATGGGTGGAGGAGTTATAGAGGGTTAGAGGAGGCTAGAAGGCCCTGCAGAACTGCAGTGGCGAAGCCGACCCTAGTCTTAGAGTAAAGTGGTAAGTAATAGTGTTTGGTAAAAGTGTGTACTGAACTCCAAGTTGCAGCTTCCAAAATCTCCTTGGTTGGCACCCTCCCTGAGGAAGGCTGTAGATGTAGCTGTTGCCCTGGTAGAGTGGGGCCTAATGGTAGCAGGAACTCGTTTTCCATAATGGGTATAGCAAAAACTAATGCAATGTCCTATCCATTTGAAAATGGTTTGTTTTGATATAGCCTTCCCTTCTGAAGCTGTAGCATAGGATACAAAGAGTTGGTCAGATTTTCTGAAAGCCTTAGTTTTATCCAAGTAGTAGCGAAGTTGCCTGTGAATGTCCAAGGAATGCAGGAGTCTTTCTCCTTTGTTCTGTGGGTTTGGGAAGAAGGTAGGTAAGTTAATGGTTTGATTTAAAGACACACTGGAAACCACCTTAGGCATGAAGGAAGGATTAGTTCGTTGAGAAACTCTGTCTTGATAGAAAATGAGGAAAGGTTCCACTGCCATTAGTGCCTGCAGCTCTGAGACTCTTCTAGCTGAAGTTATTGCTAGCAGCAGGGCAGTCTTCCATGATAGGAACTGTAGATCTGCAGAGAAAGCTGGTTCAAAGGGAGGTAGCGTAAGTTTTTCCAGAACAAAATTGAGGTCTCATATTGGTGTAGGTGCTCTCCTGGGGAGCCTAATGTTTTTTGCCCCTCTGAGGAACTGCCTTAGAAGTGGATGTGAAAATAAGGGTGGTTCTGTGTTGTAGTGGGCTGAAATAGCTGATGCATGGATTTTAATGGAAGAAAAAGAAAGTCCTTTGTGCAACATCTCAGTTAAATACTGCAGAATCTGAGGCAGGTGAGGCTGAAGTGTGTTTTGGCCTTTAGTTTGGTTCCAAGCACAAAACCTTTTCCATTTGTCCGCATACACCTTCCTGGTGCTGGACCTCCTAGCTTCCAGAATAACATCCATAACTGCTTGGGAAAGAGAAGCTGGCTGGATGTTTAGGTGATTTTCCATGCAGCCAGATTTAAGGTTTTTAGCTGGCTGTGAAGAATCTGATTGTTTTGCTGTGTGAGTAAATGAGCACTTTGTGGTAAAATCCAAGGTGGGCCCTGGGCCATATTCCTCAAAAGTGGGTACCAGTGCTGGCGTGGCCAGTCTGGGGCTACGAGTATCAGTCGTGGTCTCTCCTTTCTGACTTTCAGAAGCACCTTTGTGAGGAGAGGCAATGGAGGGAAGGCATATACTGTCAGGTTTCTCCAGCTGAATGAGAGTGCGTCCACTTTCCAAGCTTGATGGTGACGTGTCCTTGTACAAAATTTTGTTAGTTGATAGTTTTGAGGACTGGCAAACAGATCTATGTCTGGGAGGCCCCATTTTTGAGTTATCATTGCAAATACTTGTGGATCCAGTTTCCACTCATGGGGATCCATGATGTTTCTGCTGAGGTCGTCTGCC
Source organism: Protopterus annectens (assembly GCF_019279795.1). Lineage (NCBI taxonomy): Eukaryota > Metazoa > Chordata > Ceratodontiformes > Protopteridae > Protopterus > Protopterus annectens. Next base: position 930,417,797 of record NC_056747.1, on the reverse strand, counting down.
AATGTGTTCTTTTGTCCTGGCAGGAATTGAGCTTGTAAGTGAACTTGGTAAGCCAGAGCTGTGTTCCACAAGGTCATTGCTTGCCTGCATAGAGGATAGGAGTGTGTACCTCCTTGCTTGTTTATGTACCACATTACTGTGGTGTTGTCCGTCCTTATTGTAAGCTGTCCTGGATGTAATAGATTCTTGAAGGCTGTCAGAGCATTCTGTACAGCTAGCATCTCTTTTTGCTTGATGTGCAGATTCCTTTGATCTGCAGACCATACGCCTTGAACACACTGTCCTGCCATGTGTGCCCCCCAGGCATAGTCCGATGCATCTGTTGTCACAGTTTGCCTGGCTGGGGGCAAGGTGAAAGGCTGACCCTTGTTGAGGTGACATGCCAGTGACCACCATAGGGAATGAGATATCATTGTGTCCAACCTGTGGCTGTGTTGAGACCATACGCTTTTTAGGTACCATTGTAATTTCCTCATATGCAGCTTTGCAAATGGTATTAGTAGTATGCAAGATGCCATGAAGCCCAAGGCCTGCAGAATTTTTCTTGTAGGTAGTTGGGTCTTTGTTGCCATTGTTTTGAAATATTGAGTCAGTTGTAGTTGTTTGTCTGGTGTCAGATAAGCCTTCTGGGCCGTTGTATTCAAGCTGGCACTCAGGAATGTCATTTTTTGTGAGGGTACTAGTTTTGATTTCTTTTCGTTTACTGTGTACCCCAGGCAACTTAGAAGATGTTTTACAAAAGCCAGATGTTGTAAGAGGATGTCCTTGCTTTCTGCTTGGATAAGGCAGTCATCCAGGTATGGGTGTATTTGAATTCCTTTTTGCCTGCAGTATGCAATTACTGGTGCCAGGCATTTTGTGAAGACCCTGGGCGCAGTAGATAAGCCAAAGGGCAGTGCAGAGAATTGGTAATGGGTTGAACCTGCAATGAAACTGAGGTATCTTCTGCAACTTTGTCTGATAGGGACATGCAGGTATGCCTCCTTGAGGTCCAACGTTACTAGCCATGCTTTCTTGCCCAACATGGGAAGAAGCTGCTGTAGTGTTAGCATCTTGAATTTGGGTACTTGTAAGAAGGTGTTTAGAATTGAAAGGTCCAGAATTGGTCTCCAGGCATTGTACTTTCTGGGAACTAGAAAGAGTCTTGAGTAAAATCCTTGGCCTTGCTCTCGAGTAGGTACCATTTGAATGGCTCTCATGTCCATGAGAGCTGTAATTTGTCTTTGTGCCTCTGCCCATTGATTGTGTGGCAGGTTTGGCATTCCTCTTTTCATTGGCAAGGTGTGAAAATGGAATCTGTATCCTTGTGAAATTATGTCTATGACCCATTTGTCCTTTGTGACAATGTGCCAGTTGTCTGAAAAAAGTGCGAGTTTTCCTCTCAAGGGGGCTGCCAAGAGAGTGTTGCTTGGCCAGATGAGGTGCAAGTCATTGAGTTTGCCTTCTGGAAGTTTGGGACCTGTCTTCTCCTCCCTTCTGTGCTGCAGTGCCCCATTGTCAAGGTTTGTACTGGGCTTGTGGTTGTCCTCTGCCTCTTGGACGTCTGTATTTACCCCTCTGTGGTCTGTCAGTAGCTGGAAAGGACCAATTTTTTGTTGGCCAATTTCTGCTGAAGCGAGGGGGTTGTACCTGTAGGAAATTTTTGACTGTCTGCATAGATTTTGCCTTATCCTCCATTTTCTTTAAGACTTCTGCTTTAACTCCAAAAAGAACATCCTGCTGTAAGGGAGCATCTAGAAGCTTTGCTTTAACATGATCAGGCAGAGTTTGTTCCTTTAACCAAGCATGCCTACGTATAACAGACCCAGTGACAGCTGCTCTGCAGGAAGCCTCCAAAGTATCAAACCCACATTGTAAAGTATGTTTGCCCACCTGTTCAGTTGTATGCAACAGATCCTGCATTTCTTTCAATTCAGACTGTTGAGGGAGTGTGCTCATTTTTTGTTTTAACTGAGACATTAGAAATTGCTGATATTTTAGCATGTGAAACTGGCAATTTAGTGCCCTCATAGCTAGAGTGGCTGAAGTGTAAACCTTTTTCCCCCACCTGTCTAGTGCTCTGGAGTCCCTTTCAGAGGGTACAGGATTTTTAGCCATAGAAGCCTTAGCCCCTTTGGGACCCTGGGAGATAGTCTCTGGATCAGCAACAGGACTTTTGTACAGAAATTTGTGGGAATCAGGCACTCTGAAATATCTGTCAGGTTTGGCCGGAGCAGGAGGCAGAGAGTCTGGGTTCAAACTGGATTGTAAGTAAACATCATCCACAATGTCTAAAACTGGGGGGATGGCAAGTGGTCTGTGCTGGGGGAGTAAAAGAAACTCTCTGAGCCTTTTCTTTGAGTCAGAGTAGTCCTGACCTTCCCAGTGAAAATGTTCCCTCATAGTGTGTAAAGTTTCCCCAAAGGAGTAGTCTTCAGGGGGAGAAGCTGAGGGAATGGAATCCTCAGCATCAGAATCTTCATAAGGGGAGGAGGAGTAATCTTGGTCCTCAGAGGAGCCTGAGGAAATAGACACTTGTTCAGAGGATGCATAATCTTCCTCTTGTCTAGGCCTTTTGTCAGGAGGGGGTTGGGAACCCATGATTAAAGAGATCAAATCTTCAGCCATTTTGAGCATCTGTTTCTTAGGCATGGGGCCTTGAACAGGGGACTGAAGTGCAGTCTTTTTAGGTTTAATAGGAGTCTTCGTCTTAGGATACGTTTTAAAGGTGAGCGTCGTCGGTCTGAAAACGCCTTCAGAAACCGAAGGTGTTTCTGCAGCACCGACATCTTTTTCAGCAGTGTCGTCGGTAGGGGCTTTACAAAATGGCTGCGTAGGCCTGGTACTTTCCGTCAAAAGTTCCGAAGCGGTCTTGGGTTCTAGATCTGCGGTAGTCAGAGGCTGTGTCGGAGCCTCACTGGAGGCCGGACCAGCCGAGGCCTCGGAGTCTGGCTTGGGTCTAGGCTGCCTGTCCTTATCCTTGCGTTTTTTGTGCATGCCGGTAGTCGGTTGCTCCAACGGCATAGTGTAGCTAAATTTTCTACCGAAGTAGTGTCGTACGAAATCAAAGCATCTTTTTATAGTACGCTTATTAAACCTAGCACAAAAACGACAACTAGTGACGTCGTGGTCTGGGCCTAGGCAAGTTATGCAGTAAGAATGAAAATCCTTATGAGGTATTTGCTTCCCACAAGAAATACAATTGTTAACTTTTTCTGACATCGGTCTGAGGCAAGAAAAGTTTCCCCAACGGGGTACTTAGCTTTATTGAAGACTTCGGTCTGAAATTCGACTTCGAAAATCTCAGGAGTCGGCCGACCGGCACTTGCGAACTGCTTCTGCTTTGGGCACCGCACGGCAAGAAAGACTGAAGAAGATGGCGTCAGATGAATTATATATACCCCTGGCGCACTGACGTCAGGGAAGAAGGGACAGCAACCGACGCTGGACCAAGACTTTGGAATTCTGGCCGACTGCGGGACCGCCTGACGACAGGATAACCCAAGTGTGATGACTGCAGCAGGGTAACACGATGAACATCCAGAGGTCATTACACAGGGACCAAAAGGAGCCAAGGCTAGTTCTGCAAAGAATCTTATTCCTTCTGACAAGGACTCCAGAGCTCTGGACAGATGGGGTAAAAAAGTATACACCTCTGCAAAAGTACAGTTTTGTACCTACCATAAATGTAGATGTTCGAGTGCTAATACAGCTGCAGTCATAACAGATGGGTTTTCCTGCTGTCAGGCGGGTCCTCGGTCAGCCGAATTCCAAAGTCTAGGTCCGGCGTCGGATGTCGTAGCTTCTTCCCTGACGTCAGTGTGACAGGGGTATAAAAGAACCAGCCGACGCCATTTTCTTCAGTTTTTCTTGCCCCAGATGTCAGGCGCCCCCAGAAGGAAGGCAAAACATAAATTTATGTAATAATGCAATGCAATATAATCAAAAAACAGTAGTTGCAAGCAAATACACCATAAAAGAATACCCCCATGAGGTTGTATGAGGAGGTGTTAGCCATTAGGCCTGTCCCAAGAGGGGAAGGAGGGGGGGGAACCTGGACTGCAGCTGTATTAGCACTCAAACATCTACATTTATGGTAGGTACAAAACTGTACTATGTTCATCGTGCATACAGCTGCAGTCATAACAGATGGGTAGAATCCCAAAGCTAATAAAGGGTGGTAGGCACTAAGTGGAACTAGGAGGAGCCAGGATGCCCTGCAAGACTGCAGTGGCAAAGCCCGCTCTAGATTTGGAGTATAATGGTAGGTGATAGTGCTTGGAGAAAGTATGTACAGAACTCCAAGCGGCTGCTTCCAAAATATCTTTGGTAGGAACCCCCCTGAGGAAAGCTGCAGAGGTAGCTGTGGCCCTTGTGGAGTGAGATCTGATGCCTGTAGGTACAGTTTTACCATGAAAAGAGTAACAAAAGCGTATGCAGTGGGCTATCCATTTTGAGATTGTCTGTTTGGAAATAGGCTTCCCTTGAGCACCTGTAGCATAGGATACAAAGAGTTGCTCTGATTTTCTGAAAGGCTTTGTTCTGTCCGAATAATAACGGAGCTGTCTGTGAATATCCAAGGAATGTAGTAGCCTCTCCCCTTTGTTTTGTGGATTAGGGTAAAAGGTAGGTAAGTGGATAGCCTGATTCAAGGCTACCCTGGATACTACCTTTGGCATAAAGGAAGGATTGGTTCGTAAGGAAACTCTGTCCTGATGGAAAATGATGAAAGGCTGCACAGCCATGAGGGCTTGTAGTTCCGAAACCCTGCGTGCTGAGGTGATAGCCAGAAGGAAGGCTGTTTTCCATGACAAATATTGCAGTTCTGTTGAAGCAGCTGGCTCAAAAGGAGGCAGGGTCAGTTTTTCTAGAATGAAATTGAGGTCCCAAGCAGGTACTGGTTGCTTCCTTGGGGGTTTTATATTCTTAGCCCCTCTGAGGAACTGTCTTAAGAGAGGGTGAGAGAATAAAGGAGGATCACTGTTGTACTCTGCAGAAATGGCTGAGGCATGGATTTTGATGGAGGAGAATGAAAGTCCACTGCTTAGCATCTCAGCTAGGTACTGTAATATTTGAGGTAAATTCAGTATTCCAGGATTCTGACCCTTTTTCTGATTCCAGGCACAAAACCGTTTCCATTTTGGGGAGTAGGCTTTTCTAGTAGAAGGCCTTCTGGCCTCCAAAATGACATCCTGCACCTCCTTGGAGAGTAGGGTCTGTTGTGAATTTAAGGAATCCTCCATGCGGCTAGATTGAGTGTTTTCAGCTGACTGTGAAGAGTTTTGAAGTTGTGTTGAGTCAGTAGGAGAGGCATTAGAGGCAGGATCCATGGTGGGGAATGCGTCAGGCTCCTCAGGAGTGGGTACCAGTGTTGTCTTGGCCAGTCTGGAGCAATGAGAATCATCTTTGGTCTGTCCGCTCTGGCTTTTAATAGAACTTTGGGCAGCAGAGGAAGAGGTGGAAAGGCATAAACTGTCATTGTCCAACTGAAAGAGAGTGCGTCCACTTTCCAGGCCTGTGGATGAAAGGTCTTTGAGCAGAATTTTGTCAATTGGTAATTTCTGTGGGTGGCAAAGAGAGCTATGTCTGGCCTTTCCCATGATTGAATTATCTTTGTAAAAACTTGAGGATGCAACTTCCATTCGTGTGGATCTGTCATATTTCTGCTCAGGTTGTCTGCCAGCGTGTTTTCCTTGCCTGGCAGGAACTGTGCTTGAAGTTGGATTTGTAATTCCAGAGCCATGTTCCAAAGAGACATGGCTAGCCTGCATAGGGGATATGAATGGGTTCCTCCCTGTTTGTTTATGTACCACATGACTGTGGTGTTGTCTGTCCTTATCAATAGCTGGCCTGGATGCAGTAGGTCTTTGAAAGCCATAATAGCATTTATTACTGCTAGCATTTCCTTTTGATTGATGTGTAGGTGCTTTTCTTTTTGAGACCATTTGCCCTGAATGCACCGATCTGTCATGTGCGCCCCCCAGGCAAAGTCCGAGGCGTCTGTTGTGATGACTTGATTTGCTTGAGGCTTGCAGAATGGGAGACCTATGTTTCTTTGGCATGCTTGAGCCCACCAGAGAAATTCCTTTTGAAGACATGGAATCAGTGGTATAATTGTTTCCAAACTGTGGCTGTGTTGAGACCATAAGTTTTTTAGGTACCATTGAAGTTTCCTCATATGCAGCTTTGCACATGGGATTAGCAGGATGCAAGATGCCATGAATCCCAGAGCCTGCAGGATTTTCCTTGCAGTCAGCCTGGTGAAGGTTGCCAGTTTTCTGAAGTATTGAGTTAGTTGCCCTTGTTTCTCTGGCGTGAGGTAGGCCATCTGGGTGTTTGTATCCAAGCTGGCACCCAGGAAAATTATTGTTTGAGAGGGTATTAGTCTTGATTTCTTTTTGTTGACGGTGTATCCCAGAGAATTCAACAACATTATTACAAACGCCAGGTGTTTCAGAAGAATGTGTTTGCTGTCCGCTTGGATCAGGCAGTCATCCAAATATGGGTATATTTGTATCCCTTGAAGTCTGCAGAAGGCAATCACTGATGCCAGGCATTTCGTGAACACTCTGGGCGCAGTAGATAAGCCAAAGGGCAATGCAGAGAATTGATAGTGGGTTGAACCTGCAAGAAATCTGAGGTATCTGCTGCAATCTTGTCTGATTGGGACATGCAGGTATGCCTCCTTGAGGTCCAATGTTACCAGCCAAGACTCCTTGCCCAGCATGGGAAGAAGCTGCTGTAATGTGAGCATCTTGAATTTTGGTACGAGTAAATATGTGTTTAGGATGGATAGATCCAAAATAGGTCTCCAATCTTTGCCCTTCCTTGGTACCAGCAATAGTCTGGAATAAAAACCTTGACCCTGTTCTTGTGCAGGTACCTCTTGAATAGCTTTCATGTCCATGAGATCTGAAATTTGTTTTTGTGCCTCTGCCCTTTGATTGTGTGGCAGGTTTGGCATGCCTCTCATTTTTGGAAGGGTGTGAAAGTGGAATCTGTAGCCTCTGTCTATAATGTCCAGGATCCATTTGTCTTTTGTGACAATATGCCAATTTTTCGGAAATAATGCCAGTTTTCCGCCTAAAGGTGCTGCCATTTGAGCCTTGCTTGGCATGCAAAGGGGAAAGTCATTGGTTCTGCTTTCTGAATGGCTGTGAACTATCCTCACCACCTCTTGGTGTAGGTGCCTGCCATTGTCTGCCTCTAAATGATCCTTGAGATTGCCCTCTTCCCCTCGGGCGCCTGTAGCTACCTCTTTGAGGTCTGTCCGTGGCTGGAAAGGACCAATTTTTTGAAGGCCAATTTCTGCTGAAACGTGGAGGTTGTACCTGTAGGAAATCTTTCACTGTTTGCATTGATTTTGCCTTTTCCTCCATTTTCTTTAATACCTCCTCAGCTTTAACACCAAACAATACATCTTTTTGAAGAGGTGCATCTAGTAATGATCCGGTAAGGTTTGCTCTTTGAGCCAAGCATGTCTACGTATGACTGATCCTGTAACAGCAGCTCTACATGAGGCCTCTAAAGCATCAAAACCACATTGCAAGGTATGTTTACCCACTTGCTCTGCACTATGCAACAAATCCTGCAACTCCTTCAAGTCTGGTTGTTCAGGTTGTGACATTTTGCTTTTCAACTGAGATAACAAAAACTGTTGATACTTTAACATATGGAACTGACAGTTTAATGCCCTCATGGTTAAGGTGGCCGAGGTGTATACCTTTTCCCCCCACCTTTCTAAAGCCCTGGAATCTCTCTCTGAAGGTAAAGGATTTTTGGCAGTGGAGGCCTTAATTCCCTTGGGACCCTGTGAAATAGTTTCTGGGTCAGCCGCATGGCTTTTGTATAGGAATTGGTGTGAATCAGGAACCCGGTAATACCGGTCAGGCTTGACTGGAGCTGGAGGTAAAGAATCTGGGTTAAGGCTGGCCTCTGAATACACATCATCTAGTATGTCTAAGACAGGAGGTATAGCCAGAGGCCTGTGCTGAGGGAGCAAGAGGAAATCCCTGAGCCTTTTCTTGGAGTCTGAGTACTCTTGGCCTTCCCAGTGGAAGTGTTCCCTCAAGGTATGCAAGGTTTCCCCAAAGGAGTAATCCTCAGGGGGGGAGACAGAGGGAATGGACTCCTCTGCATCAGAATCTTCAAAAGGGGAGTATGAATGTTCCTGGTCCTCAGAATGTTCTGAAGTAATGGAGACCTGGTCCGAGGAAGGGTATTCTTCCTCCACTCTGGGCCTTTTGTCCGAGGGGGGTTGAGAACCCCTGATAAGAGTAATCAAATCCTCAGCCATTTTGAGCATCTGCTTTTTAGGCATGGGGCCTTGAGAGGGGCCCTGTGGAGCTTGTCTTTTAGTATGCATGGCTGCTTTAGATTTAGTGAAAGCCTTAATGGAAAAAGAAAAAGAAGGCCTGAAGACACCTTGAGAGGTGGCAGGACTGTCTAAACTCTGAGTTTCCCCGCCAAAAGTGGCTTCGGTATCTGTAGTCGGGGTGTGGGCCAAAGAGCCTGCGACCTCGGGCACAGAAGACACCGCTAATGAAGTGTCATCGGTAGTCAGGGGCTGCGTAGGTGCCTCGCTGAGAACCGGAGCACCTGTAGTTGGCTTTAGCATGGTGTCGGTAGAAGTCGTGGACCTCGTATGTCGGTCCTTATCTTTGCGTCTTTTACTCAAAACTGGAGTCGGAGTATCCGACGACATAATGTAATTAAACTTTTTGCCAAAATAGTGTTGGGCGAACTCCGCCCGACACTTAATAGTGCGTCTGTTGAATGTAGCACAAAAACGACAGGCCGAGACGTCGTGGTCTGGGCCTAAGCAAGGAATGCAGAGGGAATGGAAATCCTTATGCGGTATTTGCTTCTCACATGAAATGCAATTATTAACTTTGTCTGACATCGGTCTGAGGCAAGAAAAGTTTCCCCAAAGGGGTACTTAGCTTTCAAGAAGTCTTTGGTTGAAAAATATTCATAATCTCAGGAGCTGGCCGACCGGCACTTGTGAATTGCTTCTGCTTCGGGCACCACGCGGCAAGAAAGACTGAAGAAAATGGTGTCGGCTGGTTCTTTTATACCCCTGTCGCACTGACGTCAGGGAAGAAGATGACATCCGACGCCGGACCTAGACTTTGGAATTTGCCCGACCGAGGACCCGCCTGACGGCAGGAAAACCCATCTGTTATGACTGCAGCTGTATGCACGATGAACATCTTAGCTATCAGTGCACTCAACTGTCAGTTCCACATGTTAAAATATCAACAACACACTTTGGAACTATTAAAACAAAAGATTTCAACCTTTCCCGACTGTGCCAGTTTGAAAGAGTTAGCAGATTTACTGCATTCTACTTGTCAAGTGGCTAAACACTCATTACACTGTGGATATGATGCCCTAGAAGCATCATTCAGGGCAGCAGTGTCAGGATCTGTCATTAGGCGACATACATGGTTGAAGGAACAGCCTCTCCCTGATACCTCTCCCTGATCATGTCAAAACTAAATTACTTGATACACCCTTGGATAAGGACCGCTTGTTCGGAGTAAAAGCAGAAGAGGTGCTTAAAAAGATGGAAGACAAAGCAAAATCTATGCAAACATTAAAAGACTTCCTTCAGGTACAACCTCCTAGGTTCAGCAGGAATTTTCCCTCAAAACACTGTTCCTTTCCTGCACCTAGCAGACAGGGGCAAGTTAAGCCCTGCAGGGACAGACCACCCAGAGTCCTATCCCAGGGACAGCAGAGAACCAAAGAGTGGACCACTTCCACTCCAAAGGCAGGGAGTTGTAAGCCATCCTTTTATGGCAAAAACTCTCAACGACTCCCTCTCTCCCTCTGCCCTCTTTCCACTCACAAAAAACTAGGAGGAGGGCTCTCGCACTGCAAAGAAAATTGGCTTTCTGTAACCAAGGACCAATGGGTCTTAAAGATCATTTTTCAGGGATACAAATTCTCTTCAACGAACTCCCAATTCCAAGAGGGTATCCAGACTTGCCTCCAAATCAGTGGGCAGAGGCATTGAAACAAGTCCAAACTCTCATATACCAAGGGGCAGTAGAACCTGTCCTCTCAGCTCAAACAAGCAAAGGCTTTTATTCCAGACTATTTCTTGTTCCCAGAAAAGAGGGCACTTGGTATCCCATCCTGGACCTATCCATTTTGAACACCTTCCTGGTGGTCCCCAAATTCAAAATGCTAACTTTGCAGCAGCTGTTACCTATGCTGACAAAAACTGCCTGGTTAGTTAACCTGGACCTAAAAGATACCTATTTCTACACCCCCATAAGGGAATCCTGCAGGACATTCCTTCGCTTCAGAGCAGGCTTGCAACACTTTCAGTTCTCTGCGCTACCCTTTGGCGTATCTACTGCTCCCAGGGTACTCACCAAATGCTTAGCCCCGGCCATAGCCTTTTGCAGACAGAAAAATATACAAACCTACCATTATCTGGATGGCTGCCTCATTCAGGCAGACTGCAAAGAAAAGCTCCTCAAGGACCTCCTCTTTGTCAAAACCCTCCTAACCTCCTTAGGTATACCATCAAAAAGAAGAAATCAAGGCAAACCCCCTCCAGGAAGATAATTTTCTTGGGAGCACTGCTGGACACAGCATCCCAAATGGCCCTCCCCTCCTATCCCAAGAAAAGCAGAGCTTCCTGCCTCTCTATTTCACACAGCTGGCTTCCAGAAGCCATCTCACTGTAAGTTCCTGCAAGCCTTGGGGTACATGGCATCTTGCATCCTTCTAATTCCTCTGGCCAGGCTTCACATAAGAAAACTTCAGCGGTACCTAAAGAAACTTTGGTATCACCATTCTCAACCCCTAGAGACCGCTCTCCCTCTGATCACCTGTATAAGGGACGAGTTTCTCTGGTGGGCCGGGGCCTATGTCCAGAACAAGGGTCTTTCCTTCACCCACCGCCCAACTGGGAAGACCTTTAACACCGACATCTCAGACATAGCTTGGGGCACTCACCTAGAAGGCAGGTGCACCCAAGGTCTTTGGGATGCCCAGCAGCTTCCCTTACACATCAACCAGAAGGAAATGATGGGAGTACAAAAGGCTCCGACATCCTTCAAACCCCATCTCAAGCCAGGGGTTCTTCTTATCAAAACAGACAACACCACAGTAATGTAGTACATCAACAAACAAGGCAGGACCCAATCTTACCCTCTGTGCAGGCTAGCCATTAACCACTGGCTGACAACCTCTTCCAAGGGGCTACACCTGATAGCCCAATACCTACCAGGGATCAAAACCACCCTGGCAGATCACTTAAGCAGAAACTTACTGGACCCCCAAGAATGGCAGCTCCACAGAAAAATCTTTTTACAAACCACTCAGGCATGGGGGACTCCGAAGGTGGATCTCTTTGCTTCGCACCTCAACCATCAGCTGAAAAAATGTTGTACCAGGGAGTATCACCACCTAGCGTGGAAGGTGGATGCCTTGACCTTCCCCTGGATTACCCTCTTTGTGTATGCATTCCCTCCTCTGCCTCTTATTCCCAAGGTACTGATCAAAACAAGGGAGGAGAGATCAAAGGCCATCCTCATTACTCCAGATTGGCCCAGATAACATTGGTACCTCTTACTGCGCAGCCTGACCTTACAGCTTCCCAGGCAACTTCCCCTGATCTCAGACCTCTTAACTCAGGTGTGTGTGGGGGGGATGCTGCACCCAGACTTGCAGACTCTCAAACTATCAGTATGGCTAATACTCTAAAGGCAAACAAGGGGCTCCTGTTAAGCAAACAGGTCCTAGACATTATCACAGAGGCCAAAAGGCCCAGCACCAGAAAATCCTACGCAAGAAAATGGAAAATGTTCTGCTCCTGGAGCCAGACCAGAGGGGGCAATACCTCACAACCTTTCCAACCCTCTTATCCTAGACTACCTAGCGGAGCTACTTAATAGTGGCCTCTCCTTCTCCTCTATTAAAATCCATTCCTTAGCATTTCAGCTCATTTTGATACAGAACAGACCCTGTTCTCCCACCCTTTGATTAAACAATTCCTCAACGGGGCTTCTAATATCAGACCTCCCAGAAGGCCACCCACTCCAGTCTGGGACCTGAATTATGTTTTGGACAGACTAACTTTACCACCCTTTGAACCTGCTGCTTTAGCAAAACTAAGATACATCTCCTGGAAGACTAATTTTCTCCTATCACCTCAGCCACAAGGGTTTTAGAAAGTACTGTTGTGTACACATACCATAAATGTAGATGTTCGAGTGTATTCACTGTTGCAGGCATCACATTTGGGTTATCTGCCTGCAGGTAGCCCTCAGCTGGCCTGAATACCAGAGTCTTTGGATTCCTGCGTCGGATGCTGTCTCTTCTTCCATGACGTCAGGTCGTCAGGGATATAAAACATGCAGCCGACGCTATTACATCAATTTTTCTTGCCCCAGATGTCAGGTGCCCCCACAATGGGAAGCAATTATATGTTATGGTACACCTCCAACCAAAAGCAAATACACCAGAAAACCTTAAATATACCAAAAAGAAGGAAAGGTAGAGCCAAGAGAAGTCAGGGGGCTGGAAGGAGGGTAACCAGGACTGCAACAGTGAAAACACTCAAACATCTACATTTATTAAGTGTACACAACTGTACTATGTTCTTCATGTTTCACTGTTGAAGTCATCACATTTGGGTTGATTCCCAAAGCTAAGGAAGGGAGGAGGAAGTTAAAGAGCATTAGGGCCAGCTATTAAGCCCTGCAAGACTGCAGTGGCAAAACCAGCTCTGGATTTAGAAAAAATAGGCATGTGGTAATGCTTGGTAAAAGTATGTACAGAGCTCCAGGTGGCAGCTTCTAGGATGTCCCTGGTAGGGACTCCTCTGAGAAAGGCTGCAGAGGGAGATGCAGCCCTGGTGGAATGTGATCTTATCCCCTGTGGGGTAGGTTTTCCATGGTGCTTGTAGCAGAAATGAATGCAATGGGCTATCCATTTGGAAATTATTTGCTTTGAAATGGTCTTCCCCTCTGCTCCTGCAGCAAAGCCAACTAGTAGCTGTTCAGATTTTATGAGAGGCTTAGTCCTGTCCAAATAAAATCTATGTTGTCTGTGCACATCCAGAGAGTGCAGTATTCATTCCCCTTTGTTTTGTGGATTAGGGAAAAAAAGTAGCCAAATAAACGAACTGATTTAGGGCCACACTAGACACCACCTTTGGCATAAAGGAAGGATTGGTCCTGAGGGAAACCCTGTCTGCATGGACGATAATGAAGGGTTCCACTGCCATGATGGCCTGTAATCCCGACACTCTTCTTGCTGAAGTGATGTCTAGAAGGAAGCCGGTTTTCCAAGAAAGGAATTTTAACTCTGCTGTTGCAGCTGGCTCAAAAGGGGGAAGAGTGAGCTTTTCCAATACAAAGTTAAGGTCCCAGGCTGGAGTGGGGGCTCTCCTGGGGGGTCTTAAATTTTTGGCCCCTCTAAGGAATTGTTTTAGCAGGTGGTGAGAGAAGAGGGGTGGGTCAGTATTACAATGTGCTGAAATGGCAGAGGCATGAATTTTGATTGATGAGAAGGATAGGCCCTTGTGGAGCATTTCTGTTAAGTACTGAACAAGTTTAAACTGCTTTCTTACCTGTTTTTTGCATTGTACATTATCTGCACTTAAAGTTACATTTGGTCGAAAGTTTGTTGTCAAATTTAACTGTTGAGGCTACCCACTAAAGTGAGCTAGCCTGTGTAAGTGATTTATTACTGTTTTTCCTGCATTTCTGTGTACTTTCTAACATAAAAAACAAAAAAACAAAAACATATCTTTGTTTTCCCGCCTTTCTCGACTAGTTTAGACCAGTATACAGGCTTTGCTGTATTCTGGGCTGTGGTGTAGTTCCTGTGTTGTCCACTGCCTTACTTGGATAAAAGGAAGTTTCTTTGCTCACCAGTGGGAGTGGGGAGCCTTGAGCAGCCTATCTGTCCCTGAAGGAGTGACCTCAGCACAAGAGCTTGTAGTAATTGGTCGTTTCGGACCATTTCCAGCTCTTTTGAAGTTCCCTGTTTAAAATCCGCGTTTGCGAGGCTTTGCGCGATTGTGCGCATAGTTCAGCGCCGGTTAAACAGGCTTAAACTATTCCTGGCTCTGCCAAGTTTGCACTTCAATTTTTCCCTTAAGAAAGCTCTACTTTCAACAAAATCAGTCTATTCGCTTTATCATAAGCCTAGCACTTGCTCCTAAAACCTTTCTTTTAAGTGAAGCACCCTTAAACTAACGTAAGCACTACATCCACCTACAACCCGTGCTAATACCCACTTCCCTTCAAAGTTCTCTCTCTGACCCAGTTACACATCACCCCCTTATACTATTCTAGCATGTTGAGTGGTATATTACTGACGTCCTCTCCAGTTCAGCTGGTTAATCTGGGAATCCAGAGACAATGTTACAATTGTCCCATGTACACAGACAATCCTCTCCTCCTCCCAACAAACACAAACACATGTGAGAGATGCAACTATATAGCCAAACTGGAGGCTGAACTCTCTCAACACAGGACTAGCAAGACCAGACAGGAGGAGAAGGTAACCACACACACAACAAACCCAGTCTCACATAAACCAACCACAACTGCAAACCAAACACATAATAACACAAAGACATACTCGGAAGCTCTAATAAAAAACTTACCGAAACAACAGAGGCTACCAAAGCAGACATCTCTGCACATGCAACACATAGTACACAAAGTCAGTGTGCCAAACAATCACAGCCCTTAAGGCGAAACACCATGCCTGATACACTAGTAATAGGTGACTCTATAGTCAGACACACTGACGTCCCGCTTACCAGGCTGAACAAAGAGAGGGTAACAGTGAGCTGCCTGTCGGGAGCTAGGATCCGCCACATAACACAAGCACTCAGGTCACTCCAAAGCAAGTACAAATATGACTCCGTCATTGTCCATGCCGGTGTGAATGACCTGAGACATACCTCATTGGACTACATGAAAAGAGACATAGAGGAGCTCTCTGATTATGTAGCCCAGGCCGGTATGACCCTGACCCTGAGCAGCATCTTGCCCTCACCAAGAATGATGCCACAATACAAAGACAAGATGATCAGCTTTAATAATTGGCTCAATTACTGGTGTCATTCTAGGGGGATCCAATGTCTGTCTGCTTGGGATGACATGCTGGACAAGCCACGCTGCTTCGCAAGGGATGGCTTGCACCTGTCACCACTGGGCTTCCGGATATTGGCTAAGGCTCTTGCCACCCCCATAGTGCCTTTTTTAGGCAAGGCTCAAAAGACAAACCCACCACCTTAGAAAACACTAAAGGAAAAAAAACTAAGGGCAATGCTGCTCAACGCCAGAAGTCTAAATCTCAAGATGCAGGCTCTCAAAGCACTCCTCAGTATGGAGAGCATCGATGTCTGTGCAGTAACTGAAACCTGGTTCAAGGCTCCTGAGAGCACCCCAGCCCTAACAGGTTATACCTCGTATCATGCATTTCGGCCCCAAAACCTGGGCCGAACCACAAAAGGAGGGGGAGTGTCCATATTCATTAAAGACACCCACACCTCCAGGTTAGTGGCAACGCACGAAGCATCGGAGACCACCCATGTGCAACTAACCGTAGGCAAAACTGCTATACAACTTGTAGCATACTACAGACCACCCTCACAATCTCAGGAACTCCATTCAGCCTTCCTGAAGACACTGGAGGATATGAATGTCTCACCAAATACCATCATATTGGGAGACTTCAACTACCCAAACATAGACTGGGTGCATTACTCAAGCCCCAACACCCTAGCCCAAAGGTTCCTGGAATTCAACTCAAATGCGATGGAACAACTAGTCACCTCCCCCACAAGGGGAAATAATATACTTGACCTGATCATCACAAACATGGGGACAAAATGCTCAACACCGGAAGTATACCCCTCACTAGTGAGATCAGACCATAAACTAATAACCCTAGATATTCATATCCCACCTCCACCCCCAGCACAAAAGACCACAGTGAGAAACTTCTCAAAAGCCGACTTTACACTCCTTAGGACTGAAATGGTATCCTTCAAGCCCCCTGGGCCAGTGGAAACCACATCCCACACTGCTGAATCCTTCACAAATGCTTTCTACGGGCATCTCCAAGAATGCATGGATTATGCAATCTCAAATAAAACCAAGACCCTTTCCACCAAAGGCAGGCATCCTATCTGGTGGACCCCAGCCATAAACAAACTTTATAACAAGAGAAGGAAGCTACTGCAAGACAGAGCAAAATCCCATAAAGGGAAGGCATCCCTGATCAGCACTAGCAAAAAACTACGTTCGCTAATAAAATCATCAAAAACCAACTTCGAGAGAAACATCACTAAGGACACTAAAGATAATCACAAGGCCTTCTTCAGTTATGTTAGAAACCTGGGCGGAAACTCTCAGATATGCGCAGAGTTAGTTCATAACGGCAAAAAATACACTGAACCCACAGATATTGCCAACATACTGGCAGACAGATTCAGTGCAAATTTCTCCCCTCCCTCTCCCCCAAAAGACGAAATAAATATCTCAGCTGAATGCAACTTCCCTGAAATCTCAGATGTCCAGGTGAGAGCTGCCCTCAGCAAAGCTAAAAATACAGCATCCATGGGACCTGATGGTGTCCCGGGTTGCGTGCTACGTGAACCCCTAGAGGAGCTAAACCCGCACATAAGAACGCTGTTTAATCTTAGCCTTGCTATAGGATACGTCCCTGAACACAGGCGTACAGCTACAGTGGTCACACTCCACAAAAGGTGGCACCTCTACAGACCCTGGAAACTACCGCCCCATAAGCTTGACCAGCCTGGCCTGCAAAGCTATGGAAAGGATCATTATGGAACTCAAACAAAGACATCGGGGACCTACAGACAACTGACCCTACCCAGTTCGGCTTTGTAAAAGGCAGATCCTGTCTTTTAAACCTGGTGGACTTTTTTGAAACAGTCACTAGAGCCATCGATGAAGGCAAAGCAGTTCTTACAGCCTACCTGGATTTGGCAAAAGCCTTCGACACAACACCCCACTCAGGCATCATAGACGAGCTCAACAGCTTAAATGTAAACCCATTTGTCACAAGATGGGTTGCAAACTGGCTAAAGGACAGAACCCACAAAGTCAGAATAGCTGGAGCTATGTCAGACTCTAAGCCAGTCACAAGTGGAGTCCCACAGGGCTCTGTCTTGGGACCCCTCTTGTTTGGCATTTATTTCTCAGATGTGCAGGCAAACATAGGGGGGTTGTGGCTGACAAAGTTCGCAGACGACTGCAAACTAGGCGCCATAGTCGACACACCAGCTGACACATGCATCCTCCAGAAGGGCCTCACAGAAACAGACGACTGGTGCCAGAGTCAAGCTAAATGCCAAAAAATGTATAGTCATCCCCTTTGGAAATAACAAAGTACCCACAAATTACCACATAGGTGGTAATCCATTAAGTATGGAAAAAGTAATCAGAGACCTGGGGACCCAAGTTGACAGTGACCTCTCATTTGACACCCACGTCGCCAAAGTGGTTAGAAAGACCTTCTACCTTGCCCACCTTATCATGAAGGGATTCACATCCAGATCAAAGGATGTCATTGTACCCTTATATTCCTCCCTTATCAGGCCTATGATTTAGTAAAATGCCCCATTTGGTATGTACCTCACCCGGCACCTGCAGCAGCTGGAGAGACCCAAAAGTACCTTACCAAGAGGATCAAGGGTCTCCAGCATATGTCATATGCTGCCAGACTGAAAAAGCTCCAGCTCTATTCAGTAGCATACCGCCTGCTCAGAGGTGATCTGTGCCTTACGTACAAGGCCACGTCCAATTCAGAATTAATGGACATGCTCCACCTCAAAAAATCCAAATCCATCAGAGCCACGAGAGTTAAAGATCTAAACCTCAGCACAAATATGAATAGGACATGCTGGAGGGACAGATTCATAACCCAGAGGCTTCCCGCACTCTGGAACAGGATACCTGTCCATGTTAGGCAGAGCCCCTCACTGACTCTCTTCAAGAGAAATCTGGATGAATGGATGGGTGATCGTAGGTTTACCCCGGGGGTCATCTCTGTGTCATTGCTAGATAGAGGCACAGTAAACTAAACTTAATTTAAACTGTACACTTTTGTATCATTACATGGGGTGGCGAAAGCCACATACACTTTGGCTAGGCTTATAAATGCCCTAGGGCAGATAGCCTAGTACTATACTATGAAACTATGAAACTATGGCGTAAGCTGGGCACCGTTGTACCCATCCCCTGAGTCTGTCTCGAGGAACAGTATCTTTTCCACTTTTCAGCACAGGATTTTCTAGTACTAGGCCTCCTTGCCTCCAGAATGACATCTAGCACCTGCTTACTGAGGGACGCTATTGGAGAGCTCAGGGAATTAGCCAGGCTGCAAGCTTCATGGTTTGACGCTGAGGGTGCAGAATCTGGCCCACCTGCTGAGACAGCATGAAAGCGGTCTGAGGCAGGTGCCATACTGCACAAGAGGGGGTACCAGTGCTGGCGTGGCCAGTTTGGTGCAATCAGTATTGTCCTTGGCTTGTCCTGTTTGATCTTTAGCAGAAACTTCAAGAGGAGAGGCAGCGGAGGAAAGGCATAAACCGAGAGGCTTTCCCAGGTAAAGGACAGGGCATCCACTTTCCAAGCTTGACTGTGGGGAGTCCTTGTGCAGAATTTGTCCAATTGGTAGTTCTGAGGGGAGGCAAACAGGTCTACCTTTGGAGTCACCCAAATGTTCCTCAAGAGGTTGAATATTTTTGGTTCTAGTTTCCATTCGTGTGGGTCCATGAGATTTCTGCTTAGGTCATCTGCCAGTGAATTTAGCTTGCCTGGCAGGAACTGAGCTTGTGGGTGCACTTGCTAGCTCAAGGCTGTGTTCCACAGAGCCATGGCTAGTCTGCAGAAAGGATACGAGTGGGTTCCCCCCTGCTTGTTTATGTACCACATAACTGTGGTGTTGTCTGTCTTTACCAATAGCTGTCCTAGAAGAATGCGGTCTTTGAAGGCTGTCAAGAGAATTTTGTACAGCTAACATTTCTTTTTGATTGACATACAGGTGCATCTGTCTCGGGTTCCATTTGCCTTGAATGCACTGCCCTGCCAAATGAGCCCCCCATGCATAGGCTAATGCATCTGTTGTTAGGGTTTGGGCTGCAGGGGGTAGAGTGAAAGGGAGCCCCTTGTTGTGGTAGCAGGCCTCTGCCCACCAAAGGAACTCTGTCTTTATACAAGGAATGATGGGAATCATTGATTCCAGGTCCTGAGAATGCTGACATTATAGGCTTTTTAGATACCATTGTAGTTTCCTTATATGCAGTCTTGCATATGGAATTAGTAGAATGCAAGAGGCCATGAACCCCAGGGCTTGCAGAATTTTCCTTGCAGATAGCTGGGGTTTTGTGGCCAATAGTTTGAAGTAGGTTGTCAAATAAACTTGTTTCTCCAGAGTGAGGAAAGCCATCTGGGAAGTTGTGTTCAAGTGTGCTCCCAGGAATACAATCTGTTGGCAGGGTTGTTGTCTTTCGGCTTTTCCCGGTTAGGGGTCGTCACAGCGGAACTCCGGTCCGTTAATGATTGGCAGTAGATTTTCACGGTGCCGAGTTGCCAGCTCGACGCCCAACCTTCAACGAAGGCACGCCCATTAACACGTCTTTCAGAATGCCACTCGACCCACGGAGAAGACATGCAGACTGTACACAGAAGGCACACCCCACACACTAGCTGAGAATCGAACGGGAGAACCTCTTGCTGTGAGGCAACAACGCTTCCGCTGCACCACCGCGAATGGTGGCAGGGTGCTAGGTGAGATTTTGTTTCATTTATGGTGTACCCCAGTGAAGTTAGAAGTTTCTTTACGAATACCAGATGATGTAATCGCAAGTCCTGGCTTTCTGCCTGAATCAGACAATCGTCCAAGTATGGGTATATCTTCTACAAAATGCAATGGCTGGAGCTAGACACTTTGTGAATACCCTGGGTGCAGTAGATAAGCCAAAGGGAAGTGCAGAGAATTGACAGTGTGTAGTGCCTGCCCTGAAGCGTAGGTATTTCCTGCAAGATTCCCTTATAGGAATGTGCAGGTAAGCTTCCTTTAAGTCTAAGGTTGCCAGCCAGGCATCTTCATCTAGCATAGGAAGAAGCTGTTGGAAGTGTTAGCATTTTGAATTTTGGAATTGCCAGAAAGGTGTTTAGAATAGAGAGGTCCAGGATAGGACACCAGGAGCTGTCTTTTCTGGGTACCAGGAAAAGTCTTGAATAAACACTTTGCCCCCTTTGTTCTGCTGGGACAGGTCGAATAGCCTTGATACTTCGAAGAGAGAGAACCTGCTGTTGAGCCTCTGCCCACTGATTTGGAGGTAGGTCTGGCCAATCATTTGGGGTTGGTAGTGTGTGGAAGTTGAATCTGTATCCTTGGGAAACTATGTTTAAAACCCATTTGTCCTGGGTAATGAGTTCCCAGTTTTTTTGCATGCAGGATGAGCTTTCCTCCTAAGGGAGCAGGCAGCTGAGCAGGGCTTGGAAGGGTTAAGGTTAAGTCATTGTGCCATTTTTCCGTAGGGGGGTGGCTTACTACTCCCTGCTTTGGAAGTGGGAGCCCCCCACTGCTTAGGTCTGTGTGCAGCCTGAGACTGTAACCTAGGTGGTCTGCTGTTCCTGGGTTTGGACTGAGAAGGCCTGAAAGAGACTGGAAAGGACCAATTCTTTGAAGGCCAATGCCTACTAAATCTGGGAGACTGTACTTGAAGGAAATCTTTAACAGTTTGTATAGACTTGGCTTTTTCCTCCATCCTTTTGAGGATGACTTCTGCTTTGTTGCCAAAAAGGTGGTCTTGGTTTAAGGGAGCATCCAGTAATTTAGCTTTAACATGATCTGGCAAGTTTTGCTCCTTAAGCCAAGCATGCCTTCTAAGTAGAGGCCCAGTGACAGCAGCCCTGCAAAATGCTTCTAAAGTATCAAAACCACATTGCAAAGTATGTTTACCAACTTGTTCTGCAGAATGCATTAAATCTTGTAATTCTTTGTGTTCAGCACAGTCAGGAATCAACATAATTTTCTGTTTAAGCAGTCCCATAATATGCTGCTGATACTTTAACATATGAAACTGGCAATTGCCCTAATGGCCAAAGTAGCAAAAGTGTACACCTTCTTACCCCATCTGTCTAAGGCTCTAGAATCTCTATCAGAAAGGGTACGATTTTTGGCACCAGTAGCCTTAATGCCTTCTGGTCCTTGGGAAATGGTCTCTGGATCCGCAGTGGGATTCTTGAAGAGGAACTTGTGAGAGTCAGGTACTCTGTAATACCTGTCGGGTTTTCTGGGAGCTGGAGGTAAAGTGTCTGGGGATTCCAAGAAAGCATCATCTACAATTTCCAGAACAGGAGGGACAGCTAAAGGCCTGTGTTGAGGAAGGAGTAAGAATTCCCTAAGTCTCTTTTTGGAGTCAGAGTAATCCTGGCTTTCCCAGCAGAAATGCTCCCTAAGAGTATGCAAGATTTCACCGAAAGAAACATCTTCTGGAGGGGAAGCAGAGGGAATGGAATCCTCTGCATCAGAATCCTCATAGGTAGATAAAGGCAAATCCTGGTAATCAGAAGGAACAGAAATATCAGAATCCTGATCAGAAGAATCAGAAGAAAATCAATTTTAGGTCTCTTAGAGGGAGAAGGCTGGCTTCCCCTAATTAAGGTAATAAGGTCTTCAGCCATTCTAAGCATTTGTTTTTTAGGCATATGGGCCTGAGCCTTCGGTTTGGTTGTCAGTTTTCTAGGCGTGGTGCGAGTTTTAGGCCTGGATGAAGAAGATGATGTCAGTTTAAAATACAAGACTGTAGGCCTGAATACACCCTCAGAAACAGGTACCTGCACAGCGGCTCAGGACCCATCCAAGGTAGAGACAGCCACAGGTTCCAAAGTCGAAGCATCATCTCGCAGACTCCGAATGGGTCTCAGTAGAGGCCTGCAAATCTGAAGTAGCGGGTATCAGAGGATGCGAAAACACCTCACTGAGTACTGGCGGACTGGCGACTAGCTTAACGGAAGCATCGTCGGCAGTTTTGGACCTATGCGGTCTGTCTCTGTCTTTATCCTTACGTTTTTTCAGAAGATCGGTAGTTGGATGGCTTAATGAAGCCATTTCGGAGTACTGAGACCCAGTACGAAAGTAATTTGCAGCAAAGATATCCCAATGATGAATAGTTCGGGGGTTGAACAATGCACAAAACCAACTGCGAGGGACGTTGTGGTCTGGGCCTGAACAGGGGATGCAGTAAGAATGAAAATGAGGTATTTGCTTTCCACAGGTAAGACAATTGTTAACTTTTACTGACATCGGTTGGAGCAAGAAAAAAGGTTCCCCAACAGGATACTTATCTTTTTTGAAGACTTCGGATCTGAAACTCAAAAATGAAAATTTCAGTAGTTGGCCGACCGGCACTGGTGAACAGCTTCTGCTTTGGGCACCACAAGGCAAGAAAGACTGGTGTAATGGCATCGGCTGCATGTTTTATACCCGTCATGGAAGAAGAGACAGCATCCGACGCAGTAATCCGAAGACTCTGGTATTCAGGCCGGCTGAGGGCTACCTGTAGGCAGATAACCCAAATGTGATGACTGTAACAGTGAAACACGAAGAACATCTTCAGGCACTGATGGCCATTGAGCCCTTCATCATCTTCTATGCAGAAAGGGTCTCCCTGAGGACGAATCCCTCCTTTATGCCCAAGTTGGTATCTAATGTAACTCTCAACCAGGCCATACATCTACCCACCTTCTTTCCTAACCCTCAAAACAAGGGGAAAGAATTCTGCACTCACTAGACATGCACAGACAGCTCAGATACTATCTGGACCATACTAAACCCTTCAGGAAAACAGACCAACTACTTGTCAGTTTTGCCCCAGGGGCAGAGGGGAAGCCCATTTGCAAGAAAAAAAAAAAACATTTCCAAATAGAAAACACACTCTATCCATTTCTGCTATAGATTGCATGGGAACCCCCCCCCCCCCAAGTCTACTCGAACCTATTCCACTAGGGCAGCCTCCACTTCAACGGCATTCCTTAGTCCACCAGGGACATCCTGGAAGCTGCCACCTGGACTTCTGTCCATACCTTTTCCAAGCATTACCACCTACCTCTGTTTTCTAAGACTAGGGCAGGGTTTGCTTCCGCAGTTCTGCAGGGCATGTTGCCCATTCCTACGTCTCTTACTAATCCTACGACCAGTCTCCTCAGCTCTGGGAATCCTCCACCAGGTGATGACTGCAACCGTGAAACACGAAGAACATAGCACAGTTGTGTACACTTACCATAAATGTAGATGTTAGAGTGTATTCACTGTTGCAGTCCTGGTTTCCCACCCTCCATCCCCCTAATATCTTCATTCTTTAGGGAGACATAAGTTTCTACCGCCGGCTATTAGCCACCAGGGCCACCTTTACCATATTTACTTGGGCCTCTGACTGGTTAGGGCAAGAAAAACTGATGTAATGGCGTTGGCCGCCTTCCTTTATAGCACTGACGACCTGATGTAAGGCAGCAAGCAACAGCAGCTGACGCAGAAAAACACTGACTCTGGTATTCGGGCTGGCCGAGGGCTACCACAGCAGGGATAACCCACAGGTGATGACTGCAACAGTGAATACACTTGAACATCTACATTTATGGTAAGTGTACACAACTGTACTTTGTCGCATCCGAACTTGCCTCTTGGGGCCTCAGTGTGGGTGAGCTTGGCTCCTACCTCTGTCTCACAGCCAACCCCCTTGGTTTCGGGGATTCCCTCTGGTTCTTTGGAACTGGGAGTTTCCTCAGACCAGGGACGGGGGTCTTTCGAGGTAATGAGGAGAGTGCTGTCTCCACAGACAGGTCCACTCTCAGGTTCAGACATTCCTCCCCCAAAGGCACCTGTGTCTGTCTTAGCCCCACTGCATCCATAGAAAAGCGGAGACCCTAGGCCTCAGGATGCCCCACTGGGTGAACCCCGCTCTTCTGAAACTTCTCCAGAATATCCTACTGAAGAGGTCCCTCGAAACAGACTACGCAAGAGGAAGCATCTAGACTCTCCAGAAGAGTCCATCACTTCTGAGTCAAAGTCACTCACCTCTATGAGTCGAAGGGTCCCCATGGTCACCATCTGAAGATGTCTTCTTTGCAGACATCCTAGAAATACTTAAGCAGAGAGATGGCTGGAAGCCCATCAACCCTTCTGAGGAGTCTGTATAGCTGAATGCCTTTGGGTTTGACCCTTCCGCACTTGGGTATCTCCGCCTTTCAACGAGCTCATGCAACTACTTAGTGTTCCAGTAGATGGTATGGTGGTGGCGGCAGCCACCAAAAAGGAACCTTCACAGACATCCTCATCTGTCCATCCACTGAACAAAGAGTCTCCGTACGATGGACATATTTGAAAAATGCACATTTTCTTCAGTGACCTTTGCACTCAGATCGCTGAACTATCTGACTCACTTTACTAGGCTTCAGAAAGATCTCCTGAAGGAGCTAGGAGATACCCTCCAAGGTTCAGTAGCTGCAGGGGTGTTTCGACAAGGTATTCTCTCAGCTCTCCACCTTAAATGTAGTGGTCAACTCTTCCATTAGGCTCATTTCTTATGTAGCAGATGGAGCGAACAGAGCAGTGGGTTCAGGAATTTCTCTAAACTGACATTCCTGGATGCGCTTGTGTGACTTTGCGGAACCCTTTAAAAAATCTTCCTTTATTAACACCCCTTTCGATGGCTCATCCTTGTTTGGGCCCAAAATCAAAGACACACTAAGCATGTGTGAACAAGAAGGAAAGACTCTGTCATTGGAGTCCGTTTCTCCCTACCTACTAGACCTTACCCAAAAGGCCAGAAAGGGGGGGGGGTGTGGTTTCGAAAATCCCAGAGAGCTTTCCAGGACACATGTGGTGATTCTTCCCCAGGGGCAGAGGGGGAAGTGCCAATGAAAGACACCGACCACACATCAGAGGGGGTCTGCAAAATCAGGGTGACAGAGAATCTTTCCATGGTAAGCCCTTTCAGCGCTCCTGAAAGGAGGCCAGTCTGTCCACCTTTGGAGAAAGTTGGGCGCCGCTTATCTTTGAACCCAGAAGCCTGGCTAAAAATAACAAAAGACAAATGGGTTCAAAGCATCATATCCAGAGATTACCCCATACCTTTTGCTTTTCCTGTCCCAAACATAAAAAAAATCTCAGAAATTCCACCCAGTCAGAGGGAACAGGCAACTCTAGAAATACAAAAGTTGTTAGACAAAAGAGTCATCCAAACAGCCCCCGCAAACCAAATAGGATCTGGAACTTACTCAAGGTTCTTTTTAGTTCCAAAAAAACAGGACTGGAGACCCATCCTGGATCTCAGCAGATTAAACAAATCAGTAAAAAAGTAAAAGTTCTGGATGGTAACGCTGGAGTCACTACTCCCTTTTCTGGGACAAGACGATTGGAAAAGGGACAAGACGATTGGATGTGCTCTATAAACAATCAGGATGCGTACTACCACATAAAGATGGACAGGCGATCCAGAAGTCATTTGCGCTTTTGGCTGGGAGCCAGTCACTACCAGTTTTGAGCTCTGCCCTTTGGTCTTACGACAGCCCCAGAGTGTTCAGCAAGTGTATGGCAGTAGTCATGGCTCACTTGAGACGTCTAAGATTTTGAGTGTTTCCATACCTAGACTGGTTCCTGACTGCCACTACTGAGCATCTACTAACAAAGGCAAGAGACACCACCTTACACCTCTGCTCTCACCTAGGAAATCACTATAAATTACAAAAAATCTGCCTTGTTTGCCATCTCAGTGTATCATTTTTATAAGAGCAGATATACATACAACAAAAATGATGGCAAAGCTTTCTCCTGAAAGAGTTCAATTCAAATGACATCAAGTCAAAAATTTACTTTCCAAGAAAAAAGTACAAGCAAGAACAGTTCTGAAAATCCTGGGGACCATGGCAGCATCAATAAATTTGATTCCATTAGCTCGTCTGCACATGAGAATTCTACAGTGCCTACTGTTCACTCAGTGGTCCTTGCAGGAACTTCCCATGTCCCACCAAATTATAATGGAATCCTGCAAGAAAGACCTTTGTTGGCGGCTTCACTCCACTCGTGTCACATTAGGTCACCTATTTGTTCTTCCACAACCATTAACCACAGTGACTACAGACGCTTCCCAGATTGGGGGAGGGGCATTACCTGGAAAGGACAGTCCAAGGCACTTGGCAGGATCACGAGGCCCATTAGCACCTCAATGTCCTAGAGATGAGAGTGGTGCTCTTAGCATTGCAAGCATTCCAAGACTCCCTTCCGCTAGGGACTATTGCAATACAGACAGACATGTCAGTTGTGTGGTACATAAACAAACAAGGAGGAACCAGGTCTTACCTCCTTTGTCGGGAGGCTCTGAGAGTATGGCAGACGGCAACCTCCTCCCAACATTTTCTGCTAGTAACGCACATCCCAGGGAAATCCAACATGATAGCAGACAAACTCAGCAGAGCTATTCTGATGCCTCACGAGTGGTCCCTAAAACAAGAAGTAGTGGACATGATTTTCCACAAATGGGGCCAGCCTTGCTGCGACCTTTTTGCTACGTCCAATGAATGCCAAATGTAGCAGCTACCTTGCTCTAACCCCCCCCCCCCCAGGGAGTCACTCTCGGGTCTCCTCTATGCCTTTCCTCCATTTTCCTTGATTCCATAGGTTATTCAGAAAGCCAGTCACTGGGGAAGAAGCTTAATACTTGTCGCCCCATACTGGCCTCGTCAAATCTGGTTCCCTCTTCCTGTGGCCTCAATCTCCAGGAGGAGCCATGGATTCTGTACCCAGTTCCAGACCTCCTGACTCACGCATCAGAGACGCTCCGCCCTCCTTTCAAACCCTTGGCTTCTCCGATTCCAACCACAGCCAGGCTCCCTAACCTTTCAACATCAGTGAAGCATATTTTGATCTCCTCCCATAAAGCTTTGACAAGAAGGTTATATAAAAGCAAAGATTCTCTATATGGGCCTTGAATAATCATGTTGACCCCTTCTCTGCTCCAGTAGCTTCCATTCTTGAGTTTCTGACAAAACTATTTAATGAAGGAGCAGCTGCAGCCACTATACGAGTTCAGCTGGCTGCCATAACTAATTTACGTTTGGGAGAATTGGGTCCAAACGTCATGTCCTACAGACTTTGCAAAGCCTTTCTAAAAGGTATTATTTTGTTAAGACCACCTATTAAGGTCCCTCCACAGCCAGTTTTATCATGCTTGATCCTTTCCCCTTTTCGAGCCAGCATTTTCCTGCAATCTCAAGTATCTTACTTGGAAAACAATTCTCTTGATAGCGGTCACCTCTGCAAGGAGAGTTTCAGAGGTATAAAGACTGTAATAAAGCCCCCCTACATCCTTTTCTACAAAGATAGTGTACCCCTACGAATGAACCCATCCTTTTTACCCAAAGTATGCTCAGAATTTAACCTCGATCAGTCCACAGAACTACCTGTGTTTTTCCTAGATTATGGCAACAAGGCAAAATATATGCTGTGCCAACTGGATGTACATAGGTAATTATGTTTCTACTTGCATAGAACAAGAGACTTCAGTAAATCCAATAAGTTATTTGTATCCTTTTCGGACTCAAAAAAAGGTGTTAGTGTGTCAAAAGTTACACTTTCAAAGTGGCAATCAGACTTTATTACTTTTATTTACCAATCAAAAAACAAAGAACTTCCCCATAAAGTGAAAGTTCATTCTACATTGCAACCTCTTCTGCCTTTAGGGCGAGAATGCCTATTGACAACATTTGTGCTGCAGCGACATGGACTAGGCCTCATACCTTTACCACTCATTACAAAGTGGATTTGGCCTCAAGGAACAGGGCCTCTTTTGGGTCCACTGTTCTGAAGAATGTACTCCCTTGAGCCATCCAAAAAAGATGGTGCTAGGGACACTGTCCCAACCAGTAAGAATGAAGGCAAGATAGGACATCACATGAAGTTATGTACTCACCATAATGTTCCATGCGTGTTGTCCATCTCGCCTTCATTCTTATATCCTGTCCTCCTGTCCCCAGCCTTTTGCTCCTGGAAGACAGTGCTGGTGTAAATTGGCTATTAATGTCCTTGTTCTTCTTCTTTGCTCTGTCACTTAGTCAGTGACCTTTATTTAGCTTTATCTGCAAACAAGATCTTGGGGAATTATCAAAGTGCATCATGGGAAGGGCCTAGCAATGAGCTAGTGATAGACCTCGAGCTTTTGTATTAGGCAGAGTCAGAAAGTACAGTTGTGTACACTTACCATAAATGTAGATGTTCGAGTGTATTGACTGTTGCAGTCATCACATCTGGGTTATCTGCCTGCAGGTAGCCCTCAGCCGGCCTGAATACCAGAGTCTTCAGATTTCTGCGTCGGATGCTGTCGCTTCTTCCCTGACGTCAGGTCGTCAGGGTATAAAAAATGCAGCCGACACCATTACATTAGTTTTTCTTGCCCCAGATGTTAGGAGCCCCCACAATAGGAAGCAAGTATATGGTATGGTACACCCCCATCAAAAAGCAAATACACAAGAAAAAATAAATATACCAACAAGAAGGAAAGGTAGAGCCAAGAGAAATCAGGGGGCTGGAGGGAGGGTAACCAGGACTGCAACAGTGAATACACTTGAACATCTTCATTTATGGTAAGTGTACACAACTGTATTATGTTCTTCGTGTTTCACTGTTGCAGTCAGCACATTTGGGTTGATTCCCAAAGCTAAGGAAGGGAGGAGGAAGTTAAAGAGCATTAGGGCCAGCTATTAAGCCCTGCAAGACTGCAGTGGCAAATCCAGCTCTGGATTTAGAAAAGATAGCCATGTGGTAATGCTTGGTGAAGGTATGTACAGAGCTCCAGGTAGCAGCTTCTAGGATGTCCCTGGTAGGGACTCCTCTGAGAAATGCCGCAGAGGCAGATGCAGCCCTGGTGGAATGTGATCTTATCCCCATGTGGGGTAGGTTTTCCATGGTGCCTGTAGCTGAAATGAATGCAATGGGCTATCCATCTGGAAATGGTTTGCTTTGAAATGGCATTCCCTCTGCCCCTGCAGCAAACCCAACTAGCAGCTGTTCAGATTTTCTGAGAGGCTTAGTCCTGTCCAAATAGAATCTAAGTTGTCTGTGCACGTCTAGAGAGTGCAGTATTCGTTCCCCTTTGTTGTGTGGATTAGGGAAAAAAGTAGGCAAATGAATGGACTGATTTAGGGCCACACTAGACACCACCTTGGGCGTAAAAGGAAGGATTAGTCCTGAGGGAAACCCTGTCCGCATGGAAAATAATGAAGGGTTCCACTGCCATGAGGGCCTGTAATTCAGACACTCTTCTTGCTGAAGTGATGGCTAGAAGGAAGGCTGTTTTCCAAGAACAGAATTTCAACTCTGCTGTTGCAGCTGGCTTAAGGGGGAGGGGGGTGAGCTTTTCCAATACAAAGTTAAGGTCCCAGGCTGGAATGGGAGCTCTCCTGGGGGGTCTTAAATTTTTGGCCCCCTCCAAGGAATTGTTTTAGCAAGAGGTGAGAAAAGAGGGGTGGCTTAGTATTATAATGTGCTGAAATGGCAGTGGCATGAATTTTAATTAACGAGAAGGATAGGCCCTTGTGGAGCATTTCTGTTAAGTACTCTAGAATATGAGGTAAGCTGGGCACCGTTGTGCCCATCCCCTGAGCCTGGCTCCAGGAACAGTATTTTTTTCCACTTTTCAGCATAGGATTTTCTAGTACTAGGCCTCCTTGCCTACAGAATAACATCCAGGACCTGCTTACTGAGGGATGCTGGAGGAGAGCTCAAGGAATTAGCCAGGCTGCAAGGTTCAGGGTTTGAAGCCGAGGGTGCAGAAGCTGGCTCACCTGCTGGGACACCAGGGAAGGGGTTTGAGGCAGGTGCCATGGTTATAGCAGTGTCATACTGCGCAAGAGGGGGTACCAGTACTGGCGTGGCCAGTCTTGGTGCAATCAGTATTGTCCTTGGCTTGTCCTGTTTGATCTTTAGTAGAACCTTCGAGAGGAGAGGCAGCGGGGGAAAGGCATAAACTGAGAGGCTTTCCCAGGTAAAGGACAAGGCATCCACTTTCCAGGCTTGACTCTGGGGAGTTCTTGTGCAGAATTTGTTTAATTGGTATTTCTGAGGGGAGGCAAACAGGTCTACCTCTGGAGTCCCCCATTTGTTCAGGAGGTTGAATATTTTGGGTTCTAGTTTCCATTCGTGTGGGTCCATGAGATTTCTGCTTAAGTCGTCTGCCAGTGAATTTAGTTTGCCTGGCAGGAATTGTGCTTGTAGGTGTACTTGGTAGCTCAAGGCTGTGTTCCACAGAGCCTTGGCTAGTCTGCAGAGAGGGTACGAGTGGGTTGTCCCTGCTTGTTTATGTACCACATAGCTGTGGTGTTGTCTGTCTTTACCAATAGTTGTACTGGAAGAATACGGTATTTGAAGGCTGTCAGAGCATTCTGTACAGCTAACATTTCTTTTTGATTGATATGCAGGTACATCTGTCTCGGGTTCCATTTGCCCTGAATGCACTGCCCTGCCAAGTGAGCCCCCCATGCATAGTCTGATGTGTCTGTTATTAGGGTTTGGGCGGCAGGGGGTAGAGTGAAAGGGAGTCCCCTGTTGTGGTAGCATGCCTCTGCCCACCAAAGGAACTCTGTCTTCATACAAAGAATGATAGAAATCATTGTTTCCAGGTCCTGAGAATGTTGACACCATAGGCTTTTTAGATACCATTGGAGTTTCCTCATATGCAGTCTTGCATATGGAATTCGTAGAATGCAAGAGGCCATGAAGCCCAGAGCTTGCAGTATTTTCCTTGCAGATAGCTGGGGTTTTGTGGCCAATAGTTTGAAGTAGGTTGTCAAATAAACTTGCTTCTCCGGAGTGAGGAATGCCATCTAGGAAGTTGTGTTCAAGCTTGCTCCCATGAATACAATCTGTTGGCAGGGTACTAGGTGAGATTTCTTTTCGTTGATGATATACCCCAGTGAGGTTAGAAGTTTCTTTACGAATGCCAGGTGTTGTAATAGCAAGTCCTGGCTTTCGGCTTGAATCAGACAGACGTCCAAGTATGGGTAAATTTGAATATTTCTCTGCCTGCAAAATGCAACGGCTGGAGCTAGGCACTTTGTGAACACCATGGGCGCAGTAGGTAAGCCAAAGGGAAGTGCAGAGAACTGACAGTGCATGGAGCCCACCCTGAAACGTAGGTATTGTCTGCAGGATCCTCTTATTGGGATGTGCAGGTAAGCTTCCTTTAAGTTTGGGGTTGCCAGCCAGGCATCCTTGGCTAGCATAGGAAGAAGCTGTTGAAGAGTTAGCATTTTGAATTCTGGAACCACCAGAAAGGTCTTGAAAATAGAGAGGTTCAGGACAGGATGCCAGGAGTAGTCTTTTCTGGGTACCAGAAAAAGTCTTGAATAAAAACCTTGTCCCCTTTGTTCTGCAGGGACAGGCTGAATAGCCCTGATACTGAGAAGAGAGAAAAAGTACAGTTTTGTACCTACCATAAATGTAGATGTCCGAACAGGATAGCATCTGCAGTCATAACAAATGGGTTGTCCTGTCGTCAGGCAGCCCTTCGGTCGGCCGGATTCCAAAGTCTGGGTCCGGCTTCGGCTGATGTCGCACTTCACCCGACGTCATCTCTGCTGGTCTTCGGGTATAAAGGCATCAGCCGACGCCATTTTCCTCAGTGTTTCTTGCCCCAGATGCCAGTTGCCCTCTAGGAAAGCTAAATTTTGGATAAATGCCAATGTTTCCAAAATAGTAGAAGGCAAACACAAAAATAAGCATGTATGTACATATATACAAACAAATACACCATAAGAGACTCCCCAGCTAGCTATTAGGAGGGTAAATACCCTAGGAGTACCACAGAGGGGGAAGGAGGGTAGGTAATCCTGACTGCAGATGCTATCCTGTTCGGACATCTACATTTATGGTAGGTACAAAACTGTACTATGTCCTTCAAGGATGCATCTGCAGTCATAACAAATGGGTAGAATACCATAGCCAAACTAGGGAGGAGGAAGAAGAATTATGGTGTAGTTAGGATCCCTTGCAATACAGCAGTGGCAAACCCTGCTCGGGATCTAGAGTATAGAGGTAAATTATAATGCTTGGCAAATGTATGCACGGAGGTCCAAGTAGCCGCCTCAATAATGTCCTTGGTTGCCACTCCTCGTAAGAAAGCTGTGGTAGTGGCTGTAGCCCTTGTAGAATGAGGTCTTATGTTCTGTGGAACTGGTTTTCCATGGTAGGAGTAGCAGAATCTTATGCAATTTCCTATCCATTTGGAGATTGTCTGTTTGGAAATTGCTTTTCCTTCCCTTCCTGTTGCATAGGCTACTAAAAGCTGGTCAGTTTTTCTGTTACTTTTGGTTCTGTCCAGGTAGTAGCGTAACTGTCTATGTACATCCAAGGTATGCAGCAGTCTTTCCCCCCTGTTCTGTGGATTGGGAAAGAAGGTAGGTAGGTGGATTGCCTGGTTTAAAGACACTCTGGATACCACCTTAGGCATAAATGTAGGATTAGTTCTCATGGACACTCTATCTTGATGGAAGATTAGGAAGGGTTGTACTGCCATTAAGGCCTGTAGTTCCAAAACCCTCCTTGCTGAAGTAATTGCCAGTAGGAAAGCAGTTTTCCATGATAGGTGTTGAAGATCTGCTGTTGCTGCTGGTTCAAATGGAGGGAGTGTCAATTTTTCTAGCACAAAGTTCAAGTCCCATGCTGGTAATGGTGGTTTCCTAGGAGGTTTTACATTCTTGATCCCTCTGACGAATTGCCCGAGTAGAGGATGCGAAAAGACAGGTGGATCGAAGCTGTATTCTGCAGATATAGCTGATGCATGTATCTTGATGGAGGAATAGGACAGGCCCGTATGTAGAAGCTCTGCCAAGTACTCCAGGATGTTAGCAATATCTATGTTCGACACATCTTTTCCTCTTTCAGTAATCCAAATGACAAACCTTTTCCATTTTCCTGCATAGTTCCTTCTTGTTGAAGGTCTGCGGGCTTCAAGGATAATGTCTTTAACCCTTTGGGATAAGTCTGGGTTAGTTGCTGTTATGTGATGTTCCAGGCAGTCAGTTGCAAGGTTTTTAGGTTTGGGTGCATGATGCTGTAGTTGTTCTGAGTTAACATCAAAGGCATCAGGGGTATTGACCACATTCTCCCCTGAGACATGCTCCTCAGCAAAGGATACCAGTGTTGTCTTGGCCAATTGGAGCTATCAGAATTATCCTTGGACGTTCCTCTTTGATTTTCAGTAGTACCTTGTGCATCAAAGGAAGAGGTGGAAATGCATATGCTGTCAGGCCTTTCCAACTGAAGGATAGAGAGTCCACCTTCCATGCAAGTGGGTGGCATGTCCTTGTGCAGAATTTTTTGAGCTGGTGATTGAGTGGGGATGCGAACAGGTCTATTTGTGGCATTCCCCATTTCTTTGTGATGGCCTTGAAGATGTCCGGGTGTAGCATCCATTCGTGAGCATCCGAGGTGGTTCTGCTTAACATGTCTGCTAGGGTGTTTTCTTTTCCCGGCACAAATATTGCCTGTAACTGGATGTTGTAGCTCAGAGCCATATTCCAAAGGTCCAGAGTCATTCTGCATAGGGGGTATGAATGAGTGCCTCCCTGTTTGTTCATGTACCACATGACTGTGGTGTTGTCTGTCCTTATCATTAAATGGCCTTCTTTGAGGAATGGTCTGAATTTCTGGATTGCTAGTTTTACTGCCAGCATTTCTTTTGGTTTATGTGCAGGTGCAGCTGGTCTGGAGTCCACAATCCTTGTATGCACTTGTCCAACATGTGCGCCCCCCAGCCTAGGTCTGAGGCGTCCGTTGTGATGGTTTGGTTTGCTTGAAAGTTGTGGAAGGGCAAGCCTGGGTTTGACTGGCATGCTTGAGCCCACCATAGGAACTCTTGTTTCAGGCATGGGATTAGTGGGATTTCGGTTTCTAAGCTGTGCCTGTGTTGAGACCATAAATTCTTTAGGTACCACTGTAGCTTTCTCATATGCAGTCTGGCATGGGGGACCAGGATTATGCATGATGCCATGAAGCCCAAGGCCTGCAGTACTTTTCTTGCTGTTAGTTTGTTCTGCTTTGTTAATGCTAAGAAGTAAAGAGGGAGTTGTTCTTGTTTTTCTGCAGTTAGGAATGCCATTTGTTTTACTGTGTCCAATTCCGCACCCAAGAATGTTCTTGTCTGGGATGGCATCAGTCTTGACTTTTTTAAATTGACTGTGTATCCCAGGGCTTGTAGTAAGCAAATGACTCTTTGTAAATCTGTTGTCAGCTTGCTTTTGTTGTCCGCTTGTAACAGGCAGTCGTCCAGGTATGGATAAATTTGGATTCCCTGTAGCCTGCAATGAGCGATTACTGATGCCAGGCATTTTGTGAATACTCTGGGCGCAGTAGATAAGCCAAAGGGCAATGCTGAGAATTGATAATGCTCTGATCCTGCAAGAAATCTGAGGTATCTTCTGCAATTTGGTCGTATGGGGACGTGCAGGTATGCCTCCTTGAGATCTAGAGTTACCAGCCAACACTCCTTGCCCAGCATGGGAAGAAGTTGCTGTAGGGTCAGCATTTTGAATTTTGGGACAATGATGTATGTGTTTAAGACGGACAGGTCGAGAATAGGTCTCCAACTTTTCTCTTTTCTTGGTACTAGGAAGAGTCTGGAGTAGAATCCTTTGCCCTGTTGTGTTATTGGTACTCTTTCCACAGCTCTCATCTTTGTTAATTGAGCTATCTGCTTTAGAGCTTCTGTTTTTATTTGGAGGTAGGTTTGGCATTCCTCTTTTTACTGGTAAGGTGTGGAAGTGGAACCTGTAGCCTTGGTCTATGGTTTGCAAAATCCACTTGTCTTTTGTGATATAGTGCCAATTTTTCGAAAATAAGGCTAACTTTCCGCCTAAAGGTGCTGCTATTTGCTCCCTGGTAGGCGTGTCAGAGCCAAGTCACTGTGATTGTCCTGTTGCAGTGGCAGTGGTTGTATCTGTGCCTCACTGGTTATTGCCTTGCCACTGGCGTCCTCTATAGGCACCTCCTCTGGATTGATTTCTGCCTCTAGAGCGTCTATTCCTGCCTCTTTGAGATTTTGAGGAGTCTGGAAAGGACCAATTTTGGCAGGCCAGTTCCTGCTAAACCTTGGGGCTGAACCTGTAAGAAATCCTTAACTGTTTGTACAGATTTTGCCTTCTCTTCCATTTTCTTCATTACTTGCTGAGCAGGGGTACCAAATAGACTGGCCTTATCCATAGGAACATCTAACAGCTTTGCTTTAACATGATCCGGCAAGATCTGTTCTTTCAACCATGCATGCCTTCTTATCACTGTGCCAGTCATGGCTGATCTAAATGAAGCCTCCAGTGCATCATAGCCACATTTTAAAGAATGGTTACTAACCTGCTGAATGTTATTCACCATTTCTAAAACATATTTCTTATCTAAGGAGTCATCAGAGGACAGCTTCTTAGTTAACTGATCAAGCATAAACTCTTGGTATTGGATCATGTGAAACTGACAGTTTAAAGCTCTAGCTGAGAGAGTAGCAGAGGTGTAAACTTTTTTCCCCCATCTCTCTAAGGACCTGGATTCCCTTTCAGAAGGGAGAGGGCTTTTGCTGAGGTCGGCTACTGCCTTAGGCCCCTGGGATATAGTCTCAGGATCTGCAAGTGGGGCCTTGTATAGGTGGTGATGAGTGTCTGGCACCCTGTAAAATCTATCTGGTTTGGCAGGGGCTGGAGGTAAAGTATCAGGAGCAGTGCAAACATCATTAAATGCATCATCCACAACAGGCAGAACTGGAGGTATAGCTAAGGGCCTATGTTGTGGTAAGTGCAAAAGGTCCTAAGCCTTTTCTTGAATCTGAGAAATCTTGTCCCTGCCATTGGAATTGTTCTCTCATGGCATGTAAGGTTATACCAAAGGAA
The DNA here is from genome assembly GCF_019279795.1 of Protopterus annectens. Taxonomy (NCBI): domain Eukaryota; kingdom Metazoa; phylum Chordata; order Ceratodontiformes; family Protopteridae; genus Protopterus; species Protopterus annectens. The sequence continues at coordinate 930,381,870 of NC_056747.1, read as the reverse complement.
AATTCCTCTGGTGGAGAGGCAGATGGAATGGATTCTTCAGCATCGGAATCTTCATAAGTAGAAAAGGAGCCTCTGGCTGATCTGTAATGTCTGAGTCATCCAAGAATCATCAGAGGACACTGGTTGGGGCTCTGCTCTAGGTCTCTTTTCTGGAGGCTGAGAGGCCCTGTCTGGGTGAGATTGGGATCCCCTAATTAAGGAGATTAAATCCTCTGCCAGAGTAAGCATTTGTGAACTAGAAGTGGGCCTGTGTGAGGGGCCTTAACAGGCACTGATTTAACAGTTTTGGCTGCTTTAGCCCTGGCAAAGGCCTTTATAGACATGGCTGCAGGAGGCCTAGCAGCACCACGTGCTGGGGTAGAGACATCCAAAGGGATGGTGTCTGATAATTCACTAGGAACCACAGTAGTAGGCAAAACTTCAGAGGCCGATTCAACTAAGGTAGCAGGAGCCTCAGTAGTAGTCATGGATTCGGCTGAAGATTGACCCGTTTTCGGTTTCGCCGAAACCGAGACACTCGCGCTTGCTTAACCGTGGTTTCGCCGAAACCGCGGACCGCGAGTGTCGGTCTTTTCTTTGCGTTTTTAACAATTTGGGTAGTCGGAGGATCCGGCGGCATAATGTACGCAAAAACTGAGCGAAAAACTGTTCAGCAAACTCCGACCGGCCTAAGCATTCGTCGGTTGAAGGAAGCACAGGCTAAACAGGCTGCTACGCCGTGGTCTGGGCCTAAACAAGGTAGGCAGTAAGAGTGGAAATCTTTATGAGGTATTTGTTTCCCACAAGTTAAACAGTTATTTACTTTTTCTGACATCGGCTGAGGCAAGAAAGAGTCCCCAACGGGTACTTAGCTTTTAGAAGTCTTCAAGTAGTATTCGGTAGTAGTAATCTCTGGATCTGACCGACCGGCACTTGCGAACAGCTTCTGCTTGGCCACGCCGCAAGAAAGACTGAGGAAAATGGCGCCGGCTGATGCCTTTATACCAAGACCAGCAGAGATGACGTCGGGTGAAGTGCAACATCAGCCGAAGCCGGACCCAGACTTTGGAATCCGGCCGACCGAAGGGCTGCCTGACGACAGGACAACCCATTTGTTATGACTGCAGATGCATCCTTGAAGGACATCCTGCTGTTGGGCCTCCACCCATTGATTTGGGGGTAGGTCTGGCCAACCATTTGGGGTTGGTAGTGTGTGGAAGTGGAATCTGTATCCTTAGGAAACTATGTTCAAAACCCATTTGTCCTGGGTTAATGAGTTCCCAGTTTTTTGTATGCAGGGCGAGCTTTCCTCCTAAGGGAATAAGTAGTTGAGCAGGGCTTGGAAGGGTTGAGGCTAATTTATTGTGCCATTTTTCCGTAGGGGGGTGGCTTACTACTCCCTGCTTTGAAAGTGGGAGACCCCCACTGCTTAGATCTGTGTGTAGCCTGAGACTGTAGCCTAGGTGGTCTGCTCTTCCTGGGTTTGGACTGAGAAGGCCTGGAAGGGACTGGAAAGAACCAGTTCTTTGAAGGCCAATGCCTACTAAATCTGGGAGGCTGTACTTGTAGGAACAGTTTGCATGCATTTAGCTTTTTCTTCCATCCTTTTGAGGACTTCTGCTTTGTTGCCAAAAAGGTGGTCTTGGTTTAAGGGAGCATCCAGTAATTTAGCTTTAACATGATCTGGCAAGTTTTGTTCCTTAAGCCAAGCATGCCTTCTAAGTACAGACCCAGTGACAGCAGTCCTGCAAGATGCTTCTAAAGCGTCAAAACCACATTGCAAAGTATGTTTACCAACTTGCTCTGCAGAATGCATTAAACCTTGCAATTATTTGTGTTCAGCACAGTCAGGAATCAACATAATTTTCTGTTTAAGTAGTCCCATAATATGCTGCTAATATTTTAACATATGAAACTGGCAATTTAAAGCCCTAATGGCCAAAGTAGCAGAAGTGTATACCTTCTTACCCTATCTGTCTAAGGCTCTAGAATCTCTATCAGAAGGGGTAGGACTTTTGGCAGCAGTAGCCTTAATGGCTTTTGGTCCTTGGGAAATGGTCTCTGGATCTGCAGAAGGATTCTTGAAGAGGAACTTGAGAGAGTCAGGTACTCTGTAGTACTGGTCAGGTTTTCTGGGAGCTGGAGGCAAAGTGTCTGGGTTAAGGCTAGATTCCAAGAAAGCATCATCTACAATGTCCAGAACAGGAGGGATAGCTAAAGGCCTAAGGTGAGGCAGGAGTAAGAATTCCCTAAGTCTCTTTTTGGACTCAGTGTAATCCTGGCTTTCCCAGCAGACATTCTCCCTAAGAGTATGCAAGGTTTCACCGAAAGAAAAATCTTCTGGAGGGGAAGCAGAGGGAATGGAATCCTCTGCATCAGAATCCTCATAAGTAGATAAGGGCAAATCTCGGTAATCAGAAGGAGCAGAAATATCAGATTCCTGATCAGAAGAATCAAAAAGAAAATCAGTTCTAGGTCTCTTGGAGGGGGGAGGCTGGCTTCCCCTAATTAAGGTAATAAGGTCTTCAGCCATTCTAAGCATTTATTTTTGAAGCATATGGGCCTGAGCCTGTGGTTTGGTCATCGGTTTTCTAGGTGTAGTGCGAGTTTTTGGCCTGAGGAATTCGTAACTTCTGGATGGAAATGATGGCGTCAGTTTAATATGAATGTCTGTAGGCCTGAATACACCCTCAGAAGCCGGTGCCTACACAGTGGCTCCGGCCCTATCCAAGGTAGAGACATCTGCAGGTTCCATAGTCGAAGAAGCATCTTGCAGCATACCGGACTACGAATCGGTCTCAGTAGAGGCCTGCGAATCTGAAGTAGCGGGTATCAGGGGCTGCGAATGCGCCTGAGTACCTGCAGACTGGTGACTAGCTTAACGGAAGAGTCGTCGGCAGTTTTGGACTTATGCGGTCTCTGTCTTTAGCCTTACTTTTTTCAGAAGATCGGTAGTCAGATGGCTTAACAAAGCTATTTCGGAGTATGTAGATCGAGTACGAAAAGTAACTGGCTGCAAAAATGGCCCGATGACGAATAGTTTGGGTGTTGAACAAGGCACAAAACTGACAGCGAGGGACGTCGTGGTCTGGGCATGAACAGGGGATGCAGTAAGAATGAAAATCTCTATGAAGTATTTGCTTTACACAGGTAAGACAATTGTTAAATTTTACTGACATCGGGTGGAGCAAGAAAAAGGATCCCTAACGGGGTACTTATCTTTTTTGAAGACTTCGGGTCTGAAACTTGAAAACGAAAATTTCAGGAGACAGCCAACTGGCACTAGTGAACTGCTTCTGCTTTGGGCACCGCACGGCATGAAAGACTGATGTAATGACGTCAGCTGCATGTTTTATACCCCCGACGACCTGACGTCAGGGAAGAGGCGACAGCATCCGACGCAGAAATCCAAAGACTCTAGTATTCAGGCCGGCTGAGGGCTACCTGCAGGCAGATAACCCAAATGTGATGACTGGAACAATGAAACACGAAGAACATCCGAGGATCGGTTCCGGACCCAACCAGTAAGAATGAAGGCGAGATGGACAACACACGTGGAATGCTATGGTGAGTACATAACTTCTTTTTTTCTTGGTGCTGCAGCTTTCCTGCTTTCAAGGGTGCTTTTGCACATTTATCAAGGCCAAATTAACTTCTTATATCATCTGAAAAAATTCTGACTACTTGCAGTTGTGCTTTCCGTTCCTCATTTGATGAGCTATATAGTTTAAATCATCTACCATATGATATCTGATGATGGTACCATTATCTCTCCTGACCCCACTACCAAACTTCTAGGAATTACTATTGACCATCAACTAAAGTTTGACTCTCAGATAAATTCTACAATTAAATCTACTAATAAAAAACTTGGATCCCTTTATCGCATTAAACCTTTCCTGACACCAGTAGCCAGAGCCATAATAGCTAGAACTCACTTAATCTCTACCCTATTATATGCTTCCCCCATATATACCAATCTTTCTAAACATAATCTTAACAATCTGACTAGATCATACAATAATATTGCTAGATTCGCGACCAATTTTCCTTATAGGACCCACCACTCTCAGAATCTAAAACAGCTAGGTTGGCTTGAATTTCCTCTACTACTACAATTTAACCAACTTATAATTGCCCACAAAGCCCTTCACCAACCTAATAGCACCCCAATTCTCTCTACCCTTATAAGACCTTAAAATAACTTGAAGAATCTGTGCTCTGCCAACAAAATGTTGATACACACTTCCTTCTCAAATAACTTAGCAGGTAAATCCTTATTTTCAAACTCAGTGGGTAAAATATGGAATCAACTACCAAATGACCTGACTACCCTCACCTCTCTCCCACTATTTAAAACCAAACTAAAACTCTTTCTCTCCAATCACTGGTTATGCTCTTGTAACAACCCTGACTAACCTTTTTCTTTTACTTACTACCCGACACTAACAAAAATTTTTTATTTTTATTTTCTACCATAAATCTCTACTTCTGATCATTTTATTATAACTAACCCTCCTCCTTAGTCTTTGCACTCTCTTCCCTGAGAATTACTTTCGATCTATTATCCTATTAACCTTTTGTTTCTGTCTTATTCTTATTTTTGCTAACTCTAGAACTATTACTATATACAAATGTCATTGCCTAATTTTGTTTTCCTTGCATTGTCTCAATGGTGTTTTTAAAATGTCTATTGCTACAAATGTAAAATTCTAAACATTATAGAATGTTTTTGTAAATTTTTATTATGCTGTGTAACTGGAGCTTTTCTCCCCGGGCCTCCACTGAAAATGGACATGTATCCAGTTAGACTAGCCCGGTCAACAAATGTAAAATAAAATAAATAAATAAATAAATCTACAAAGAGAAGATAAGAAGTCTTTACACTTTGTTGCTTTCTGGGAGCCATATTACAGCCATGACTTCATTTGTTAAGCAAATACCTTAATGGGTTAAAGGCAAGGCTAAAGAGCAGTGGTGACAGACAACCACCTTGGAATATCCCTCTCTGAATTTTTATCCCTGGAATAATATGATGTCCTTTATCATGGCTTTAACCGCAAAGTGATTTGCCACGGGTTCATGGTCACTGCGATGCAGTTTATCAATGTAGGGTATTATCTTATACATTTTTAAGCACTCTTTTATCCATGAATTTGGGGACACTGTCAAATGTTTTTTGTAGTCTATCCATGCTATATTTAGATTCTTCTCCTTTTTATAATTCTCCACTATGAATTTAACAACAAATGATCCTTTGTTCCGTGTCTTTCTTTTATTATCCTTTTGTTCTACTGCCATATTTGAGTTTTCTTCTAAATGACTACAAACTCTGTCGGCATCAATTCTGGTGTATAGTTTATACATCGTCAGAAGGAAAGTTTTTGGTCTAGAATATTTATAGGTTAACTTGCAGGTTTGCTCTTAAGTAGGAGCATTGTTTTTCCTGTTGTTAGCCAAGCTGGTGTCTGTTCAGGGTGCGGATATAAAAAAGAAGTTATGTCTTACCATAACGTTCCATCTGTGTAGTTGATCTTTGTTCATTCATTACTGATGGGTTATCGGTTCCCTCCTCGGAACCGAGCCGGCCAATATCGAGCCAATATCGAGCTCACATCAGCCAAAAACTCTTGAGCCAAGGTCATACCCAGAATGCTCTTCTCCCGGTTACCTCAGATCAAGTTTGAAAGTTGATAGATAAAAGTAGAGACTACCTCTGGTCATAACAGACCTACAAGAAAGGAGTACATGAGATCAACCAAGAACCTCCGGAAGGGGAACGGAGGGTGGGAAGTAATGAATGAACGAAGATCAACAACACAGATGGAACATTATGTTAAGACATAACTTCTTTATCTGATGTTGTTAATCTTCGTTCATTCCTTACTGATGGGACAGTCTCTCCAGCTACCTGTATTCCTGGGTGGCCCTCATGGAAGGGCATTCCTGAGCACCATGGAGCCAAAGGAAGCTCTACCTCTGGAGGCCAAGTCCAATTTGTAATGAAGAATAAAGGTATGAGGTTTGGCCCAAGTCGCAGCTGAGCAAATATCACTGAGGGAAGCCTTAGCATGGAAAGCTGCTGAAGTTGCTATAGATCTTGTAGAATGTGCTTTGACTCTATGAGGCAAGGTGAGATTGTTTTTGTTGTAGATAAAGGTGACAATTTCTCAACCATGAAGCCAATGTACCTTTTGATACAGGATGACCCTTGTCTAGGTCCAGAAAAAGCCAGAAACCGTTGATCTGATTTACGGGTAGATTTTGTTCTGTCCAGATAAAATTGCATTTGCCTATGAACATCCAAGGAGTGCAGGCAATACTCTCCCTTGTTAGAATGGTTAGGAAAGAACACTGGGAGATCACTAGACTTGTTGATAGATCGCTCTGACACCACTTTTGGTAAAAAGGTAGAACTGGTTCTCAGTGATACCCTATCCTTATGGAAGATAAGATAGGGAGGTTTGATGCATAAGGCCTGAAGTTCTGAATCGCCTGGCTGATATGATTGCAATCAGAAACAAAGTTTTCCAAGACATACATCTTACATCACAAGAAGACGCAGGTTCAAAGTGTGGAGCTGTTAAAGCTTGCAGAACCAAAGCCAAACTTGCAGAACCAAAGCCAAATCCCAAGGTTGTACTGGTTCTCTAAAGGGAGGTTTTAGGTAGATAACCCCTTTCAAGAAAGTCTTACAGAGTCTGCATGACATAAGTGAAGAATCTTGAAAACCAATAGGAAAATTTGAGATGGTAGCTAAATGTACACAGATGGTAGAGGCAGACACTCCAGAATGGAAAAGATATGATAAGTAATCCAATACCATCGAGACTGGGGCTGACAAGTGGTCTACTTGCTTATTTGCTGCCCACGGCGGCCACGGTGGTGCAGTGGTTAGCATTGTCGCCTCACAGCAAGAGGTTCTCCGGTTCGATCCTCGGTTGGGGTGCCTTCTGTGTGGAGTATGCATGTCCTCCCTGTGGTTGAGTGGGTTTCCTCCGGGTGCTCCGGTTTCCTCCCACATCCCAAAGACATGCTGCAGGTGGACTGGATACTCTAAATTGGCCCTAGGTGTGAGTGCGTGTGTGTGCCTTCTGTGGAAGGCTGGGCGCCGGGCTGGCAACTCGACACTGTAAAACTCCACTGCCAATCATGAGCGGACAGATGATCCGCTGTGGCAACCCCTAACCTGGAAAAAGCTGAAAGAAGAAGAAGAAGAGAGAACCTCTTCCATTTGTTAAGATAGATTAGTCTGGTGGACGATTTATGAGATGCAATAAGAATATTGCACACAGGGAACGAAACGTTGTCATGCCTGGCAATCATAGGAAGTGGAGAAACCAAGCTGTCTGTTTCAGGGCTGTTATACTGGAGTGACTCAGACCCTGTGGATGGGAGATCAACAATGGGGATGGATTGAGGATCCACGGTTGATCTAGCAGGTGAGGCCAGAGGAAGGGAAACCAGACCTGTTGAGGCCAATATGGAGCAATAAGGGTCACTTTGTTCAACTGTCATGCTTTCTTTAGAAATTGGGAGAGGAGGATAGGCATAAAGAAGACCCGAGGGCCAAGCATGGACTAGAGCATCCCTTGGTGACTGTCCCCGAGGGAGGATGAGGGCAAAGTAGTTGCTGCACTTGTAGTTGGTTGGGGAGGCAAATAGGTTGCAGCAAGGCTGGCCCCAACGGTTAAAGATTTTTGCCGCTATCAGAGGATTGAGGGACCACTTGCGAGGCTGTAGAATGCACCTGTTCAATTTGTCCGCTATCACGTTGGAGCTGCCGGGAATGTGTGCTGCAATCAGAAAGCGGTTGTGAGCTACCGCCCATGGCCATATTCTCAAGGTCTCTCGCCATAATGGATAAGATCCGGTGCCCCCTTGTTTGTTGATGTACCAGACCACTGACATGTTGTCTGATTGGATCACAATAGTCCCTGACGGAAGGATGGAGTGAAATGCTTGCAACGCTAGAAGCACCACCCTCAGTTCCAGGACACTGACATGCAAAAGGGCCTCTGTCTCCGACCAGGTGCCTTGGACCGAGTTTCCCTGACATAAACCCCCCACCCCATCAGGGAGGCATCCGTGGTTACTGTGGCTATCGGTTGATGGGGGTTGAAAGGGTGAGACCATTGTTGGGGATTTTGAGACGTCCACCAGAGTAAATCTTACTTACATCTCTGAGTTGCACTTATTTGAAAAGACAAAGGATGTTATAGAGGGTACCACTGAGTAAGAAGTAGCCACTGAAGAAGTCTCATGTGGAACCTGGCTAGAGGAACAATGGTAATCGAAGCTGCCATTGACCCCAGTAGCTGAAGTACAGATTGAGCTGGGGATTTGTGGCGATAGAGCAGCGGTTGAACTTATTCTCTGAAGTCTGTGTTCTGGAAGGGATGCTGTGCAATTTCTCGTGTCCAACAGTACTCCTATAAATTCCAAAGACTGAGTTGGGGTTGTGTTGGATTTCTCCCAGTTTACAGCGATTCCCAGGGATCGAGCTGTTAACAGAATATATTGCAGAGCTTCTTCCAGTAGACGCTTTGTGGGGGCGGTAAGGACCCAGTCATCCAGATATGGAAATGCCTGGAATCATTGAAGTTGTAAGTGACCAATAACCACTGCTATGCATTTTGTGAACACTCTGGGGGCTGTAAAGAGACTGAAGGGCAGGGCTTGAAACTGGTAGTGACTGGCTCCTATATGGAAGCGGAGGTATCTTCTTTGTCCATTTTTATGTGGCAATACGCATCTTGAAGATCTACAGAGCACATCCAATCATCTTCTTCCAGAAGAGGAGGGATAGACTGAACTGTGACCATCAGGAATTTCTCTTTTTTTTTTACAAATTTGCTTAGTGTACTGAGATCCAGAATTGGTCTCCAGTCCCCTGTCTTTTTTGGCACTAAAAAGAAACCTAGAGTAAAATCTGGATTCTATCTGGTCTGGGGGGACCATCTGGATGACTCGTTTTTGTAGCAGCTTTTTGATTTTGTGTGCTGCTGTTTCTCTTTGATTGGGTGGAACGTCGGGTAACACTCTTGATGAGACTGGGCAAAGATGGAGGGGGGATGTGATAGTCTCTGGATATAATCCGTTGTACCCAAGAGTCGGTTAGCTTTTGTCAGGCAGCGGGCTACAAGGAGAAATGACCCCCGACCGCTTCCAAAGGTGAGCAGTCATGCAACACTTCAGGAGCGCTGATAGGGTTGGCCAGAGAAAGAATCTCTAGAACCCTGGTTTCACGGACCTCTTCTGCCCCAAAAGGGGCGTCTTCCATTGGAGTTTCTCCCTCTGCCTCTAGGGGAAAACTCTGCACGTGCATCCCGGAAAGAACCCTGTGATTTCTTGTGCCAGATATTTCCACTCCTCTGATTTCTGGAATAGAATCGCTGAGGAGTGGAGTGTCTGACACCAATGGCAGACAAGGTCTTGCCATCTTGTTCGCACTGTGCCAGCGTATCCTTGACTTTAGAGCGAAACAAAGAAGCGGCCTCTATGGGGGCATTCATGAAGGAAGCCTTAAAGGAGTCCGCAAAGTGACAAAGGCGCATCCAAGCATATCTTCTGGCGACTATACCTGCACCTGCTGCTCTAGCCGCCCCTTACATTGCGTGAGAAATAAGATGCATGGAAGAGTTGGAAATGAACTCTAGGGTGGCTATCTGAGAAGCCACATTATCACGGACTTCATCAGAAACAGCTCCTGCCAAGGTTTCAGAGAGCTAGTTGATAAGATCTCGCTCAAGCCTAGTAAAATGTGCCAAATAATTCAAAGACCTTACAGCGAAGGTCAATGAAGCAAACACACGCTTCCCTAATCTGTCAATCGCCCGGGACTCCTTGTTGGACAGATGGATAGTTTGACTCTCTTCTGCCAAATCCTTCTTAGTAGAAGCTGCACCACCACCATAGCTGTCTAAGGATCTCAAAGATGTCACCAAAGGACACCTCATCAGAGGGTGACCGTGGGGACCCTTCCCCATCAAAATCTATAGCTTCAGTCGATGACTCCTCAGTGTAGTCCATGTGCTTCCTCTTACATGATGCTTTGCAGGGTGCTTCCTCAGTGGGAGGTTCTGGGGAAGACCTCAAAGAGGGGGTCTCCTGAGGAGGAGATACCTGAGGCTCTTGTGCCCGGCGTCTGGTAGTTGAAGCTTGTGGCAGTTGCAACACAGAGGAGGGAGAGGACTCCAGCAATGAGCTTTGCCAGTGGAGGCAAGTGCCCTCTCCATGGCCTGGAAGGCTGGCCCGCCCAAGGAGGGATGGGAGCCCGGAACCCAGCATGACAACTTCAGAATCGGGGTCACACCCCATTCCGACGGGCCTGCTCCCAGACTAGGAGTTGCAAGAGGACCGTGAACCGCAACAGAGAGAGAGAAAGAGAGCATCCCTGGAAGGTGCCATAGAAAAAAATCGGCGTGGAGCCAGGAATGCTCTCCCCAATGGCACAGCCACTGGCCTGAGAAGAGCACAATGCCCAGTGCACCGAAGGCCACAATGACAACTCTAGTTCCAAAGTGAGATCCACTATTGGAGTCGGAGGGAGGGAAGCTGCTATCGAAGTAATAGGCTTCAAAACTTGCGTGAAAGTCGAAGGAGGAGTATACATTGAGGTTTGAGGCAAAATACGCTCACCTGAATGAGGGAACGTGGACTTCGACGGTTGAGAGAGACCTCTGGCCACAAGCAACTGGTCAACAAGTCGCAACACATCCTGCTCAGAAAGACTCTTGGTTGACCTCATGGAGAAGGCTGATGGTGATTCTGGCCTTTCCAGGAAAGGACTGTACTGACTGCTTGCAAAAGGATCTAGTGAAGGGGAATATTTGGTCCTTGCTAATTCAATAGGTCCAGAGCTCAAAGCCGAGGAAGTCTGCACAGAAGAAAACGGTGTGGAAAAGGTCTGCGCCGAAGTTGTCAGTACCGTAGTAGTTGAAGGTGTCTGCACCGTAAAGGCAAAGATCTGCCACGAAGGGTACGGTGCCATAGTGGAAATAGTCTGCACTGGCAATAAGGACGGTGCCGAGAAGGACTGCACCGAAGTACATATCAGTGCCGAAAAAGTCTGGGTCGTGGAGTACAGAAGAGCCATACTTGGTGCCGAAGGTGCTGAAGGGGACTGAACCTGTATTGACGGTGCCATTAGGGGTTGTGACAGAACTGTCAGAACCATAGCTGTCTGCACTGGGAACTCCAGTGCCAATATCGATAAAGGAGACATGGCTATAGTCAGGATCATTTGGGGCGGTGCTGGGTCTGGAGCAGACAGTGTCACAGGTGGCAGCGATGGAGTAGTAATCAATTTCACCTTCTTGTGAGTGGACTCCCTACGATCTCCAGAGGGAGAAGAAGGGAGTGACTTTGATGAAGAAGAGGAAGAACGCCTCTTGTGAGATTTAAGAGGAGGGGGTGAGCTGTCCGATTCAGAAATAGCCTCAGAAAAAGGAGACTTGAGAAGACCTTTTAAAATTAACTTATTCTTCCTCTCCTTGAGAGTCCTGGCAGAGAAATTTTTACAAATCCCACACGGAGGATCCACAGTCAAGTGGGAGACATTAAGACAGTAGACACATAAGTCATGGCCATCGGAAAGCGGAAACTTATGGCCGCCATCCTTGCACTGCTTGAAACCAACGGAACTTTTCTTATCCGACATAGCTGTTGCAGAGAAGAAGCACAGTGGCAAAAGGAAGAATAACGGCTACCCAAGAATGGGGTGAAAAGAGAAAAGGAAGAATTTCCAAAGACAGTAATGAAGAATTACCACAAGGTAAGAAAAAAAAAAACGGTAATAAAGGGAAAAAAAAACTAAAGGGAGAGAATCTAAAGTGTGTGATGGGTAGGAAAATATTAGAATAAACGTTTGAGAAAAATTTAGAGTAATAACAATATATAAACTGTCAAAATATTAGACACTTAGCTGAGAGAGTGGCTTGGCACGGCTGTTCAGCAACGGGGCAAACAAGATCTGAGGTAACAGGGAGTAGAGCATTCTGGGTAGGACTCTGGCTCGAGCGTTTTTGTCTGATGCGAGCTTGATACTGGTCGGCTTGGTTCCGAGGATGGAAGCGATAACCCATCACTAAGGAATGAACGAAGATTAACATCATCAGATTAGTTCTTACTCATGGCCAAATCTTCATGCAAAGATGTTGTAGTTAGGTACTGCATCTAGGCCTGGGGTTTTCCAATTACAGGCTTTTCTTAACTTTGTTTCAATCTCTCCGGCTGTTACTTCATCCCATTTCATATCCTGTAGATTTAAACATGTTATTCTTTCTTTTACTTTTTCTATTTAGCATCTTTGTTGTGTTCCACAGGATCTTCACAGATATTTCTCCAAAATATATCTATTTCTTCTTTTTGGTGGTCTTTCAATTCCTTTTACCTTGTTTCTCAATCCTCTATAAAACTTTTTTGGGTTATCATTAAATTGCTTACTTCGTACTTTTCTTTTATATTTATCTGCATATTTTCTGCCTGTGCTATTTTTAGTTTATTATTTGTGATAGTGCATGATAAATCTTGATCTGTTATAATATTGCACGTTGCTTTTATCACATCTATCTTTCTGAGTATTTCTGTTGATCTTTTCCCTCTTCTATACTTTTCTAACAGTAACACTTCTTGTCTTAACTGCTTTATAGTTTTCTGTATTCGATACTTCCATGATGGCATTCGATTTCTCCCTGCTCTTTCCCTTACTACCTTGCGTTCTTGTGGTAGGACTATACCTGTTATTAATTTGGCTGCACAATGATGCATCCTATTTACTTCTGTGATATTACATGAATCTCTATGGCAAGTCCTAATTACTGTGTTCATTTGTTTTATCAAACTTCTAACTTTTTGGGGTTTTATTAACCTTTTGCAGTCTATTTCTTTCACTGATCTTAATATGTCTATCCATCTCTATTAAATCAAGCAACTCTTCTTTTAGATCAATTTCTTCTAAACTGAGGGCACATTCTTTGTTCTCCATCAGTACAGGTGGCACCATTTATAATGAGCTCTGCACAGAAAGTACAGTTGTGTACACTTACCATAAATGTAGTCATCACACTTGGGTTATCTGCCTGTAGGTAGTCCTCAGTCGGCCCGAATACCAGAGTCTTGGGATTTCTGCTTCGGATGCTGTCACCTCTTCCATGACGTCAGGTCGTCAGGGGTATAAAACATACAACCAACATCATTACATCAGTTTTTCTTGCCCCAGATGTCAGGAGCCCCCAAAAGAGGAAGCAATTACATGGTGTGGAACACCTCCAGTAAAAAGTAAATACCACTGCCATAAGATATGGCCAAAAAAGAGGATAAGTAGAAAGTACAAAAAAGTCAGGGGGGCTGGAGGGAGGGTAACCAGGACTGCAACAGTGAATACACTTGAACATCTACATTTATGGTAAGTGTACACAACTGCACTATGTTCGTGTTTCACTGCTGCAGTCATCACACTTGGGTTGATTCCCAAAGCTGAGGAAGGGTGGAGGCAGTCAAGAAGTATTAGGGCTGGCTAGCAGGCCTTGCAAGACTGCTGTAGCAAATCCAGCTCTGGATTTAGAAAAGATAAGCAAGTGGTAATGCATGGTGAAGGTGTGTACAGAACTCCAGGTTGCAGCTTCAAGGATGTCTCTGATAGGGAATTCCCTGAGAAATGCTGTAGAGGTTGAGGTAGCCCTAGTGGAATGGGTTATGATTCCCTGTGGGGTAGGTTTTCCATGGTGTTTGTAGCAGAAATGGATGCAGTGTGCTATCCATTTGGAGATGGTTTGGTTTGAAATGGCCTTGCCCTCTCTGCCCCTGTAGCAAAGCTGACTTGCAGATGGTCAGATTTTCTGAAAGATTTAGTCCTGTCAAGGTAGAACCTAAACTGTCTGTGCACGTCCAAAGAGTGCAGGATCCTTTCCTCTTTATTCTGAGGATTAGGGAAAAAGGTTGGTGAAAGGATGGATTGGTTTAAAGCCACACTGAATACCACCTTGGGCATAAATGATGGGTTAGTCCTGAGGGAAACCCTGTCTGCATGGAAGATAATGAAGGGTTCCACAGCCATAAGGGCCTGCAACTCGCACTCTTCTTGCTGAAGTGATGGCTAGAAGCAAGGCTGTTTTCCAAGAGAGGAATTTTAACTCTGCTGTAGTAGCAGGCTCAAAGGGGGGAAGCGTGAGCTTCTCTAGTACAAAGTTAAGGTCCCAGGCTGGAGTGGGAGCTCTCCTCGGGGGTCTTAGATTGTTAGCTCCTCTCAAGAAATGTTTGACCAGAGGGTGAGAGAAGAGGGGTGACTCAGTATTGTAATGAGCTGCGATGGCAGAGGCATGCCATCTTAATAGAAGAGAAGGATAGGCCTTTCCACTTCTGCTAGACAATCTAGGATCTGACCTGAGGTGGGTACGGTTGTGTCCTTTCCCTGAGACTGGCTCCAAAAACAGTATCTTTTCCACTTTTCTGAATAGGATTTCCTAGTACTAGGCCTCCTGGCCTCAAGGATGACATCCAGCACCTGTTTGCTGATGGTTTCTGGTGATGTATTCATGGAATGAGCCAGGCTGCTAGGTTCAGGGTTTGCAGCTGAGGGTGCAAAATGTGGTCCTCCTGCTGGGACAGCAGGGAAGGGGTCTGATGCAGGTGCCAGGGTGGCACTGCTGTCAGACTGTGTAAAAGTGGGTACCAGTGCTGGTGTGGCCATTCTGGTGCAATCAGCCTGTCCTGTTTGATCTTGAGTAGTACTTTCGAGAGGAGGGGCAAAGGGGGAAAAGTATAGAGAGGTTTTCCCATGTAAACGATAGGGCATCCACTTTCCATGCTTGGCTGTGGGGAGTTCCGGTGCAAAATTTGTTCAACTGATGATTCTGGGGGGGAAGCAAAGAGGTCCACCTCTGGTGTCCCCCACCTGTGGATTAGAAGCTTGAATGAGTTGGGTTCCAGTTTCCACTCATGTGGGTCCATTAGATTTCTGCTTAAGTCGTCTGCCAGTGAATTTTGTTTGCCTGGCAGGAACTGAGCTTGCAGGTGCACTTGATTGCTCAAGGCTGTGTTCCACAGAGCCATGGCTAACCTGCAGAGTGGGTAGGAATGAGTTTCCCCCTGCTTGTTTATGTACCACATAACTGTGGTGTTGTCTCTGTCTTTATCAAGAGTTGTCCTGGAAGGATAAAGTATTAAATGCTATCAGTGCATTCTGTACAGCTAACATTTCTTTTTGATTGATATGCAGATGCATTTATCTTGGGCTCCATTTGCCTTGAATGCATTTGCCTGCCATGTGAGCCCCCCATGCATTGTCTGATGCGTCTGTTGTCAGGGTTTGGGCGGCACGGGGTGGAGTGAAAGGGAGTCCCTTGTTGTGGTAGCAGGCCTATGCCCACCAAAGGAACTCTGTCCTTACGCAAGGAATGATAGGAATCACTGTTTCCAGGTCCTGAGAATGTTGACATGAGACTTTGTAAGTACCATTGAAGTTTCCTCACATGCAGTCTTGCATATGGAATTAGGAGAATGCATGAGGCCATGAACCCTAGGGCTTGCAGTATTTTTCTTGCAGATAGCTGGGTTTGGGTGGCCAGTAGTTTGTCAAATAAACCTGTTTTTCTGGAGTGAGGAATGCCATCTGGGAAATTGTGTTCAAACTTGCTCCCAGGAATACAATTTTTTGGCTGGGTACAAGATGTGATTTCTTTTCGTTGATGGTATACCCCAGAGAAGTTAGGAGTCTTTTTACAAATGTCAGGTGCTGAAGTAGCAATTCCTGACTGTCCGCCTGAATCAAGCAATAGTCCAAGTATGGGTAAATTTGAATTTTTACCGCCTGACGGCAGGATAACCCAAGTGTAATGACTACAGCAGTGAAACACGATGAACATCTGATAGTGCATAGAGCCTGCCCTGAAACGCATATATTTCCTGCAAGATTCCCTTATAGGGGATGTGCAGATGAGCTTCCTTTAAGTCTAAGGTGACCAGTCAGAAGTCCTTGGCTAGCATAGGAAGCAGCTATTGGAGAGTAAGCATTTTGAATTTTGGGACCACCAGGAAGGTGTTGAGAACTGACAGATCCATGATAGGGCGCCAAGAGTTTTCTTTTCTGGGCACCAGAAGAGTCTGGAGTAGAAACCCTGTCCCCTTTGCTCTGTTGGAACAGGTTGAATAGCCCTGATACTGAGAAGAGAAAGCACTTGTTTTTGGGTCCCTGCCCACTGGTTTGGGGGGAGGTCTGGCAATCTGCTTGGTGATGGCAGTGAATGGAAGTAGAATCTGTATCCCTGGGATACAATGTTTAAGACTCATCTGTCCTGGCTAATGTACTCCCAGTTTTTTGCATGCAGGGCGAGTTTTCCTCCTATGGGTGCAAGTACTCGGGCATGACTGGGAAGGATGAAGGACAAGTCATTTTGAACTTTTTCCATAAGAGGGTGGCTTACCACTCCCTGTTTTTGAGGTGGGAGCACTCCATTGTTTAGATCTGTGCATACCCTGAGACTGTAGTCTTGGTGGTCTGCTGCCTCTGGGTTTGGACTTAAGGTCTGGGAGGGACTGGAAAGGACCAGTTTTTTGAAGGCCAATGCCTACTGAATCTAGGTGGCTGTACCTGTAGGAAATCCTTAACAGCTTGCATAAATTTAGCTTTTTCCTCCATCTTTTTAAGAACTACTACTGCTTTAGTGCCAAACAAACGTTCTTGGTTTAAAGGAGCATCTAGTAATGTTGCTTTGACATGGTCTGGCAAGATTTGTTCCTTCAGCCAAGCATGCCTTCCAAGAAAAGACCCAGTGACAGCAGCCCTGCAAAATGCTTCTAAGGCATCAAAACCATACTGCAAATTATGTTTTCCAACTTGGTTTGCAGAATGCATTAACTCTTGTAAATCTTTATGTTCTGCACAATCAGGAATCAACATCATTTTTTGTTTAATTGGTTCCATAATATGCTGCTGGTACTTCAACATGTGAAACTGGCAATTTACTACCCTGATGGCAAGAGTTGCAGAGGTATATACCTTCTTCTCCCATCTGTCTAAAGCCCTAGAATCCCGGTCGAATGGGGTAGAGTTTTTGGCTGTAGTAGTCTTAATACCTTTAAGTCCCTGGGAAATGGTCTCTGGATCCACACTGGGATTTTTAAATAGAAATTTGTGAGAGTCAGGTACTCTGTAGTACCTGTCAGGTTTTCTAGGAGCTGGTGGCAAAGTATCAGGGGTAAGACTGGATTCCATGAAGACATCATCTACAATTTCCAGAACAGGGGGGACTGCTAAAGGCCTGTGCTGAGGCAAGTTTAAAAATTCTGAGTCTCTTTTTGGACTGTGGGTAGTCCTGGCACTCCCAGTGGAAATGCTCTTTGAGGGTATGCAGGGTTTCACCGAAAGAAAAGTCCTCTGGGGGGGGGGGGGATGGAATCCTCTGCATCTGAATCCTCATAGGTAAATAAGGGTATGTCCTGGTAATCTGAGGGGTTAGAGTCATCGGACTCATGATCTGTAGATCAGAAGGAAAATCAATTCTTTGTCTTTTAGAGGGGGAAGGCTGGCTTCCCCTAATTAAAGTAATAAGGTCTTCAGCCATTCTAAGCATTTGTTTCTGTGGCATGAGAGCTTGAGAATGCACTTTGGTCGTCTGTTTCCTAGGCATAGTGCGAAGTAGTCGGTTTAATACGAACATCAGAAGATCTGAATACACCCTCATTGGAAGGTCTGAATACACCCTCAGAAGCCGGTGCCTGCACAGCGGCTCCAGACCCATCCAAGGTAGAGACATCCGCATGTTTCATAGTCGAAGAAGCATGTTGTGGCATACCGGACTCCGAATTGGTCTCAGTAGAGGCCTGCAAATCTGTAGAAGCGGGTATCAGGGGCTGTGAAAGCACCTCACTGAGTACCGGCAGACTGGCGAGTAGCTTAACGGAAGAGTCGTCGGCAGTTTTGGACCTATGCGGCCTGTCTCTGTCTTTATCCTTACGTTTTTTTGGAAGATCGGTAGTCAGATGGCTTATCAAAGCCATTTCAGAATACAGAGAACGAGAACGAAAGAATTTAGCAACAAAGATAGCCCGACGACGAATAGTTCAGGAGTTGAACAGGGCACAAAATTGACAGCGAGGAACGTCGCGGTCTGGGCCTAAACAGATGACGCAGTAAGAATGAAAATCTCTGTAAGGTATTTGCGTTCCACAGGCAAGACAATTATTAACTTTTTCTGACATTGGTTAGAGCAAGAAAAAAGGATCCCCAATGGGGTACTTAGCTTCAGAAGACTTCAGGTCTGAAACTTGAATAATGAAAATTTCAGGTAGCGGCTGACCGGCACTTGCAAATTGCTTCTGCTTCGGGCTTCGCTCGGCAAGAAAAGCTGATGTAATGGTGTCAGCTGCATGTTTTATACCCCTGACAACCTGACATCATGGAAGAGGCGACAGCATCCGATGTAGAAATCCCAAGACTCTGGTATTCGGGTTGACTGAGGGCTACCTGCAGGCAGATAAGTGTGATGACTGCAACAGTGAAACACGAAGAACATCTGTGTATTGCCTTTGATGTTGCAGACATAGCTAAAGAATGCCTTTTGGTTATCCTTGGATTAGGAGGCCAAATTTACCTCAAATTTGGCTCTGGTAGACTTTATTCATCCTCTCAGTTGTCTGTTTAGTTTGATGAGATTGATTTATTCCTGCCAGGTGCTGCACTTCCTAATTTTTGCCAAGACTTTCTTCTTCCTGTTACACAACCTATTGATTTTCTGATTCCATCAGGGTGGCTTGTTTTACAAGTTAGTTCTGTACTTTTTCCTGTTGGGTACAGCTGCTTCTACTCACATATTAACATGCTTGTATAGGGTTTCTGTGAACAGTTCTGCGTAGACAGCAGTGTTTTCAGGATTTATGGGGGCTTGAAATTTTGCCAGGTTATCACTTAATAGCAGGAAGTTAGCCTTACATTAGTTCCTGAATATTCCAGGGTTAGCTGGGGGTCCTTGTTTTATTTATACTTCAAAGGAGACAATTTTGTGGTCTAACCTTACCAGGGAAGACATTACACTAGGGGGTGTGCAGCACTCTCCCATATTAGTGAGGGCCAGATCCAGTATGGTTGCACCCCTGGTTGGTGTATTCACAATCCGGTCCAGGAAGTTTGTGTTTACAAAATCTGGGAATCTCTGTGCATGTACATTTGGTGTTGTATAGGATTCCCAGTTAATAATGGAGTAATTAAAGTCACCCATGAATATGGTATTGGGTTGGATGGTGAGTGTTTCCAATAAGTTTAAATACAGGGCATGCGTTTCCTGGATCATAGTGGGGGACTTATAGCTTGCAAGGTAGTAGTACTGGATTTTGCCAATGGTGATTTGAACATGGAGAAGCTCAAGTGCATTGTCCTGTTTGACCAGCCTTGAGGTTTATTTATTTTTGATATAAATCAAGACATCTTCACCTTTAGTCTCTGTCTGTGTAGTAGCTAGTCTAAATGTGTGGAATGCATTATAACCTTGCGCTGTCGGTGTGCTCTCCGCAGCTTTAAACAATGCATCAGTGACTGCACAGAAAACAGCATTCTCTAGGGTGAAGACATCTTCTAGGGAGTAGAATTTTTTGTTTAGACTCCTAGCATTGAGCAGTAACACGGTTAGATTTTCTTGGTTTTGATTTGCTATGTCAGAAGTACTTTCAGTTTGCCTCCAGTGACATTGTGTAAAAACATCTCTCACATATCGTTATCAGCTTATTTGAGAATGAACTGGCTGTCAGTAAACATGAGGCAATGTCTGCTTTGTCTAAGGATGCCCATGTTCACCAAGCTAGTAATGGAGAAAGTGGGAAAGTTCATAAATATGGCAACAGACCCTTTTTTATTGATTAGACAGATGGCATGAGAATATAAAGCATTGTCAGGAGTATCCAGTTTGCAACTCAGAGGGGCAGTGCTTGTCACTGCAAACTAGTTGTCCTGTGTGCAACTAGGTATTGGTGAAATTTCAACTGTGCCTTTACAGGAGAAATGTCATTCAAGCTGTCTGTGTCTATACAGGTCACTGCCAAACACTTGAGGGGAAAAGTACAGTTTTGTACCTACCATAAATGTAGATGTTCGAGTGCTAATACAGCTGCAGTCATAACAGATGGGGTCTCCTGCCGTCAGGCGGGTCCTCGGTCGGCCGAATTCCAAAGTCTAGGTCCGGCGTCGGTTGTCGTCGCTTTCTTTCCTGACGTCAGTGCGACAGGGGTATATAAGACACAGCCGACGCCATTTTCTTCAGTCTTTCTTGCCCCAGATGTCAGGTGCCCACAGAAGGAAGGCAATATATATATACAAAAAAAAAAAAAAAAAATATATATATATATATATATATATATATATATATATATATATATATATATATATATATATATATATATATATATATATATATATATATATATAATATATAATCATGCATTACAATATAATCAAAAAACAGTAGTTGCAAGCAAATACACCATAGAAGGATAACCCAATCAAGTTGTAAGATGAGGAGTTAGCCACTAGATCTGTACCCAGAGGGGAAGGAGGGAGGGAAACCTGGACTGCAGCTGTATTAGCACTCGAACATCTACATTTATGGTAGGTACAAAACTGTACTATGTTCATCGTGCATACAGCTGCAGTCATAACAGATGGGTAGAATCCCAAAGCTATGCACAGGGTGGTAGGCACTAGGTGGAACTGGGAGGAGCCAGAATGCCCTGCAACACAGCAGTAGCAAAGCCTGCTCTAGTTTTGGAGTATAAAGGTAGGTGGTAGTGTTTAGTGAAGGTATGCACAGAACTCCAAGTGGCTGCCTCCAAAATATCTTTGGTAGGGACTCCTCTGAGGAAGGCTGCAGAGGTAGCTGTGGCCCTTGTGGAGTGGGATCTGATGCCTGCAGGTACAGATTTACCATGAAAGGAGTAACAAAACCGTATGCAGTGGCCTATCCATTTCGAAATTGTCTGTTTGGAAAATGGCTTCCCTTGAGCTCCTACAGCATAGGACACAAAGAGTTGTCCTGATTTCCTGAAAGGCTTTGTTCTGTCCAAATAGTAACGTAGATGTCTAAGGAATGTAGCAACCTTTCCCCTTTGTTTTGAGGATTGGGGTAAAAGGTAGGGAAGTGTATGGCCTGATTTAAAGCTACCCTGGATACTACCTTAGGCATAAATGACGGGTTGGTTCATAGGGAAACCCTGTCCTGATGGAAGATGAGAAAGGGCTGCACAGCCATGAGGGCTTGTAGTTCCGAAACCCTACGAGCTGAGGTAATGGCCAGAAGGAAAGCTGTTTTCCAGGACAAATATTGCAAATCTGTTGAGGGAGCTGGTTCAAAGGGAGGCAATGTTAATTTTTCTAGAATGTAATTAAGATCCCAGGCTGGTATTGGTTGTTTCCTTGGAGGTCTTATATTCTTAGCCCCTCTGAGGAACTGTCTTAAGAGTGGGTGAGAGAATAAGGGTGGATCAGTGTTGTATTCTGCAGAAATGGCTGAGGCATGAATTTTGATGGAGGAAAATGAAAGTCCATTGTTCAACAGCTCAGCTAGATACTGTAATATCTGAGGCAAATTCAGTTTTCTAGGATCCTGGCCTTTTTCTCATTCCAAGCAAAACCGTTTCCATTTTTGGAGTAAGCCTTTCTAGTAGATGGCCTTCTGGCCTCCAAAATGACATCCTGCACCTCTTTGGAGAGTAGGGTCTGTTGTGGTGTTAAGGAATTTTCCATGCAGCCAGATTGAGTGTTTTCAGCTGACTGTGAAGAGTTTTGTAGCTGTGCTGAGTCAGTAGAAGAGGCATTAGAGGTAGGGTCCAGGGAGGAGTATGTGTTAGGCTCCTCAGGAGTGGGTACCAGTGTTGTCTTGGCCAGTCTGGAGCAATCAGTATCATCTTCGGTCTGTCTGCTCTTGCTTTCAAGAGCACCTTGGGCAGAAGAGGCAAAGGTGGGAAGGCGTAAACTGTCCGTGCTGCCCAACTGAAAGAAAGGGCGTCCACTCTCCAGGCCTTTGGATGGAAGGTCCTTGAGCAGAACTTTGTCAATTGATGATTCCTGTGGGAGGCAAAGAGATCTATGTCTGGCCTTCCCCACGCTTGGATTATCTTTGTAAACACCTGAGGATGCAACTTCCATTCATGTGGGTCTGTCATATTTCTGCTTAGATTGTCTGCCAGCGTGTTTTCCAATCCTGGCAGGTACTGTGCTTGAAGTTCGATTTGCCATTCCAGAGCCAAGTTCCAAAGTGACATGGCTAGCCTGCACAGGGGGTATGAATGTGTTCCTCCTTGTTTGTTTATGTACCACATTACTGTGGTGTTGTCTGTTCTTATCAACAATTGCCCTGGGTGCAGGAGGTCCTTGAAAGCTGTAATTGCATTTATCACTGCTAGCATTTCCTTTTGATTGATGTGAAGGTGCTTTTCCTTGGGGACCATTTGCCCTGAATGCACCTGTCTGTCATGTGTGCCCCCCAGGCGTAGTCTGAGGCGTCTGTTGTGATGACTTGATTTGCTTGAGGCTTGCAGAATGGTAGACCTGTGTTTGTTTGGCATGCTTGGGCCCACCATAGAAATTCCTTTTGCAAACATGGGATTATTGGTATTATTGTTTCCAAACTGTGGCTGTGTTGAGACCATAGGTTTTTTAGGTACCATTGAAGTTTCCTCATATGCAACTTTGCACATGGGATTAGAAGAATGCAAGATGCCATGAAGCCCAGAGCCTGCAGGATTTTCCTTGCAGTTAGCCTGGTACAATTTGCT
Organism: Protopterus annectens; assembly: GCF_019279795.1. Lineage (NCBI taxonomy): Eukaryota > Metazoa > Chordata > Ceratodontiformes > Protopteridae > Protopterus > Protopterus annectens. The sequence goes on along the minus strand of NC_056747.1, from coordinate 930,359,130 downwards.
AGTATTTTGAAGAACTGAGTTAGTTGCCCCTGTTTTTCTGGCGTAAGATAGGCCATCTGGGTGTTTGTGTCCAAGTTGGCACCCAGGAAAGGTATTTTCTGAGATGGTGTTAGCCTGGATTTCTCTTTGTTGACTGTGTATCCCAGAGAATTCAATAACCGTGTTACATAAGCCAGATGTTCCAGAAGTATGTGTTTGCTGTCCGCTTGGATCAGGCAATCATCCAAATAAGGGTAAATTTGTATCCCTTGAAGTCTGCAGTAGGCAATTACTGATGCCAGGCATTTCGTGAATACTCTGGGTGCAGTAGATAAGCCAAAGGGCAATGCAGAGAATTGATAGTGAATTGAACCTGCAAGAAATCTGAGGTATCTTCTGCAGCTTTGTCTGATTGGGACATGCAGGTATGCCTCCTTGAGGTCCAATGTTACCAGCCAAGACTCCTTGCCCAGCATGGGAAGAAGCTGCTGTAAGGTGAGCATCTTGAATTTTGGTACGAGTAGAAATGTGTTTAGGATGGATAAGTCCAAAATGGGTCTCCAGTCAGTTCCTTTCCTTGGTACCAGGAATAGCCTGGAATAAAAACCTTGACCTTGTTCGTGAGTAGGTACCTCTTGAATAGCTTTCATGTCCATGAGCTTTGAAATTTGTATTTGAGCCTCTGCCCTTCGATTATGTGGCAGGTTCGGCATGCCTCATTTTTGGAAGAGTGTGAAAATGAAATCTGTAGCCTCTGTTTATAATGTCCAGGATCCATTTGTCTGTTGTGATAATATACCAATTTCTTGTAAATAATGCCAGCTTTCCTCTCAAGGGTGCTGCCAGCTGAGACTTGCTTGGCATGAAAAGGGGAAAGTCATTGGGTTTGTTTCCTGTATTGTTGTGCACTGTCTTCGCCACCTCTTGGTGCTGGAGTTTGCCATTGTCTGCCTCTTTATGATCCTTGAGATTGTCCTCTGCCCCTTGTGCGCCTGTATCTACCTCTTTGGGGCTTGTCCGTGGCTGGAAAGGACCAGTTTTTTGAAGGCCAATTTCTACTAAAATGTGGTGGTTGAACCTGTAGAAAAGCTTTGACAGTTTGCATAGATTTAGCTTTTTCTTCCATTTTCCGTAGTATCTCCTCAGCATTAGTACCAAATAATACATCCTTTTGTAAGGGAGCATCTAGTAGTTTAGCTTTAACATGATCAGGCAAGGTTTGTTCCCTAAGCCAGGCATGTCTACGAATGACTGATCCTGTAACAGCAGCTCTACTTGAGGCCTCTAGAGCATCATAGCCACATTGTAAGGTGTGTTTACCCACTTGTTCTGCACTATGCATCATATCCTGCAACTCCTTCAAATCTGGCTGTTCAGGTTGTGACATTTTATTCCTTAATTGTGATAACAGAAATTGCTGATATTTAAGCATATGGAACTGACAATTTAAGGTCCTCATGGCTAGGGTGGCCGAGGTATATACCTTTTTTCCCCACCTTTCTAAGGATCTAGACTCTCTTTCGGAAGGTAGTGGATTATTAGCAGTAGAGGCCTTCATTCCCTAGGGGCCTTGAGAAATGGTTTCAGGGTCAGCATTATGGCTTTTGTAAAGAAACTGGTGAGAGTTAGGAACTCTGTAGTACCTATCAGGCTTGACTGGGGCAGGAGGCAGGGAATCCGGATTAAGGCAAGCCTCTGAGTAAACATCATCAAGTATGTCCAAGACAGGAGGTATCGCCAGAGGTCTGTGCTGAGGTAGCAAAAGAAATTCCCTAAGTCTTTTCTTGGAATCAGAAAAGTCTTGGCCTTCCCAATGGAAGTGTTCCCTCAAGGTATGCAAGGTTTCCCCAAAGAAAAATCCTCTGGGGAGATACAGAAGGAATGGACTGCTCTGCATCAGAATCTTCAAAAGGGGAGTAAGTGTTCCTCTTCATCAGAATGTTCTGAAATAATGGAGCCCTGGTCAGAAGAGGGAGAATCTTCCTCCACTCTGGGTCTCTTGTCCGGAGGGGGCTGGGAACCCCTGATAAGAGTAATTAAATCCTCAGCCATTTTTAGCATCTGCTTTTTAGGCATGGGGCCTGGAGATGGGCCCTGTGCAACAGGCCTCTTGGGATGCATGGCTGATTTGGACTTAGTAAAGGCCTTTATGGAAAAGGAAGATGAGGGTCTAAAGAAACCATGGGTGGAAGTGGACCTGTCCACATTAGGAGGCTCAACACTCACAGTGGCTTCGGTAGCTGTAGTCTGGGTATGGGCAGAGGCACCTACGGTCTCGGTTACAGAAGACACCGCCAGAGAAGTGTCGTCGGTAGTCAGGGGCTGCGTAGGCGCCTCGCTGAGAACCGGACCACGTGTAGCCGGTTTTGGCGTGGTGTCGGTGGAGACCGCGGACCTCGCGTGTCGGTCTTTGTCCTTGCGTTTTTTGGACAAAACGGTAGTCGGAGTCTCCGACGACATTTTATAATCAAAAGTTTTACCAAAAAAGTGCTGGGCGAACTCCGCCCGATGCTTAATAGTGCGTTTATTGAAAGTAGCGCAAAAGCGACAGCCCGAGACGTCGTGGTCTGGGCCTAAACAAGGTATACAGAGGGAATGGAAATCCTTATGCAGTATTTGCTTCCCACAAGAAATACAATTGTTAACTTTGTCTGACATCGGTCTGAGGCAAGAAAAGTTTCCCCAACGGGGTACTTAGCTTTAAGAAGACTTCGGTTTCCAAATTTTCGTAATTTCAGGAGCTGGCCGACCGGCACTTGCGAACTGCTTCTGCTTCGGGCACCGCGCGGCAAAAAAGACTGAAGAAAATGGCGTCGGCTGTGTCTTATATACCCCTGTCGCACTGACGTCAGGAAAGAAAGCGACGACAACCGACGCCGGACCTAGACTTTGGAATTCGGCTGACCGAGGACCCGCCTGACAGCAGGAGAACCCATCTGTTATGACTGCAGCTGTATGCACGATGAACATCTGCATTCTTGTCTTGGTAGCTGAAGGTCTTTACTCTGGAGACCTTTTTAGATAGGAACCTCTGGGATCTTTTTAGCCATATGATAGATATACACAAACTAAAAGGGGCATTACATTTTAAACTGGTCTGATCATGGCAGAATATAAAGGGTGATTTTTTTTTGTCCAGGATTAGATACCTTAGTTACAAACTGGGCCAGCTAGAAGGATTACTTAAGTGCTGTTGCTATGTGGTGGTCAAAGGATACAAATGTATACGCAGGTGCAGCGATCTGTGAGAACCTTATCAGTGTGCAGTGGAGTGGGGTGATGTCTAGACTGCAAGATCTAAATGTGACAATACTGTGCTTCCCTGTATTTAATTTGAGCCTTTTTCTAATACACTACTGAGTTACAAGATTCAGCATTGAATTCTGAATGCACAACACCCAGCTTGCAGTCACTAGCAAATTCAGTTAACCAAATGACACCGGATCAGTATTTTAGAGATATGAGAAGTAAATGAAAACCCAACGGGATTACAGTACTGAGCCCTGAGGAACGTTGCTAATGACCTTTTTTACTTTTATGGAGTCAAACTGCTACTTTAACTATGTGGGCTCTTATCTCTCAGCCAGTTTGTTACCCATCTTACATCATAATACATAAGAGGGGGAATACAAGTGTGTTTGGATCTAGAAGATTCATCAAATGTGCACACCTTTTCATGTAAAGTTCTTTGGTGGCCCACTTAAATTAGTTCTTTACAAGACTGAAAACTTCTCCAAATGAAACACCCTTGACCTTCTTAGGTGAGGTTAAATGACGAGTCCTCGTCCCAATCTGAACAGGCCAGGGGCTCTTCTCTTACTCAAAAACCTGAGGATGGGGACAGGGAGGTGAATACGGGCATTACACAGAAACCCCAAAGGGTCAGACCCAACACCAGTGACACAAAGTTTCTACCAAGGATCAAAGAAATGCCAGATATCTTGCAGCTGGCCAGCAGAAAATAAAATGGGGTCACTCCTAAAGCTCTCTCAATGAAGGCAAAATTCTCGGCTAGAGGTGGAGAAAGGGAATCCCAAGAGAAGGAACATAGCTTCAAGTGTCCCAGTGCATAAACCAAGTATCCCTAGGGGCCTACCTTAAATAAAAGATCTTACTGTATTTCTCCTTGAGATGGTTTTAGAAAATAACATTTTCACATTTGACAATAGCTATTACCATCAGAGGCTTGGCGTAGCTATGAGCACACCTTGTGCCAATAGCTACGCCAATGTAGTCATGGCTGTATGGGAATGCAGATTTCTAGTGAGTTCGAGATAATGGGGTCATCAAATAAAATTTTACTGACTGTTTGTGGACGACCTTTTTATGGTTTGGGCTGGCGCAATAGTGGAATTAGATCACTTTATCTGTTATCTTCATTCCACTACAGACTTTTTGCAGTTTACTGCTACTAAATCCTATACTGAGATATTCTTTTTGGATGTTATGGTGAAGAGGGAGCCTAGTAGTAATAGATTTATTACAACCCTTTATAGGAAGGATTGTTACAGAGTTTTCTCCATCATAGTAGTATGCATCCTAACCATGTGTTTGAGAATGTAGTGAATGGACAAATGTTAAGGGCCTCAAGGTTAAATGTTAAAGACCAGGACTTTGAGGAATTTATTGTGGCTCTGGAGGAAGATTTTGAGGACAGGGATATAGGGGGACTGAAATAGCTAAGGGTAAGTGCAGTGCCCACCAACTTAGCAAGGGTATTAGGAGACTGAGGTAATTAAAAAGAATTGGAATATTTTAACTTCTGATTCATCTACTGAAGTATTAGGCCATCTCCTATGTTTTATTACAGTAACAGGGTGAACCTAAAGAAGTAGTTGTGTTATCCAGGTAAGCTGGGCCATGGACAATGGGGAGAGGGTACCAAAAATGTGGCACTTGCACTTTCTGTCAGTATGTAAGAGAGGGTAATGAGTTTGTTCATCCACAGATGGAAGAAATACTTCTTAAATGTTATGGCTAACTGTGACACTATGAACGTTGTTTATTTAGCTAATTGTGAGCAATGCAGCTCATTTTATGTTGGCAAAACCAACAGTCGGTTTTGTGACTGCATTAGGGACGATATATATTGTACAATGTCCTTCTATTCTCAGCTAGAGCATCTTCTGTGTGGAGACATGCGTGAATGGGCGTACCTTCGTTGAAGGTTGTGCGTCAGGGACGGCAACTCGGCACATAAAAATCTACTGCCAATCATTAGCGGACCGGAGTTCCGCTGTGGCGACCCCTAACCGGGAAAAGCCAAAAGACACAACAATAACAAATAAAGGTAATACTGTCAGTGCCTTAGCTAAACATGTTCAGTTGAAAGGTAATGAACATAGGTTTTCTTTTATTGTGTTAGATGTTATGTTAAGCAATACTGAAAATGAAACAGAGATTTTAAGCAAGATGGACAGTTAAACTACATTCTCATATGTAGGCTTAAATGAATTTGTACCTTTGAAGCCTGTTTTAAAAGCCAGAAGGAGGAAAAAGTAACGACTACCTTCTTTTGGCGAGTTCTCTTCTTTAGTGGGTTCAGCTTTAAGTATTTAATTGTTTTATTAGTTTTAGCTTCAGATTGGCTTGTGTATTATGACATTGCTATATAAATGTTTAGAAAAGATTATGTTTTATTAGGGTCTGAAGAAGCTATGATTCCATACGAAAGTGCTTATCAGTTTGTGAATGCATTAAACTTAAGATTTATTTTACCTGCTTCCTGCTGTTTGCTACCTAATTTACCTCTGGATATTTTGAACTGTGACTGCTGTGTTTCCACACTTGTGTTTTTTTTTCTCTGCACACACTTTTACAGTTGAAGAATTACATCATGGGCATACATCACAAGTGTGTTGCCTTTCCAGTGTATGAGAACTTCTGATTATTACCTGAGAAAAGGAAGAACCCAAACAGAGGACTCAAAGATATTCCTCTTTTTTTTGCTTTGTTTTTATAAGAAACTTGCATTTCAAAGTCACTTTTTAAAATTTTGGGACTTGACTGTTATTGCAGGATGAAAGTTAAGTTTTGAGAAATAAGGTTTACGGAGTTTAATCCTTTCTTGCTCCAGTCAGGATACCCAGCTTATTGTAACACTGTTAGCTCCTTAACTGGGAGTGTATAGGTAGATGCCTCCATATTGCGCAGACCAGCTCATCTGGTGTTTCTGAAGAGGATAAAATCTGGTGTTTCTGAAGAGGATAAAAAGCAATGTGCTAAATATTTCCTCTCACAAAAGAGCTTTGGTTTAACTGATATTTATGCAAAACTACTGATAAGGAAGTTGCTTGTTCAGCAACTTAATACAATCAGAAATTTTAAGTTCATCCTTCATTACACTTTGTTTTTACAGACTTTAACGTGTACAGAAGTACAATCAGTACACTTGATCAAGCAGGGTCCCTTAATACAAACAGAACAGTCTATGGCTACACACACTATTTTAATCAAGGAATAATAATACCATCTGTGTCATTTGTTAGTCTATAACAAGAGGAGTCAGCAGACCAGATTCTAAATACGCAACACCTTTGGTTATAAAGGCCATACATACACTATTATCATTTTTCTACTGAAGATACCATGTTAGTACCAGAACTGTAAATAGAGCTTTCTGAAAACGTAGGGCTTGTTTGGTATGCAGGTCTCATTTGTCAGTGGTAAAAATAAAAAATAAATAAATAAATAAATAAAGGCAAAGAAATCCTGCACAAAAGGTTTCTCATCCAGGAACAAAAAAAGAGGTCATTGTTCCCCTCTACTCATCACTCATTAGACCCATTATAGAGTACAACGCCCCTTTTGGTATGTACCTCACAAAATATCTACAACAATTGGAAAGGCCGCAGAAATACCTCACAAAGAGGATTACCGGCCTCAAACAGATGCCCTACGCAGACAGTCTCAAAAAACTCCAGCTTTACTCTGTCGCATATCGCCTACTCAGAGGCAATCTCTGCCTAACATACAAAGCTATGTCAAACCCAGAGCTGTTAGACAGAAATCCTAATCCCTCCGAGCTACATGCTCTAGGGACCTAAACCTTGTCATCACAATAAACAGAATATGCTGGAGGGATAGATTCCTGTCCCAGAGACTTCCCATACTCCGGAACAAACTACCTATCTATATCAAACAAAGCTCCTCATTAGCACTCTTCAAGAAAAATCTTGATGATTGGATAGGAGATAGGGAATTCACCCCAGGAATCACTGTTGTGGCTCTGCTTGACAGGGGCACAGAAAAATAATTTTCTTGGGTGGCAAAAGTCAGGGTACCGTTTGGCTAGGCTTATATAGGCCCTAGGGCCAATAGCCTAGTATCTACCTATGAACCTATAAAAGTTCTGCTCAAGCAATATAGTGATTATCTGAACATTAAGAACAAACACACACAAAAAAGTACATATGACATACTAGGCTTTGCTGAATGCATATTCAAAATGTTTCATCCTAGAAAATGATGCTGTCATGCATAAATTAGTCAAAATCCTGACATCCTGCCTCCACATTACTTTACTCTAAAGTCCTTAAGCAGAGAAAGTACACCAAATTCTTTCTACACTTGATAAATAATCCATTGTGCCTTTAACCATGCCATCAAGTGCAGTGGCTGAACATAACACTAATTTTGGACTTCTACTGCAGAATAAGGTTGAGAAGAAAACCTTTTTTTCTTATTTATTTTTTTTAACAGGCTGCTATGTGTTCTTATCAGCAAAATGGTCACTAAGTCCAGCATTCTGTCAAAAATTATTAAGATCCCCACCATCCACAAAGTTTTACTTTGTCGTGTATACGGTTCCCAAACAATGTACTGAAAAGGTGAAGTGAAAATGTCAGCTACCAAATGGCAGAATCTCTGATGCTTTGGTAGTAGTGTAAGTACTCCTAATGTCAATTGGTCTTTTACAACTAAGGAGGCTCTCCTAATGAAAAGTTCTTCCTTACCTGATAATCTTCCAACGCAGTTTAACTCTTACTATCCACTCCAACTACACAAACTACATTCAGAAACAACATGAAAAAGGTTTCACTAAGCTGATATAAACATATGTGGTAACTGTAAAACAACTCAAAAATGGAAAGGTCCCTTACGCTTTCATGATCTTCAGAGCCATGACATCTTTTCGAAGAGTGGACAGCTCTTCCTCCTGTTTCTTCTTTTCTTTATGTAAAAACTGAATGTAATCGATTGCTAAAAGATAAAGTGAGAATCGAGTTTACTTTTACTCATGGATTAGAAACATTCCATGCCTTAAGTAACTGCAGTGTTTGGGGGAAAAAAAAAGGAATTCAAGCTACCCAGCTAACCTAAATCACAGTCACTTGCCAGCTGAACTCTCTGCCATGTGAACTTTTTTTTTTTTTAATTTATTATGCTACCTTTACTTTCTAAATCAGAGCGCGCCTAATTTTCCCCACCACTGGTTACAATTTCCATATGCAACACACCTACGTGGCATCGAACTATTCACTTTGGGTTGGTCCCCAAGACTCCCAGTGGAGATATAGTTTTATGGCAATGCTACATGTTGTAGTTCATACTTGGCAAACCTATGCAGTGTCACGCACCGATAGTGACAGGTAAACAAGCCATCACTTGGTTGAACATGGAAATCCTTTTTACATTTCTTGGGCAAAGATGCAGAACAGTACCTTTCAGTTCTGTACTGCAAGCCATTTACTTGGCTTTGATGCTAATCTCCACCAGGTGCAACAGTTATTAGAAATGAGCATCATCCTACCCCCTACTGGATCTCTAATCCTGTTCCTGCCCATCAGGGCCTTAGACAGCAAAACCCAACAGTCATCAAACCCACGTCACAAGCATCACAACAAACAAGCCTAATGACACTAAACAAACATTAAAATGTGCACATGTTCATATTTATGCTGTTGACAATATTTCATAGTCAGCATCAGTCAAGCTAACAAATGTGCAAATAGGAGAAACCTATGCAAATATTTAAGACTGCTGCTAAGAAATACCCACTGGAGTGGGTACTGTAACTATTGTCATGGGTTTACCCAGGTACGCACAATGCACTCAACTCCTTGTTGTATAGCTTTCAAAATACTATTTTGTGACATTAGATATGCATTATCATATTTATGTTGTCGTCGATATTTCAGAATTACAATATCTAAGAGCTAACTTCCTTGTTGCCTGGCTTGGATTGCTTCTAACACCATCTGACATACAAAGCTGATAGAATTATATTTTTGCACTTCCTATAAATGTTTTACTGATGTTTAATAATTCTGTGCATAGTGTTGCAAAGTTTGTGTGCTAAACTGGCCCGTGGATTACTTCTGAACACTTACTCTGGCTCGCTCCATTTGATTTTCCCTCCCACCTGCCCTACTGTTGTGTTCTTATAACTTGGTGTCATTGTCTGAAGTTGTTCAAAAATTAAGGTTTGAATTAAAGTGCTTACAATAAATTTTCTCAAGTGGTTTTATTTTCTGTTCTTTCACTGTTATCTTTTATTTTGGTTTTCTTAGTGTTACTGTTTTTGGTACTTGACCAAAAAATACACTCTATTCAGCTTTTTACTGTATTTATACTGTATCTTTTCTTACTTTAATACTTTATTTTGCTTTTGCTGCTGTTCGTAAAAGTGTTCAATTGCATTTACACCGCCTCTTTTATTACTGCTTGTTAGTAGCCTGACTACACTGAATACTGTTTTTTTTTTTTTTGCTGTCGTGACTGTGATTTTTAAGCACTTCAAATTTAAAACACCTCTGCACCTTTTAGCATAGACTACTAGACTTTTATCACTTGAGCACTAAAACCAGCTCTTCACTGAGATACTGAAAGATCTGAGGCATAAGTTTGCTTCCAACTAAATACAAATGCCTGCTTCTGCTCTTATATTGCAGTCTTAATTTGTATTTGTATTCTACTGTCTGTCTGGACAGTCAGAACTGTTTCTGGCCACATTTTACTGCATACTGTACTAGTTCAGCTGTAGCATTGCCCAGTTCTAGGCTTGCTGTTTCTGGGTCTGTTTTGTAATTTCTGAGCATCAAATTCAAGCAGGCTTTGTTGGAAAAGGCCCTTCTGCACTATTGTGGGAGGAGAGTACTGTCTGGGTCCCATCTAATCAAGGGTGATTGGACTAGAGCTCAGAGATTGCATCCTTATTTGCTAGTTTGAGTTAAAAGAGTTATTTCTTGTTTTATATAAGCCTTGTGTCTGCACTTTCTTGTGTGTAGCGCACCATCGTGCACTGCCTTGTAGCAGTAGTTACCATTGGTGGTTATAGTAGCAAATGTTTTGCTTGTTAAATTTTCACTTTGCTTTACTTTCTTGGAGATAGTCCCACTTCACATTACATTATTGATTTAACTAATTTTTGCTTATTGAATAATTTTTTTAGTTTCAATGAGGGGGTTTATCATCAATTAAAGGGCACGGCTATGGGGGCACCATTTGCCCCCATGTATGCCAACCTTTTCATGGCCAAATTTGAGATGGATTATATTTATACTAATACATTTGTACAACAACATGTTTTGTTTTATTTTCAATACATTGATGATTTGATTTTATTATGTAAAGGGGGACTAAATGAAGTATCATCTTTTTTTACTGAAATAAATGACAATGCATCTAATATAAAATTTGATGGTTTACAATGTGGAACTGAAGTTAATTTCTTGGATATTCATTTATCAGGAGGGAAAGATGATCATGTTACTACCACGATTCATCGTAAATTTTTAGATGGCAACCAATATTTATTTGGGACTAGTTGCCATCTGTCCCATACATTGAAATCTCTACCTTATGGGGAAATTATTAGGTTATCTAGGCTTTGCAATTATAATGCAGATCTAGAGAAACAAATTAATCAATTAGATATGTTTTTGTGGAGGGGTTACAGTAAAAACTTAATTTGTGAATCAGTTGATAAATGAATACAGTTAAATTTGAATAAAAAAATTGATAGCGGAAACAAAATTACAGAAGTTAATAATTTTACTTTAAGGGCTGAAGTACCAAAGAGGACTAATAAACAACAAAAAATCTTTTTTGTGACAACTTTTAATTTATTAAGTGTTGAGATCTGGGACCTTATTAAATATTATTGGAAATTCTTGTTACGAGATGAATTTTTACATAAATTCATTTCTGATGTTCCCTACATAGCTTATAAGAGAGGACAGAATCTGGGGGATAAATTAGTTAAAGCATATTATGTCTCTCCAGTGATGAGACCTGCCCTTTCTTTATCAACTTATGGCACTATACCATGTTATAATTGTAATGTGTGTTCTTTTATTAGATTAAATTTTTCCAGGATTAATGGAAGAATATTTAGACCACATAGTTGTTTTACGTGCCATACAGCAGGTGTGATTTATTGTCTTAAGTGTCCTTGCGACTCTTTCTATATTGGGAAAACAGAAAGAAAATTTAGAATTAGGTTGCAGGAACATATTCGAGACATTAAAAGGGGAACCTTAGAAAGTCCTTTAGCATTGCACTTTATAGAAAAACATAATGGAAATGTTAATTTATTGCAAGCAACTATTCTTGAACAAGTATTTATTAAGAAGGGGGATGAGAGATTACTTAAAAGCATTTTGCTCTATAAAGAAACTGTATTTATACTGAAATTTAATACATTGTCACCGATGGGCTTAAACAGAGAAGTTAATTGGAGAAGTTTACTTTAAATTTCATGCTATTTAGTTTTTATTGTGTCTTTGATTGTATTTAATTGAATAATTATTTAATGTATATATATGAGAGTGTGTTTTCATTAAATTTGTACTCGTTGGAGGCTGTTGTGGCCGAGGCGCTAAGACAGAATAAATTAATTTTTATCAGTTTGGAATCCTTATTGTTTTGTGAATTTTACTGGTATCTTACCAGTTTTGGCTTCTTGTTTGCTGTTATTGGATTCGTTGGAAAAGGCCCTTCTGCACTATTGTGGGAGGAGAGCACCGTCTGGGTCCCATCTAATCAAGGATGATTGGACTAGAGCTCAGAGATTGCATCCTTATTTGCTAGTTTGAGTTAAAGAGAGTTATTTCTTGTTTTATATAAGCCTTGTGTCTGCACTTTCTTGTGTGTAGCGCACCATCGTGCACTGCCTTGTAGCAGTAGTTACCATTGGTGGTTATAGTAGCAAATGTTTTGCTTGTTAAATTTTCACTTTGCTTGTGGTCCTCCAGAGTTTTTTTTTTTGTAGCTCAGCGCTACTGTCAGGTAGAACACTAAGCCTAAAAAGGCTTTCGTCACCCCCATAGTGCCTTTTTTTAGGCGGTGTGTCAAGGACAAAATTGCCAACATAAGAATTCCATAAAAGAACAACCTCAAGGTTTTGCTGCTAAACACGCTAGACGTGTTAACATGCAACTGCATTCCCTAGAATCAGTCCTCACCTTGGAAGACGCAGGCGTTTGTGCAGTCACACAGACCTGGTTCAAGAATGTGGAGAGCACCCCAGCCATATCAGGCTACAGCTCCTTCCACATGTTTGGACCACAAACTGATGGTATGAAAACTAAAGGAGGCGATGTATCAATATTCATTAAAGATAAATACACCTCCAGATTGGTTAGACAGCATGATTCCCTGGAGATACTTCAGGTGCAATTAACTGTTGGTAAGACACCTATTCAAGTCACTGCCAGTTACAGGACCCCCTCTATGAATCAGGACACATACTCTGCCTATTTGGATCTACTTGAGTCTATCGAGATACATCTGGACATCATGGTTTTGGGCAACTATAACTACCCATCCATTGACTTGGGAAGTTACTCATGCACAACCTCACTTGCCCAAAGGTGCTTCGACTTCATTAACTCCAATGCCCTAGACCAGCTAGTTGACACCCCCACAAAGAGTGCCAACATCCTGGATCTGGTGCTTACCAAAATGGGGGACCACTGTAGGACCACCACTGTGAGGTCTTCCCTGATGAGATCCGACCATAAATCAGTCTCATTTGAAGTTGCTATTACACCAGACCCCCCCCCCCCCAACACCAACTAAACTAAAATACTTCTCCAAAGCAGAATACAACCTCTTACAGGATTGGTATAAATAGCGTCACTGAACCTCTCCCTTCAGATGGAACTGGCAACTATGCTGAGTTCTACACAAATGCTTTATACAAACACCTGAACAACTGCACTGACTTGACCATACCTGATAGGACCAAAACAAGCTCCTCAAGGAAGAGCAAGCCTGTCTGGTTGACAACTGCCATTAAAAGACTTTACAATAAGAGGAAGAAATTGCTGTCTAAGAGTAAGAGGGGGCAAGCCCTAAACTGGAAACACTCACTCCTCAGCTTAAACAAGCAAATAAGACTTCTTGTGAAGTCCTCCAAAGCTAACTATGAATCCAAATTAGCTTCCTCAACTAAGGACAACCATAAGCCGTTCTTTAGTTACATCCATAACCTAAAAGGAAAGGCCCAGATTTCTGAACTGGTAGTTAACGATACCACATATACAAACCTTGTGAACATTGCTAACCTGGAGATACTTCAGGTGAAAATAACTGTTGGTAGGATACCTACTCAAGTCACTGCCAGCTACAGGACCCCCTCCAAGAATCAGGACACCCACTCTGCCCATTTGGATCTACTCGAGTCTATCAAGATACATCTGAACACTTCATTCCCCTGTCCTGGCCACACTTACCCCAAGACATCCCTACCACCTGTCTTCTACCTTGCATCTCTAAAGAGCAGGTTGTGAATGCCCCTCCAAGGTCAAAAACACAGCATCTATGGGACCTGATATCATCCCAGGCTGCATCCTGCATGGGCTCAAACAAGAATTAGCAATGCCATTCAATACTCTTTTTAGTCATAGTCTTAAGCACAGTCTTCATCCCAGCTGAATGGAAAAAGGCCACAGGTATCCCCTTGCACAAATAAGGTGCTTCCACTGACCCCAGGAACTACAGACTTGTCAGCCTGACTGGCCTTATCTGTAAGGCCATGGAGACCATCATGATGGACCTTATCAACAAAGATATTTGTAACCTCCAAACACTTGACCCTACTCACTTTGGGTTTGTCAAAGGGAGATCATGCCTGTTAAACCTGGTGGACTTCTTTGAGACAATCACTAAGGCCCTTGATGAGGGGAAATCTGTGCATACAGACTACCCTAAGGCCCTTGATGAGGGGAAATCTGTGCATACAGACTACCTAGACTTAGCCAAGGCTTTTGACACTATCTCCCACTCAGGCATAATTGACAAACTCACCCAGCTAGGCATCAACCCTTACATCATTAGATGGGTCGCTAACTGTCTCACTGATGGAACCAATATAGTCAAAATAGGGGAATTCACCTCCAACAGCAGACCTGTAACCAGTGGTGTTCCACAGGGATCAGTCCCTGGACTGTACTGTTTGGAATCTTTTTCTCCGAAGTGCAAGCTAAAACTAAAGGTCCATGGCTGACAATGTTTGCTGATGACTGCAAACTGGGAGTGGTCATAGAATCTCCAAACGATGTAAACATCATACAAGAGGGTCTTATACAAACAAATGACTGGTGACAAAGTCATTGTCTTAAACTCAATGCAAAAAATGTATCATCATCCTTTTGGTAAGTGTGATGTCCCTGCTAACTACCACATCAACAACACCATCTTAAGTACCCACTCGGGTGAGAGACCTGGGCACACAGGTTGACAGCAACCTTACCTTTGATCACCATGTCTCCACAGTGGCAATAAGGGCATTCTACATTGTTCATCAGAAAAAAAAGTTATAACCTCCCTGTACCCTTCCCTCATCAGGCCAATAATTGAGAACAATATTACTTTTTGGTATGTACCTTTCCAAGCACCTGTAACAACTGGAGAGACCACAAAGGTTCCTCACAAGAGAAATTCAAGGTCTTCAGCATCTGTCCTATAAGGATAGTCTGAAATCACTGCCACTTTATTCTGTTTCATACAGACTATTCAGAGGCAATCCCTGCCTTGCATAAAAGGCAATCTTTGACCCTGCTTTAGTGGAAATGCTACATATCCGTAAGTCAGATGGTACACAAATTACCTGCTGTAATGGCCTTAACCTGGTATGTGACATTAATAGAACCTGCATGAGGGACAGATTTGTCTTCTAGAGGTGATCACACCTTTGGAACAGACTCTTGCTTCATGTCAAGCAGAGCACCTCATTGGCCCTCTTCAAATGCAGTCTGAAAGATTGGATGGGTAACCATAAATTCGCCCCAGGGGTTCCACCTATATCCCTCTTGAACAGGGGTGATAGGTGTTGATTATGGAAATAAGGGTAAATAAAACTTGGCTAGGCTTGTAAGGGCCCTAGGGTCATTAGCCTACTAACTTCCTATGATCCTACATATTCTAACTGAAATGGAGAAAGCTCTAAAATACTTAAGACTGCCACTAAGACATTCCCCACTGAAGTAGGTACTGTACCTGTTGGTTATCAACATTGAATTTCCAGTGATCTGATGCCATATACAAATAGTGATACAAGGCAAATCTTTTCACAAGTCAATGCCAATATGAGCTTCTTTTATTAAGTCTGTGCATAGTGGCAGGCATAAGCCAGTAAAACTTCACTGCCACATCTACTCAGTAGCTGTAAAAAGCTATGCAGGCCTCAAGGCAACTTTAATCCCAGAACTATAACAGGTCACTGACATAGCCAAGCTTCAAGCAAATTCTATAACATCAACAGCAATCTATATCCATGTTGCCTTCCTGCAGCAAAGGGAAAGTCATGTCTGGGACAAAAACTGAAAGAGGTTATGGCACAGAACAGTTAGTGTTGAGAGGAAACTTGTCAGATTTATTAGCAGAGTTATCAGTTATTTGTTAGCTCTGCTATGCTCCACTGGGTACAACAGAAATAACTGCTTTGACTCCAAGCAGTATCAGCAAATATTACATGATATTACTTCATTTTATAATTCACTGGCAAGTCATTACATTTGGGTGCTAGCTCCTTAAGGCAATAACCCACTAGATAACAATTCTCCAGTAATACACAACCACTGGCCTATAAAATCAGCAGACTGATCATCATGGGCAGTGAATGACATTTCAGAACACAAAGGAAACAACTGCTGTAGCCAGCTTTGAGGCAGGAATATATATTCTAATATAAAATATTTTCTTCTTTGCTTTCTGAGGACCTTGCCCGATGGTGGCGCCACCTTTTCTCAAATGGCCCAATTGTTCCTTTGAAATGGGAGCTGGGTATTCCAGAGTTAGGTGACAGTCTTGTGACTCATTTATTCCTTCCCATAAGTCCTCCATTCCACATTCGGGAGCAGTCTAGATTGCTGGTCTTGGAGGTGGGGTCTTCCTTCTCCCACTAGGAGCATTCCATCCCCCTTGGTGGCTTGTCTAAACCCATGACTGCCATCATATGAGGGCAAGCATGTGTCTGCAGCTACTTTTCCCACTGATACATTGTGCAAGTACACTGTGTTAGCGAGAGATCAGCTGGCTCAGAAAGTACAGTTTTGTACCTACCATAAATGTAGATGTTCGAGTGTTCACCCTGCTGCAGTCATCACACTAGGGTTATCCTGCCGTCAGGCGGTCCTGCAGTCGGCCCGAATTCCAAAGTCTTGGTCCGGTGTCGGTTGCTGTCGCTTCTTCCCTGACGTCAGTGTGCCAGGGGTATATAAGAGGCATCCGACGCCATTTTCTTCAGTTTTTCTTGCCCCAGATGTCAGGTGCCCCCAATAGGTAGGCTATATATATATATATATATATATATATATATATATAGCTATATAAACATCAAACAAAACCCTTAGGCACAAGCAAATACACCACAGAGGTAGTATAGGATAAAGTGGTAGAAATAAGTTCAGCTAGTTCAGAGGGGATGGAGGGAGGGCAACCTGGACTGCAGCAGGGAGAACACTCGAACATCTACATTTATGGTAGGTACAAAACTGTACTATGTTCATCATGTTACCCTGCTGCAGTCATCACACTTGGGTTGAATCCCAAAGCTAAGGATGGGAGTTGGAGTCAAACAGAGTTAGAAGAAGCTAGTAAGCCCTGCAAAACTGCAGTGGCAAAATCAGCTCTAGTCTTAGAGTATAGAGATAAGTGATAGTGTTTGGTGAAGGTGTGCACTGAACTCCAAGTAGCAGCTTCCAGAATATCCTTGGTTGGCACTCCCCTGAGAAAGGCTGCTGATGTAGCTGTAGCCCTGGTGGAGTGGGACCTAATGTTAGCAGGTACTGGTTTCCCATGATGTGTGTAGCAGAAACGTATGCAATGCCCTATCCATTTTGAAATGGTCTGTTCTGAGATAGCTTTTCCTTGTGATCCTGTAGCATAGGCTACAAAAATCTGGTCAGTTTTTCTGAAAGCCTTAGTTTTATCCTAGTAGTAACGTAATTGCCTGTGAATGTCCAAAGAGTGCAGGAGTCTTTCTCCTTTGTTCTGGGGATTTGGGAAGAAGGTGGGCAAGTGAATGGTTTGGTTTACGGCCACACTGGATACGATACCACCTTTGGCATAAAGGAAGGAAGGATTAATTCATAGAGAGACTCTGTCTTGAAGAAAAATTATGAAAGGTTCCACTGCCATTAGTGCCTGTAGCTCTGAGACTCTTCTAGCTGAGGTTATTGCTAGTAGTAGGGCAGTTTTCCATGAAAGAAATTTTAAATCAGCTGAAAAAGCTGGTTCAAAGGGAGGCAGTGTAAGCTTTTCCAGAATAAAGTTGAGATCCCAAGTAGGTGTTGGAGCTCTCCTTGGTGGTCTTAAGTTCTTAGCCCCTCTGAGGAACTGTCTTAGGAGTGGATGTGAAAATAAAGGAGGATCCGTGCTGTAATGAGCTGAAATTGCTGAGGGGTGGATCGTAACAGATGAAAAGGAAAGTCCTTTGTGTAACATCTCAGTTAAATATTGTAGAATCTGAGGGATGTTTGGATCAAGAGGGTTTAGGCCTTTAGCCTGGTTCCAGGCGCAAAACTTTTCCATTTGTCTGAATAGGTTTTCCTGGTTCTGGGCCTCCTGGCCTCCAGAATGACATCCATAACAGCTTTGGATAAAGGTGTTGGCTGGTTGTTTAGGTAATTTGCCAAGCAGCCAGGTTTAAAGTCTTGAGCTGGCTGTGTAGAATCTGATGGTCTCGCTGGGTGAGCAGGTGAGGAATTTGTGGCAAAATCCATGGTGGGCCGCGGGCCATGTTCCTTAAAATTGGATACCAATGCTGGCGTGGCCAGTCTGGTGCAACGAGTATCATTTGTGGCCTCTCTAATCTGACTTTCAGCAGTACCTTTGCTAGAAGAGGCAGTGGAGGGAAGGCATACACTGTTAATATTTTCCAACTGAATGAGAGGGCGTCCACTTTCCAAGCTAGTGGATGGAAGGTCCTTGTGCAAAATTTTTGAAGCTGGTGGTTGTGGGGGCTGGCAAACAGATCTATGTCTGGGCGTCCCCATTTTTGAACTATCATTGCAAATACTTGTGGATCTAGTTTCCATTCGTGTGGATCCATGATGTTTCTGCTTAGGTCGTTTGCCAATGTGTTTTTCTTTCCTGGCAGGAATTGTGCTTGTAATTGAACCTGGTAAGACAGTGCAGTGTTCCACAAGGTCATTGCTTGCCTGCATAGAGGGTAGGAATGTGTGTCCCCATGCTTGTTTATGTACCACATAACTGTGGTATTGTCCGTCTTTATTAGTAGTTGTCCTGGGTGTAGAAGGTCCCTGAAAGCTGTTAGGGCATTCTGCACTGCTAGCATTTCTTTTTGATTGATATGCAGGTGTCTCTGATCTGTAGTCCATTTGCCCTGAATGCACTGCCCTGCCATGTGGGCTCCCCAGGCATAGTCCAATGCATCTGTTGTCATAGTTTGCCTGGCTGTGGGTAAGGTGAAAGGCTGACCCTTGCTGAGGTGTCATGCCTGTGCCCACCATAGAAACTCCTGTTGAAGGCAGGGAATGAGTGGTATCATTGTTTCCAAGCTGTGGCTGTGCTGAGTCCATACACTTTTCAGGTACCATTGTAATTTCCTCACATGCAGTTTTGCAAATGGTATTAGTAGTATGTAAGATGCCATGAATCCCAAGGCCTGCAGAATTCTTCTTGCAGGGAGTTGGGTCTTTGTTGCCATTATTTTGAAATATTGAAACAGCTGTTGTTGCTTGTCTGGCATGAGATAAGCCATCTGGGCCATTGTATTCAAGCTGGCACCCAGGAATATTATGTTTTGTGAGGGTACTAGTTTTGATTTCTTTTCATTTACTGTGTACCTTAGGCAACTTAGAAGGTGTTTGACAAATGCCAAATGCTTTAAAAGAATGTCCTTGCTTTCTGCTTGAATAAGGCAGTCGTCCAGGTATGGGTATATTTGAATTCCTCTTTGTCTGCAGTATGCAATTACTGGTGCCAGGCATTTTGTGAAGACCCTGGGCGCAGTAGATAAGCCAAAGGGCAGTGCAGAGAATTGATAATGCGTTAAACCTGCAATGAAGTGGAGGTATCTTCTGCAATCTTGTCTGATAGGGACATGCAGGTATGCCTCCTTGAGGTCCAAAGTGACTAGCCAAGCATTCTTGCCCAGCATGGGAAGAAGCTGCTGTAGTGTTAGCATCTTGAATTTTGGTACTTGCAGATAGGTGTTCAGAATTGAAAGATCCAGAATGGGTCTCCATGCTTTGTTCTTTCTTGGGACTAGGAAGGGCCTTGAGTAAAATCCTTGCCTTTGCTCCTGTGTAGGTACCTGTTGAATGGCTCTCATGTTCATGAGATCCGTAATTTGTTTTTGTGCCTCTGCCCATTGATTTGGTGGCAGGTTTGGCATTCCTTTGATCCTTGGTAAGGTATGAAAGTGGAATCTGTATCCTTGAGAGACAATGTTTAGAACCCATTTGTCTTTTGTGATGATGTGCCAGTTGTCTGCAAAAAATGCTAGTTTTCCTCCCAAGGGAGTTGCCAGGAGAGATTTGCTTGGTAGTTTGAGGATAGAGTCATTGTGTTTGTCTTCTGCTAGCCTGGGACCTGTCTTCTCCTCCTTTCTGGGTAGCAGAACCCCATTGGTGAGGTTTGTAAGGGCCCTGTGACTGGCCTCTGCCCCTTGGGCGTCTGTATTTGCCCCTCTGTGATCTGTCTGAAGCTGGAAAGGACCAGTTTTTTGTTGGCCAATTTCTGCTGAAACGAGGGGGTTGTACCTGCAAAAAATCCTTGACCGTTTGCATAGACTTTGCCTTATCCTCCATTTTCTTTAAAACCTCTTCTGCTTTGACACCAAATAATACATCCTGTTGTAAAGGTGCACCCAATAATTTTGCTTTAACATGGGTCAGGGAGGGTTTGTTCTTTTAACCAAACATGTCTACGTATGGCAGAGCCAGTAACAGCTGCTCTACAGGAAGCTTCCAATGAATCAAATCTGCATTGTAAAGTATGTTTGCCCACCTGTTCAGCTGCATGCAACAAATCCTGCATTTCCTTGAATTCAGGCTGCTCTGAATGTGTGCTCATTTTTTTTGTTTTAACTGAGACATAAGGAATTGTTGACATTTCACCATGTGAAACTGGCAATTTAATGCTCTCATAGCCAGAGTTGCTGAGGTGTATATTTTCTTTCCCCATCTATCTAGGGCTCTGGAATCTCTTTCAGAGGGCACAGGATGTTTAGCCATAGAAGCATTTGCTCCCTTAGGACCCTGGGAAATTGTTTCTGGGTCAGCTACAGGGCTTTTATAAAGTAATTTGTGAGTCAGGTACTCTGTAGTATCTGTCTGGTTTGGCTGGAGCAGGAGTCTGGATTTAAACTAGACTCCAAGTAAACATCATCCACAATATCTAAAACAGGAGGGATAGCAAGAGGTCTGTGATGGGGTAGTAAAAGGAACTCTCGGAGCCTTTTCTTAGAATCTGAGTAATACTTGCCTTCCCAGTGGAAATGTTCCCTCATGGTATGTAAAGTTTCCCCAAAGGAGTAGTCTTCAGGGGGAGATGCTGAGGGTATAGAATCTTCAGCATCAGAATCCTCATAAGGTGGTAAAGTGTAATCCTGTTCCTCAGAAGAATCTGAGGAGACAGAAACCTGGTCAGAGGATGCATAATCCTCTTCTTGTCTTGGTCTTTTATCAGGAGGGGGATGGGAACCCCTGATAAGGGTAATCAAATCTTCAGCCATCTTAAGCATCTGTTTCTTAGGCATGGGGCCTTGAACTGTAGACTGATGTACAGTTTTCTTTGGTTTTAAAGGAGTTTTAAGTTTAGCATAAGATTTAATGGTGAGTGTAGTCGGTCTGAAGACACCTTCTGTAACCGAAGGTGTTTCCGTTGCACCGGTGTCTAGTTCTGTTCCGGTGTCAGTAGATGGCTAAGTTGGCCTAGTAAACTCCGCTTGGGAATCCGCAGCTGTCTGGGGTTCCAGTTCTGCAGTCGTCAGGGGCTGCGTAGGTGCCCCACTGAAAACCGGAGAACCGGCGACAGGCCCAACTGAGGCCTTGGTGTCTGGCTTATTCCTAGGCTGCCTGCCCTTATCCTTGCGTTTTTTATGAATGGCGGTTGTCGGCTGCTCCGACGGCATAACATAATTAAATTTCCTACCAAAGTAATGCCGTGCGAAGTCAAAACGGCATTTGATAGTTCGTTTATTAAACCTAGCGCAAAACCAACAACCTGTGACGTCGTGGTCTGGGCCTAGGCAAGGAATACAATAGGAATGGAAGTCCTTATGAGGTATTTGCTTCCCACAAGAAATGCAATTGTTAACTTTTTCTGACATCGGACTGAGGCAAGAAAATGTTCCCCAACGGGGTACTTAGCTTTAATGAAGACTTCGGACTGAAATTCAAATCGAAAATCTCAGGTGTCGGCCGACCGGCACTTGCAAACTGCTTCAGCTTCGGGCACCGCGCGGCAAGAAAGACTGAAGAAAATGGCATTGGATGCCTCTTATATACCCCTGGCGCACTGACGTCAGGGAAGAAGCAACAGCAACCGATGCCGGACCAAGACTTTGGAATTCGGGTCGACTGCAGGACCGCCTGACGGCAGGATAACCCTAGTGTGATGACTGCAGCAGGGTAACACGATGAACATCTCCACTGGTATAAATTATGTGGCAAGTCAGACCCTACCACAGAGTGAATAAAACTGGCAGCAGCATTCTCCCAGGCCGGATCCTAAACAAAGTAAATATTTTTCAGAAAATAAACACTCATTATAGTTTTCTAGCAGACAGTAAATACCTATGCCTTATCAGTGTATTCTGATGCCTAAAATTAATTTTAACTAACTCACGAGAGTATTGTGGTGTAATACCTCAATTTGTGAATGAGATTTCGAAAAAGGATAAAGGCAATGTTTCACAAGACAAAGGCTACCAAAAGTCCTATTGAGTTTCTTTGACTTTAACAGAGTAAAGCATGAATTTATTTCTGGCCATGCTTAGAGCTCCCAGTTCTTCTAAAACACTATTCCAGATGACAGTGAAATATGAAGTTGACATTCTGTTATCGTCTTATTCATCAAATTTCTTCTATGTTTGATGTCAAATCAATTAAAACTGATGAAAATAACATTTTTGAAATACATTACTTCTAAGTAAAGAAAACTGACATTTCTATCATGCACATACTATTCTTTCAAATGTGCAGTTCCTTGTGTTACGGGTGGAAGACAAGCTTGGCTCAAAGTTCAGCCTTAACATGAGAAAGTATCCATACAAATCTAATATTTTACTAGATGATGAAGAGAACACTGTGATTCATGCTTTGGAAAGCAAAGAAAATATTACAGAAACTTACAACCTGTTTCATGCAGCTGCAGATTCGACTAATTGCTCTTGACAAGAAAAAATCCACTTTCAAAATAAATCTTTGACATGGCATTTTCTTTTTAGATACGTCTTATGGAAGAGGTTTGTCCTTCCACTGGGAGCAGAGAAGAGGCCCAAATAATCAAATTCATTTGTTTTGAAGCCTTCTAACAGTTTCCTTTGCTAAAAGTATTTCCTTCACATCACTACCAAGGACACCATTATACACCTTTCATCATCCTTTCTGAAGTAAGCCCAACAAAAGTTTATGATGATTTCGCAATTGATAGAAGCAATTTAAGAGTTCTGGTGGGCTATCAGCCTTCTCTTTCCAAATCCACTTCACTAACCCCGCACAAACAAACAGACTCAGACATAAATCATTCATTCAAGATTTGTAAAATTTTTATCAAGCTTAGATTTTTTTTATAAAAGTTATAACGCAAACCATCATCACTGTGTACAGGGTATACTTGTCCATTACACAAAGCCCTATTCTGTAGTAAAAGGGCCATCCAACAGTACATCCACCTCAGCACTAAGGTGAGGAACTCTGCAAACTGCAGAAACAAAATCACTAACGAGACTACATAAGCTGCATAAACACACTTACCTGTCTTAATATACCATCTTTATCCATGACTACCCTCTGAAACCATCAGCCACTTACCGCATCTTGTGTTCTTCTCTCCAAGTAGTAAATGCTAAAATAGTACTCACTTCCTCTTGTATTTCTTTCATACAACATTGTCTATATTAGGTATCATTACTAGACAATTCATTCGTGTCTAAAATCAACATCTGTACACTTTAAGCAGCCTATATCATTATTCCCAAGTGCCATATCAAATTGCAAACGCCATTGCTTATATTTCATAGGATCATAGGTAGGTACTAGGCTATCTGCCCGAAGGCATTTATAAGCCTACCCAGAATGTGTTGGCTTTTGCTGCCCCCTTAGATTAGTTCCTTGTGCCTCTGTCCAGCAGAGCCACTGAAGTGGTCCCCGGGGTAAACTTTCTCTTTCCCATCCACTCGTCAAGGTTTCCCTTGAAGAGTGTTAGCGAGGACCTCTGCCTAATGTAGACTGGAATCTTGTTCCAAAGCATGGGAAGTCTCTGGGACAGGAATCTATCCCTCCAGCACATCCTATTTATTGTTGTGGTGAGGTTTAGATCCCTAGAGCGTGTGGCTCAAGGGGATATGGTTTTCTTTAGGTGGAGCATGTCCATCAATTCTGGGTTGGACATGGCCTTGTATGTCAGGCAGAGATCATCTCTGAGTAGGCGGTATGCAACCAAGTACAGCTGGAGTTTCTTCAGTCGAGCTGCATAAGGCATCTATTTGAGGCCAGTGATCCTCTTGGTGATGTGGTCTTTCCAGCTGTTGCAGGTGTCTTGTAAGGTACATCCCAAATGGGGCGTTGTACTCTATGATGGGTCTGATGAGTGATGAGTAGAGGGGCACAATGACCTCCTTTGATTTGGATGCAAACCCTTTTGTGATTAAGTGGGCCACATAGAAGGATTTTCTAACCACTTTAGCAATGTGATTATCAAAGGAGTCATTCTTTTTCTACCAAAAAAATACAACTTATTTTTCTCCTTATATATCACCAAACATTTGGTCCAAGAAACAGAAGTTTTTCTTATTCACATAATCAAAAAATAACTTGCCCCAAGGTATGCATCACCTGCAAAGAGGCATGCATTCTGGTTGTTCTCTTTATACCCATCCCCACTGACAGAACAGTAGAATCAGATCTGAACAGGCCCCATATAGCAGCCACCCATTTCCTCTCCCTTTCTATAGTCACTTCTACTACAAGTATTGTTTCCCATCTGCCCCTAATTGAAGTCAAAAATCCTTCAAGACAGTAAGACACGCTTTGACATCAATACCTCCCCCAGCAGTTTTTCATAAAGCACAGTTAGTTTCCCACTAGTACTACTAGAAGAGAAACACTCAAACAGCCAAAGATTTAAACAGCTGAAAATGTTCAGTCACATTGGTGCTAGTACATAAAACAATTAAAAAAATAAACTTCAGTGTGTAAAATGCAATCCACTAAAACAGCATAACTAGGAGAAATAATAACGTCCAAAAAAATGACTCCAGGGGAAGCCAATACAGTAACAGACAAACATGTTTCCAAACCCATACTAGAAAAAAATATCCCAACCCCAACACATCACTGCTTACTCCTCTGAACTGTTATCAGTTCTGAATATCCAACAGACGGGTATCTCTGCCCTAACAGATTTACTCCAGTCAAAAATAACCAAACACCATACTTTATTAAAAGCTCTAGTAACATTCACAGAACAGTGTAATTCAACCTTTACCCTTTTTTGTACACTTTTTCTTAAGCAATTTCTTTTTACATTTTGACTACTAACAGACACCATTTCCTCCTCCCATTCCTTCTCATTACCAGCTGAACAGGCATCTACCTGCACATCTTCCTTTGTGTTATCAGCAATACATTCTCCTTTTCCATACTTTTATCACTCTCAAAACTGGATCCACAGTAGGAAGTGTAACAGACTGGTTTAACACTAAAGAATCCTCTACATCTATCGGAATAGCATCCCGGACCTGGGAAGAAAAAGAAATATCAAGAAAAATAACCTCAAAATGTCCTTCCCATTGGAAAACTAAGAAAACTAAGGATGGGAAACTGTCTTCAGATCCTGTGAAACAATGAACAAAATACAGTTGTGTACACTTACCATAAATGTAGATGTTCGAGTGTATTCACTGATGCAGTCATTACATTTGGGTAATCTGCTGGCAAGTTGAACTCAGTCGACCTGATTAACAAAGTCTTGGGTCCTGCGTCTGTTGCTGTCCCTTCTTCCATGACGTCAGGTCGTCAGGGGTATAAAACATGCAGCCGACACCATTACATCAGTTTTTCTTGCCCCAGATGCCGGGTGCCCCCCAAAAGGGGAGCCAAATATTCAAGTAATTAACTACACAAAAATATACCTCCAAACAAAAGCAAATACACCAAAAAGGCTTTTAAGTATAGTAAAGGAAAGTAGAGGTATAGTAAGAGAAAAACAGGGGGTTGGAGGGAGGGTAACCAGGACTGCAACAGTGAACACACTCGAACATCTACATTTATGGTAAGTGTACACAACTGTACCATGTTCTTCATGTTTCATTGTTGCAGTCATTACATTTGGGTAGATTCCCAAAGCTATGGTTGGGAGGATGGGTTTATACAGCATTAGGACCAGCTATAAGGCCCTGCAGGACAGCAGTGGCAAAGCCAGCTCTCCATTTAGAGCAGAAGGGTAAATGGTAATGTTTGGTGAACGTACGAACTGAACTCCAGGTAGCAGCTTCTAGAATGTCCCTGGTAGGAACACCTCTGAGAAAGGCTGTAGAAGTAGATGCAGCCCTGGTGGAATGAGATCTGATCCCTTGGGGGATAATTTTACCATGGTGCATATAGCAGAAACGAATACAATGGCTTACCCATTTGGAAATAGTCTGCTTGGAAATAGCCTTTCCCTCTGCCCCAGCAGCAAATGTCACCAGTAGTTGTTCAGATTTTCTTAGAGATTTTGTCCTGTTTAAGTAAAATCTAAGTTGTCTGTGTACATCCAATAAATGCAGACTCCGCTCCCACTTGTTCTGTGGATTGGGAAAGAAAGTTGGCAAATGAATGGTCTGATTAAGAGCCACACTGGATACCACCTTAGGCATGAAGGATGGACTGGTCCTGAGAGACACCCTGTCCACATGAAAAATAATGAAAGGCTCCAATGCCATAAGAGCCTGTAATTCGGAAATCCTTCTAGCTGAAGTGACTGCTAAAAGTAAAGCTGTTTTCCAGGAGAAACATTTTAAGTCTGCAGTAGCAGCTGGCTCAAAAGGAGGGAGAGTGAGTTTTTCCAATACAAAACTGAGGTCCCAGGCAGGGGTTGGAGCTCTCCTGGGTGGTCTTAAGCTTTTGGCCCCTCTGAGATACTGTTTTAGCAGAGGATGAGAGAAGAGGGGAGGTTTTGTGTTGTAATGAGCTGAAATGGCTGAGGCATGGATTTTCATGGAAGAAAAGGACAAGCCCTTGTGAAGCATCTCAGTTAAGTATTGTAAAATCTGATGAATATTGGGCACTGCTGTGCTTACCCATTGTGATTGATTCCAGACACAGACTCTTTTCTATTTGACAGCATAAGGTTTTCTAGTGTTAGGCCTTCTTGCCTCCAAAATTACATCCATCACAGGTTTGCTGAGGGATGCTAAGGGCAAATTTAGGTGATTAACCACGCTGCAAGGTTCAAGGTTTGGAGCAGAGTGTGCAGAATTTGGTTGTTCTGCTGAGACAGTAAGTAAGGTGTCTTAGGCAGGTGCCACGGTGGAAGGTGTGACACATTGCGCAGAAGTGGGTACCAGTGTTGGCGAGGCCAGTCTGGAGCAATCAAAATCATTTTTGGTTTGTCCTGTTTGACTTTTAGTAGAACTTTGGAGAGCAGAGGCAGAGGGGGAAAAGCATAGAATGATAGGCTTTTCCAGCTGAATGATAGAGCATCTACTTTCCAGGCTTTTTTGTGATGAGTTCTTGTGCATAATTTATCCAACTGATAGTTCTGGGGTGAGGCAAAAAGATCTATGTCTGGACTCCCCTATTTGCATGTCAACATGTTGAAAATCCATGGTTCCAGTTTCCATTCGTGTGGGTCCATGAGATTTCTGCTTAGTTTGTCTGCCAGAGTATTCAACTTTCCTGGCAGGAATTGAGCTTGTAGTTGTATTTGATAAGTCAAGGCTGTGTTCCACAATGCCATGTCTAGTCTGCAACGGGGGTAGGAGTGCGTACCCCCCTGCTTGTTTATGTACCACATAACAGTGGTGTTGTCTGTCTTTATCATTGATTGTCCTGGATGAAGGTAGTCCTTGAAGGCTGTCAGAGCCATTCTGTACAGCTAGCATCTCTTTTTGATTGATATGAAGGTGCATTTGATTTGGGCTCCATTTGCCCTGAATGCACTACCCTGCAAGATGAACCCCCCCAAGCATAGTCTGATGCGTCTGTAGTTAGGGTTTGGGTGGCAGGGGGTGGAGTGAATGGTAGTCCCCTGTTTTGGTGGCAGACCTCTGACCACCACAGGAACTCTAGTTGCAGGCAAGGTATGATAGGAATCATTGTTTCCAGACTGTGACAATGTTGACTCCATAAACGTTTTAAGTACCACTGAAGTTTCTTCGTATGCAGTCTTGCATATGGAATTAGAAGAATGCAGGAGGCCATGAACCCCAAGGCTTGCAGAATTTGTCTTGCAGATAGCAGGGTTTTTGTGGCCACTTGTTTGAAGTAAGTCACCAAATGAATTTGCTTTTCTGGTGTAAGGTAAGCCATTTGAGCAATTGTATTCAAGCTTGCACCCAGGAATGTAATTTTTTGAGAGGATACCAGATGTACTTTCTTTTCGTTTATGGTGTACCCTAGACAAGTTAGAACCCTTTTTACAAATGCCAGATGTTTTAGAAGAATGTCCCTGTTTTCTGCCTGAATTAGACAATCGTCCAGTTATGGATATATTTGAATATTTATTTGCCTGCAAAATGCAATTACTGGAGCTAGGCACTTTGTGAAGACCCTGGGCACAGTAGATAAGCCAAAGGGCAGTGAAGAGAACTGGTAATGCAAGTAGCCTGCTTTGAAGCAGAGGTATCTTCTGCAAGATTCCCTGACTGGGATATGCAGGTAAGCCTCTTAAGTCTAGAGTTACCAACCAGGCATCTTTGCCTAGTATGGGAAGTAACTGCTGAAGTCAGCATCTTGAATTTTGGAATGTCTAGAAATGTGTTTAGAGTAGATAAGCCCAGAATAGGACGCCATGATTTGTCTTTTCTGGGTACCGGGAAAAGTCTTGAATAGAAACCTTGTACCTTTTCCTTTTCTGGTATTGGTTGAATAGCCCCCATGTTCATGTGGGACAGTACTTGTTTCTGGGCCTCTGCCCACTGATTTGGGGGCAAGTCTGGCCATCTGTTTGGGATTGGCAACGTGTGGAAATGAAATCTGTATCCCTGGGATACTATACTTAAAACCCATTTGTCCTGGGTTATAAGTTGCCAGTTTATTGCATGAAGTGCCAGCATTCCCCTCCAAAGGGGCGGCTAAAAGGTAAGTGTAAAGGGAAGTCGTTGAGACTGTTTACCATAAGGAGGTGCCTTGTTGTTTCCAAATTTGGAGGAGGAGGAGGCACCGCATTGTTTTGTTCTAAAAGTCCCTTGTGACTGAAACCTAGAGCCTTTGGAATGTCTGGGTTTGATTTGAGTGGCTCTCAAAGGTACTGGAAAGGATCAGTTCTTAGTAGGCCAGTGCCTACTAAATCTTGGAGGTTGCACTTGTAAGAAATCTTTCACAGTTTGCATAGATTTAGCTTTATCTTCCATCTTTTTTAAAATTTCTTCAGCCCTATTACCAAAGAGACGGTCCTGTTGTAAAGGTGCATCCAACAATTTTGCTTTAACATGGTCAGGCATATTTTGCTCCTTGAGCCAAGCATGCCTTCTTAGCACAGACCCAGTTACAGCAGCCCTGCAAGAGGCCTCTCCAAAGAATCAAAATCACATTGCAAAGTATGTTTTCCAACTTGTTCAGCTGAATGCAATAAATCTTGTAAATCTTTATTTTCCACACAGTCAGAAATTAACATAATTTTCTGTTTAAGCAGTCCCATGATATGCTGTAGATATTTAAGCATATGAAATTGACAGTTTAAAGCCCTGATTGCCAAGGTTGCAGAAGTGTAAACCTTCTTACCCCATCTATCCAGTGCCCTGGAATCTCTATCCAAAGAGGTAAGATTTTTAGCAGTAGAGGCCTTAATGCCCTTGGGACCCTGAGAAATGGTTTCAGGATCTGCAGTAGGATTTTTGAAAAGGAATTTATGGAAGTCAGGAACCCTGTAGCATCTCTGTCTGGCTTACCAGGAGCTGGAGGCAGAGAATCAGGAGCCAAACTAGATTCTGAAAAAACATCATCAACAATGTCCAGAACAGGAGGTATAGCCAAAGGCCTATGCTGAGGAAGAAGAAGAAAATCCCTAAGTCTCTTTTTAGATTCAGAGAAATCCTGACTTTCCCAGTGGAAATGTTCCCGTAAGGTATGTAAAGTTTCCCCAAAGGAAAAATCCTGGGGGAGAAGCAGAAGGAATGGAATCTTCTGCATCAGAGTCTTCATAAGTAGGTATATACAAATCCTGTTCATTAGAAGAGTCAGAAGAAATAGAATCCTGTTCAGAAGATTCATAATCAATGCCCTGCCTAGGCCTCTTGGGGGGGGGGGGGTTTGGCTACCCCCGATCAGAGTAATTAAATCTTCAGCCATTTTGATCATTTGTTTTTTAGGCATAGGGGCCTGCACACGTGGCCCAGGCATCGGTTTTTAGACATAGATTTAGATTTTGGCCTTAGTTTTGAAGATGGCGTTGGTCTAATATACAAATCTGTAGGCCTGAAAACACCCTCAGAAGCCGGTGCCTGCACAGTCCGCAGGACCCATCTAAGGTAGAGACATCCACGGGTTCCACAATTGAAGCATCTCGCAACATACTGGACTCCTAATGGGTCTCAGTGGAGGCCTGCGAATCAAAAGTAGCAGGTATCAGGGGCTGCGAAAGTGCCTTACTGAGTACCGGCGAACTAGCGACTGTCTTAGGAGAAGCGTCGTCGTCAGTTTTGGACCTCGAAGTCCTGTCTCTGTCTTTTTCTTTGCGTTTTTTAGGTATTCCGGTAGTCGGATTGCTAACCGACAACATTTCTGGATAATTAAATCGTGAGCCAAAATATTTAGAAGCAAAGATATACCGACATTTAATAGTGAGTTGATTAAATTTAGTACAAAACTGACAGCAAGGTACGTTGTGGTCAGGGCTTAGGCAAGGAATACATTACAAATGAAAATCCTTATGAGGTATTTGCTTCCCACAAGTAATGCAATTATTAACTTTTACTGACATCGGTAAGGAGCAAGAAAAAGTTTCCCAAATGGGGTACTTAGCTTTTTAGTGGAAGACTTTGGTTCTGAAACTCGAAAATGAAAATTTCAGGAGCCGGCCGACTGGCACTTGCAAACTGCTTCTGCTTTGGGCATCGCACAGCAAGAAAGACTGATGTAATGGCGTCGGCTGCATGTTTTATACCCCTGACGACCTGATGTCATGGAAGAAGGGACAGCAACCGACACAGGACCCAAGACTTTGTTAATCAGGCCGACTGAGGGCAACCTGCCAGATTACCCAAATGTAATGACTGCAACAGTGAAACACGAAGAACACCTACTTCTGGACCCTTAGCACCATTCTGACCAAAAACAGGAGAAATCTTCCTCTGAAGTAGATACAATTGCAGCATCTGCCCAAGAAACAGCTTGTGACTCATGTGGGTTTACTGCACTAATAAGCTGCTATGTTTGTCTTTTCGGCTTTTCCCGGTTAGGGGTCGCCACAGCGGAACTCCGGTCCGCTAATGATTGGCAGTAGATTTTTAATGGTCCCAAGTTGCCAACCCAACCTTCAGCGAAGGCATGTCCATTCACGCATGTCTTTTGGAGGCCACTCGACCATGGGGAGGACATGCAGACTCCACACAGAAGGTACTCCAGCCGAGAATTGAACAGGAGAACCTCTTGCTGTGAGGCAACAACGCTACCGCTGTTTACACCGCGGCTTAGTTATAAGCTGCTATAATGTCTCTTAAGGTAAACCACCTTCATCCAACACAATTTCTTGATAAACAGGCCTGCTGTTTCTTCCTTTCTTTGCAGAAGTTATACTACTGAAATTGGATAACACGTTCTCTGAAGTCAAGCTACGACCTCCCTCAATCCACTATCTGGAAATGATCTCCAGCTCTTCATACAGAAGAGCGTAGGCAAATTTCCCATTGCCCTAGTCGTATTTCCCTTAGTCAGTATGAATGCTACTTTGGGTTTCCCCTAAAAAGAGGGGGCTGGCCTAATGGTACTAACCTAGTCAACAAAGTGTAAGTAAATAAATAAACATATAAGTGTTTCTAAGTGTTTTGCACTAGTTACAATGTTTCTCAAGTCGAAAGCATCTGATGCCTGGCTTGATCACAGTTATTAGCTACTGAAATATTGAGTAGATGCAACACCTATTCTGACTTCAAGCAAAAAGTGTTCTGGAAAGATCTGTTTGACATGGGACCAGGACAGACTATTTTTGAATCCGAAATTACTCAAATGACAGAGTCCAGTGGGCTACAACACAGTTTGCCATGATGGCTAGAACCTTTGTCAGCATTTTGACAGCTAGCATTCTGAGAGTCCAGAATACTAAGCTGCACATTAGGAACATTAAGTATTACTTAATGACTCTAGGGATCAAGTAGAGAACCATTTAAGTGAATTTCACTAATTACAACCTTAACTAAAGGTAAGGAACAGGTGTGCTGTTGTAGCACAGTTAACTTGGGTAGAACTGTTGCACTGTGCACCTCCTTCCTCAATTAAGATCCCAAAGACAGATTAAGACTCAGGATGGAGGGGAGTCACCCACTATAGAAGTTCAGTACAGGGGCTTTTGGTTTCTGTCGCAATTAGCCAAAAAAAAATCAACCCAAAGAAGATGCTGACAATTGCGCACAGTGGCCCTGGAAAGTATAGTTGTGCAAGTTGCCCTTACTCATAACAGTAAATGTTCAAATTCCTCACTGCTGCAGTAGTCTTTATGTTATATGCGTTCAGTCTTGCTCAAGACATAACAACCATCTAACTTCCAAAAGCTATGACTCCGTCCCACACTTCTACTCTACTCTGACTGTTGACTGATCAGCCCCGAGGGAGGAAAAATCAGCAGGCATAGCGAAAAATCTGCAGGACTTTCTTGCCCAAAAGTTAAGTAGCAGCATATTTATCCTGAACTAAGCAAGAAACCACCACCAACCTATTTCCTAACAGTAACTACATACACTAATAGGGGGATGGTTAGTGGGTGCAGCTACTGCAGCAGAGAGGAATTTGAACATCTGTTACAGGTAAGTATAACTTACACATCTGTAATATGATCATCATTCCCACTGCTGCAGTAGCCTTTAGGCTATATAGCTTGATTACCAAAGCCTATCCAGCCTGGCAGGAGGAAGAAAATAGACCCAGGGAGCCCTGGAGAATGTCTAGATCCATGACTGGCTTTGCTCAGACCAAAATAATCCATTTTGTAATGCCTTGTACAGTGGATGGATGGATCCATGTAGCTGTCTCTAGAAAGCTGTCAGTGTCCACCCCTTTCCAATACATAGGTTCATAGGTTGGTACTGAGCTATCTGCCCGAAGGCATATATTAGCCCAGCCATGTTGTGCGATATTCACCGCCCCTTTAGTAGTTCCCTAGACCCTTGTACTAGCAGCTAGTACCCTTGGCCCCTATCTAGTAGTGCTGTTGGTGTGATCCCCGGTGTGAACTTTCTGTTACCCATCCACTCATCAAGGTTCCTCTTGAAGAGTGATAGTGAGAGGCTCTGTCTTATGCAGATCGGGACCCTGTTCCACTGTAAGGGAAGACTCTGCGAAGGGAATCTATCATTCCAGCATGTTCTATTCATTGTTGTGTTGAGGTTTATATCCCTAGAGCGTGTAGCTCAAGTACATTTGGTTTTGCTAAGATGGAGCATGTTCAACAATTCTGGGTTGGACATGGTTCTGTACGTTAGACAGAGATTGCCTCTGAGAAAGCAGTATGCAACAGAGAACAGTCTTAGCTTTTTCAATCATGCTGCATAGGGCAACTGTTTGAGGCCAGTAATTCTCTTGGTTAGGTACCTCTGTGGTCTCTCCAGCTGCTGGAGATGTTTAGCGAGGTACATTCCAATTGGTGCATTGTACTCAATAATGGGTCTGATGAGGGAAGAGTAGAAGGGCAACATTACATCCTTAGATCTTGATGCGAACCCTTTCATGATCAGATGGGTCACATAGAAGGATTTTACATCATTAAAGATGACAAGGCCTTTAGACAGTATGCCCTGACATTGCCTAAAATTGGTTCATGGTGGTAGTACAACAAAGGGCAAAAGCCAAGGACAACCAACTGGAAATATTTTGTTTAACACAGGCTGTCATCACTTAGCCCCAATATAAGAAATAAATAGCCAACTGACTTTTCTGAAGGATTTGGTTCTGTCAAGGTAGTTCCTGAGCTGACTATGCATGTTGGCAATATGTAGAATCCTCTCTCCAATCTTCTGAGGGTTAGGATAGAACACTGGGAGATTTGTGGCCTACTTCAAAGAAAATTCTGAAACAACCTTGGGCATGAATGAGGGATTTGTTCTTACTGACACCCTATCCAAAAAGTAGACCAGATAGGGTTTACCCACCAAGAGAGCTTGTAACTCACATACGCATCTTGCAGATGTTAGAACAAAGTGAAGAGCTTTCCATGTAATGGATCTTAAATCTGCCTGATGTGCAAGTTTAGATGGAGATGTAGTTAACTTATCGAGCAGAAATTTAAGATCCTAGGAAGAAGCAATCTGCAAGGTGATCTGATGTGAAACACTTCTATCAGAAACTATTCTGATAACAAAATGATCCAAGGGCAGATATACTGAAATGGCCACAAAATGTACCTTGATAAAGTAGTACAAAGGCCAGAGGCTAATAACTCTCTCAAATATTTGAGCAACAGTGGTAAAATCCCAGACAGAGCCCTGGGTATTGAGTAGGCACCCAACAGAAAATTATTCCACATGTCAACATAAGACTTTCTAGTAGCAGGATTTATTGCCTCCTTTAGTACCTGCTGCACATTCTTTAAAAATATGTGCCTAAAACATAACAGAACCAGGAAAATAACTGAAGATGTTTTAAATGATGGTGTATGAAATTCCTCCTGCCTTGTGTGATTAGACCCAGACAGTGAGGAAGCTTGTGGTAACTGCCCTTGGTCAAGTCTACAAAAAAGGGGGAACCCATAATGCTTGGGTCAAAAGGGGGGTCACCAAAATAATTTTTTTGTAGTCTTATGAATCTTCAGAATTACCCCGGATAGCACTTAAAATGGTATAATGTGTTATTTCATGCAGGGGAATGAAAAAACATCTACTAATTTATCTGTTTTGAAAGGGCGCCAAAAGATCTACTTCAGGTGTTCCCCAGAACTGTATTAATACCAGGAAAAAAAACCTCATTTAATTTGCATTCATGAGGCTCTTCCTGGTCCTCAGTCTGTCTGCCACTATGTTTTGCTTTGACAAAATGTAAGATGTTTGGGGGGGGGGGGGTTAAAGAATGCTGAAGAGTTAACTCTCAAATGACTGTAGCCAACCAGTACAGAGGGAATGAACTTGTGCCTCCACCTGCACAGAGAGAATGAACTTGTGCCTCCCTCCCTTGCTTGTTAATGCACCACATCACTGTGGTGTTACATGAATGAAAGATTAAAATGCAATGATCACTGCCCACATCTCTTTCAAAATTATGTCCTTTGGTCTGTGTGAAGAATCCCACAAGCCTGGCATTTTTGTCCTCATAGAAACTGCCTCCAATGAAAATCAAGTTAGTAGTTACAGACTGACTTGGAGGTTGAGGAGAAAAGGGGACAGCTTTATTTGCATGTATCTGTAGTCTCCACCAGTGCAGTTCATTTTACTCAAAGTTCAAAATAGACATCTAAAAAAAAACAGAAGCTGTAAGTATTGGGTCCATGTGTATTTTAGATACCTTAGAATCATTCTCACGCCTGGTGAAAGGAATCATGACAACCGTTTACGCCATGTCTCTCAAAATCCTGGGAAAAGTATAGTTGTGTAAACTCTTATAACAGTAGATGTCATTCTCTTTACTGTTGCAGTATTCACAAAGTACAGTTGTGTACACTTACCATAAATGTAGATGTTCGAGTGTATTCACTGTTGCAGTCCTAACTAATGGGTTATCTGGCTCCCGGTAGCCCTCGGTCGGCCAGAATACCAAAGGTAAGTAAAAATGACACCGGTTGCTGTCGGTTGTAAAGGATGTCAGGGTGTCTGATACAAAAGGAGGCAGCTAGAAATGGTTTGCTTAGAAATAGCCTTGCCCTGGGCTCCAGGGGCAAAACTGACCAACAACTGTGCTGTTTTCTGAAGGTCTTTAGTCCTGTCCAGGTAAAACCTGAGCCGTCTGTGCACATCAAGAGAATGTAGGATTTTGAGGATTAGGAAAGAAGGTAGGAAGGTGTATGGACTGATTAAGAGTCAGGCTAGAAACCACCTTAGGTATAAAGGAGGGATTAGTTCTCAGACAGACTATCTGCATGGAAAATAAGAAAAGACTCCACAGCCATCAAGGCTTGCAGCTCCGAAACCCTCCTTGCTGAAGTTATAGCCAAGAGGAAGGCAGTCTTCCAAGAGAGAAACTTTAAATCTGCAGCGGCAGCTGGCTCAAAAGGAGGAAGAGTGAGTTTCTCTAGAATAAAATTAAGATCACAGGCTGGAGTAGGTGCTCTTCTGGGAGGTTTTAAATTGCAAACACCTCTGAGAAACATTTTCATCAGGGGATGAGAGAAAATGGGTTGTTCAAGAGAACAATGAGCAGAAATGGCTGAAGCATGGATCTTGATAGAGGAAAAAGAAAGGTCATCCTGAAGCAAATCAGCCAGGTATTCCGGGATCAGAGGAACAGTAGGCTGAGAAGCAGATACCCCTCTAGCCTGCATCAATTGAGAGAACCTTTCCCATTTGCCAGCATAGGACTTCCTAGTGCTAGGCCTCCTGGCCTCCCTTAGCACTTCAACCACCTGTTGGGAAAGGGAAGAAGAAAGGGAAGGAGTCATGCAATGAGCCATGCTGCCAAATGGAGAGACTGAAGATGAGGATGTAGAATGTTTCCCCTTTCCTGAACCAAAATATCTGGCTTCAGAGGAATATGCCAAGGAGGAAAAAGGGAGAGACTGCGAAGCAGCGGATACCAATGCTGTCTGGGCCAGTCTGGAGCTATGAGAATAATCCTTGGTCGTTCGTCCCTGATCTTCACTAATACTCTGGGAAGAGGAGGGAAGGCGTACATTGACAGCAACATCCAAGGGAAGGACAGAACATCCACTTTCCAGGCTCTGCTGTGATGCTGTCTTTTGCAAAAGAGAGGTAGAAGATGGTTGTCTGCGGAGCAGAAAAGATTCACCTGAGGTGTGCCCCAACGTTGAATGATACTGTAAAAGATTACTCTGTTCAGCTGCCACTTGTGAGGATCCAGGGTTTGCCTGCTCAACTGGTCTGTCAAAACACTGAGCCTTCTTGGAAGAAACTGAGCTAGGAGATGCAGGACCAGGGATGCTGCCATGGACCAAAGATTCATGCTTTGTCTGCAAAGGGGGTAAGAGTGAGTCCCTCCCTGCTTGTTGATGTACCACAAGACTGTGGTGTTGTCTGTTCTGACAAGCAGGGTCCCTGGAGAAAGAAGATGCTTGAAAGCTAAGACCTACTGAAAGTACAGTTTTGTACCTACCATAAATGTAGATGTTCGAGTGCTAATACAGCTGCAGTAATCACAGATGGGTTTCTCTGCTGGCAGGCGGTCCCTCGGTCGGCCGAATTCCAAAGTCTTGGTCCGGCGTCGGTTGTCGTCGCTTTCTCTTCTGACGTCAGTGAGGCCAGAGTATATAAGACACAGCCAACGCCATGTTCTTCAGTCTTTCTTGCCCCAGATGTCAGGTGCCCCCAGAAGGAAGGCAATACATAAACTATGCTTATATGAATATATATACAAGCAATGCAATATAATCCAAAATCAGTGGTTGCAAGCAAATAAACCAAAGAAGGATAACCCAGTCAGGTTGTATGAAGGGGTTGTTAGGCCCCATGCCTTTACCAAGAGGGCAAGGAGGGAGGGAAACCTGTACTGCAGCTGTATTAGCACTCGAACATCTACATTTATGGTAGGTACAAAACTGTACTATGTTCATCGTGCATACAGCTGCAGTAATCACAGATGGGTAGAGTCCCAAAGCTACGCACAGGGTGGTAGGTACTAGGAGGAACTGGGTTGAGCCAGAATGCCCTGCAAAACAGCAGTGGCAAAGCCTGCTCTTGTTCTGGAATATAAAGGCAGGTGGTAGTGTTTTGTGAAGGTATGTACAGAACTCCAAGTGGCTGCCTCCAAAATATCTTTGGTAGGAACTCCTCTGAGGAAGGCTGTAGAGGTAGCTGTGGCCCTGGTGGAGTGTGATCTGATACCTGTAGGAACAGATTTCCCATGATAGGAATAACAAAACCGTATGCAGTGGCCTATCCACTTTGAAATAGTCTGCTTGGAAACTGGCTTCCCTTGAGCCCCTACAGCATAGGACACAAAGAGTTGTTCTGATTTCCTGAAGGACTTTGTTCTGTCCAAATAGTAACGTAGCTGCCTATGGATGTCTAAAGAATGTAGTAGCCTTTCCCCTTTGTTTTGAGGATTGGGGTAAAAGGTAGGAAGGTGTATGGCTTGATTTAAAGCTACCCTGGATACCACTTTAGGCATAAATGATGGGTTGGTACGAAGGGCAACCCTGTCCTGATGGAAAATGAGAAAGGGCTGCACCGCCATGAGGGCCTGTAGTTCAAACTCTACGAGCTGAAGTGATAGCCAGAAGGAAGGCAGTTTTCCAGGACAAATATTGCAAATCTGTTGAGGCAGCTGGTTCAAAAGGAGGCAATGTTAACTTTTCTAGTATGTAATTAAGATCCCAGGCTGGTATTGGTTGTCTCCTTGGTGGTCTTATATTCTTAGCCCCTCTGAGGAACTGTCGTAAGAGTGGGTGAGAAAATAAAGGAGGATCCGTGTTGAATTCTGCAGAAATGGCTGAGGCATGGATTTTATGGAAGAAAATGAAAGTCCACTGTTCAGCAGCTCAGCTAGATACTGTAATACCTGAGGCAAGTTCAGTTTTCTAGGGTCCTGGCCTTTTTTCTCATTCCAAGAACAAAACCGCTTCCATTTTGCGGAGTAAGCTTTTCTAGTAGATGGCCTTCTGGCCTCCAAAATGACATCCTGCACCTCCTTGGAGAGTAGGGTCTGTTGTGGTGTTAAGGAATTTTCCATGCAGCGAGATTGAGTGTTTTCAGCTGACTGTGAAGAGTTTTGTAGCTGTGCTGAGTCAGCAGAAGAGGCATTAGAGGCAGGGAACCAGGGGGGAGCATGTGTTAGGCTCCTCAGCAGTGGGTACCAGTGTTGCCTTGGCCAATCTAGAGCAATCAGTATCATCTTCGGTCTGTCTGCTCTTGCTTTCAAAAGCACCTTGGGCAGAAGAGGCAGAGGTGGAAATGCGTAAACTGTCCATGCTGTCCAACTGAATGAAAGGGTCCCACTCTCCAGGCCTTTGGATGAAAGGTCCTCGAACAAAACTTTTCCAATTGATGATTCCTGTGGGAGGCAAAAAGATCTATGTCTGGCCTCCCCCACGCTTGGATTATTTCTGTAAACACCTGAGGATGTAACTTCCATTCGTGTGGATCTGTCATATTTCTGCTTAAATTGTCTGCCAGCGTGTTTTCCAATCCTGGCAGGTACTGTGCTTGAAGTTCGATTTGCCATCCCAGAGCCAAGTTCCAAAGAGTCATGGCTAGTCTGCACAAGGGGTATGAATGTGTTCCTCCTTGTTTGTTTATGTACCACATTACTGTGGTGTTGTCTGTTCTTATTAGTAATTGTCCTGGATGCAGGAAGTCCTTGAAAGCTGTAATTGCATTTATAACTGCTAGCATTTCTTTTTGATTGATGTGAAGGTGCTTTTCCTTTTGGGACCATTTGCCCTGGATGCACCTGTCCGTCATGTGCCCCAGGCGTAATCTGAGGCGTCTGTTGTGATAACTTGCTTTGCTTGAGGCTTGCAGAATGGGAGGCCTGTGTTTGCTTGACATGCTTGGGCCCACCATAGAAATTCCTTTGCAAACATGGGATTATTGGTATTATTGTTTCCAAACTGTGACTGTGTTGAGACCATAGGTTTTAGGTACCATTGAAGTTTCCTCATATGCAGCTTTGCACATGGGATTAAAAGAATGCAAGATGCCATGAATCCCAGAGCCTGCAGGATTTTCCTTGCAGTAAGCCTGGTACTTTTTTCTAGTATTTTGAAGTACTGAGATAGTTGCCCCTGTTTTTCTGGCATAAGGTAGGCCATCTGGGTGTTTGTGTCCAAGTTGGCACCCAGGAAAATTATTTTCTGAGATGGTGTTAGCCTTGATTTCTCTTTGTTGATTGTGTATCCCAGAGCATGCATTAACCGTGTCACATATGCCAGATGTTCCAGAAGTATGTGCTTGCTGTCCGCTTGGATCAGGCAGTCGTCCAAATAAGGGTATATTTGTATCCCTTGAAGTCTGCAGTAGGCAATCACTGATGCCAGGCACTTTGTGAATACTCTGGGCAGTAGATAAGCCAAAGGGCAATGCAGAGAATTGATAGTGGATTGAACCTGCAAGAAATCTGAGGTATCTTCTGCAGCTTTGTCTGATTGGGACATGCAGGTATGCCTCCTTGAGGTCCAATGTTACCAGCCAAAACCCCTTGCCCAGCATGGGAAGAAGTTGCTGTAATGTGAGCATCTTGAATTTTGGTGCAGTAGAAATGTGTTTAGGATGGATAAGTCCAAAATGGGTCTCCAGTCGGTTCCTTTCCTTGGTACCAGAAAAAGTCTTGAATAGAAACCTTGACCTTGTTCGTGAGTAGGTACCTCTTGAATAGCTCTCATGCTTATGAGCTTTGAAATTTGTAGTTGAGCCTCTGCCCTTTGATTCAGTGGCAGGTTTGGCATGCCTCTCATTTTTGGAAGAGTGTGAAATTGAAATTTGTAGCCTCTGTTTATAATGTCCAGGATCCATTTGTCTGTTGTGACAATATGCCAATTGCCTGCAAATAATGCTAGCTTTCCTCCCAAAGGTGCTGCCAGCTGAGAAATGCTTGGCAAGGAAATGAGGGAGTCATTGGGTTTGTTTCCTGTATTGTTGTGCACTGTCCTCGCCACCTCTTGGTGCTGGAGTTTGCCATTGTCGGCCTCTATATGATCCTTGTGATTGCCCTCTACCCCTTGTGCGCCTGTATCTACCTCTTTGGGGCTTGTCAGTGGCTGGAAAGGACCAGTTTTTTGAAGGCCAATTTCTGCTAAAACGTGGAGGTTGGACCTGTAAAAAGGCTTTGACAGTTTGCATAGATTTGGCTTTTTCCTCCATTTTCCGTAGTATCTCCTCAGCATTAGTACCAAACAGCACATCCTTTTGTAAAGAAGCATCTAGAAGTTTAGCTTTCACATGATCAGGCAAGTTTTGTTCTCTAAGCCAGGCATGTCTTTGAATGACTGATCCTGTAGCAGCCGCTCTACTTGAGGCCTCTAGGGCATCATAACCACATTGTAAAGTATGTTTACCCACTTGCTCTGCACTATGCATCATATCCTGTAACTCCTTCAAATCTGGTTGTTCAGGTTGGGACATTTTATTCCTTAATTGTGATAACAGGAACTGTTGATATTTAAGCATATGAAACTGACAATTTAAGGCCCTCATGGCTAGGGTGGCCGAGGTATATACCTTTTTTCCCCCACCTTTCTAAAGATCTTGACACTCTTTCTGCAGGAAGAGGGTTCTTGGCAGTGGAGGCCTTCAAACCCTTGGGGCCTTGTGAAATGGTTTCACTGTCAGCATTATGGCTTTTGAAGAGAAATTGGTGAGAGTTAGGTACTCTGTAGTACCTATCAGGTTTGACTGGTGCAGGAGGCAGAGAATCCGGGTTAAGGCAAGCCTCCAAATAAACATCATCAAGTATGTCCAAAACAGGGGGTATCGCCAGAGGTCTGTGTTGAGGTAACAAAAGAAATTCCCTAAGTCTTTTCTTAGAATCTGAAAAGTCTTGGCCTTCCCAATGGAAGTGTTCCCTCAAGGTGTGCAAGGTTTCCCCAAAGGAAAAATCCTCAGGAGGGATACAGAAGGGATGGACTGCTCTGCATCGAATCCTCAAAGGGAGTAAGAGTGTTCCTCTACATCAGAATGTTCTGATAAAATGGATCCCTGATCAGAAGAGAGAATCTTCCTCCACTCTGGGTCTCTTGTCTGGAGGGGGTTGAGAACCTCTGATAAGAGTAATTAAATCCTCAGCCATTTTAAGCATCTGTTTTTTAGGCATGGGACCTGGGGATGGGCCCTGTGCATCAGGCCTCTTGGGATGCCTGGCTGCTTTGGATTTAGTAAAGGCCTTAATCGAAAAAGAAGATGAGGGTCTAAAGACACCATGGGTGGAGGTGGACCTGTCCACATTAGTAGGCTCAACATTAGCAAAGGCTTCGGTGGTTGTAGTCTGGGAAAGGGCCAAGGTCCCAGCGGTCTCGGGTACAGAGGACACCGCCAAAGGAGTGTCGTCGGTAATCAGGGACTGCAAAGGCGTCTTGCTGAGAACCGGACCACGTGTAGCCTGTTTTGGCGTGGTGTCGGCGGGGACCGCGGGCCTCGCATGTCGGTCCTTCTCCTTGCGTTTTTTGGACAAAACGGTAGTCGGAGTGTCCAACGACATCTTATAATCGAAAGCTTTACCAAAATAGTGTTGGGCGAACTCCGCCCAATGTTTAATAGTGCGTTTATTGAAGGTAGCGCAAAAGCGACAGCCCGAGACGTCGTGGTCTGGGCCTAAACAAGGTATGCAGAGGGAATGGAAATCCTTATGCGGTATTTGCTTCCCACAAGAAATACAATTATTAACTTTTTCTGACATCGGTCTGAGGCAAGAAAAGGTTCCCCAACGGGGTACTTAGCTTTAATGAAGACTTCGGTTTCCAAAATTTTCGTAATTCAGGAGCTGGCCGACCGGCACTTGCGAACTGCTTCTGCTTCGGGCACCGCGCGGCAAAAAAGACTGAAGAACATGGCGTCGGCTGTGTCTTATATACTCTGGCCTCACTGACGTCAGAAGAGAAAGCGACGACAACCGACGCCGGACCAAGACTTTGGAATTCGGCCGACCGAGGGACCGCCTACAGGCAGAGAACCCATCTGTGATTACTGCAGCTGTATGCACGATGAACATCTGCAATCAACTCTTTTAGATTTATGTGCAGGTGCATCTGCTGGGCGTTCCAACGTCCTTGTATGCATCTGCCCATACAGGTGTGCTCCCCAGGCATAGTCCGATGCATCTGTAGTCAGAACTTGAGTGGCAGGAGGTGTTCAAAAAGGCATGCCTTTGTTTTGTAGACAGGCTGTTGCCCACATAGAAACTCTGTCTGCAGAGATGGAAGCAGAGGAATCATCATATCCAGGTCCTCTGTGTGTTGACACCAAATGTTCTTGAGGTACCATTGCAATTTTCTCATATGCAGTCTTGCATATGGAATCATGAGAATACAAGATGCCATAAATCCCAGAGCTTGCAGGTATTTCCTTGCAAGGAGCTGGGACAGGCTTGCCAAGTCCTTGAATTAAGAGTCGTCTGCCTCTGGGTGAGCTATATCATCTGAGTGGCTGTGTTCAGACTCGCTCCCAGGAATGTTATCTCCTTGGATGGTGCCATTTTTGATTGTTCTCATTGAGAGTGTAACCCAGGGAAGAGAGAAGAGTCTTTACGAATTCCAAATCTTAAGTTACCAGCCAGGAATCCTTTTCGAGCAGTGGTAGCAACTGATGCAGAGTGAGCATTCTGAACTTTGGAATTACTAGAAAAGAGTTCAGAATGGAAAGATCTAGGATAGGACGCCAGGTGCCTTCTTTTTTTGGAACTAGGAAAAGCCTGGAATAAAAGCCCTGCCCTACTTGCTGAGCAGAAACTGATTCCATTGCTCCCAGATAAGACAAAGACAAAATTTGTTGTTCTACTTCTGCCCTTTGGTTTGGAGGAATGTCCGGGAATCCCTTGGGAGCTGGAAAGGTGTGGAAAGAAAACTTGTGCCCTAGGGACACCATTCTGAGCACCCATTTGTCGTCTGTGATAGTGGCCCAGACATCTGCAAAAAGGGCCAACCTTCCCCCTAAAGGACTCTCCAGGCAAGCAAGAACAGGCAGAAGTTGTAAAAAGTCATTGAGAGTGTTTTGATTGAGATGCAGGCGTGGAGCTTCCCCCTTAGAAGTGGAAGCCTGCCGACGCCTAGACCCTTGAGGTGTAGCCTGCCCCCTAGAAGATTTGTAACCTCTAGTCCTGGAACGGTTCTGTCAGCTGGTTATCAGGAAAGGTCCAACTCTTGGAAGGTAATTCCTGCTAAAGCGAAGGGGTTGCACTTGCAGAAAATCCTTAACAGTTTGCATGGACTTGATCTTATCCTCCATCTTCTTAAGTACCTCCTCTGCTTTGCTGCCAAAAAGACTGTCTTTATGCAAAGGTACATCCAAAAGCTTAGACTTGACAGATTCTGGAAGAGGCTGTTCTCTGAGCC
Organism: Protopterus annectens; assembly: GCF_019279795.1. Taxonomy (NCBI): domain Eukaryota; kingdom Metazoa; phylum Chordata; order Ceratodontiformes; family Protopteridae; genus Protopterus; species Protopterus annectens. The sequence continues at coordinate 930,315,018 of NC_056747.1, read as the reverse complement.
AAGTGTACCTTCTAATAACAGATCCAGTAGCCGTAGCCCTGCTGGAGGCTTCAAGGATGTCAAAACCACAATGCAAAGAATGCTTATTGACCAGACTGGCAGACTTCAGCAAATCCTGCATGTCTTTACTCTCTGCTAAAAGAGGTACACTTGCTATCCTAGACTTAATAGCCTCCAAGATGTGCTGCTGGTACTTCAGCATATGAAAAAGACAATTGGTCGCTCTAATAGCTAGGGTTCTTGCCCCACCTATCTAGGTTCCTATATTCCCTGTCAGAGGGAACAGGATTCCTGGTAACAGTGGCCTTAAAGTACAGTTTTGTACCTACCATAAATGTAGATGTTCGAGTGCTCATACAGCTGCAGTCATTACAGATGGGTTATCCTGCCGTCAGGTGGGTCCTCGGTCGGCCGAATTCCAAAGTCTAGGTCCGGCGTCGGTTGTCGTCGCTTCTTCCCTGATGTCAGTGCGCCAGGGGTATAAAAGAGGCAGCCGACGCCATCTTCTTCAGTTTTTCTTGCCCCAGATGTCAGGTGCCCCCAGAAGGAAGGCAAAACATAAATTTATGTAACCATGCAATATAGAATAATCAGAAAACATTAGTTGCAAGCAAATACACCATAAAAGAACACCCCAAATAGGTTGTATGAGAAGGTGTTTGTCATAAGGCCTGTCCTAAGAGGGGACGGAGGGGGGGGTAACCTGGACTGCAGCTGTATGAGCACTCGAACATCTACATTTATGGTAGGTACAAAACTGTACTATGTTCATCGTGCATACAGCTGCAGTCATTACAGATGGGAAGAATCCCAAAGCTAAGTAGGGGTGGCAGGCACTAAGTGGAACTAGGAGGAGCAAGGATGCCCTGCAAGACTGCTGTGGCAAATCCCACTCTAGATTTAGAGTATAGTGGAAGGTGATAGTGCTTGGAGAAAGTGTGCACTGAACTCCAAGTGGCTGCTTCCAAAATGTCCTTGGTAGGAACCCCCCTGAGGAAAGCTGCAGAGGTAGCTGTGGCCCTGGTGGAGTGGGATCTGATGCTTGTAGGCACAGTTTTTCCATGAAATGAGTAACAAAAGCGTATGCAGTGGGCTATCCATTTTGAAATTGTCTGTTTGGAAATAGCCTTTCCCTGAGCACCTACAGCATAGGACACAAAGAGTTGCTCAGATTTCCTGAATGGCTTTGTTTTGTCCAAGTAGTAACGTAGTTGTCTGTGAATGTCCAAGGAATGTAGTAGTCTTTCCCCTTTGTTTTGTGGATTGGGATAAAAGGTAGGTAAGTGGATAGTCTGATTCAAAGCTACACTGGATACTACCTTTGGCATAAAGGTAGGGTTGGTTCGTAAGGAAACTCTGTCCTGATGGAAAATGATGAAAGGTTGCACAGCCATGAGGGCCTGTAGCTCCGAAACCCTGCGTGCTGAGGTGATAGCCAGAAGGAAGGCTGTTTTCCATGACAAGTATTGTAGTTCTGTTGAAGAAGCTGGCTCAAAGGGAGGAAGGGTCAGCTTTTCCAATACGAAGTTGAGGTCCCAAGCAGGGACTGGTGGTTTCCTTGGGGGTTTTATTTTCTTTTCCCCTCTGAGGAACTGCCTTGAGAGGATGGGAGAATAAAGGAGGATCTGTGTTGTATTGTGCAGAAATGGCTGAAGCGTGGATTTTGATGGAGGAGAAGGAAAGTCCATTGTTTAACATCTCAGCTAGGTACTGTAAAATTTGAGGTAAATTTATTACCCAAGGATTCTGGCCCGTTTCTTGATTCCAGGCACAAAATCGTTTCCATTTGGCGGAGTAGGCTTTTCTAGTAGAAGGTCTTCTGGCCTCCAATATGACATCCTGCACCTCCTTGGAGAGGAGGGTCTATTGGGAAATCAAGGAATTCTCCATGCAGCTAGATTTAGGGTTTTGAGCTGGCTGTGAAGGGTCCTGTAGTTGTGCTGGGACAACAGAAGGGGGACTAGAGGTAGGATCCATGGTGGGGAATGTGTCAGGCTCTTCAGGAGCGGATACCAGTGTTGTCTTGGCCAGTCTGGAGCAATGAGAATCATTTTCGGCCTCTCTGCTCTGGCTTTTAATAGAACTTTGGGCAACAGAGGAAGAGGCAGAAAGGCATAGACTGTTAACGTTGTCCAATTGAAAGAAAGTGCGTCCACTTTCCAGGCCTGTGGATGATGGGTCCTTGAACAAAATTTTTTCAACTAGTAATTTCTGTGGGTAGCAAAGAGATCTATGCCTGGCTGTCCCCATGCCCGAGTTATCTTTGTGAAAACTTGAGGATGCAACTTCCATTCATGTGGATCTGTCATATTTCTGCTTAGGCTGTCTGCCAGTGTGTTTTCCTTCTCTGGCAGGAATTGTGCCTGTAGTTGAATTTGCACTTCCAGTGCTGTGTTCCATAGGGTCATGGCTTGCCTGCACAGGGGGTATGAATGAGTTCCCCCCTGTTTGTTTATGTACCACATCACTGTGGTGTTGTCTGTCCTTATCAATAACTGGCCTGGATGCAGTAGGTCTTTGAAGGTCATAATAGCATTCTGCACGGCTAGCATTTCCTTTTGGTTGATGTGTAGGTGCTTCTCTTTTTGGGACCATTTTCCCTGAATGCACTGGTCTGTCATGTGTGCTCCCCAGGCGTAGTCTGAAGTGTCTGTTGTGATGATTTGAGTTGCTTGAGGTACACAGAAGGGGAGACCTGTGTTTCTTTGGCATGCTTGAGCCCACCACAGAAATTCCTTTTGAAGGCATGGAATGTGTGGTATAATCGTTTCCAAGCTGTGGCTGTGTTGAGACCATAAGTTTTTTAGGTACCATTGAAGTTTCCTCATATGCAGCTTTGCACATGGGATTAGTAGGATGCAAGATGCCATGAATCCCAGAGCCTGCAGGAATTTCCTTGCAGTCAGCCTGGTGAAGGTTGCCATTTTGCTGAAGTATTGTGACAGTTGCCCTTGTTTGTCTGGCGTGAGGTAGGCCATCTGGGTGGTTGTATTCAAGCTGGCACCCAGGAAAATTATTTGTTGAGAGGGTATTAGTTTTGATTTCTTTTTGTTGACTGTGTATCCCAGAAAGTTCAACAGTTTTATTACAAACGCCAGGTGTTTCAGTAGTATGTCCTTGCTGTCAGCTTGGATCAGGCAGTCGTCCAGATATGGGTAGACTTGTATTCCTTGTAGTCTGCAAGGCATTTCGTAAACACTCTGGGAGCAGTAGATAAGCCAAAGGGCAATGCAGAGAATTGATAATGAGTTGAACCTGCAAGAAATCTGAGGTATCTTCTGCAATCTTGTCTGATAGGGACATGCAGGTATGCCTCCTTGAGGTCCAATGTTACCAGCCAAGACTCCTTGCCCAGCATGGGAAGAAGCTGCTGTAATGTGAGCATCTTGAATTTTGGTACCTATAGATATGTGTTTAGAATGGATAGGTCTAAGATAGGTCTCCAATCTTTGTCTTTCCTTGGTACCAGGAATAGTCTGGAATAAAACCCTTGACCTTGTTCTTTTGCAGGTACCTCTTGAATCGCTTTCATGTCCATGAGAGCTGAAATTTGTTTTTGTGCCTCTGCCCTTTGATTTTGTGGCAGGTTTGGCATGCCTCTCATTTTTGGAAGGGTGTGAAAGTGGAACCTGTAGCCTCTGTCTATAATGTCCAGAATCCATTTGTCTTTTATAACAATATGCCAATTTTTTGAGAATAATGCCAGTTTTCCGCCCAGAGGTGCTGCCATTAAAGCTTTGCTTGGCAGGTAAATGGGGAAGTCATTGTGTCTGTTTTCTAAATGACTGTGGTCTATCTTTCTCCACGTCTTGGGGTTGGTGCTTGCCACTGTCTGGCTCTGAAAGATCCTTGAGGTTGCCCTCTACCCCTTGGGCGTCTGTATCTGCCCCTTTGAGGTCTGTCCGTGGCTGGAAAGGACCAATTTTTTGAAGGCCAGTTTCTGCTAAAACGTGGAGGTTGTACCTGCAGGAAATCTTTCACTGTTTGCATTGATTTCGCTTTTTCCTCCATTTTCTTTAGTACCTCCTCAGCTTTAACACCAAACAATACATCTTTTTGAAGAGGTGCATCTAATAATTTAGCTTTGACATGATCTGGTAAGGCTGGTTCTTTGAGCCAAGCATGCCTACGTATAACAGACCCTGATAACAGCAGCTCTACATGAGGCCTCTAAAGCATCAAAACCACACTGCAAGGTATGTTTACCCACTTGCTCTGCACCATGCAACAAATCCTGCAACTCTTTTAAATCTGGTTGTTCTGGTTGTGTCATTTTTGCTTTTCAACTGAGATAACAAAAACTGCTGATACTTCAACATATGGAACTGACAGTTTAATGCCCTCATGGTTAAAGTGGCCGAGGTGTACACCTTTTTCCCCCCACCTTTCTAAAGCTCTGGAATCTCTCTCTGAAGGTAATGGGTTTTTAGCAGTAGAGGCCTTAATTCCCTTGGGACCCTCTGAAATAGTTTCTGGGTCAGCAGTATGGCCTTTGTATAGGAACTGGTGTGAATCAGGAACCCAGTAATACCTGTCTGGTTTAACAGGAGCTGGAGGCAAAGAATCTGGATTAAGGCTGGCTTCTGTGTACACATCATCCAATATATCTAAAACAGGAGGGATAGCCAGGGGCCTATGCTGGGGGAGCAAAAGAAAATCCCTGAGCCTTTTCTTGGAATCTGAGTAATCTTGGCCTTCCCAGTGAAAGTGTTCCCTCAATGTATGTAGGGTTTCCCCAAAAGAGTAGTCCTCAGGAGGGGAGACCGAGGGAATAGACTCCTCTGCATCAGAGTCTTCGAAAGGAGAATAGGCATAATCCTGGTCCTCAGAATGTTCAGAAGTAATAGAGGCTTGATCCGAGGAAGGGTAGTCTTCCTCTAATCTGGGCCTTTTGTCAGAGGGGGGTTGAGAACCCAAATCCTCAGCCATTTTGAGCATCTGTTTTTTAGGCATGGGGCCTTGAGAGGGGGTCTGAGGTCCCTGTTTTTTGGTTTTCTTGGCTGCTTTAGATTTAATATAAGCTTTTATAGAGAAGGAGGAAGGCCTGAAGACACCTTGAGAAATGGCAGGCCTGTCCAAACTCTGAGTTTCCCCGCCAAGAGTGGCATCGGTATCTGCAGTAGGAGTGGGGACAGAGGAGCCTGCGACCTCAGGTACTGAAGACACCGGTAATGTAGTGTCATCGGTAGTCAGCGGCTGCGTAGGCGCCTCACTGAGAACCGGAGAACCGGTAGTCGGCCTTAGCGTGGTGTCAGTAGTCGGTGCGGACCTCGTATGTCGGTCCTTATCTTTGCGTCTTTTACTCAAAACTGGAGTCGGAGTATCAGACGACATAATGTAATTACATTTTTACCAAAATAGTGAAGGGCGAATTCCACCCGGCGCTTAATAGTGCGCTTGTTGAATCTAGCACAAAAACGGCAGGCCGAGACGTCGTGGTCTGGGCCTAAGCAAGGTATACAGAAAGAGTGGAAATCCTTATGCAGTATTTGCTTTCCACATGAAATGCAATTATTAACTTTGTCTGACATCGGTCTGAGGCAAGAAAAGTTTCCCCAACGGGGTACTTAGCTTTCAGGAAGACTTCGGCTGAAATATTTTCGTAAATCTCAGGAGCTGGCCGACCGGCACTTGCGAACTGCTTCTGCTTCGGGCACCGCGCGGCAAGAAAGACTGAAGAAGATGGCGTCGGCTGCCTCTTTTATACCCCTGGCGCACTGACGTCAGGGAAGAAGCGACGACAACCGACGCCGGACCTAGACTTTGGAATTCGGCCGACCGAGGACTCGCCTGACGGCAGGATAACCCATCTGTAATGACTGCAGCTGTATGCACGATGAACATCTCCTTTAGGGCCCCGAGAAATAACCTCTGGATCCACCAACGGGTTCCTGAAAAGAAACCGAAGAGAATCAGGGATTCTGTAGTACCTGTCAGGTTTCCTGGGAGCAGGAGGAACCAAATTTGGAGTCAAGGAATTTTCCAGAAAAACATCAACAACTTCCAACACAGGGGGGAACAGCAAGAGGCTTATGCTGAGGTAAATCCAGAAACTCCCTAATCTGTTTCTTAGATTGGGGATAATCCTGACTTTCCCATTTAAAATGTTCCCTGAGGGTATTTAAAGTATCACCAAAAGAAAAATCCTCTGGATGAGAGGCCGAAGGAATGGACTCCTCTGCATCTGAATCCTCAAAAGGAGAAAAAGCCTGAGAAAATTCCTCTTCATCAGCAGAAATGCTGGAAGAATCAGAACCTGAACAAGACAAAACCTCAGGAGAAACATCCCCTAACTCCTTTTAAGAGGAGGAGGCTGAGAACCCCTAATAAAAGTCAACAAATCATTAGCCATTTTAACCATCTGGGATTGAGGGGAATGAGAAGAAACTGGCGCCTGCCTTTTCACATGCTCACGAATGGAGGATTTACCTGCAAGCCTGAAGGACTCGGGAGGCCTGGCAAAGTACAGTTGGGTACACTTACCATAAATGTAGATGTTCGAGTGTATTCACTGTTGCAGTCCTCACATATGGGTTACCCAGCTCCCGGTAGCCCTCAGTCAGCCCGAATACCAAAGTCCTTGGTATATGACATCGGCTGCTGCCAGTTGTAAAACTGATGTCAGAACGTCAGGTATAAAGGGAGGCAGCCAACGCCACTTCCTCAGTTTTTCTTGCCTTAACTGTCAGGAGCCCCCAGAAGAAGGCTAACCCAGGAAAGGTAGCACCCTGGATACATGTCATACAAAAAATAAAAATATAAATAGTCTGTGCCTTAGGGAAAAAAAGGGGGAATGGAGGGTGGGAAACCAGGACTGCAACAGTGAATACACTCGAACATCTACATTTATGATAAGTGTTCACAACTGTACTACGTTCTTTGTGTTTCACTGTTGCAGTCCTCACATATGAGTTGATTCCCAAAGCCCAGGAAAAAGACAAAGGGGGGAGGAAGGATCACAGATTAAGGGTTGGTAAGAAGGCCCTGCAAAACTGCAGAGGCAAAACCAGTCCTGGATTTAGAAAACAAAGGTAGACTGTAATGCTTTGTGAAAGTATGGACAGAAGACCAAGTAGCTGCTTCTAAAATGTCCTTAGTAGGCACACCTCTCAGAAAGGCTGCAGAGGCAGAGGCTGCTCTAGTAGAATGGGTCCTAATAACCCTGAGGGAGAACCTTCCCATGCTGCAGGTAACAAAAGTGAATACAATGAGCAATCCATTTGGAGATGGTTTGTTTTGAAATAGCTCTACCCTGAGCCCCAGGAGCAAAACTAACCACTGTTCAGATTTTTGAAAGGATTTAGTCCTAAGTAGAATCTCGGTTGTCTATGCACATCAAGACAGTGCAGAATCCTTTCCCCTTTATTTTGGGGGTTGTTGAAAAATATAGGCAGGTGAACAGACTGGTTAAGGGTTAAACTGGAAACTACCTCCGGCATGAAGGAGGGATTAGTTCTCAGAGAAACTCAATCTGAGTGAAAAATAATGAAAGGTTCTACTGCCATCAAGGCTTGCAGCTCAGATACCCTTCTAGCTGAAGTAATAGCTAAAAGGAAAGCAGTCTTCCAGGACAGAAACTTCAAATCTGCAGAGGCAGCTGGGTCAAAGGGAGGCAGAGTAAAATTAACATACCAAGCAGGAGTAGGAGCTCTTCTGGGAGGTCTAAGATTACTAGCTCCCCTCAGGAACTGTTTCATCAAGGGGTGAGAAAAAATGGGTTGCTCAAAAGAACAATGAGCTGAAATTGCTGAAGCGTGAATTTTGATTGAAGAAAAGGAAAGTCCACCATTAAGCAATCCTGCTAGGTAGTAAGAATGAGGGAAAGAGAAGGATGCAGAGTGTCTTCTCCTTTAGCCAGCATCCAAGAGCAAAATCTCTTCCATTTATCTGCATAGGATTTTCTGGTGCTAGGCCTCCTGGCCTCATGCAGGACTTCGACCACCTGTTGGGAAAGATTTAAAGTATTAGCCAGGCAGTTAAATGCACAGTTTGAAGATGAGGATGAAGGAACTTTCTCCCTCCCTGAACCAACAGATCTGGTACCAGGGGAAGATGCCAAGGCTGAACCTGTAAAAGGCTGCGAAGGAGGGGATACCAATGCTGTCTGGGCCAATATGGTGCTATCAAAATAGCCTTTGGTTTTTCATCCCTTATCTTTAGCAGCACTCTGGGAAGAAGAGGCAGAGGAGGGAATGCATAAACAGAGAGATGTGTCCATGGGAAGGACAATGCGTCCACCTTCCAAGCTTTGTTGTGAAATTCCCTGGTGCCGAAGGCTGGAAGGAGATGGTTGGTGTGAGAGAAGAAAAGATCCACTTGTCGGGTGCTCCATTGATGAGTGATGCTGTGGAAAATGTCCTTATTCAGTTGCCACTCATGAGGATCCAGAACATGTCTGTACAAAAGATCCGCCAAGGAGTTTAGCCTCCCTGGGAGTTACTGGGCTATAAGATGTAAGCATATGGATGCTGCTATGGACCACAGTCTCATGCTTTGTCTGCACAAGGGATGAGTGAGTCCCCCCCCTTGCTTGTTGATGTACCACATGACTGTGGTATATTGTCTGTCCTGATCAGCAGAGTCCCAAGGTAGAGTAGTTCCTTGAATGCCAGCAAGGCCTGCTGCACTGCCATCAATTCTTTTAAGTTTATGTGCAGATGAAAAGTACAGTTGCGTAATTACTATAAATGTAGATGTTCGAGTGTATTCACTGTTGCAGTCATTACAATTGGGTTATCCTGCTGGCAGGCTACCCGCAGTCAGCCTGAATTCCAAAGTCTAGGTCCGGCGTCTGTTGCTGTCGCCTCCTCCCTGACGTCAGTGCGCCAGGGGTATAAAAGATGCAGCCAACGCCATTTTCTTCAGTTTTTCTTGCCTCAGATGTCAGGTGCCCCCAAAAGGGTAGGCTAAAAATATGTCAATAAAGCATGCATGCACTAAGGTAAATTTTTCCTTCATCTACAAGCAAATGCACCACATAGGTTGTATAGGATAGAGAAGTACAGATAAGTTCCAGCAAAGATAAGGGGGATGGTGGGAGGGTATAACCTGGACTGCAACAGTGAATACACTCTAACATCTACATTTATGGTAAGTACACAACTGTACTATACTCATAGTGTTTCACTGTTGCAGTCATTACAATTGGGTTGAATCCCAAAGCTAAGGTTGGGAGGCTGGAGCTAAATAGGATTAGGAGCGGCTATGAGGCCCTGCAGAACTGCAGTGGCAAAGCCTGCCCTGGATTTAGAGTAGAGTGGTAAGTGATAGTGCTTTGTAAAAGTGTGCACTGAACTCCAGGTTGCAGCCTCTAAAATGTCTTTGGTTGGTACTCCTCTGAGGAAGGCTGCTGAAGTGGCTGCTGCTCTGGTTGAATGTGGCCTAATGCCCTTAGGCACCGATTTGCCACGTTGTGAATAGCAGAAACAAATGCAGTGGCCTAGCCACTTTGAAATAGTCTGCTTTGAGATGGCCTTTCCTTGTGATCCTGCAGCATATGCCACTAGTAATTGCTCAGTCTTTCTGAAAGCTTTGGTTCTGTCCAAGTAGAAGCGCAGCTGTCTGTGTGTGTCCAAAGAATGCAGAAGTCTCTCACCCTTATTCTGTGGGTTTGGGTAAAAGGTCGGCAAATGAATAATTTGGTTAAGGGCCACACTGGACACTACCTTAGGCATAAAAATCGGGTTTGTCCTCAGAGAAACCCTATCTGGATGGAAAATAATAAAAGGTTCCACAGCCATGAGTGCCTGTAGCTCTGAGACTCATCTTGCAGAGGTTATTGCTAGGAGCAGAGCTGTTTTCCATGATAAAAAATTTATATCAGCTGTAGCGGCTGGCTCAAAAGGAGCAGGGTGAGTTTTTCCAAGACATAATTGAGGTCCCATGCAGGTATTGGTGATCTCCTTGGGAGCCTTAAGTTTTTGGCTCCTCTGAGGTACTACCTTAATAATGGATGAGAAAAAATAGGTGGCTCTGTATTGTAATGAGCTGAAATGGCAGAGGCATGAATCTTAATTGATGAAAAGGATAGGCCTTTGTCCAGCATCTCAGTTAAATGTTGCAAAATCTGAGGAATATTTGGTACAGTCGTGTCAATCCCTTGTGTCTGGTTCCAAGCACAGAATCTCTTCCATTTTTCAGCATAAGGTTTTCTGGTACTAGGCCTCCTAGCCTCCAAAATAACATCCATCACTGCTTTAGAGAGAGGTGTGCTTTGAATGACTACATTATCCGCTATGCTGCCAGATTTAAGGTCTTGAGTTGGCTGTGCAGAATCTGATTGTTGTGTTGGGACAGTAAGTGAGGAATTTGAGGTAATGTCCAGGCTGGGTATTGAGACAAGCTCCTTAGGATTGGGTACCAGTGCTGGCGGGGCCAGTCTAGGGCAATCAGTATCATTTTTGGCTTCTCTTGTCTGACTTTTAGGAGTACATTGGGGAGGAGAGGCAGTGGAGGAAAGGCATATACTGTTAAGTTTTTCCAGCTGAAAGATAGAGCATCCACTTTCCATGCTTGCTTGTGATAAGTCCTTGTGCAGAATCTCTGTATTTGGCAGTTGTGAGGGGAGGCAAATAGATCTATGTCCGGGCATCCCCAATTCCTTGTTATCATGCTGAAGACTTGCGGATCCAATTTCCACTTGTGGGGATCCATGAGGTTTCTGCTTAGTTCGTCTGCTAGAATATTTATCTTTCCTGGCAGAAATTGTGCCTGCAGATGTACTTGGTAAGTCAATGCTGTGTCCCACAAAGTCATGGCTAGTCTGCATAGGGGGTAGGAATGAGTGCCTCCCTGCTTGTTTATGTACCACATGACTGTAGAATTGTCCGTCTTTATCAGTAGTTGTCCTGGATAAAGTAGATCCCTGAAGGCTGTCAGGGCATTCTGAACAGCTAGCATCTCTTTTTGGTTGATATGTAGATGCATTTGGCTTGCGGACCATGTGCCCTGAATACATCTTCCTGCCATGTGGACCCCCCCAGGCATAATCTGATGCATCTGTTGTTAATATCTGCCTGGCTGTGGGTAAAGCGAATGGCTGCCCCTTGTTGTGGTGACAGGCCTTTGCCCACCATCGAAACTCCTGTTGCAGGCAGGGAATGAGGGTAATTATTGTTTCTAGGCTGTGGCAATGTTGAGTCCAAACACTTTTTAGATACCATTGAAGTTTCCTCATATGCAGTCTTGCATATGGAATTAGCAGAATGCAGGATGCCATGAAGCCCAGAGCCTGCAGAATTTTTCTTGCAGATAACTGGGTCTTTGTTGCCAACATTTTGAAATAAGTAGTCAGTTGCCTTTGTTTGTCTGGTGTGAGATAAGCCATGTGGGAAGTTGTATTTAAGCTTGCACCCAGGAATATTATCTTTTGAGAGGGTACCAGATTTGATTTATTTTCGTTTACTGTGTACCCTAGGCATGTTAGTAATCTTTTTACAAACACCAGATGCTGTAGTAGAATGTCCTTGTTCTCTGCTTGAATAAGGCAGTCGTCCAAGTAAAGATATACTTGTATTCCTCTTTGTCTGCAAAATGCAATTACTGGAGCCAGACATTTTGTGAAGACCCTGGGCGCAGTAGATAAGCCAAAGGGCAGTGCAGAGAATTGGTAGTGCATTGAGCCAGCTATGAATCTGAGGTATCTTCTGCATGATTGTCTGATTGGGACATGCAGGTATGCCTCTTTTAGGTCTAAAGCCACAAGCCAAGCCTTCTTGCCCAGCATGGGCAGAAGCTGCTGCAGAGTCAACATTTTGAATCTTGGAATATCCAGATATGTGTTCAGAATAGATAGGTCCAGTATTGGTCTCCAGGCTTTGTCTTTTCTGGGCACCAAGAACAGTCTTGAGTAAAATCCTTGTCCCTGCTCTTGCTGTGGTACTTGCTGAATGGCCCTCATGTCCATGAGAGATGACACTTGCTTTTGTGCTTCTGCCCATTGATTTTTTGGCAGGTCTGGCAAACCGTCTGCCCTTGGCAGGGTGTGAAAGTGAAACCTGTAGCTTTGTGACACTATATCCAAGACCCATTTGTCCTGGGTTATTACGTGCCAATTTTGAGAAAAAAGTGCTAGTTTTCCCCCTAAAAGTGCTGCCAAAAGATAAGTGCTTGGCGCAGGCAGGGGGAAGTCATTGGGACCGTTTCCTGTATGGCTGTGGTTTGTCTTCTCTGCTTTCGGAGGTAGAAGTACCCCATTGTTTAGACCTGTATGAGCCTTGGGGCTGGGATCTGCCTCTAGGGTGTCTGTATCTGCCTCTTTGTGGCCTGTCTGACACTGGAAAGGACCAATTCTTTGTAGGCCAGTGCCTGCTAAATCTTGGAGGCTGAACCTGTAAGAAATCCTTGACTGTTTGCATAGATTTAGCTTTGTCATCCATTTTCTTCAACACCTCTTCTGCTTTAACACCAAACAAGGTATCACGCTGTAATGGAGCATCTAATAATTTTGCTTTAACATGATCAGGCAGATTCTGTTCCTTTAACCAAGCATGCCTCCTAATGACAGAACCCGTAACAGCGGCCCTGCAAGAGGCCTCCAGAGAATCAAAACCACACTGCAAAGTATGATTTCCCACTTGTTTAGCTGCATGCAATAAATCCTGCATTTCTTTGTTTTCTGCACATTAAGAATTTATCAACATTTTCTCTTTAAGCAGTGACATAATATATTGCTGATATTTAAGCATATGAAACTGACAATTTAAAGCCCTTATAGCCAAGGTAGCAGAAGTGTAAATCTTTTTTCCCCATCTGTCCAGTGCCCTAGAATCCCTGTCGGAGGGGGTACGGTTTTTTGCAGTGGAAGCCTTGACCCCTTTGGGACCCTGAGAGAGAGTTTCTGGGTCAGCAGCAGGGTTCTTAAAAAGAAATTTATGTGAATCAGGAAACCTGTAATATCTGTCTGGCTTAACAGGAGCTGGAGGTAAAGAGTCAGGAGTCAGACTGGACGCTGAAAATACATCATCTACAATGTCTAACACAGGTGGCCATTTTGAGCATCTGTTTTTTAGCCATGGAAGCCTGTCCATGGGGATGTTGTACTTGTTTCTTTGTCTTTAGAGGTGCTTTATTCTTTGCCTTTGAAGCTGAAGTCGTTTTAACATACAACTGTGTAGGCCTAAAAACACACTCAGAAGCCGATGCCTGCTCAGTGGCTCTGGACCCATCTGAGGGAATAGTTTCCAAGGTTCCAATACCTTGAGTTTCCAGCAGCCTAGTCGGCTCCACGTGGGAGTCGGAAGCGGCCTGTGGCTCTAAAGTAGTGGGCGTCAGGGGCTGTAAAAGTGCCTCACTGAGAACCGGCGACTGGCTTAGAATAAGCCTCGTCGTCAGTTTTAGACCTCGGATGCCTGTCCTTTTCTTTTTTTTGCGTTTCATTTGAATTGCGGTAGTCGGATGGCTATCCGACGACATTGTGTAATTAAATCTTCTGCCAAAATAGTGAAATGCAAAATCGTACCGACGCTTAATAGTACGTTGGCTAAATCTAGCACAAAAAGTACAGTTTTGTACCTACCATAAATGTAGATGTTCGAGTGTTCACACTGCTGCAGTCATCACACTTGGGTTATCCTGCCGTCAGGCGGTCCCGCAGTCGGCCCGAGTTCCAAAGTCTTGGTCCGGCGTCGGTTGCTGTCGCTTCTTCCCTGACGTCAGTGCGCCAGGGGTATACAAGAGGCATCAAACGCCATTTTCTTCAGTTTTTCTTGCCCCAGATGTCAGGTGCCCCCTAGTAGGTGGGCAATACATATTGCCAATGAAACATGTATAGAAAATACAAAGAATACCTTCAGTTATAAGCAAATACACCACAAAGGTTGTATGAGATAGTAAGGTATAGAAAAGTTCAGGTAGTTCAGAGGGGATGGAGGGAGGGTAACCTGGACTGCAGCAGTGTGAACACTCGAACATCTACATTTATGGTAGGTACAAAACTGTACTATGTTCATCATGTTACACTGCTGCAGTCATCACACTTGGGTTGAATCCCAAAGCTAAGGATGGGTGGTGGAGTTAAACAGGGTTTGGAGAAGCTAGTAGGCCCTGCAGAACTGCAGTGGCAAAACCAGCTCTAGTCTTAAGAGTATAGAGGTAAGTGATAGTGCTTGGTGAAGGTATGCACTGAACTCCAAGTTGCAGCTTCCAAAACATCCTTGGTTGGTACCCCCCTGAGAAAGGCTGTTGATGTAGCTGTAGCCCTGGTGGAGTGGGACCTAATGGTAGCAGGTACCGGTTTCCCATGATGTGTGTAACAGAAACGTATGCAATGTCCTATCCATTTTGAAATGGTCTGTTTTGAGATAGCTTTTCCTTGTGATCCTGTAGCATAGGATACAGAGAGCTGGTCAGACTTTCTGAAAGCCTTAGTATTATCCAAGTAGTAAAGTAATTGCCTGTGAATGTCCAAAGAGTGCAGGAGTCTTTCTCCTTTGTTCTGGGGGTTTGGGAAAAAGGTGGGCAAATGAATGGTTTGGTTTAGGGGCACACTGGATACCACCTTTGGCATAAAGGAAGGGTTAGTCCGTAAAGCGACTCTGTCTTGATGAAAAATGAGGAAAGGCTCCACTGCCATTAGGGCCTGTAGCTCTGAGACTCTTCTAGCTGAAGTTATTGCTAGTAGCAGGGCAGTTTTCCATGATAGAAACTTTAACTTTGCTGAAATAGCTGGTTCAAAGGGCAGTAGTGTAAGCTTTTCCAGAACAAAGTTGAGATCCCAAGTTAGTGTTGGTGCTCTCCTGGGCGGTCTTATGTTCTTAGCCCCTCTGAGATACTGTCTTAGGAGTGGATGTGAAAATAAAGGAGGATCCGTGTTGTAGTGAGCTGAAATCGCTGAGGCATGGATCTTAATAGATGAAAAGAAAGTCCTTTGTGCAACATCTCAGTTAAGTATTGTAGAATCTGAGGAATGTTTGGAACAAGGGGAGTTTGGCCTTTAGCCTGGTTCCATGCGTAAAATCTTTTCCATTTGTCTGAATAGGCTTTCATGGTGCTGGGCCTCCTGGCCTCCAGAATGACATCCATAACAGCTTTAGATAGAGGTGTTGGCTGGTTGTTTCAGCAATTTGCCATGCAGCCAGATTTAAAGTCTTGAGCTGGCTGTGTAGAATCTGATTGTTTTGCTGAGTGAGCAGGTGAGGAATATGGGGTAAAATCCATGGTGGGCCGTGGGCCATGGCCCTTAGTATTGGATACCAGTGTTGGCGTGACCAGTCTGGAGCAATGAGTATCATTTGTGGCCTCTCTAATCTGACTTTCAGCAGCACCTTTGCTAGAAGAGGCAGTGGAGGAAAGGCATACACTGTTAATGTTTTCCAACTGAATGAGAGGGCGCCCACCTTCCAAGCTAGTGGGTGGAATGTCCTTGTGCAAAATTTTCGAAGCTGGTAATTTTGGGGGTTGGCAAACAGATCTATGTCTGGGCGTCCCCATTTTTGAGTTATCATTGCAAATACTTGTGGATCCAGTTTCCACTCGTGGGGATCCATTATGTTTCTGCTTAGGTCGTCTGCCAATGTGTTTTTCTTTCCTGGCAGGAACTTTGCTTGTAGTTGAACTTGGTAAGTCAGTGCTGTGTTCCATAAGGTCATTGCTTGCCTGTATAGGGGGTAGGAGTGTGTGCCCCCTTGCTTGTTTATGTACCACATAACTGTGGTATTGTCCGTCTTTATTAGGAGTTGTCCTGGATGTAAGAGGTCCTTGAAAGCTGTTAGAGCATTCTGTACAGCTAGCATTTCTTTTTGATTGATATGCAGATGCCTTTGATCTGTGTTCCATTTGCCCTGAATGCACTGTCCTGCCATGTGTGCTCCCCAGGCATAGTCCAATGCATCTGTTGTTATAGTTTGCCTGGCTGTGGGCAAGGTAAAAGGCTGACCCTTGTTGAGGTGACATGCCTGTGCCCACTATAGGAACTCCTGTTGAAGGCAGGGAATGAGTGGTATCATTCTTTCCAAGCTGTGGCTGTGCTGTGTCCATACGCTCTTCAGGTACCATTGTAATTTCCTCATATGCAGTTTTGCAAATGGTATTAGGAGTATGCAAGATGCCATGAATCCCAAGGCCTGCAGAATTTTTCTTGCAGGGAGTTGGGTCTTTGTTGCCATCATTTTGAAATATTGAATCAGCTGTTGTTGCTTGTCTGGCATGAGATAAGCCATCAGGGCAGTTGTATTCAAGCTGGCACCCAGGAATGTTATGTTCTGTGAGGGCACTAGTTTTGATTTCTTTTCGTTTACTGTGTACCCTAGGCAACATAAAAGGTGTTTGACAAATGCCAGATGCTTTAAAAGAATGTTCTTGCTTTCTGCTTGAATAAGGCAGTCGTCCAGGTATGGGTATATTTGAATTCCTCTTTGTCTGCAGTATGCAATTACTGGTGCCAGGCATTTTGTGAAGACCCTGGGTGCAGTAGATAAGCCAAAGGGCAGTGCAGAGAATTGATAATGAGTTGAACCTGAATGAAACGGAGGTATCTTCTGCAATTTTGTCTGATAGGGACATGCAGGTATGCTTCCTTGAGATCCAACGTTACTAGCCAAGCCTTCTTGCCCAGCATGGGAAGAAGCTGCTGTAGTGTTAGCATCTTGAATTTGGGTACTTGGAGATAGGTGTTTAGAACTGAAAGGTCCAGAATGGGTCCCCAGGCTCTGTCCTTTCTGGAGACTAGAAAGAGTCTTGAGTAAAATCCTTGTCCTTGCTCCTGTGTAGGTACCTGTTGAATGGCTCGCATGTCCATGAGAGCTGTAATTTGTTTTTGTGCCTCCGCCCATTGATTTGGTGGCAGGTTTGGCATTCCTTTTATCCTTGGCAAGGTGTGAAAGTGGAATCTGTATCCTTGTGAAACAATGTTTAGGATCCATTTGCCTTTTGTAATGATGTGTCAGTTGTCTACAAAAAGTGATAATTTTCCTCCCAAGGGAGCTGCCAAGAGAGATTTGCTTGGCAGTCTGAGGGTTAAGTCATTGTGTTTGTCTTCTGTTAGCTTGGGGCCTGTCTTCTCCTCCTTTCTGGGTAGCGGTACCCCATTGGCGAGGTTTGTAAGGGCCTTGTGACTGACCTCTGCCCCTTGGGCGTCTGTATTTGCCCCTCTGTGGTCTGTCAGATGCTGGAAAGGACCAGTTTTTTGTTGGCCAATTTCTGCTGAACTGAGGGGGTTGAACCTGTAAAAAATCCTTGACCATCTGCATAGATTTTGCATTATCCTCCATTTTCTTTAAAACCTCCTCTGCCTTTACACCAAATAAAACATCCTGCTGTAAAGGTGCATCCAATAACTTTGCTTTAACATGATCAGGCAGGGTTTGTTCTTTTAGCATGTCTACGTATGACAGACCCAGTCACTGCTGTTCTACAGGAAGCTTCCAATGAATCAAATCCACATTGTAAAGTATTTTTGCCCACCTGTTCAGCTGCATGTAACAGATCCTGCATTTCCTTGAAATCAGGCTGCTCTGAATGTGTGCTCATTTTTGTTTTAATTGAGACATTATGAATTGCTGATATTTTAGCATGTGAAACTGGCAATTTAAGGCTCTCATAGCTAGAGTAGCTGAAGTGTATACCTTCTTTCCCCATCTATCTAGTGCTCTGGAATCCCTTTCAGAGGGTACAGGATTTTTAGCAATGGAAGCCTTAATCCCTTTGGGACCCTGGGAAATTGTTTCTGGGTCAGCAACAGAGCTTTTATATAGGAATTTGTGAGAGTCAGGGACTCTGTAGTATCTGTCTGGTTTGGCTGGAGCAGGAGGTAGAGAGTCTGGGTTAAGACTAGATTCTAGGTAAACATCATCCACAATGTCTAGCACAGGAGGGATAGCAAGTGGTCTGTGCTGGGGAAGTAAAATGAACTCTCGGAGCCTTTTCTTAGAATCAGAATAATCCTGGCCTTCCCAGTGGAAATGTTCCCTCATGGTATGTAAAGTTTCCCCAAAGGAGTATTCTTCTGGAGGAGATGCTGAGGGAATAGACTCTTCAGCATCAGAATCTTCATAAGGGGGAAAAAAAGAGTATTCCTGTTCCTCAGAAGAATCTGAGGAAATTGAAACCTGGTCAGAGGAAGCATAAATCTCCTCTGGTCTTGGCTTTTTTTCAGGAGGGGGATGGGAACCCCTGATTAGGGTAATTAAATCTTCAGCCATCTTAAGCATTTGTTTCTTAGGCATGGGGCCTTGTGCTGGAGACTGATGTACAGTCTTTTTAGATTTTAATGGAGTTTTAAGCTTAGTATAAGATTTAATGGTGAGTGTAGTCGGTATGAAGACACCTTCTGCAACCGAAGGCGTTTCTACTGCACCGGAATCTCCTTGTGCTATGGAGTTGGAAGGGCCTAAAGAAGAAGGCTCCGCCGGCCTAGTACTCTCCGCTTGTGAATCAGAAGCCGTCTGGGGTTATAATTCAGCGGCCATCAGGGGCTGCGTAGGCGTCTCACTGAAAACCGGTGACAAGTCCAGCCAAGGCCTCGGAGTCTGGTTTGGGTCTAGGCTGCCTATCCTTATCCTTTCGTTTTTTATGCATGCCGGTCATCGGCTGCTCCGACGGCATGGTATAATTAAATTTCCTACCAAAGTAATGTTGGGCGAAATCGAACCGATGTTTGATAGTTCGTTTATTAAACCTAGCACAAAACTGACAACCTGTGACGTCGTGGTCTGGGCCTAGGCAAGGAATACAGTAAGAATGAAAGTCCTTATGAGGTATTTACTTCCCACAAGAAATGCAATTGTTAACTTTTTCTGACATCGGACTGAGGCAAGAAAAGGTTCCCCAATGGGGTACCTTAGCTTTATTGAAGACTTCGGTCTGAAATTCGATTTGAAAATCTCAGGGGTCGGCCGACCGGCACTTGCGAACTGCTTCTGCTTCGGGCACCGCACGGCAAGAAAGACTGAAGAAAATGGCGTCGGATGCCTCTTATATACCCCTGGCGCACTGACGTCAGGGAAGAAGCGACAGCAACCGACGCCGGACCAAGACTTTGGAACTCGGGCCGACTGCGCGACTGCCTGACGGCAGGATAACCCAGGTGTGATGACTGCAGCAGTGTAACACGATGAATATCAGACAATTAGCAACATCGTGATCAGGACCTAGGCAAGGAATACAGTAAGAATGGAAGTCCTTATGAGGTATTTGCTTCCCACAAGAAATACAATTATTAACTTTTTCTGACATCGGTCTGGAGCAAGAAAAAAGTTTCCCCAACGGGGTACTTAGCTTTTAATGAAGACTTCGGATCTGAAATTCGAACACGAAAATCTCAGGAGTCAGCCGACCGGCACTTGCAAACTGCTTTTGCTTCGGGCACTGCACGGCAAGAAAGACTGAAGAAAATGGCGTCGGCTGCATCTTTTACACCCATGGTGCACTGACGTCAGGGAGGAGGCGACAGCAACCGACGCCGGACCTAGACTTTGGAATTCAGGCCGACTGCGGGTAGCATGCCAGCAGGATAACCCAATTATAATGACTGCAACAGTGAAACATGATGAACATCTGCTGGTTGTTCCAAGTCCCCTGCATGCCCCTGCCTTCCAGATGAGCCCCCCATGCAAAATCTGAGGCATCCGTGGTGACAGTCTGGCTAGCAGGCGATGGGCAGAAAGGCATACCCTTGTTCTGAGAACAGACTGTCTCCTACCAGAGGAACTCCATTTGTAGACATGGAATCAGGGGAAGAATCAAGTCTAAGTCCTGTGTGTGT
Organism: Protopterus annectens; assembly: GCF_019279795.1. Taxonomy (NCBI): domain Eukaryota; kingdom Metazoa; phylum Chordata; order Ceratodontiformes; family Protopteridae; genus Protopterus; species Protopterus annectens. The sequence continues at coordinate 930,295,319 of NC_056747.1, read as the reverse complement.
TGACACCAAAGATTCTTGAGGTACCACTGGTTTTCTCATATGCAGCCTTGCATATGGGATCATCAAAATACATGAAGCCATGAACCCCAGTGCTTGCAGGAATTGCCTTGCACAGAGTTGGGTCATGCTTGCAAAGTTTCTGAAGTAAGCCAAAATAACTTCTTGCTTCTATTGAGGGAGTAATACCATCTGGGTGGCTGTATTCAGACTCGTTCCCAGGAAAACAATCTCCCTTGTAGGAACCAACTTTGACTTCTTTTCGTTGAGAGTGTAACCCAAAGAGGTGAGTGTGTTCTTCACGAAATCCAAATCTTTTCTAGTTGTTCTGGGGAGTTTGCTTGAATGAGACAGTCATCCAAGGTAAGGATAAATTTGAATGTTTCTCTGCCTGCAAAAAGCAATGCCTGGAGCCAGGCACTTGGTAAAAACTCTGGGAGCAGTAGATAAGCCAAAGGGCAATGCAGGGAATTGATAGTGTTGCTCCCCCGTCCTGAAGCGAAGAAACTGCCTGCAACTTTCCCTTATTGGGATGTGCAGATAAGCCTCCTTCAGATTCAAAGTTACCAGCCATGAATCCTTGCCCAGAACTGGTAGTAACTGTTGAAGGGTGAGCATCTTGAATTTGGGAATCACCAGAAACGTGTTTGGAATAGACAGATCCAGAATAGGGCACCAGGTGCCCCCTTTTTTGGGTACCAGGAAAAGTCTTGAATAAAAACCTAGGCCTGCCTGATTTGCAGGAACTGGCTCTATAGGCCCCATAGCCAGTAAAGAAGAAATTTGAGTTTCTACCTCTGCCCTGAGAGTTCTGGATATGTCTGGGAACCCTTGTAAAACAGGGAAGGTGTGAAAGCAAAACTTATAACCTTGGTTTACTATATTGAGCACCCATTTGTCATCTGTGATGGTAGACCATACCTCTGCGAACCTGGCGAACCTTCCCCCAAAGGAAACCCAGGGTGCACAGAGGTAGGCACAAGAAGTCCGGAGTCATTGAGAATGTTGGCTTTGGGAAGCTGGCTTAGAACTCCCCGATTTAGCAGAAGAGGAATGCCACTGTTTAGCCGCTTGAGGGGCAGAAGCCTGCCCTCTGGAAGATCTGAAACTCCTAGGCCTAGAGCGACCTTGCCTGCCAGGATCAGGGAAAGACCAGTTCTTGGAAGGATAATGCTTACTAAACCGAGGAGGCTGAATCTGAAGGAAATCTTTCACAGCTTGCATAGATTTTGCCTTATCCTCCAACTTCTTCAGTACCTCATCAGCCTTATTACCAAAAAGATTGTCCTTGTGCAAAGGAACATCCAGCAATTTAGACTTAACAGGTTCAGAAGGAGGCTGCTCTCTGAGCCAAGCATGCCTTCTAATTACAAAACCAGTGGCTGCTGCCTTGCAGGAAGCCTCCAAAGTGTCAAAACCACAATGAAGTGAATGCTTATTAACTAAAGTGGCAGAATTCTGTAAGTCTTATAAATCTTTGTTCTCCCTCATGGAGGGAATATCTCCAAGTTTAGCCTTAGTAGCCTCCAAAGTATGCTGCTGATACTTAAGCATGTGAAAAAGACAATTAATGGATCTAATGGCAAGAGTTGCAGAGGTATAGACTTTTTTACCCCACCTGTCCAAGGCCCTAGACTCCTTATCAGAAGGCACAGGGTTTTTAGCAATAGTAGCCTTAACACCCTTGGGCCCTTGAGAAATAATTTCTGGATCGGCAGTAGGGTTTTTAAAAAGGAATTGAGGAGATTCAGGAACCTTGTAATACCTATCTGGTTTTCTGGGGGCAGGAGGAACAGAATTAGGAGTTAAAGAATTTTCCATGAAAACATCATCCACAACTTCCAAAACTGGAGTTATAGCCAGAGGCTTATGCTGTGGCAAATCCAAAAATTCCCCGATTCTTTTCTTAGATTGTGGAAAATCCTGACATTCCCATTTAAAATGCTCCCTAAGGGTATTCAAAGTATTCTCAAAGGAAAAATCTTCGGGAGGGGAGGCAGAAGGGATAGAGTCCTCAGCAACAGAATCCTCAAAGCCAGAAAAAAGTTGAGAATTTCCTTCTTCACCAGCAGATATACTGGAAATTTCGGAATCTGAGACAGACAAAACATCAGGAGATAATTCCCTAGTCCTCTTTGGGGGGGGGGGGGGTGAGAGCCCCTAATCAGGGAAAGATGATCACCAGCCATCTTTACCAACTGGGACTGAAGGCACAGGAGGGGAGGCTGAAGCCTGCTTGCGAGAAGGTTTGTGGCTGGAAGGTTTACTAGCAATGCAGAGGGACTGGAGTCCTAGCAACTGCAGAATTCTGAACTAAGGTAGTCGGTCTGGTTCTGGTCTCCTGTTGAAAAGAAGAGGCATCAGAAGCCGGTACCTACAAAGCGGTCTCCGGACCCATCTGAGGCGGCGACAGGCGGAGGGTCTGAAGATGAAAAAGCAGCCTGCGGCATGGAGGACTCCATGAAGGTCTCGGCAGAGGCTTGCGGCTGAAAATCTGCGGACTGCAGGGGCTACGAAAGCACCTCACTGACTACCGCTGTGCTGACGACCAATTTCACCGGTGCGTCGTCAGCAGATTTAACCCTAGGCCTGTCGTGGTCCTTGTGTTTGTGTTTCCTAGGAATATCCAAAATCGGGAGACTAGAAGACACCATATCGACGGAACTTAGGCCAGACTCCGAAATGCTTATACAAAATCTTAGCTCTGTGGCGTATGGTACGTGGGTTAAAAGAAGCACAGAGATCGCAGTTAGGGATGTCGTGCTCATGGCCCAAACAAGTTATACAATAGGAATGGAAATCACAGTGCGGAATCTGTTTTCCACAAGCAAGACAGTTATTAACTTTATCTGATATTCATTAAAGCAAGAAAAGAGGATCCCCAATGGGGTACTTATCTGAAGGTGTCTTCAACTTGGTAGTCGGAAAGCAAAGGAAGGTAAACAGCCGACCGGCACTAGTGCGAATTGCATCTGCTTTGGGCTCCGTGGCAAGAAAGACAGAGGAAATGGCGTCGGCTGCCTCCCTTTACACCTGACGTTCTGACATCGGTTTTACAACCGGTGGCAGCCGACGTCATATACCAAAGACTTTCATATTCGGGATGACTGAGGACTACCGGGTGCCGGATAACCCATATGTGAGGACTGCAACAGTGAAACACGAAGAACATCCACTGAAGTTGCAGCAGAAGTTGAAGGAAGAAGTTTGCTGTCAGAATGCAAAACGGAGGCCTCGGACACTGGAGTCAACTTAGCAGTTCCGGCTCCAGCAGAAGAGGCGACAGGTCAGAAGGCAAAATGGAGGCCGAAGGCCTAAGGGACTCGGACTCAATCAAGGTCTGTGGTTGTACATCTGCAGACTGCAGGGACTGCAAAGGCGTCTCACTGGCTACTGTCTGACTGACGACCAACTTATCATCATCCAAGGACTTAGCTTTCTGAGACCTGTTGCGGTCCTTACCTGTTTCTTCAGAATATTCGAAGCCTGAAGACCAGCAGACGCCATACCAAAGAATTTAGGCCAAACTCCAAAATGCCTAGCCAAAATCTTAGCCTGACAAAGGAAAGTACGTGGATTAAAGAAGGCACAGAGATCACAATTGGGAACTTCGTGGTCAAGGCCTAAACAAACAATGCAATAGGAATGAAAATCTCTATGGGGAATCTGCTTTCTGCAGGTAAGGCAATTATTAACTTTTTCTGACATTCGTTAAGGCAGGAAAAGAGGATCCCCATTTGGGTTACTTAGCTGTAGTAGACTTAGACTTCAACTCTTTTAGTCGGAAACCAACAAAGGTAAACTGGCGGCCGGCACTCGTGCATGAAAAGCTTCTGCTTCAGGCTCCGCAGCAAGGAAGACTGAGGAAGTGACGTTGGCTGCCTCCTTTTGTATCGGATGCCCCGACGTCCTGTACAACCGATGTCATTTTTACTTACCTTTGGTATTCTGGCTGACCAAGGGCTACCGGGATCCGGATAACCTATTAGTTAGGACTGCAACTGTGAAACACGATAAACATCCAAAGAGATCTCCTGAAAAGGATAGTCCAACGTCCAGCTAGTAAACCTAATGCTTTAGTAATTACAGGCACCGTACGTCACAAGTAAGCTCCTAGAGCAAGGCATACAGCATAAAGGTGACAAACAGATGCACACACACAAAACTGAAAAAGCCCCAGGAGGAACAGAATGTCACTAGAGACATGGAAGAACATGTGCATCCAGAAAGAGAAAAGGGAGAACAGCCCCTTGGCCACTAGGACAAGAAAGAACAAGCTAGTGCAGAGGGGGCATGAGGGAGGGAGCAAGTACTGCAACAGTGAAGAGGACATCTACTGTTGTGATAAGATTTTACACAACTGTATTACATTCTTCCATATTACTGTTGCAGTAGTCATATACAAAGGGGGGTGTGCAAAAGCTCAAGAGAAAACCTGGGAGGAGGACAGCACGGAAAAGCCCTTCAAAAACTCATGCAGTACAGCCCAAGCAAAGCCAGCTGTAGGCTTGGAAATAACATCCAACTTGTAATATGCCTGTTTTTATACCCCTGACGTCAGTCCTGGAGCGACAGCAACCGATGCAGAAATACCAAGTCTCTGGTATTTGGGCCGACTGAGGGCTACCTGCAGGCAGATAACCCAAATGTGATGATTGCAACAGTGAAACACGAAGAAAGTACAATTGTGTACCTACCATAAATATAGATGTTCGAGTGTATTCACTGTTGCAGTCATTACACTTGGGTTATACTGCTGGCAGGCGACCCGTAGTCAGCCCGAATTCCAAAGTCTTGGTCCGGCGTTGGTTGCTGTCGCCTCTTCCCTGACGTCAGTGCACCAGGGGTATAAAAGTTGCAACAGACGCCATTTTCTTCAGTTTTTCTTGCCCCAGATGTCAGGTGCCCCCAGATATGAAGGCTGTAAAGATAAAAATATGCCAAACAACCATGCATATATTACTATAAACATTTCCTTCTTAAAAAGCAAATACACCACATAGGTTGTATAGAGTTGAGAAGTACAGAATAGTCCCAGCAAAGAGGGGGATGGTGGGTGGGTAACCAGGACTGCAACAGTGAATACACTCAAACATCTACATTTATGGTAGGTACACAACTGTACTACGTTCATCGTGTTTCACTGTTGCAGTCATTACACTTTGGTAGAATCCCAAAGCTAAGGTTGGGTGGCTGGGTCTAAATTGGATTTGAAGAGGCTAACAAGCCCTGCAGAACTGCAGTGGCAAAGCCTGCTCTGGATTTAGAGTAGAGAGGTAAGTGGTAGTGCTTGATAAAAGTGTGCACTGAGCTCCAGGTTGCAGCTTCTAAAATGTCTTTGGTTGGTACTCCTCTGAGGAAAGCTGCTGAAGTGGCTACTGCTCTGGTAGAATGAGGCCTGATGCCTTTGGACACAGATTTGCCATGTTGTGTATAACAGAAGTGGATGCAGTGTCCTATCCATTTGGAGATGGTCTGCTTTGTAATAGGTTTTCCTTGAGATCCTGCAGCATATGCTACAAACAGTTGCTCAGTTTTTCCGAAAGCTTTTGTTTTGTCCAAGTAAAATCGTAGCTGCCTGTGTATATCTAAAGAGTGCAGAAGTTTTTCCCCTTTATTCTGGGGATTTGGGTAGAAAGTAGGCAAATGAATAGTTTGGTTTAAGGCCACATTGGAGACCACTTTTGGCATGAATGTTGGGTTCGTCCTTAGAGAAACCCTGTCCTGGTGAAAAATTAGGAAAGGTTCCACAGCCATCAATGCCTGTAACTCTGAAACTCATCTTGCTGAAGTTATTGCTAGGAGCAGAGCAGTTTTCCATGACAAGAATTTTAGATCAGCTGAGCTGGCTGGTTCAAATGGAGGTAGTGTTAGTTTTTCTAAAACAAAATTGAGGTCCCAAGTAGGTACTGATGCCCTCCTAGGGGGTCTTATATTCTTTGCCCCTCTGAGGTACTGTCGTAGTAGAGGATGTGAAAAAATAGGAGGATCCGTATTGTAATGAGCTGCAATGGCAGAGGCATGGATTTTAATAGATGAAAAAGATAGGCCTTTGTCCAACATCTCAGTCAGGTATTGCAAAATCTGAGGCATATTAGGGACCAGTGGGTCAGGCCCTTGTGCCTGGTTCCAAGAACAGAATCTCTTCCATTTTACTGCATAAGATTTCCTAGTGCTAGGTCTTCTGGCTTCCAAAATTACATCCATAACAGCTTTAGAAAGAGGTGCAGTCTGAGTGGCTACATTATCTGCCATGCTGCCAGGTTTAAGGTTCTGAGTTGACTGTGCAGAATCTGATTGTTTTGCTGTGTCAGAAGTTAAGAGATTTGAGGTAGAGGCCAAGGTGGCCTTGGGACAAACTCTTTAGGATTGGGTACCAGTGCTGGCGTGGCCAGTCTGGCGCAATCAGCATAATTTTTGGCCTCTCTTGTATGACTTTTAGAAGCATCTTGGTGAGAAGAGACATCGGAGGGAAGGCATAGACTGTCAGGTTTTTCCAGCTGAAAGATGGCGCATCCACTTTCCATGCTTGAGAGTGATAAGTCCCTGTGCAAAATTTCTGTAATTGACAATTGTGAGGGGAGGCAAACAGATCTATGTCTGGGCATCCCCACTCCCTTGTTATCATGTTGAACACTTGTGGATTTATCTTCCATTCGTGGGGATCCATGAGATTTCTGCTTAGTTCGTCTGCCAGTGTATTTTTTATTCCTGGCAGGAATTGTGCTTGCAGATGTACCTGGTAGGTCAGTGCTGTGTTCCACAAAGTCATGGCTTGTCTGCATAGGGGGTAGGAATGTGTGCCCCCTTGCTTATGTACCACATAACTGTGGTATTGTCTGTCTTTATTAATAATTGTCCTGGATGTATTAGGTCCTTGAAGGCTGTCAGGGCATTCTGTACAGCTAGCATCTCTTTTTGATTGATGTGAAGATGCATTTGTTCCTTGGGCCACGCGCCCTGAATACATTTTCCTGCCCTATGTGCTTCCCAGGCATAATCCGATGCATCCGTTGTTATTGTCTGCCTGGCTGTAGGTAAGGTGAAAGGCTGTCCCTTGTTGTGGTGACAGGCCTGGGACCACCATCGAAACTCCTGTTGTAGGCAGGGAATTGAGGTTATGATTGTCTCTAGGCTGTGACAATGCTGAGTCCAAACACTTTTTAGATACCATTGTAGTTTCCTCATATGCAGTTTGGCATATGGAATTAGTAGAATGCAAGAAGCCATGAAACCCAGGGCCTGCAGAATTTTTCTTGCAGGGAGCTGGGTCTTTGTTGCCATCATTTGAAAGTAATGAGTCAGTTGCCTTTGTTTGTCTGGCGTGAGATAAGCCATCTGGGCAGTTGTATTTAAGCTTGCACCCAGGAATATTATCTCTTGAGAGGGCACTAGTTTTGATTTCTTTTTGTTTACTGTGTACCCTAGGCAAATTAGCAATCTTTTTACAAACGCCAGGTGCTTTAGAAGAATGTCCTTGCTCTCTGCTTGTATAAGGCAGTCGTCCAAGTAGGGATATATTTGAATTCCTTTTTGTCTGCAAAATGCAATTACTGGTGCCAGGCATTTTGTGAAGACCCTGGGCGCAGTAGATAAGCCAAAGGGCAGTGCAGAGAATTGATAATGCATTGAGCCTGCTATAAATCTGAGGTATCTTCTGCACGATTGTCTGACTGGGACGTGCAGGTATGCCTCCTTGAGATACAAAGTAACTAGCCAAGCCTCTTTGCCCAGCATGGGCAGGAGTTGTTGTAGTGTTAACATTTTGAATTTTGGAACATCCAGGAAAGTATTTAGGACTGACAGGTCCAGTATTGGTCTCCATGCTTTGTCCTTTCTGGGTACTAGGAAAAGGCGTGAGTAAAATCCTTGGCCCTGTTCTTGCTGTGGAACTTTCTGAATAGCTCCCATATCCATAAGAGCAGCAATCTGTTTTTGTGCCTCTGCCCATTGGTTTTGTGGCAGGTTTGGCACACTGTTTGGTTTTGGAAGCGTGTGGAAGTGGAACCTGTACCCTTGAGAAACTATATTCAACACCCATTGGTCTTGGGTGATCATGTGCCAATTTTTTGAGAAAAGTGCTAGCTTTCCCCCTAGGGGTGCTGTCAACTGGTAAGAGCTTGGCATTTGCAGAGGGAAGTCATTGTGACGGTTTCCTATAAGGTTGAGATTTGTCTTCTCCTCCTTTGGGGGCTGTAGCACCCCATTGTTTAGGTCTGTAGGAGCCTTGGGGCTGAGATCTGCCTCTTGGGCGTCTGTATCTACCTCTTTGTGGCCTGTCTGACACTGGAAAGGACCAATTTTTTGAAGGCCAGTTTCTGCTAAATCTAGGTGGTTGAACCTGTAAGAAATCTTTCACAGTTTGCATTGACTTTGCTTTATCCTCCATTTTCTTTTAACACCTCTTCTGCCTTAACACCAAACAAAGTATCATGCTGTAGTGGAGCATCCAATAATTTTACTTTAACATGGTCAGGTAAACTTTGTTCTTTCAACCAAGCATATCTTCGAATAACTGAGCCTGTAACTGCGGCTCTACAAGAAGCCTCTAATGAATCAAAACCACATTGCAGAGTATGCTTTCCCACTTGTTCAACTGCATGCAATAAATCTTGCATTTCTTTACTGTCAAGACCTTCTATATTTGTAACCATTTTCTGCTTTAACAATGACATGAGATGCTGTTGATATTTAAGCGTGTGAAACTGGCAGTTTAAAGCTCTTACAGCTAAAGTAACAGAAGTGTAAACTTTTTTCCCCCATCTGTCCAGAGCTCTGGAATCCCTATCTGAGGGGACAGGATTTTTGGCAGTGGAAGCTTTAACCCCTTTAGGACCCTGAGAAATAGTTTCTGGGTCTGCAGTGGGGGTTTTGTAAAGGAATTTACCTGTAGTACCTGTCTGGCTTTACTGGTGCAGGGGGTAAAGAAAGTACAGTTTTGTGCCTACCATAAATGTAGATGTTCGAGTGTAAACACTGCTGCAATCATTACACTTGGGTTATCCTGCCGTCAGGCGGTTCCCCAGTCGGCCTGAGTTCCAAAGTCTTGGTCCGGCGTCAGTTGCGGTCGCCTCCTCCCTGACGTCAGTGCGACAGGGGTATATACAAGATGCAGCCGACGCCATTTTCTTCAGTTTTTCTTGCCCCAGATGTCAGGTGACCCCAAACAGGTAGGCAATTCAAATTGCTAGTAAAATATACAAAAGAAAAGCAAGCAACCATTTTTAGTTACCAGCAAATACTCCACATAAGTAATAAAGGGTAGATGACCTAGGTAAGTACCAGAAAGTAAGTGGGGAAGGAGGGTGGGTAACCTGGACTGCAGCAGTGTTTACACTCAAACATCTACATTTATGGTAGGTACAAAACTGTACTATGTTCATCGTGTTACACTGCTGCAGTCATTACACTTGGGTGGAATCCCAAAGCTGAGGTAGGAAGGCTGGATCTATAAGGTATTAGAGGTGGTTATAAGGCCCTGCAGTACAGCAGTGGCGAAGCCAGCTCTGGATTTGGAGTATAAAGGCAAATGGCAATGTTTGGTGAAGGTATGCACAGAACTCCATGTTGCTGCTTCCAAAATATCCTTGGTAGGTACTCCTCTGAGGTAGGCAGTTGAAGTGGCTGTTGCCCTGGTGGAGTGAGATCTAATGCTGCTAGGTACAGGTTTCCCATGGTGGGTATAGCAGAAAAGTACAGTTTTGTACCTACCATAAATGTAGATGTTCGAGTGCTAATACAGCTGCAGTCATAGCAGATGGGTTCTCCTGCCGTCAGGCGGGTCCTCGGTCGGCCGAATTCCAAAGTCTAGGTCCGGCGTCGGTTGTTGTCGCTTCTTCCCTGACGTCAGAGCGACAGGGGTATAAAGGAACCAGCCGACGCCATTTTCTTCAGTTTTTCTTGCCCCAGATGTCAGGTGCCCCGAGAAGGAAGGCAATACATAAATTTGTGTGATAATGCAGTGCAATATAATCAAAATACAGTAGCTGCAAGCAAATGCATCATAAATGAAAACCCCAATCAGGTTGTAAGAGGATGTGTTAGCCTATAGGCCTGTCCCAAGAGGGGAAGGAGGGAGGGAAACCTGGACTGCAGCTGTATTAGCACTCGAACATCTACATTTATGGTAGGTACAAAACTGTACTATGTTCATCGTGCATACAGCTGCAGTCATAACAGATGGGTAGAATCCCAAAGCTAAGAAAGGGGTGGTAGGCACTAGGTGGAACTAGGAGGAGCCAAAATGCCCTGCAAGACTGCAGTGGCAAAGCCTGCTCTAGATTTGGAGTATAATGGCAGGTTGTAGTGCTTGGAGAAGGTATGCACAGAACTCCAAGTGACTGCTTCCAAAATATCCTTGGTAGGAATTCCTCTGAGGAAGGCTGCAGAGGTGGCTGTGGCCCTGGTGGAATGAGTTCTAATGCCTGTAGGAACAGTTTTGCCATGAAAGGAATAGCAAAAGCGTATGCAGTGGGCTATCCATTTTGAGATTGTCTGTTTGGAAATTGGCTTCCCTTGAGCTCCTACCGCATAGGCCACAAAGAGCTGTTCTGATTTTCTGAAAGGCTTTGTTCTGTCCAAATAACACAGTTGTCTGTGGATGTCCAAAGAATGTAGTAATCTCTCCCCTTTGTTTTGAGGATTAGGATAAAAAGTAGGTAAATGTATGGCCTGATTTAAAGCTACCCTGGATACCACTTTAGGCATAAAGGACGGGTTGGTTCGTAAGGAAACTCTGTCCTGATGGAAGATGATAAAAGGCTGGACAGCCATGAGAGCCTGTAGTTCTGAAACTCTACGAGCTGAGGTGATAGCCAGAAGGAAAGCTGTTTTCCAGGACAAATATTGCAAGTCTGATGAGGCAGCTGGCTCAAAGGGAGGCAAGGTCAGTTTTTCCAGAATGAAATTAAGATCCCAAGCAGGCATTGGTTGTTTCCTTGGAGGCCTTAAATTCTTAGCCCCTCTGAGGAACTGTCTTAGGAGAGGGTGAGAGAATAAAGGTGGATCAGTGTTGTATTCTGCAGAAATGGCTGAGGCATGGATTTTGATGGAGGAGAAAGAAAGTCCACTGCTTAGCAGTTCAGCCAAATATTGTAGTATTTGAGGTAAATTCAGTTTTCCAGGATCCTGGCCCTTTTTCTCATTCCAGACACAAAAACGTTTCCATTTTGCGGAGTAAGCTTTTCTAGTTGATGGCCTTCTGGCCTCCAAAATGACATCCTGCACCTCCTTGGAGAGTAGGGCTTGTTGTGATGCTAAGGAATTTTCCATGCGGCTAGATTGAGTGTTTTTAGCTGGCTGTGAAGAGTTTTGAAACTGTGCTGAGTCAGAAGAAGAGGCATTAGAGGCAGGGTCCATGGTGGGGAATGTGTCAGGCTCCTCAGGAGTGGGTACCAGTGTTGCCTTGGCCAGTCCGGAGCAATGAGGATCATCTTTGGTCTGTCTGCTTTGGTCTTTAATAGAACTTTGGGCAGCAGAGGAAGAGGAAGGAAGGCATAAACTGTCATTGATGTCCAACTGAAGGAAAGAGCGTCCACTCCCCAGACCTTTGGATGGAAGATCCTTGAGCAGAATTTTGTCAATTGATGATTCTTGTGGGAGGCAAAAAGATCTATGTCTGGCCTTCCCCATTCTTGTATTATTTCTGTAAAAACTTTTGGATGCAATTTCCATTCGTGTGGATCTGTCATATTCCTGCTTAGGTTGTCTGCCAGCGTGTTTTCCTTGCCTGGCAAGTACTGTGCTTGTAGTTCCATTTGTAAGTCCATGACCATGTTCCAAAGTGACATGGCCAGTCTGCATAGGGGGTAAGAATGTGTTCCTCCCTGTTTGTTTATGTACCACATAACTGTGGTGTTGTCCGTTCTTATCAATAGTTGACCTGGTTGTAGAAGGTCCTTGAAAGCTATAATAGCATTCCTTACTGCTAGCATTTCTTTTTGATTGATGTGAAGGTGCTTTTCTTTTTGGGACCATTTTCCCTGAATGCACCAGACTGTCATGTGCGCCCCCCAGGCATAGTCCGAGGCGTCTGTTGTGATGACTTGATTTGCTTGAGGCTTGCTGAATGGAAGACCTGTGTTTGTTTGACATGCTTGAGCCCACCACAGAAATTCCTTTTGCAGACATGGAATTAGTGGTATTATTGTTTCCAAACTGTGGCTGTGTTGAGACCATATGATTTTCAGGTACCATTGTAGTTTCCTCATATGCAGCTTTGCACATGGGATTAGTAAGATGCAAGATGCCATGAATCCCAGAGCCTGCAGGATTTTCCTTGCAGTCAGCCTGGTGCAATTTGCTAGTGTTCTGAAGTATTGAATTAGTTGCCCCTGCTTCTCTGGCGTGAGGTAGGCCATCTGGGTGTTTGTGTCCAAATTGGCACCCAGGAAAATTATCTTCTGAGAGGGTATTAGCCTTGATTTCTTTTTGTTGACTGTGTATCCCAGAGAGTTCAATAACATTATTACATAAGCCAGATGTTTCAGAAGAATGTGCTTGCTGTCCGCTTGGATCAGGCAGTCGTCCAAATAGGGGTATATTTGTATCCCTTGAAGTCTGCAGTAGGCAATTACTGATGCCAGGCATTTCGTGAATACTCTGGGCACAGTAGATAAGCCAAAGGGCAATGCAGAGAATTGATAATGGGCTGAACCTGCAAGAAATCTGAGGTATCTTCTGCAATTTTGTCTGATTGGGACATGCAGGTATGCCTCCTTGAGGGCCAATGTTACCAGCCAAGACTACCTGCCCAGCATGGGAAGAAGTTGCTGTAGAGTGAGCATCTTGAATTTTGGTATAGGATGGATAGATCCAAAATAGGTCTCCAATCTTTTCCCTTCCTTGGCACCAGAAATAGCCTGGAATAAAAACCTTGACCTTGTTCGTGTGTAGGTACCTCTTGAATAACTTTCATGTTTATGAGATCTGAAATTTGCCTTTGTGCGTCTGCCCTTTGATTGTGTGGCAGGTTTGGCATGCCTCTCATTTTTGGAAGGGTGAGAAAATGGAATTTGTAGCCTCTGTTTATAATGTCCAGGATCCATTTGTCCTTTGTGACAACATGCCAATTTTTTGAGAATAATGCCAGCTTTCCTCCTAAGGGGGCTGCCATTTGAGACCTGGTTGGCATGCAAAGGGGAAAGTCATTGGGTTTACTTTCTGAAAGATTGCGAATTGTCCTCACCACCTCTTTGTGTAGGAGCTTGCCATTGTCTGCCTCTATACGATCCTTGGGATTGTCCTCTGCCCCTCGGGCGCCTGTATCTGCCTCTTTGGGGTCTGTCTGTGGCAGGAAAGGACCAGTTTTTGGAAGGCCAATTTCTACTAAAATGTGGGGGTTGAACCTGTAGAAATTCTTTCACAGTTTGCATTGATTTAGCCTTTTCCTCCATTTTCCGTAACACTTCCTCAGCATTAGCACCAAATAGTACATCCTTTTGAAGAGGGGCGTCTAGTAATTTAGCTTTGACATGATCAGGCAAGGCTTGTTCCTTGAGCCAGGCTTGCCTACGTATGACTGATCCTGAAACAGCAGCTCTACATGATGCCTCTAGAGCATCAAAACCACATTGTAAGGTATGCTTACCCACTTGTTCTGCACTATGCATCAAATCCTGCAACTCCTTCAAGTCTGGTTGTTCAGGTTGTGACATTTTACTTTTCAATTGTGATAACAAAAACTGTTGGTATTTTAGCATATGAAACTGACAGTTTAAGGCCCTCATGGATAAGGTAGCCGAGGTATATACCTTTTTTCCCCACCTTTCTAAGGATCTGGAGTCTCTCTCGGAAGGCAATGGATTTTTGGCAATGGAGGCCTTAACTCCCTTGGGGCCTTGTGAGATGGTTTCTGGGTCAGCAGCATGGCTTTTGTACAGAAATTGGTGAGTCAGGAACCCTGTAGTACCTGTCAGGCTTAACTGGAGCTGGAGGTAGAGAGTCCGGGTTAAGGCAGGCCTCCGAGTAAACATCATCTAGGACGTCCAAGACAGGAGGTATAGCCAGAGGCCTGTGCTGGGGTAACAAGAGAAATTCCCTGAGCCTTTTCTTGGAATCTGAATAATCCTGGCCTTCCCAGTGGAAGTGTTCCCTTAAGGTATGCAAAGTTTCCCCAAATGAGTAATCCTCAGGGGGGGGATACAGAAGGGATGGACTCCTCCGCATCAGAGTCTTCAAAAGGGGAGTAAGACTGTTCCTGATCATCAGAGTGCTCTGAAATAATGGAGCCCTGATCAGAGGAGGGGGAATCTTCCTCCACTCTGGGCCTTTTGTCCGGTGGGGGCTGAGAACCTCTGATTAGAGTAATTAAATCCTCAGCCATTTTAAGCATCTGTTTCTTAGGCATGGGGCCTGGAGATGGGCCCTGTGTAGCTGGTCTCTTAGAGTGCATGGTTGCTTTAGACTTTGTGAAAGCCTTGATGGAGAAAGAAGAGGAAGGTCTGAAGACACCTTGAGAGGAGGTGGACCTGTCCACATTCTGTGCTTCAACACCAAGAGTGGCTTCGGTATCTGTAGTCGGGGTGTGGGCCGAGGAGCCTGCGACCTCGGGTACATGAGACACCGTCAAAGATGTGTCGTCGGTAATCAGGGGCTGCGTAGGTGCCTCGCTGAGAACCGGACCACGTGTAGTCGGCTTTGGCGTGGTGTCGGTAGAGGCCGCGGACCTCGTGTGTCGGTCCTTGTCTTTGCGTTTTTTAGACAAAACCGGAGTCGGAGTATCCGACGACATAGTACAGTTAAATGCTTTTCCAAAATACTGCTGGGCGAACTCCGCCCGACGCTTAATAGTGCGTTTGCTGAATGTAGCACAAAAACGACAGACCGAGACGTCGTGGTCTGAGCCTAAACAAGGTATACAGAGGGAATGGAAATCCTTATGCGGTATTTGCTTCCCACAAAAAATACAATTATTAACTTTGTCTGACATCGGTCTGAGGCAAGAAAAGTTTCTCCAACGGGGTACTTAGCTTTTAAGAAGACTTCGGTTTCCAAATTTTCGTAATCTCAGGAGCTGGCCGACCAGCACTTGCGAACTGCTTCTGCTTCGGGCACCGCGCGGCAAGAAAGACAGAAGAAAATGGCGTCGGCTGGTTCCTTTATACCCCTGTCGCTCTGATGTCAGGGAAGAAGCGACAACAACTGACGCCGGACCTAGACTTTGGAATTCGGCCGGCCAAGGACCCGCCTGACAGCAGGAGAACCCATCTGTTATGACTGCAGCTGTAGGCACGATGAACATCATATACAGTGTCCTGTCCATTTTGAAATAGTCTGCTTTGAAATGGCTTTTCCCTGTGCTCCTGCAGCATATGCTACCAATAATTGCTCAGATTTTCTGAAAGCTTTGGTTTTGTCCAAGTAGAAACGTAACTGCCTGTGAATGTCCAAAGAGTGCAGTAGTCTCTCCCCTTTGTTCTGTAGTTTTGGATAAAAAGTTGGCAAGTGATTAGTTTTGGTTTAGAGCCACACTTGATACCACCTTTGGCATAAATGTAGGGTTAGTTCTTAAAGACACCCTGTCCTGGTGGAAGATGAGGAAAGGTTCCACTGCCATT
The DNA here is from genome assembly GCF_019279795.1 of Protopterus annectens. Taxonomy (NCBI): domain Eukaryota; kingdom Metazoa; phylum Chordata; order Ceratodontiformes; family Protopteridae; genus Protopterus; species Protopterus annectens. Next base: position 930,279,765 of record NC_056747.1, on the reverse strand, counting down.
AGTGCCTGTAATTCTAAAACTCTTCGTGCTGATGTTATTGCCAGTAGCAGAGCAGTTTTCCAAGAGATGTATTTTAATTCTGCTGTGTTAGCTGGCTCAAAAGGAGGTAAAGTTAATTTTTCCAAAACAAAGTTGAAGTCCCAAGTTGGTGTAGGTGCTCTATGGGGCGGTCTTATGTTTTTAGCCCCTATGAGGTACTGTTTGAGCAAAGGATTAGAAAAAATTGGTGGATCCGTGTTGTAATGAGTAGAGATAGCCGAGGCATGGATTTTGATGGATGAAAAAGAGAGGCCCTTGTCCAGCATCTCAGTTAAGTATTGAAGTATCTGAGGAATGTTTGGGACAAGAGGGTCATGGCTGTGCGCTTGGTTCCAGGCACAGAATCTCTTCCATTTATCCGAGTATGCTTTCCTGGTGCTAGTCCTTCTGGCCTCCAGAATGACATCCATAACAGCTTTGGAGAGAGGCATTGCTTGCTTGACTAAGGAATTTTCCATGCAGCTAGATTTAAGGTCTTTAGCTGGCTGTGAAGTATCTGATTGTTGTGCTGTGTCAGCAACTGTGGGATTTGAGGCAAAATCCAGGGTGGTTCTTGTGCTAAGTTCTTTAAGATTGGGTACCAGTGCTGGCGTGGCCAGTCTGGTGCAATCAGGATCATCTTTGGCTCTTCCTGCCTGGCTTTTATGAGTACCTTTGGAAAGAGAGGTAAAGGAGGGGAAAGCGTATACTTGTTAGTTTTTTCCAGCTGAATGAGAGGGCATCCACTTTCTATGCTTGTAGATGGTAGCTCCTTGTGTAGAATTTCTGTAATTGGCAGTTCTTTGGGGAAGCAAACAGATCTATGTCCGGACTCCACCATTTTTGTGTTATCATTCTGAATATTTGTGGGTTCAGTTCCCATTCGTGTGGGTCCATGATGTTTCTGCTTAGGTCGTCTGCCAGTGTGTTTTTCTCTCCTGGCAGGAATTGTGCTTGCAGATGAACTTGGTAGTTTAGAGCTGTGTTCCACAAGGTCATTGCTTGTCTGCAGAGGGGGTAGGAGTGTGTGCCCCCCCTTGCTTATGTACCACATAACTGTGGTGTTGTCTGTCTTTAGTAGTAATTGTCCTGGATGCAGCAGGTCCTTGAAAGCTATAATAGCATTTTGTACAGCTAGCATCTCTTTTGATTGATGTGGAGATGTCTTTGCTCTGTGGGCCACTCGCCCTGGATACATTTTCCTGCCATGTGTGCTCCCCAGGCGTAATCCGATGCATCTGTTGTCAGTGTTTGCCTGGCTGTGGGTTGAGTGAAAGGCTGTCCCTTGTTGAGGTGACAAGCTTGTGCCCACCATCGAAACTCCTGTTGTAGGCAAGGAATTAGTGGTATAACTGTTTCCAAACTTTGACAGTGTTGAGACCATACACTCTTTAGGTACCATTGTAGTTTCCTCATATGCAGTCTGGCATATGGAATTAGTAGTATGCAAGATGCCATGTAGCCCAAGGCCTGCAGAATTTTTCTTGCAGGGAGTTGGGTCTTTGTTGCCATTAAATGAAAATATTGAGTCAGTTGTCCTTGCTTGTCTGGCGTGAGATAAGCCATCTGGGCAGGTGTGTTCAAGCTGGCACCCAGGAATATTATCTGTTGTGAAGGCACTAGTTTTGATTTCTTTTTGTTTTCTGTGTACCCCAGGCAACTTAATGACTTTTTTTACGTACGCCAGATGCTTTAGTAGAATGTCCTTGCTCTTTGCTTGAATCAGGCAGTCGTCCAGGTATGGATAAATTTGAATTCCTTTTTGCCTGCAAAATGCAATTACTGGTGCCAGGCACTTTGTGAAGACCCTGGGCGCAGTAGATAAGCCAAAGGGCAGTGCAGAGAACTGATAGTTCATTGAACCAGCTAGAAATATGAGGTATCTTCTGCAGTTTTGTCTGATAGGGACATGCAGGTATGCCTCTTTGAGGTCCAAAGTCACGAGCCAAGCTTTCTTGCCCAGCATGGGAAGAAGCTGCTGTAGTGACAACATCTTGAATTTTGGAACATCCAGGTAAGTGTTTAGTGAAGAAAGGTCCAGAATAGGTCTCCAGGCTTTGTCCTTTCTGAGAACCAGAAAGAGTCTTGAGTAAAATCCTTGACTTTGTTCCTGTGGTGGTACCTTTTGAATAGCTCTCATGTCCATGAGTGCTGTAATTTGTTTTTGAGCCTCTGACCATTGATTTGGTGGCAGATTTGGCATTCCTTTTAGCCTTGGCAGAGTGTGAAAGTGGAACATGTAACCTTGAGATACAATGTTGAGAACCTATTTGTCTTTGGTGATGCAATGCCAGTTGTGATAGAAAAGTGCCAGTTTTCCTCCTAAGGGGGCTGCCAAGAGAGAGCTGTTTGGCAGCTGCAGTGGAAAGTCATCAAGGCTGCTTTTTATAAGGTTGAGGCCTGTCTTCCCCTTCTTTCTGGCCTGGTGTACCCCATTGTCGAGCCCTGTAAGGGCCTTGTGCCTGACCTCTACCTCTTGGACGTCTGTATCTGCCCCTTTGAGGTCTATCTGTGACTGGAAAGGACCAATTCTTTTTTGGCCAATTTCTGCTAAAATGCGGAGGCTGAACCTGCAAGAAATCCTTCACCGTTTGCATAGATTTTGCCTTATCCTCCATCTTCTTTAATACATCCTCTGCCTTAACTCCAAACAGCACATCCCGCTGCAAAGGTGCATCTAATAATTTGACCTTAACATGACCTGGTAACGTATGTTCTTTTAACCAAGCATGCCTTTTAATGACAGAGCCTGTAACTGCTGCTCTACAGGAGGCCTCTAAGGAATCAAACCCACATTGCAAAGTATGTTTTCCCAATTGTTCAGCTGCATGCAATACATCCTGCATTTCTTTAAAGTTAGGAGGATCTGAATCTGGAAGCATCTTTTGTTTCAACTGAGACATCAAAAACTGCTGATATTTTAGCATGTGAAACTGGCAATTCAAGGCTCTCATTGCTAAAGTTGCAGACGTATATACCTTCTTTCCCCATCTGTCTAATGCTCTGGAATCTCTGTCAGAGGGAACTGGGTTTTTTGCTGATGAGGCCTTAATCCTGTTGGGTCCCTGAGAAATAGTTTCAGGGTCAGCAACAGGGCTTTTGTACAGAAATTTGTGAGAGTCAGGGACTCTGTAATATCTATCAGGTTTAACTGGGGCTGGGGGTAAGGAGCCAGGGTTTAAACTGGATTCAGTGTACACATCATCCACAATATCTAAAACTGGCGGGATAGCAAGTGGTCTGTGTTGAGGCAATAAAAGGAAGTCTCTGTGCCTTTTCTTGGATTCTGAGTAATCCTGGCCTTCCCAATGGAAATGTTCCCTCATGGTATGTAAGGTCTCCCCAAAGGAGTAATCCTCAGGCGGAGAGGCTGATGGAATTGATTCCTCAGCATCAGAATCCTCATAAGGAGGTAAAGAATATCCTAGGTCTGAGGAAGAGTCTGAGGAAATGGACACCTGGGTCAGAAGATTCATAGTCTGCATTCTGTCTGGGCCTTTTATCAGGAGGGGGATGGGACCCCCTGATCAGGGTGATTAGGTCTTCGGCCATTTTTAGCATTTGTTTTTTAGGCATGGAAGCCTGTCCTGGAGAGAGTTGTGTCCGTTTCTTTGCTTTTAAGGGGGGCTTAGACTTAGCAGAGGGTTTAATGGTTAACTGAGTAGGTCTGAAAACACCCTCTGTAGCTGTGGATTGCTCAGCTACTTCGGTACCCTCTGTAGGGTTAGGATCGGAAAGCTGAAAACCTAGTGCATCCGAAGGCCCAGCCAGCTCCACGTGGGAGTCAGAGGCGGTCTTTGGTTCTGTGGAAGCGGTCGTCAGCGGCTGCGTAGGTGCCTCGCTGAAAACCGGAGAACCGGCGACTGGCCTAGAAGAGGCCTTGTCGTCAGTTTTGGGCCTCGGATGCCTGTCCTTGCGCTTTTTATGCATTGCGGTCGTCGGAAGTTCCAACGGCATGGTGTAATTGAATTTTCTGCCAAAATAATGTTGGGCAAAATCAAACCGATGTTTAATAGTGCGCTTGTTAAACCTAGCACAAAACCAACAACTAGTGACATCGTGGTCAGGGCCTAGGCATGGAATACAATAGGAATGGAAATCCTTATGAGGTATTTGCTTCCCACAAGAAACACAGCTATTAACTTTTACTGACATCGGTCTGAGGCAAGAAAAAGTTTCCCCAATGGGGTACTTAGCTTTTTTAGAAGACTTCAGTTCTGGATTCGGAATGAAAATCTCAGGAGTCGGCCGACCGGCACTTGTGAACTGCTTCTGCTTCGGGCACTGCGCGGCAAGAAAGACTGGAGAAAATGGGGTCGGCTGCATCTTATATACCCCTGTCGCACTGACGTCAGGGAGGAGGCAACAGCAACTGACGCCAGACCAAGATTTTGGAACTCAGGCTGACTGGGGAACCGCCTGACAGCAGGAAAACCCAAGTGTAATGACTGCAGCAATGTAACACGAACATTCTGGAGACAGACTGGATTCAGAAAAAAAACATCATCTACAATATCAAGCACAGGGGGGATAGCTAGGGGCCTGTGCTGGGGCAAAAGAAGGAAATCTCTGAGCCTTTTCTTGGATTCTGAGTAATCCTGGCTCTCCCAATGGAAATGCTCCCTCATGGTGTGCAGGGTTTCCCCAAAAGAGTAATCCTCAGGCGGTGAGGCTGAAGGAATGGACTCTTCAGCATCAGAGTCCTCATAGGGAGGGAGAGAATAGCCCTGGTCAGAAGAAGAATCAGAAGAAATGGAAACCTGATTAGAGGAATCATAATCAGTGTCTTGCCTAGGCCTTTTGTCAGGAGGGGGATGGGAGCCCCTGATTAAAGTTATAAGGTCTTCGGCCATTTTAAGCATCTGTTTCTTTGGCATGGATGCCTGTTCTGGAGAATGCTGCACTTGTTTCCTTGTCTTTAATGGTGTTTTTGACTTTGCTTTTGCTGCTGTAGTAGCTTTAATTGTAAGCTGTGATTGTCTGAAAACACCCTCAGAAGCTGGTGCCTGCTCAGCGGCTCCCGACCCATCTGAGGGTATATTTTCCGTAGGCCCAATACCTTGAGTTTCCACAGGCCTCGGTATCTCCACGTGGCTGTCGGTTATGGCCTGTGGCTCTGACGTAGTGGGTATCAGGGGCTGCGAAAGCACCTCACTGAGAACCGGCGACTGGCCTAGAAGAGGCTTCATCATCGGTTTTGGACCTCGGATGCCTGCCGTTTTCTTTGTCCTTGCGTTTTTTATACATTCCGGTCGTTGGCTGTTCCGACGGTATTATGTAATTAAATCTTCGTCCAAAATAATGTAAAGCAAAATCAAACCGACGTTTAATAGTGCATTTATTGAATCTAGCACAAAACCGACAACTAGTAACGTCGTGGTCAGGGCCTAGGCAAGGAATGCAGTTAGAGTGAAAGTCCTTATGTGGTATTTGCTTCCCACAAGAAATGCAATTATTAACTTTTACTGACATCGGTCTGGAGCAAGAAAAAGTTTCCCCAACGGGGTACTTAGATTTATTGAAGACTTCGGTTCTGAAATTCAATTTTGAAAATCTCAGGAGTCGGCCGACTGGCACTTGCGAACTGCTTTTGCTTCGGGCACTGCGCGGCAAGAAAGACTGGAGAAAATGGCATCGGTTGCAACTTTTATACCCCTGGCGCACTGACGTCAGGGAAGAGGCGACAGTAACCGACGCCGGACCAAGACTTTGGAACTCGGGCCGACTACGGGTCGCCTGCCAGCAGGATAACCCAAGTGTAATGACTGCAACAGTGAAACACGATGATCATCATCTGGTATCCATCCCTTGAAAAAAGCACCACTAGTAGAATAAGCCTTTATTGATGAGGAAATACAGTTGCCACGAAAAGAGTAACAAAAAGAAATTGCCTTAGAAATCCAGGAAGAGATGGTTTGCTTAGAAACAGCTAAATCCAGAGACCTGGGATGAAAGGAAACAAAAAGCTACTCAGATTTGCTAATAACTTTAGTTTTATCGAAATAATATCTGAGCTGTCTATGGATATCTAATGTGTGAAGAACCTTTTCACTGGCAGACTGCACAGAAGGAAACAAGGAAGGCAGATGAATGCACCAATTAAGGGACAACTCAATGACCCTCTTGGGCATAAAAGAAGAATTAGTATGAAGAGACACCACTGTCCCTGTGGAAAAAGAAGGAAGGAGGAACAGCCATGAGAATCTGAAGTTCAGACACCTTTTTAGCCGAAATGAGAGCCAAAAGAAAGTACAGTTTTGTACCTACCATAAATGTAGATGTTCGAGTGCTAATACAGCTGCAGTAATCACAGATGGGTTTTCTGCCGTCAGGCGGGTCCTCGGTCGGCCGAATTCCAAAGTCTAGGTCCGGCGTCGGTTGTTGTCGCTTTCTCTCCTGACGTCAGTGAGGCAGGGGTATATAAGACACAGCCGACGCCATGTTCTTCAGTCTTTCTTGCCCCAGATGTCGGGTGCCCCCAGAAGGAAGGCAATACATAAATTATATTTATATACCTGCAATGCAATATAATCCAAAATCAGTAGTTGCAAGCAAATATACCATAGAAGGATAACCCAATCAGGTTGTATGAAAAGGGGTTAGGCCCTAGGCCTTTACCAAGAGGGGAAGGAGGGAGGGAAAACTGTACTGCAGCTGTATTAGCACTCGAACATCTACATTTATGGTAGGTACAAAACTGTACTATGTTCATCGTGCATACAGCTGCAGTAATCACAGATGGGTAGAATCCCAAAGCTACGCACAGGGTGGTAGGCACTAGGTGGAACTGGGATGAGCCAGAATGCCCTGCAACACAGCAGTGGCAAAGCCTGCTCTAGTTTTGGAATATAAAGGCAGGTGGTAGTGTTTTGTGAAGGTATGCACAGAACTCCAAGTGGCTGCCTCCAAAATATCTTTGGTAGGAACTCCTCTGAGGAAGGCTGTAGAGGTAGCTGTGGCCCTGGTGGAGTGGGATCTGATGCCTGTAGGGACAGATTTTCCATGATAGGAATAACAAAACCGTATGCAGTGGCCTATCCATTTTGAAATTGTCTGTTTGGTAACTGGCTTCCCTTGAGCCCCTACAGCATAGGACACAAAAAGTTGTTCTGATTTCCTGAAGGGCTTTGTTCTGTCCTAATAATAACGTAGCTGCCTATGGATGTCTAAGGAGTGTAGCAGCCTTTCCCCTTTGTTTTGAGGATTGGGGTAAAAGGTAGGTAAGTGTACGGCTTGATTTAAAGCTACCCTGGATACCACTTTAGGCATAAATGACGGGTTGGTTCGAAGGGAAACCCTGTCCTGATGGAAGATGAGAAAGGGCTGCACAGCCATGAGGGCTTGTAATTCCGAAACCCTATGAGCTGAGGTAATGGCCAGAAGGAAAGCGGTTTTCCAGGACAAATATTGCAAATCTGTTGAGGCAGCTGGTTCAAAGGGAGGCAATGTTAATTTTTCTAGAATGTAATTAATATCCCAGGCTGGTATTGGTTGGTTCCTTGGTGGTCTTATATTCTTAGCCCCTCTGAGGAACTGTCTTAAGAGTGGGTGAGAGAATAAGGGTGGATCTGTGTTGAATTCTGCAGAAATGGCTGAGGCATGGATTTTTATGGAGGAAAATGAAAGTCCACTGTTCAGCAGCTCAGCTAGATACTGTAATACCTGAGGCACATTCAGTTTTCTAGGGTCCTGGCCTTTTTTCTCATTCCAGGAGCAAAACCGTTTCCATTTTGCGGAGTAAGCCTTTCTAGTAGATGGCCTTCTGGCCTCCAAAATGACATCCTGCACCTCTTTGGGGAGTAGGGTCTGTTGTGGTGTTAAGGAATTTTCCATGCAGCGAGATTGAGTGTTTTCAGCTGACTGTGAAGAGTTTTGTAGCTGTGCTGAGTCAGCAGAAGAGGCATTAGAGGTAGGGACCAGGGAGGAGTATGTGTTAGGCTCCTCAGGAGTGGGTACCAGTGTTGCCTTGGCCAGTCTGGAGCAATCAGTATCATCTTCGGTCTGTCTGCTCTTGCTTTCAAGAGCACCTTGGGCAGAAGAGGCAGAGGTGGGAAAGCATAAACTGTCCATGCTGTCCAACTGAATGAAAGGGCGTCCACTCTCCAGGCCTTTGGATGAAAGGTCCTTGAACAAAACTTTTCCAATTGATGATTCCTGTGGGAGGCAAAGAGATCTATGTCTGGCCTCCCCCACGCTTGGATTATCTTTGTAAACACTTGAGGATGCAACTTCCATTCGTGTGGATCTGTCATATTTCTGCTTAGATTGTCTGCCAGCGTGTTTTCCAAACCTGGCAAGTACTGTGCTTGAAGTTCGATTTGCCATTCCAGAGCCAAGTTCCAAAGTGTCATGGCTAGTCTGCACAGGGGATATGAATGTGTTCCTCCTGGTTTGTTTATGTACCACATTACTGTGGTGTTGTCTGTTCTTATCAGTAATTGTCCTGGATGCAGGAGGTCCTTGAAAGCTGTAATTGCATTTATCACTGCTAGCATTTCTTTTTGATTGATGTGAAGGTGCTTTTCCTTTTGGGACCATTTGCCCTGAATGCACCTGTCTGTCATGTGCGCCCCCCAGGCGTAATCTGAGGCGTCTGTTGTGATGACTTGATTTGCTTGAGGCTTGCAGAATGGGAGACCTGTGTTTGTTTGACATGCTTGGGCCCACCATAGAAATTCCTTTTGCAAACATGGAATTATTGGTATTATTGTTTCCAAACTGTGGCTGTGTTGAGACCATAGGTTTTTTAGGTACCATTGAAGTTTCCTCATATGCAACTTTGCACATGGGATTAAAAGAATGCAAGATGCCATGAAGCCCAGAGCCTGCAGGATTTTCCTTGCAGTAAGCCTGGTACATTTTGCTAGTATTTTGAAGTACTGAGTTAGTTGCCCCTGTTTTTTTGGCGTAAGATAGGCCATCCGGGTGTTTGTGTCCAAGTTGGCACCCAGGAAAGTTATTTTCTGAGATGGTGTTAGCCTGGATTTCTCTTTGTTGATTGTGTATCCCAGAGAGTGCAGTAACCGTGTTACATAAGCCAGATGTTCCAGAAGTATGTGCTTGCTGTCCGCTTGGATCAGGCAGTCGTCCAAATAAGGGTAAATTTGTATCCCTTGAAGTCTGCAGTAGGCAATTACTGATGCCAGGCATTTCGTGAATACTCTGGGCGCAGTAGATAAGCCAAAGGGCAATGCAGAGAATTGATAGTGGATTGAACCTGCAAGAAATCTGAGGTATCTTCTGCAGCTTTGTCTGATTGGGACATGCAGGTATGCCTCCTTGAGGTCCAATGTTACCAGCCAAAACTCCTTGCCCAGCATGGGAAGAAGCTGCTGTAATGTGAGCATCTTGAATTTTGGTACGAGTAAGAATGTGTTTAGGATGGATAAGTCCAAAATGGGTCTCCAGTCGGTTCCTTTCCTTGGTACCAGAAATAGTCTGGAATAAAAACCTTGACCTTGTTCGTGAGTAGGTACCTCTTGAATAGCTCTCATGTCTATGAGCTTTGAAATTTGTAGTGGTGCCTCTGCCCTTTGATTGTGTGGCAGGTTTGGCATGCCTCTCATCTTTGGAAGAGTGTGGAAATGAAATCTGTAGCCTCTGTTTATAACGTCCAGGATCCATTTGTCTGTTGTGACAATATGCCAATTTCTTGTAAATAATGCCAGCTTTCCTCCCAAGGGTGCTGCCAGCTGAGACTTGCTTGGCATGGAAAGGAGGGAGTCATTGGGTTTGTTTCCTGTATTGTTGTGCACTGTCCTCGCCACCTCTTCGTGCTGGAGTTTGCCATTGCCTGCCTCTATATGATCCTTGTGATTGTCCTCTGCCCCTTGTGTGCCTGTATCTACCTCTTTGGGGCTTGTCCGTGGCTGGAAAGGACAAGTTTTTAGAAGGCCAATTTCTGCTAAAATGTGGTGGTTGAACCTGTAGAAAAGCTTTGACAGTTTGCATAGATTTGGCTTTTTCTTCCATTTTCCGTAATATCTCCTCAGCATTAGTACCAAACAGCACATCCTTTTGTAAAGGAGCATCTAGAAGTTTAGCTTTCACATGATCAGGCAAGCTTTGTTCCCTAAGCCAGGCATGTCTACGAATGACTGATCCTGTAGCAGCAGCTCTACTTGAGGCCTCTAGGGCATCATAGCCACATTGTAAGGTGTGTTTACCCACTTGTTCTGCACTATGCATCATATCCTGCAATTCCTTCAAATCTGGTTGTTCAGGTTGAGACATTTTATTCCTTAATTGTGATAACAGAAACTGCTGACATTTAAGTATATGAAACTGACAATTTAAGGCCCTCATGGCTAGGGTGGCCGAGGTATATACCTTTTTACCCCACCTTTCTAAGGATCTTGACTCTCTTTCGGAAGGTAGTGGATTCTTAGCAGTAGAGGCCTTCATTCCCTTGGGGCCTTGAGAAATGGTTTCAGGGTCAGCATTATGGCTTTTGTAGAGAAATTGGTGAGAGTTAGGAACTCTGTAGTACCTATCAGGCTTGACTGGGGCAGGAGGCAGGGAATCCGGATTAAGGCAAGTATGTCCAAGACAGGAGGTATCGCCAGATGTCTGTGTTGAGGTAACAAAAGAAATTCCCTAAGTCTTTTCTTGGAATCAGAAAAGTCTTGGCCTTCCCAATGGAAGTGTTCCCTCAAAGTGTGCAAGGTTTCCCCAAAGGAAAAATCCTCAGGAGGAGATACAGAAGGAATGGACTGCTCTGCATCCGAATCTTCAAAAGGGGAGTAAGAGTGTTCCTCTACATCAGAATGTTCTGAAAAAATGGAGCCCTGATCAGAAGAGGGAGAATCTTCCTCCACTCTGGGTCTCTTGTCTGGAGGGGGCTGGGAACCCCTGATAAGAGTAATTAAATCCTCAACCATTTTAAGCATCTGCATTTTAGGCATGGGGCCTGGAGATGGGCCCTGTGCAACAGGCCTCTTGGGATGCCTGGCTGATTTGGATTTAGTAAAGGCCTTAATGGAAAAGGAAGATGAGGGTCTAAAGACACCATGGGTGGAAGTGGACCTGTCCACATTAGGAGGCTCAACACTCACAGTGGCTTCGGTGGTTGTAGTCTGGGTAGGGCGAGGTACCTGCGGTCTCGGTTACAGAAGACACCGCCAAAGAAGTGTCGCCGGTAGTCAGGGGCTGCATAGGCGTCGCTGAGAACCGGACCACGGTAGCCGGTTTTGGCGTGGTGTCGGTGGGGACCCATGGACCTCGCGTGTCGGTCCTTGTCCTTGCTTTTGGACAAACGGTAGTCGGAGTCTCCGATGACATTTTATAATCAAAGGCTTTACCAAAAAGTGTTGGGCTTAACTCACCGACGCTTAATAGTGCTTATTGAAAGTAGCGCCAAAGTGACAGCCGAGACGCGTGGTCTGGGCCTAAACAAGGTATGCAGAGGGAATGGAAATCCTTATGCGGTATTTGCTTCCCACAAGAAATACAATTGTTAACTTTTTCTGACATCGGTCTGAAGCAAGAAAAGTTTCAACGGGTACTTAGCTTTAATGAAGACTTCGGTTTCCAATTTTTCGTAAATTCAGGAGCTGGCCGACCGGCACTTGCGAACTGCTTCTGCTTCGGGCACCGCGCGGCAAAAAAGACTGAAGAACATGGCGTCGGCTGTGTCTTATATACCCCTGCCTCACTGACGTCAGGAGAGAAAGCGACAACAACCGACGCCGGACCTAGACTTTGGAATTCGGCCGACCGAGGACCCGCCTGACGGCAGAAAACCCATCTGTGATTACTGCAGCTGTATGCACGATGAACATCAATATTCCAAGTACAATGTTGTAAGGAAGCTGAAGCAGCAGCCTCAAAAGGAACCAGAGTCAATTTTTCAAGAACAAAACTGAGGTCCCAGGAAGGCAGAATAGGCTTCCTGGAAGGCTTAATATGACGGACACATTTAAGGAATTGCTTCACCTCAAATCTAGAGGCTAGGGGAGGGGTCATGGGCAGACGAGCAGAAATTACTGACAGGTGAGCGTTAACTGAAAAATATGCCAACTTTGCATGAAGCAGACTACACAAGTAAGAGAGAACCAGAGGAATCTCCACAGATAGTAGATCCTGATGGTGAGAGGCATCAGACAGAAAATCTTTTCCATTTAGAATGAAGCACATCTTCAGATAAGAAGCGCCTAAAAGGAATCAAAACCCTATCACTCACAATGCCAGCTGAAGAGTGGACAAGTGAGGATGGCTAAGGCACCCCTTGTCTTGTGTGAGAAGGTCCACCTGGTGAGGTAACTTGTGGTGATTGCACCTGGTTAAGTGAGAAATAAGGGGTAGCTGATGCTGTCTGGGCCAAAATGGAGTCAATAGCAAGATTTTGGAAGAGTCCTGCTTGATCCTGTAAAACACTCATGGTAACAGAGGAAAGTACAGTTGTGTACACTTACCATAAATGTAAATGTTCAAGTGTATTCACTGTTGCAGTCATTACATTTGGGTTATCTGCTTGCAGGCAGCCCTCAGTCGGCCTGATCAACAAAGTCTTGGGCCCTGCATTGATTGCTGTCCCTTCTTCCATGACGTCGGGTCATCAGGGGTATAAAACATGCAGCCGATGCCATTACATCAGTTTTTCTTGTCCCAGATGTCAGGTGCCCCCCTAATGGGAAGCAATTAAATATAAAAGTACAAAAATATACATCCAACAAAAATGCAAATACACCAAAAAGGCTTTTAAGCATAGTAAAGGAAAGTAGAGGTATAGCCAAAAGAAGTTAGGGGGCTGGAGGGAGGGTAACCAGGACTGCAACAGTGAATACACTCAAACATCTACACTTATGGTAAGTGTACACAACTGTACTATGTTCTTCGTGTTTCACTGTTACAGTCATTACATTTGGGTAGATTCCCAAAGCTAAGGATGGGAGGAGGAAATTAGATAGCATTAGGGCTAGCTATAAGGCCCTGCAAGACTGCAGAGGCAAAGCCAGCTCTGGATTTAGAGAAAATTGGCAAATGATAATGCTTGGTGAAAGTATGTACAGAACTCCAGGTAGCTGCTTCTAGGATGTCTCTGGTAGGCACGCATCTGAGAAAGGCTGTAGAGGTAGATGCAACCCTGGTGGAGTGAGGTCTGATCCCCTGGGGGATAGGTTTTCCATGGTGCTTATAGCAGAAATGAATGCAATGCCTTATCCATTTAGAAATGGTTTGCTTTGAAATAAGCTTCCCCTCTGCCCCTGCAGCAAATGCCACCAGCAGTTGTTCAGATTTCCCTTGAGGTTTAGTCCTATCCAAGTAGAATCTAAGTTGTCTGTGCACATCTAAGGAATGCAGTATCTGTTCCCCTTTATTATGTGGATTGGGAAAGAAGGTTGGCAAATGAATGGACTGATTAAGAGCCACACTGGATACCACCTTGGGCATGAAGGATGGATTGGTTCTGAGGGACACCCTGTAAGCATGAAAGATGATGAAAGGCTCCACTGCCATAAGGGCCTGTAATTCAGATACCCTTCTAGCTGAAGTGATTGCTAAAAGGAACGCTGTTTTCCAAGAAAGAAATTTTAAGTCTGCAGTAGCAGCTGGCTCGAAAGGAGGTAGAGTGAGTTTCTCCAAGAAAAAGTTAAGGTCCCAGGCTGGGGTTGGAGCTCTCCTGGGTCGTCTCAAATTTTTGGCCCCTCTGAGGAACTGCTTGAGCAGTGGATGAGAGAAGAGGGGCGGTTCTGTGTTATAATGAGCTGAAATGGCTGAGGCATGGATTTTAATGGAGGAAAATGACAGGCCCTTGTGAAGCATCTCAGTTAAGTATTGTAAAATCTGAGGTAAATTGGGTGCTGCTGTGCTCATCCCTTGAGATTGGTTCCAGGCACAGAATATTTTCCATTTTTCAGCATAAGATTTTCTAGTACTAGGCCTCCTTGCCTCTAAAGTGATATCCATCACAGGTTTGCTGAGGGATGGTAAAGGAGAGACTAAGTAATTAGCCAGGCTGCAAGGTTCAGTGTTAGAAGCTGAGGGTGCATTATCTGGTTCTCCTGCTGAGACAGCAGGGAAGGAGTCTGAGGCAGGTGCCATAGTGATAACTGTGACACACTGCGTAGGAGGGGGTACAAGTGTTGGTGCGGCCAGTCTGGAGCAATCAAAATCATCCTTGGTTTGTCCTGTTTGATTTTTAGTAGTACTTTGGAGAGCAGAGGGGGTAAGGCATAGACTGATAGGTTTTTCCAGCTGAAGAACAGAGCATCCATTTTCCAGGCTTGTTTGTGGGGAGTCCTTGTGCAAAATTTGTCCAACTGGTAGTTCTGGGGAGAGGCAAACAGGTCTATATCTGGGCTCCCCCATTTGCTTGTCAACATGTTGAAAATCCTTGGTTCCAGTTTCCACTCGTGTGGGTCCATGAGGTTTCTGCTTAGTCTGTCTGCCAGTGTATTTAATTTTCCTGGCAGGAATTGAGCTTGTAGGTGCACTTGGTAGCTCAAGGCTGTGCTCCACAATGCCATGGCTAGTCTGCAGAGGGGGTTAGAATGTGTACCCCCCTGCTTGTTTATGTACCACGCAACAATGGTGTTGTCCGTCTTTACCATTAGTTGTCCTGGAAGAATGTGGTCCTTGAAGGCTGTCAGAGCATTCTGTACAGCTAACATTTCTTTTTGATTGATATGCAGGTGCATTTGACTTGGGCTCCATTTGCCCTGAGTGTACTTTCCTGCCAGGTGAGCCCCCCATGCATAGTCTGATGCATCTGTTGTTAGGGGTTGGGCGGCAGGAGGTGGTGTGAAAGGTAGTCCCTTGTTTTGGTGGCAGGCCTCTGCCGACCAAAGGAACTCTAGACTTAGGCAAGGTATGATAGGAATCATTGTTTCTAGGTCTTGAGAAAGTTGATACCATAGGCTTTTTAGATACCACTGTAGTTTCTTCATATGCAGTCTTGCATATGGAAGTAGAGGAATGCAGCAGGCCATATACCCCAAGGCTTGCAGTATTTGTCTTGAAGATAGCAGGGTTTTTGTGGCCACTTGTTTGAAGTAGGGTGTCAAATGAATTTGTTTCTCTGACGTGAGGTAAGCCATCTGGGAAGCTGTACTCAAGCTTGCTCCCACGAATATAATTTGTTGACAGGGTACCAGGTGTGACTTCTTTTCATTTATGGTGTACCCCAGACAAGTTAGAACCCTTTGTACAAAGGCCAGATGATTCAAAAGTATGTCCTGGCTTTCTGCCTGAATTAGACAATCATCCAGGTATGGGTATATTTGAATATTTCTTTGCCTGCAAAATGGAATAACTGGAGCTATGCACTTTGTGAATACACTGGGCGCAGTAGATAAGCCAAAGGGCAGTGCAGAGAACTGATAGTGCGTGTAACCTGCTTTGAAGCGTAGGTATCTTCAGCAAGATTCCCTGATTGGGATGTGCAGGTATGCTTCTTTTAAATCTAGTGTTGCCAACCAGGCATCTTTGCCTAGCATAGGAAGTAACTGGTGAAGAGTCAGCATCTTGAATTTTGGAATCTCCAAAAAGGACTTTAGAGTTGACAGCTAAAGGACAGAACACCATGAATTGTCTTTTCTGGGTACCAGGAAAAGTCTCGAGTAGAAACCTTGTCCCTTTTCCTCTTCTGGTACTCATACTTAAGAGAGAAAGTACTTGTTTTTGGGCCTCTGCCCACTGATTTGGGGGTAGGTCAAGCCACCCGCTTGGTGTTGGCAATGTGTGGAAGTGAAATATGTATCCCTGGGACACTATATTTAAAAACCATTTGTCCTAGGTATTGAGTTCCCAATTCTTTGCATGAAGAGCAATCTTTCCCCCCAAAGGGGCAGTCAGTTGAGAAGTGCTTGGAAATTTTAAAAGGAAGTCATTGAGACAGTTTACCATGGGGGGAGTCTTATTATTCCCAGATTTGGAAGTGGAGGCCCCCAACTGCTTAGTTCTGTGTGTCCCCTGGGACTGAAACCTGGGGTTTTTGCTGTGTCTGGGTTTGGCTTGAGAAGACCTGGAAGGGGCTGGAAAGGACCAGCTCTTAGAGGGCCAGTGCCTACTAAATCTAGGAGGCTGAACTTGTAAAAAATCTTTAACAGTTTGCATACATTTAGCTTTATCTTCCATCTTTTTAAGAACTTCCTCAGCCTTGTTGCCAAACAGGCAGTCCTAATTTAAAGGACCATCCAACAATTTAGCGCTAACAATGATCAGGCAAAGATTGCTCTTTAGGCCAAGCATGCCTTTTGGGCACAGACCCAGTAACAGCAGACCTGCAAGAGGCCTCTAATGAATCAAAACCACATTGCAAAATATGTTTTCCTACTTGTTCAGCAGAATGCATTAAATCCTGTAATTCTTTATTTTCCACACAGTCAGGAATCAACATCATTTTCTGTTTAAGCAGTCCAATAACATGTTGCTGATACTTTAACATATGAAACTGGCAGTTTAAAGCCCTAATGGCCAAGGTTGCAGAAAGTACAGTTTTGTACCTACCATAAATGTAGATGTTCGAGTGTTCACACTTGGGTTATCCTGTCGTCAGGCGGTCCCGCAGTTGGCCGGAATTCCAAAGTCTTGGTCCGGCGTCGGTTGCTGTCGCTTCTTCCCTGACGTCAGTGCACCAGGGGTATATATAATGCATCCAACGCCATTTTCTTCAGTTTTTCTTGCCCCAGATGTCAGGTGCCCCCAAGAAGGTGGTCAGTAATTAGTACCAAATTAAGTAATTTTTTGCCCAAAGACAAAATCCCTCCAGCTATAAGTAAATACATCAGGAAGGTATTGTAGAGATTTAGCCAGTCAGATCAGAGGGGATGGAAGGAGGGTAACCTGGACTGCAGCAGGGTGAACACTCGAACATCTGCATTTATGGTAGGTACAAAAATGTACTATGTTCATCGTGTTACCCTGCTGCAGTCATCACACTTGGGTAGAATCCCAAAGCTAAGGATGGGTGGAGGAGTTATAGAGGGTTAGAGGAGGCTAAAAGGCCCTGCAGAACTGCAGTGGCGAAGCCAGTCTTAGTCTTAGAGTAAAGTGGTAAGTGATAGTGTTTGGTAAAGGTGTGTACAGAACTCCAAGTTGCAGCTTCCAAAATCTCCTTGGTTGGAACCCCCCTGAGGAAGGCTGTAGATGTAGCTGTTGCCCTGGTAGAGTGGGGCCTAATGGTAGCAGGAACTGGTTTTCCATGATGGGTATAGCAAAAATGAATGCAATGTCCTATCCATTTGGAAATGGTTTGTTTTGATATAGCCTTCCCGTGTGAAGCTGTAGCATAGGATACAAAGAGCTGGTCAGATTTTCTGAAAGCCTTAGTTTTATCCAAGTAGTAACGAAGTTGCCTATGAATGTCCAAGGAATGCAGGAGTCTTTCTCCTTTGTTCTGTGGATTTGGGAAGAAGGTGGGTAAGTGAATGGTTTGATTTAAAGCCACACTGGAAACCACCTTAGGCATGAAGGAAGGATTAGTTCGTAGAGAAACTCTGTCTTGATGGAAAATGAGGAAAGGTTCCACTGCCATTAGTGCCTGCAGCTCTGAGACTCTTTTAGCTGAAGTTATAGCTAGCAGCAGGGCAGTCTTCCATGATAGGAACTGTAGATCTGCAGAGAAAGCTGGTTCAAAGGGAGGTAGCGTAAGTTTTTCCAGAACAAAATTGAGGTCTCATGTTGGTGTAGGTGCTCTCCTGGGGGGGGCCTAATGTTTTTTGCCCCTCTGAGGAACTGCCTTAGAAGTGGATGCGAAAATAAGGGTGGTTCCGTGTTGTAGTGGGCTGAAATAGCTGATGTATGGATTTTAACGGAAGAAAAAGAAAGTCCTTTGTGCAACATCTCAGTTAAATACTGTAGAATCTGAGGCATGTGAGGCTGAAGTGTGTTTTGGCCTTTAGCTTGGTTCCAGGCACAAAACCTTTTTCCATTTGTCCGAATAGGCCTTCCTGGTGCTGGGCCTCTTAGCTTCCAGAATAACATCCATAACTGCTTGGGAAAGAGGAGCTGGCTGGATGCTTAGTTGATGTGCCATGCAGCCAGATTTAAGGTTTTGAGCTGGCTGTGAAGAATCTGATCGTTTTGCTGTGTGAGCAAATGGGCAATTTGTGGTAAAATCCAAAGTGGGCCCTGGGCCATATTCCTCAATAGTGGGTACCAGGTGCTGGCGTGGCCAGTCTGGGGCTATGAGTATCAGTCGTGGTATCTTCTTTCTGACTTTCAGAAGCACCTTTGTGAGGAGAGGCATTGGAGGGAAGGCATATACTGTCAGGTTTTTCCAACTGAATGAGAGTGCATCCACTTTCCAAGCTTGATGGTGAAGTGTCCTTGTACAAAATTTTGTCAGTTGATAGTTTTGAGGACTGGCAAACAGGTCTATGTCTGGAAGGCCCCATTTTTGAGTTATCATTGCAAATACTTGTGGATCCAGTTTCCACTCGTGGGGATCCATGATGTTTCTGCTGAGGTCGTCTGCCAATGTGTTCCTTTTTCCTGGCAGGAATTGAGCTTGTAACTGAACTTGGTAAGCCAGAGCTGTGTTCCACAAGGTCATTGCTTGCCTGCATAGATGGTAGGAGTGTGTACTCCCTTGTTTGTTTATGTACCATATTACTGTGGTGTTGTCCATCCTTATTGCAAGTTGTCCTGGATGTAATAGATTCTTGAAGGCTGTCAGAGCATTCTGTACAGCTAGCATCTCTTTTTGATTGATGTGCAGATTCCTTTGTTCTGCAGTCCATACGACTTGAACGCACTGTCCTGCCATGTGTGCCCCCCAGGCGTAGTCCGATGCATCTGTTGTCATAGTTTGCCTGGCTGGGGGCAAGGTGAAAAGCTGACCCTTGTTGAGGTGACATGCCTGTAACCACCATAGAAACTCCTGTTGCAGGCAGGGAATGAGAGATATCATTGTGTCCAAGCTGTGGCTGTGTTGAGACCATACGCTTTTTAGGTACCACTGTAATTTCCTCATATGCAGCTTTGCAAATGGTATTAGTAGTATGCAAGATGCCATGAAGCCCAAGGCCTGCAGAATTTTTCTTGCAGGTAGTTGGGTCTTTGTTGCCATTGTTTTGAAATATTGAGTCAGTTGTAGTTGTTTGTCTGGCGTCAGATAAGCCTTCTGGGCCGTTGCATTCAAGCTGGCACCCAGGAATGTCATATTTTGTGAGGGTACTAGTTTTGATTTCTTTTTGTTTACTGTGTACCCCAGGCAACTTAGAAGATGTTTTACAAAAGCCAGATGTTGTAAGAGGACGTCCTTGCTTTCTGCTTGGATGAGGCAGTCGTCCAGGTATGGGTATACTTGAATTCCTCTTTGTCTGCAATATGCCATTACTGGTGCCAGGAATTTTGTGAAGACCCTGGGCGCAGTAGATAAGCCAAAGGGCACTGCAGAGAATTGGTAATGGGTTGAACCTGCAATGAAACAGAGGTATCTTCTGCAACTTTGATAGGGACATGCAGGTATGCCTCCTTGAGGTTCAACGTTACTAGCCATGCTTTCTTGCCCAACATGGGAATAAGCTGCTGTAGTGTTAGCATCTTGAATTTGGGTACTTGTAAGAAGGTGTTTAGAGTTGAAAGGTCCTGAATTGGTCTCCAGGCATTGTCCTTTCTGGGAACTAGAAAGAGTCTTGAGTAAAATCCTTGGCCTTGCTCTCGAGTAGGTACCAGTTGAATGGCTCTCATGTCCATGAGAGCTGTAATTTGTTTTTGTGCCTCTGCCCATTGATTTTGTAGCAGGTTTGGCATTCCTCTTTTCATTGGCAAGGTGTGAAAATGGAATCTGTATCCTCGTGAAATTATGTCTAAGACCCATTTGTCCTTTGTGACAATGTGCCAGTTGTCTGAAAAAAGTGCAAGTTTTCCTCCCAAGGGGGCTGTCAAGAGAGTGTTGCTTGGCCAGATGAGGTGCAAGTCATTGAGTTTGCCTTCTGGTAGTTTGGGACCTGTCTTCTCCTCCCTTCTGTGTTGCAGTGTCCCATTGTCGAGGTTTGTACTGGGCTTGTGGTTGTCCTCTGCCTCTTGGACGTCTGTATTTACCCCTCTGTGGTCTGTCAGTAGCTGGAAAGGACCAATTTTTGTTGGCCAATTTCTGCTGAAGCGAGGGGGCTGTACCTGTAGGAAATCTTTGACTGTCTGCATAGATTTTGCCTTATCCTCCATTTTCTTTAAGACTTCTTCTGCTTTAACTCCAAAAAGAACATCCTGTTGTAAGGGAGCATCTAGAAGCTTTGCTTTAACATGATCAGGCAGAGTTTGTTCCTTTAATCAAGCATGCCTACGTATAACAGACCCAGTGACAGCTGCTCTGCAGGAAGCCTCCAAAGAATCAAATCCACATTGTAAAGTATGTTTGCCCACCTGTTCAGTTGCATGCAACAGATCCTGCATTACTTTCAATTCAGACTGTTGAGGGAGTGTGCTCATTTTTTGTTTGAACTGAGACATTAGAAATTGCTGATATTTTAGCATGTGAAATTGGCAATTTAGTGCCCTCATAGCTAGAGTGGCTGAGGTGTAAACCTTTTTCCCCCACCTGTCTAGTGCTCTGGAGTCCCTTTCAGAGGGTACAGGATTTTTTTGCCATAGAGGCCTTAGCCCCTTTGGGACCCTGGGAGATAGTCTCTGGATCAGCAACAGGGCTTTTATAAAGAAATTTGTGGGAATCAGGCACTCTATAGTATCTGTCAGGTTTGGCCAGAGCAGGAGGCAGAGAATCTGGGTTCAAACTGGATTCTAAGTAAACATCATCCACAATGTCTAAAACTGGGGGGATGGCAAGTGGTCTGTGCTGGGGGAGTAAAATAAACTCTCTGAGCCTTTTCTTTGAGTCAGAGTAGTCCTGACCTTCCCAGTGAAAATGTTCCCTCATAGTGTGTAAAGTTTCCCCAAAGGAGTAGTCTTCAGGGGGAGAAGCTGAGGGAATGGAATCCTCAGCATCAGAATCTTCATAAGGGGAGAAGGAGTAATCTTGGTCCTCAGAGGAGCCTGAAGAAAGAGACACTTGTTCAGAGGAGGCATAATCTTCCTCTTGTCTAGGCTTTTTGTCGGGTGGGGGTTGGGAACCCCTGATTAAAGAGATCAAATCTTCAGCCATTTTGAGCATCTGTTTCTTAGGCATGGGGCCTTGAACTGGAGACTGAAGTGCAGTCTTTTTAGGTTTAATAGGAGTCTTAGTCTTAGGATACGTTTTTATGGTGAGCGTCGTTGGTCTGAAGACGCCTTCAGAAACCGAAGGTGTTTCTGCAGCACCGACATCTATGTCAGCAGTCTCGTCGGTAGGGGCTAAACAAAATGGCTGTGTCGGCCTAATATTTTCCACCAAAAGTTCCGAAGCGGTCTCGGGTTCCAGATCTGCGGTAGTCAGGGGCTGCGTCGGAGCCTCACTGAAGACCGGTGAACCGGAGACCGGACCAGCCGAGGCCCCGGAGTCTGGCTTGGATCTAGGCTGCCTGTCCTTATCCTTGTGTTTTTTGTGCACGCCGGTAGTCGGTTGCTCTGACGGCATAGTGTAGTTAAATTTTCTACCGAAGTAGTGTCGTGCGAAATCAAAGCGTCTTTTTATAATACGCTTATTAAACCTAGCACAAAAATGACAACCAGTGACGTCGAGGTCTGGGCCTAGGCAATGTATGCAGTAAGAATGAAAATCCTTATGAGGTATTTGCTTCCCACAAGAAATACAATTGTTAACTTTTTCTGACATCGGTCTGAGGCAAGAAAATTTCCCCAATGGGGTACTTAGCTTTATTGAAGACCTTGGATCTGAAATTCGAGTTCGAAAATCTCAGGAGTCGGCCGACCGGCACTTGCGAACTGCTTCTGCTTCGGGCACCGCGAGGCAAGAAAGACTGAAGAAAATGGTGTCGGATGCATTATATATACCCCTGGCGCACTGACGTCAGGGAAGAAGCGACAGCAACCGACTCAGGACCAAGACTTTGGAATTCCGGCCGACTGCGGGACCGTCTGACGACAGGATAACCCAAGTGTGATGACTGCAGCAGGGTAACACGATGAACATGTGTAAACATTCTTACCCCATCTATCCAGCACCCTGGAGTCTCTATCAGAAGGGGTAGGATTTTTATCAGTAGAAGCCTTAATGCCCTTGGGCCCCTGTGAAATAGTCTCTGGATCTGCAACAGGATTTTTAAAAAGGAACATATGGGACTCAGGGACCTTGTAGTATCTGTCAGTTTTTTTGGGAGCAGGAGGCAGGGAATCCAGGGCCCAAACTAGATTCCGAAAAAGCATCAACAATGTCTAGTATAGGAGGAATAGCTAAAGGCCTATGCTGAGGTAGAAGGAAATCTCCAAGCCTCTTTTTTGAATCAGAAAAATCCTGGCTTTCCCAGTGGAAATGCTCCCTTAGAGTATGCACGGTTTCCTCAAAAGAAAAATCCTCAGGAGGGGAAGCAGAGGGAATGGAGTCCTCTGCATCAGAATCTTCATAAGTTGATAAGGGCAAATCCAGATCCTCAGAAGAATCAGAAAAAACAGAATCCTGATCAGAAGATTCATAATCAACTTCAGTCCTAGGCCTCTTAGAAGGGGAGGGGGGTTGGCTACCCCTGATTAGAGTTATTAGATCTTCAGCCATTCTTATCATTTGTTTTTTAGGCATAGAGGCCTGAGCATGTGACCTGGGCGTCAGTTTTTTATGCATGGATCGAGATTTAGGCCTAAGTAAAGAAGGAGGCGTCTGTTTAATATGCAAGTCAGTAGGCCTGAATACATCCTCAGAAGCCAGTGCCTGAAAGCGGCTCCGGACCCATCTAAGGTAGAGACATCCGCGGGGTTCCATAGTTGAAGCATCTCGTGGCATCCCGGACTCCGAATGGGTCTCAGTAGAGGCCTGCGAATCAGAAGTAGCGGGTATGAGAGGCTGTGAAAGCTCCTCAATGAGTACCGGCGAACTGGCGACTGGCTTAAGAGAAGCGTCATTGGCAATTTTGGACCTCGGCGGCCTGTCTCTGTCTTTACCTTTGCGTTTTTTCGGAATCCCGGTAGTCGGATGGCTAACAGACGGCATTTCTGGATAACTAAACCGAGAACCGAAATATTTAGAGGCGAAAATATATCGACGACGGATAGTGCGCTGATTAAATAAAGCAAGGTGCATAGTGGTCAGGGCCTAAGCAAGGAATACAGTACGAATGAAAATCTTTATGAGGTATTTGCTTTCCAGAAGTAATGCAATTATTAACGTTTACTGACATCAGTAAGGAGCAAGAAAAAGTTTCCCCAATGGGGTACTTAGCTTTAGTTGAAGACTTCGGTTCTGAAACTTGAAAATGAAAATTTCAGGAGTCGGCCGAAATGCTTCTGCTTCGGGCACCGCACGGCAAGAAAGACTGATGTAATGGCGTCGGCTGCATGTTTTATACCCCTGACGACCTGATGTTATGGAAGAAGGGACAACAACCGACGCAGGACCCAAGACTTTGTTAATAAGGCTGACTGAGGGCTACCTGCAAGCAGATAACCAAATGTAATGACTGCAACAGTGGAACACGAAGAACATCGAGAGGGAAGGCATATAGAAACATCCTCTTCCAAGGAAAAGACAGGATGTCCACTTTCCAAACCAGAGGACATGGGACTCTGGAAAATAATAGAGGAAGCTGTCTGTTTGGAGGGGAGACAAAAAAATCTACCAGAGGAATAACTCACCAATGAACAATGTGCAGAAACGCATCTCTCTGAAGTATCCATTCGTGAGCTTGTGTTGTGGACCTGCTCAGAGTTACTGCCAATAGATTTTGCTCCGATGTAAACAGCCTGGAGAATCACTTGATACTGGACAGCTAGATCCCAGACTTTGAAGAGCTAGTTTGCAAAGAAGATAGGACCTTGTATCCCCTTGTTTGTTTACATGCCACATCACTGTGGTATTGTCTGTGAAAATTTTTGAAGGGCACGAGATGAAAGAAGGAATAAAAAGCCTGAATAGCTAGAAGCACAGCCCTCATCTCCTTTATACTGATGTGGTCTGACTTCTGATAAAGAGGTCAGAGACTCTGACCCTTGAGCGAGTCGAAGGAGGACCCCCATCCCCTGTCGGAGGGGTCTGTAAAGAGGCTCACGAGTCAGGACTAGAACCTTGAAAGGAAGCCCTGGCTTGAGAGAAAGTTGATTAATCTACCACTGATGCTCAAGCGTGAGACAAGAAAGAAGGGACTGGGAAGTCCAAGGGGTGGCAATGTTGGAGCCACACTGACTCGAGGTACCACTGTAGCTTTCTCATGTGAAGCCTGGCCAGGAGCAGCATGGGAATGGTGGAAGCCATAAACCTAAGGACCCTGAGAAAGTCCCTGGCTGATTCGAAAAAAGGTAGTAAGAGACAGGGCCTTGGGGGCAGGAAGAGATGCCAACAAGTAAATGGTCTAAAGCCTACAAACAAGGAAAATCTGATCTTGAGAAAGTACAGCTGTGTACCTACCATAAATGTAGATGTTCGAGTGTATTCACTGTTGCAGTCACTACTCTTGGGTTATCCTGCTGGCAGGCTACCCTCAGTCGGCCAGAATTCCAAAGTCTAGGTCCGGCATCGGTTGCTGTTGCCTCTTCCCTGACGTCAGTGCACCAGGGGTATAAAAGATGCATCCAACGCCATTTTCTTCAGTTTTTCTTGCCCCAGATGTCAGGTGCCCCCAAATTTGGTAGGCTGAAAATGATGCCAATAAGTATGCATGCACAAAAATAAACATTTCCTTCATCTACAAGCAAATACACCACATAGGTTGTATAGGATAGAGAAGTACAGATAAGTCCCAGCAAAGAAAAAGGGGGATGGTGGGTGGGTAACCTGGACTGCAACTGTGAATACACTCTAACATCTACATTTATGGCAGATACACAACTGTACTATGTTCATCGTGCTTCACTGTAACAGTCATTACTCTTGGGTTGAATCCCAAAGCTGAGGATGGGTGGCTGGGCTAAACAGGATTAGGAGAGGCTATGAGGCCCTACAGAACAGCAGTGGCAAAGCCTGCTCTGGACTTAGTAAAGAGGTAAGTGGTAGTGCTTTGTGAAGGTGAGCACTGAACTCCAAGTTGCAACCTCTAAGATATCTTTGGTTGGTACTCCTCTGAGGAAGGCTGCTGAAGTGGCTGCTGCTCTGGTGGAATGAGGCCTAATGTCCTTAGGCACTGATTTGCCATGTTGAGAATAGCAGAAACGGATGCAATGGCCTATCCATTTAGAAATAGTCCGTTTTGAGATTGCCTTTCCTTGTGATCCTGCAGCATATGACACAAAGTTGCTCAGTCTTTCTGAAAGCTTTAGTTCTGTCCAAGTACAAGCGTAACTGCCTGTGTATGTCCAAAGAATGCAGAATTTTCTCACCCTTGTTCTGTGGATTTGGAAAAAAGGTAGGCAAGTGAATGGTTTGGTTGAGGGCCACACTGGACACCACCTTAGGCATAAATGTAGGGTTTGTCCTCAGAGAAACCCTGTCTGGATGAAAAATGATGAAAGGTTCCACAGCCATGAGTGCTTGTAACTCTGAGACTCGCCTTGCAGAGGTTATTGCTAGGAGCAAAGCTGTTTTCCAGGATAAGAATTTTATGTCTGCTGTTGATGCTGGCTCGAAAGGAGGCAGTGCGAGTTTTTCCAAAACATAATTGAGGTCCCAGGCCGAAATTGGTACTCTCCTTGGAGGCCTAATGTTTTTGGCCCCTCTGAGGTACTGCCTTATTAAAGGATGAGAAAAGATAGGTGGTTCCGTATTGTAATGGGCTGAAATGGCAGAGGCATGAATCATAATTGATGAGAAAGAAAGGCCTTTGTTCAGCATCTCAGTTAGGCATTTGGTACACACGTGTCAATGCCTTGTTCCTGGTTCCAAGCACAGAATCTCTTCCATTTTTCTGCATAAGATTTTCTGGTACTGGGCCTCTTGGCCTCCAAGATAACATCCATAAGTGTTTGAAAGAGGAGTGTTCTGAATGGCTACATTATCCGCCATGCTGCCAGATTTAAGGTCCTGAGTTGGCTGTGCAGGATCTGATTGTTTTGTTGGGTCAGCAAGTGAGAAGTTTGAGGCAATATCCATGCTGGACTTTGAGACAAGCTTGCTCTTTAGAATTGGGTACCAGTGCTGGCGTGGCTAGTCTGGTGCAATCAGTATCATTTTTGGCTTCTCTTGTCTGACCTTTAGGAGTACCCTGGGAAGGAGAGGCAGTGGGGGGAAAAGCATATACTGTTAGATTTTTCCAGCTGAAGGATAGGGCGTCCACTTTCCATGCTTGCTTGTGATAAATCATTGTGCAAAATCTCTGCAATTGGCAGTTGTGAGGGGAGGCAAATAAATCTATGTCTGGGCATCCTCATTTCCTTGTTATCATGTTGAAGATTTGTGGATCCAGTTTCCATTTGTGGGGATCCATGAGGTTTCTGTTTAGTTCGTCTGCCAGAGTACTTGTTTTTCCTGGCAGGAATTGTGCTTGCAGGTGAACTTGAAAAGCCAATGCTGTGTCCCATAAGGTCATTGCTCGTCTGCAGAGGGGATAGGAATGTGTTCCTCCCTGCTTGTTTATGTACCACATGACTGTAGTGTTGTCTGTCTTTATCAGTAACTGTCCTGGATGAAGCAGATCCTTGAAAGCTGTCAGGGCATTTTGAACAGCGAGCATCTCTTTTTGATTGATGTGAAGATGCATCTGGTTTGCAGGCCATGTGCCCTGAATACATTTTCCTGCCATATGGGTCCCGCAGGCATAATCTGATGCATCCGTTGTCAGTGTCTGTCTGGCTGTGGGTAAACTGAATGGCAGACCCTAGTTGTGGTGACAGGCTTCTGCCCCCCATCGAAACTCCTGTTGCAGGCAGGGAATGAGTGCGATTACTGTCTCCAGGCTGTGGCAATGCTGAGTCCAAACACTTTTTAGATACCATTGTAGTTTCCTCATATGCAGTCTGGCATATGGAATTAGCAGAATGCAAGATGCCATGAAACCCAAGGCCTGCAGGATTTTCCTTGCAGATAAGTGGGTTTTTGTTGCCAATTTCTTGAAGTAAGTAGTCAGTTGCTTTTGTTTGTCTGGCGTGAGATAAACCATCTGGGCAGTTGTATTTAAGCTTGCACCCAGGAATATTATCTCTTGAGAGGGCACTAGTTTTTATTTCTTTTCGTTTACTGTGTACCCTAGGCCAATTAGTAATCTTTTTACAAACGCCAGATGCTTTAGAAGAATGTCTTTGTTCTCTGCTTGAATTAGGCAGTCGTCCAAGTAGGGATATATTTGAATTCCTTTTTGTCTGCAAAACGCAATTACTGGTGCCAGGCATTTTGTGAAGACCCTGGGCGCAGTAGATAAGCCAAAGGGCAGTGCAGAGAATTGGTAATGCATTGAGCCAGCTATGAATCTGAGGTATCTTCTGCAAGATTGTCTGATTGGGATATGCAGGTATGCCTCTTTTAGGTCCAAAGTTACGAGCCAAGCCTTTTTGTCCAGCATGGGCAGTAGCTGCTGTAGAGTCAACATCTTGAATTTTGGAACTTCCAGAAACGTATTTAGTATAGACAGGTCCAGTATTGGTCTCCAGGTTTTGTCCTTTCTGGGTACTAGGAAAAGTCTGGAGTAAAATCCTTGTCCCTGCTCTTGTTGTGGTACTTGCTGAATGGCCCTCATGTCCATGAGGGCTGTAATTTGTTTTTGTGCCTCTGCCCATTGATTGTGTGGCAGGTCTGGCATACCTTTTGACCTTGGTAGAGTGTGAAAATGGAACCTGTAGCCTTGGGACACTATGTTCATGACCCATTTGTCTTGGCTAACCATTTGCCAATTAGATGAAAAAAGTGCTAGCTTTCCCCCTAAGGGGGCTGCCAAAAGAAAAGTGCTTGGATCTGGTAGAGGGAAGTCATTGGCACTGTTTCCTGTAAGGTTGTGATTTGTCTTCTCCGCTTTTGGAGGTAGGAGCACCCCATTGTTTAGGCCTGTATGAGCCTTGGGGCTGAGATCTACCTCTGGGATGCCTGTATCTGCCTCTTTGTGGTCTGTCTGACACTGGAAAGGACCAATTTTTAGAAGGCCAGTTCCTGCTAAACCTGGGTGGCTGTACCTGTAGGAAATCCTTGACTGTTTGCATGGATTTTGCTTTATCCTCCATTTTTTTCAACACCTCTTCTGCTTTAGTACCAAACAAAGTATCATGCTGTAATGGTGCATCTAATAATTTTGCTTTAACATGATCAGGCAGATTCTGTTCCTTTAACCAAGCATGCCTTCTAATAACAGAACCTGTAACAGCGGCCCTGCAAGTGGCCTCCAGTGAATCATAACCACATTACAAAGCATGCTCTCCCACTTGTTCAGCTGCATGCAATAAATCCTGCAATTCCTTGTTCTCTGAACATGCAGTATTTGTCAACAATTTCTGTTTAAGCAGTGACATTAAATATTGCTGATATTTAAGCATATGAAACTGACAATTTAAAGCCCTTACAGCCAGGGTAGCAGAAGTGTAGACTTTTCCCCCATCTGTCTAGAGCCCTAGAATCCCTAATCAGAGGGGACAGGGTTTTTTGCAGTGGAAGCTTTAACCCCTTTGGGACCCTGAGATATAGTTTCTGGGTCAGCAGCAGGGTTTTTATGTAGGAATTTATGAGAATCCGGGACCCTGTAGTATCTGTCTGGCTTAGCAGGTGCAGGGGGTAAAGAGTCAGGGGACAGGCCGGACTTTGAAAATACATCATCTATAATGTCTAGAACAGGTGGAATAGCAAGGGGTCTGTGCTGAGGAAGTAGCAGAAAGTCTCTGAGCCTTTTCTTAGATTCAGAATAATCTTGGCTCTCCCAGTGGAAATGCTCCCTCATGGTATGCAGGGTTTCCCCAAAAGAATAATCCTCAGGAGGAGAGGCTGAAGGAATGGATTCTTCAGCATCAGAATCTTCATAGGGAAGCATGGAGTAATTCTGTTCAGAAGAGGAGTCAGAGAAAATAGAAACCTGATCAGAAGAATCATACTCTGTGTCTCTTGCCTAGGCCTCTTATCAGGAGGGGGATGGGAGCCCCTGATCAAAGTAATTAGGTCTTCGGCCATTTTGAGCATCTGTTTTTTAGGCATGGAAGTCTGAGTAGGAGAATGCTGTACTTGTTTCTTTGTCTTTAGAGCTGCTTTAGTCTTTGTCTTTGAAGCTGAAGATGGCTTAATATATACTTGTGTAGGTCTGAAGACACCCTCAGAAGCAGATGCCTGCTCAGCGGCTCCGGACCCATCTGAGGGAATGATTTCCGAGTGTCCAATACCTTGAGTACCCAGAGGCCCAGTCGGCTCCACGTGGGAGTCGGAAGCGGCCTGTGGCTCTGAGGTAGTGGGCGCCAGGGGCTGCAAAAGCGCCTCACTGAGAACCGGCGACTGGCCTAGCAGAGCCCTCGTCGTCGGTTTTGGACCTCGGATGCCTATCCTTTTTCCTTGTCCTTGCGTTTTTTGTAAACTCCAGTTGTCGGCTGCTCCGATGGCATTATATAATTAAATCTTCGGCCAAAGTAATGAAATGCAAAATCGAATCGACGCTTAATAGTGCGCTGGTTAAATCTAGCACAAAACCGACAGCTAGCAAAGTTGTGATCACGGCCTAGGCAAGGAATACAGTAAGAGTGAAAATCCTTATGAGGTATTTGCTTCCCACAAGAAATACAATTGTTAACTTTTACTGACATCGGTCTGGAGCAAGAAAAAAGTTTCCCCAACGGGATACTTAGCTTTAATGAAGACTTCGGTTCTGAAATTCGGATTTGAAAATCTCAGGAGTCGGCCAACCGGCACTTGCGAACTGCTTTTGCTTCGCGCACCGCGTGGCAAGAAAGACTGAAGAAAATGGCATCGGCTGCATCTTTTATACCCCTGGCGCACTGACGTCAGGGAAGAGGCGACAGCAACCGACGCCGGACCTAGACTTTGGAATTCTGGCCGACTGAGGGTAGCCTGCAAGCAGGATAACCCAAGAGTAATGACTGCAACAGTGAAACACGATGAACATGGGGTCAGTAGTGACTTTTGGAAGTTTATGATGAACCCCAGACTGTGCAACAAGGAAATAGTAAACTGGTGATCCTGAAGCAGAGCATCAGGTGAAAAAGCTTGAATGAGAAGACCATCCAGATAGGGAAAGATCTGAACTCTTCTCATTCTACAAAATGTAATGACAGAAGTGAGTCTGAAGAGAACATTCAAAAGGAAGGAATCTTGAGAAAGCTGTTCAGCTGGAAAAGGTCCAGAATTAGCCTCCAAGTGCCCCCATTTCTAGGAACCAAAACATTCTGGAATAAAACTCTTTCTCCTTCCTGGGCAGGAGTCACAGCTTGAATGGTGCCCTGGACCAAAAGAGAAAGTACAGTTGTGTACACATACCATAAATGTAGATATTCGAGTGTATTCACTGTTGCAGTCATCACATTTGGGTTATCTGCCTGCAGGTAGCCCTCAGCCGGCCTGAATACCAGTGTCTTCGGATTTCTGCGTCAGATGCTGTTGCTTCTTCCTTGACGTCAGGTTGTCAGGGGTATAAAACATGCAGCCGACACCATTTACATCAGTTTTTCTTGCCCCAGATGTCAGGTGCCCCCACAATAGGAAGCAATTATATGGTATGATACACCAACAGCAAAAATCAAATGCACATGAAATAATATATGCCAAACAAGAAGGAAAGATAGAGCCAAGAGAAGTCAGAGGGCTGGAGGGAGGGTAACCAGGACTGCAACAGTGAATACACTCAAACATCTACATTTATGTTACGTGTACACAACTGTACTATGTTCTTTGTGTTTTACTGTTGCAGTCTTGCAGTCATCACATTTGGGTTGATTCCCAAAGCTAAGGAAGGGAGGAAGAAGTTAAAGAGCATTAGAGTCAGCTATGAATCCCTGCAAGACTGCAGTGGCAAATCCAGCTCTGGATTTAGGAAAGTCAGGCAAGTGGTAATGCTTGGTGAAGGTATGTACAGAGCTCCAGGTAGCAGCTTCTAGGATGTCCCTGGTAGGGACCCCTCTCAGAAATGCCGCAGAGATAGATGCAGCTCTGGTGGAATGTGATCTTATCCCCTGTGGGTTAGGTTTTCCATGGTACTTGTAGCAGAAATCGATGCAATGGACTATCCATTTGGAAATGGTTTGCTTTGAAATAGCCTTCCCGTCTCTCCTTGCAGCAAAGCTAACTAGCAGCTGTTTAGATTTTCTGATAAGATTCTATTTGGACAGGACTAAGCCTAAGTAGTCTGTGCACCTCCAGAGTGTGCAGTATTCATTCCCCTTTGTTTTGTGGATTAGGGAAAAAAGTAGGCAAATGAATGGACTGATTTAGGGCCACAGAAAACACCACCTTGGGCATAAAGGAAGGATTAGTCCTGAGGGAAACCCTGTCAGCATGGAAGAAAATGAAGGGTTCCACTGCAATGAGGGCCTGTAATTCAGACACTCTTCTAGCTGAAGTAATGGCTAGAAGGAATGCTGTTTTCCAAGAAAGGAATTTCAACTCTGCTGTAGCAGCTGGTTCAAAAGGGGGAAGAGTGAGCTTTTCTAATACAAAGTTAAGGTCCCAGGCTGGAGTGGGAGCTCTCCTGGGGGAAGTCTTAAATTTTTGGCCTCTCTAAGGAATTGCTTTAGCAAGGGGTGAGAGAAGTGGGGTGGGCTCAGTATTATAATGTGCTGAAATGGTATAGGCATGAATTTTAATTGACGAGAAGGACAGGCCCTTGTGGAGCATTTCTGTTAAGTACTGTAGAATATGAGGTAAGCTGGGCACCGCTGGGTCCATCCCCTGAGCTAGGCTCCAGGAAAAGTATCTTTTTCGCTTTTCAGCTTAGGATTTTCTAGTACTAGGCCTCCTTGCCTCCAGAATGACATCCAGTACCTGCTTACTGAGGGATGCTAGGGGAGCGCTCAAGGAATTAGCCAGGCTGCAAGGTTCAAGGTTTGAAGCTGAGGGTGCCGAATCTGGCCCGCCTGCTGGGACAGCAGGGAAGGGGTCTGAGGCAGTTGCCATGGTTGTAGCAGTGCCATACTGCGCAAGAGGGGGTACACCAGTGCTGGCATGGCCAGTCTGGTGCAATCAGTATTTTCCTTGGCTTGTCCTGTTTGATCTTTAGTAGGACCTTCGAGAGGAGAGGCAGAGGGGGAAAGGCATAAAGGCATAAACTGAGAGACTTTCCCAGGTGAAGGACAGGGCATCCACATGCCAAGCTTGGCTGTGGGGAGTTCGTGTGTAGAATTTGTGCAACTGGTAGTTTTGAGGGGAGGCAAATAGGTCTACCTCTGGAGTCCCCCATTTGTTCCTCAAGAGGTTGAATATTTTGGGTTCTAGTTTCCATTTGTGTGGGTCCATGAGATTTCTGCTTAGGTCGTCTGTCAGTGAATTTAGTTTGCCTGGCAGGAATTAGCTTGCAGGTGTACTTGGTAGCTCAAGGCTGTGTTCCACAGAGCCATGGCTAGCCGGCAGGTCCACAGAGCCATGGCTAGTCTGCAGAGAGGGTACGAGTGGGTTCCCCCCTGCTTATTTATGTACCACATAACTGTGGTGTTGTCTGTCTTTACCAATAGTTATCCCGGAAGAATACGGTCTTTGAAGGCTGTCAGAGCATTCTGTACAGCTAACATTTCTTTTTGATTGATATGCAGGTGCATCTGTCTTGGGTTCCATCTGCCCTGAATGCACTGTCCTGCCATGTGAGCCCCCCATGCATAGTCTGATGCATCTGTTGTTAGGGTTTGGGCAGCAGGAGGTAAGAGTGAAGGGGAGTCCCTTGTTGTGGTAGCAGGCCTCTGCCGACCAAAGGAACTCTGTCTTCATACAAGGAATGACAGAAATCATTGTTTCCAGGTCCTGAGAATGTTGACACCATAGGCTGATACCACTGGAGTTTCCTCATATGCAGTCTTGCATATGGAATTAGTAAAATGCAAGACGCCATGAACCCCAGGGCTTGCAGTATTTTCCTTGCAGATAGCTGGGGTTTTGTGGCCAATAGTTTGAAGTAGGTTGTCAAATAAACTTGTTTCTCCGGAGTAAGGAATGCCATCTGGGAAGTTGTGTTCAAGCTTGCTCCCAGAAATACAATCTGTTGGCAGGGTACTAGGTGAGATTTCTTTCCATTGATGGCGTACTCCAGAGAGGTTAGACGTTTCTTTACGAATGCCAGGTGTTGTAATAGCAAGTCCTGGCTTTCTGCCTGAATAAGACAATCGTCCAAGTATGGGTAAATTTGAATATTTCTCTGCCTGCAAAATGTAATGGCTGGAGCTAGACACTTTGTGAATACCCTGGGTGCAGTAGATAAGCCAAAGGGAAGTGCAGAGAACTGATAGTGCATGGAGCCTGCCCTGAAGCATAGGTATTTCCTGCAAGATTTCCTTATTGGGACGTGCAGGTAAGCTTCCTTTAAGTCTGGGGTTGCCAGCCATCCTTGGTTAGCATGGGAAGAAGCTGTTGCAGAGTTAGCATTTTGAATTTTGGAACTACCAGAAAGGTGTTCAGAATAGAGAGGTCCAGGATAGGATGCCAGGAGTTGTCTTTTCTGGGTACCATAAAAAGTCTTGAATAAAACCCTTGTCCCCTTTGTTCTGCTGGGACAGGTTGAATAGCCTTGATATTGAGGAGAGAGAGAACCTGCTGTTGGGCCTCCGCCCATTGATTTGGGGGTAGGTCTGGCCAACCGTTTGGGGTTGGTAGTGTGTGGAAGTGGAATCTGCATCCTTGGGAAACTATGTTCAAAACAGGTTTGTCCTGGGTAATGAGTTCCCAGTTTTTTGCATGCAGGCTTTCCTCCTAAGGGAGCAGGTAGTTGAGCAGGGCTTGGAAGGGTTAAGGTTAAGTTATTGTGCCATTTTTCCGTAGGGGGGTGGCTTACAACTCCCTGCTTTGGAAGTGGGAGACCCCCACTGTTTACATCTGTGCGTAGCCTGAGACTGTAGCCTAGGTGGTCTGCTGTTCCTGGGTTTGGACTGAAAAGGCCTAGAAGGGACTGAAAAGGACCATTTCTTTGAAGGCCAATGCCTACTGAATCTGGGAGGCTGCACTTGTAGGAAATCTTTAACAGTTTGCATAGATTTAGCTTTTTCCTCCATCCTTTTGAGGACTTCTTCTGATTTGTTGCCAAAAAGGTGGTGTTGGTTTAAGGGAGCATCCACTAATTTAGCTTTTACATGATCTGGCAAGTTTTGCTCCTTAAGCCAAGCATGCCTTCTAATTACAGACCCAGCGACAGCAGCCCTGCAAGATGCTTCTAAAGCGTCAAAACCACATTGCAAAGTATGTTTACCAACTTGTTCTGCAGAATGCATTAAATCCTGTAATTCTTGGTGTTCAGTACGGTCAGGAATCAACATCGTTTTCTGTTTAAGTAGCCCCATAACATGCTGCCGATACTTTAACATATGAAACTGGCAATTTAAAGCCCTAATGGCCAAAGTAGCAGAAGTGTATACCTTCTTACCCAATCTGTCTAAGGCTCTAGAATCTCTATCAGAAGGGGTAGGATTTTTGGCAGCAGTAGCTTTAATGCCTTTTGGTCCTTGGGAAATGGTCTCTGGATCCGCAGAAGGATTCTTGAAGAGGAACATGTGAGAGTCAGGTACTCTGTAGTATGCGTCAGGTTTTCTGGGAGCTGGAGGCAAAGTGTCTGGGGTAAGGCTAGATTCCAAGAAAGCATCATCTACAATGTCCAAAACAGGAGGGACAGCTAAAGTCCTGTGCTGAGGTAGTAGTAAGAATTCCCTAAGTCTCTTTTTAGACTCAAAGTAATCCTGGCTTTCCCAGCGGAAATGCTCCCTAAGAGTGTGCAAGGTTTCACCGAAAGAAAAATCCTCTGGAGGGGAAGCAGAGGGAATGGAATCCTCTGCATCAGAATCCTCATAAGTAGATAAGGGCAAATACTGGTAATCAGAAGGAGCAGAAATATCAGATTCCTGACCAGAAGAATCAGAAAGAAAATCAGTTCTAGGTCTCTTAGAGGGGGAAGGCTGACTTCCCCTAATTAAGGTAATAATGTTCTCAGCCTTTCTAAGCATTTGTTTTTTTAGGCATATGGGCCTGAGCCTGCGGTTTGGTCGTCAGTTTTCTAGGCGTGGTATGAGTTTTTGGCCTGGATGAAAACGATGGCGTCTGTTTAATATGAACGTCTGTAGGCCTGAATACACCCTCAGAAGTCGGTGCCTGCACAGTGGCTCCTTACCCATCCAAGGTAGAGACATCCGCAGGTTCCATAGTCAAAGAAGCATCTAGCGGCATACCGGACTCCGAATGGGTCTCAGTAGAGGCCTGCAAATCAGAAGTAGCAGGTATCAGTGGCTGAGAAAGCGCCTCACTGAGTACCGGTGGACTGGCAACTAGCTTAACGGAAGCGTTGTCGGCAGTTTTGGACCTATGCGGTCTCTGTCTTTATCCTTACGTTTTTTCGGAATATCGGTAGTCGGATGGCTTGATGAAGCCCTTTTGGAGTACACAGAATGAGTAAGAAAGTAATTAGCTGCAAAAATAGCCCGATGACTAACAGTTCGGGCGTTGAACAAGGCACAAAACCGACAACGAGGGACGTCGTGGTCTGGGCCTAAACAGGAGATGCAGTAAGAATGAAAATCTCTATGAGGTATTTGCTTTCCACAGGTAAGACAATTGTAAACTTTTACTGACATCAGTTAGAGCAAGAAAAAGGATTCCCAATGGGGTACTTTGCTTTTTTGAAGACTTCGGGTCTGAAACTCAAAAAACGAAAATTTCAGGAGTAGGCTGACCGGCACTTGCGAACTACTTCTGCTTCGGGCACCGCACGTCAAGAAAGACTGATGTAATGGTGTCGGCTGCATGTTTTATACCCCTGACGACCTGATGTCAAGGAAGAAGCAACAGCATATGACTCAGAAATCTGAAGACTCTGGTATTCAGGCCGGCTGAGAGCTACCTGCAGGCAGATAACCTAAATGTGATGACTGCAACAGTGAAACACGAAGAACATCAGCGCACCTCTTGGAAAACAGAAAGTTGTCCCCAAAAAGGTTAAAGGATGCCCAAAATGGGAGGAAGGGATTTCCAAACCATAAAATATCCATAGTGGATAATGGACAGAACCCAAGAGTCTGTTGTGATTTGTAACCCACTTGGAAGAGGACAGGGAAAGACAGAAGATAATGGAACCTAGCCAAGGGAAAGGGGAAGCAAGGTGTCAAATGGAACCTGGCTTATCTTGAAAAGCAGGTTTCTGGGAAGTAGAGGTTTAAGTATACTTAGCAGGAGGCACTCATCTAGAACCCTTTTTTCCCTTAGGTGGAAGGCGAGAGTACCTGTGAACAAAAGCAGATTTGGATGGGTAATTCCTCTGAAACTTAGGAATATGAGGAAACAAAGATATGTTTCAACTCCTGCAAGGCTTTACCCTCATCTTGTAGACACTTGAAAGGTTCAGCACCAAAATATTTTTATTATCCAAAGAAGCATCCAACAGTTTGGCCTTAATGTCATCAGGCAAAGCCTGAAGATGAAGCCACGAGTTATGCCTGATAACAGAACCAAAAGCATCAGCTGCATTTGACTGAGTGGCAAGCAACCTGACAGGCTGAACCCAAGAGTGAAAAAGCAGAAGCCTTTCCCTCAGAGTCAGAAAGGTCAGAAACCACTTTGGAAACCTTAGAAGAGAGGGCCAAAACATACCTGGTCAAGACCAAAAAGATAAAGTAGCAGCAAAGTAAACCATTCTGCCAAACCTCTCCATAGTCTTACTATCCTTATCTGAAGGGAGCAACTTGTTAGAGGGCAATAACTTGGAGGGCTTGTCAGACACATCAGAAGGACATTTACAAAGGAATTTACATTTGGTCAGGTACCTTGTAAAATTAATTAGGTTTCTGGGGTGCAGTGGGGTTGAGAACCAGGGGTAAATAAGCTGCTGAAAAGGTGGAACAGGGGTAACAGCTGATGGTTTAGCAGACTCCATATGGAGGAGCTCAAAATACCTTTTCTGAATGTTAGACACATGAAAATAATCTCACTTAGACTCCATCGTGTGGGACAACAGTATCATCAAAACAGAGTTCCTTCAAAGGGGAATCTGGATTAATAAAACCTCTTCCTCTGAACCACAGTTCAAAAGGGAAGGAAATGTGAGAAGGGTAAGCTAGGGACTCTTCCCTAGAATCCATATCCTTATCTGAAGAATCTAGTTCCTGGGTCTTTTAAGAGGAGCGGAAGACCAATGAGGGGGCAGGCACAGACATCCCTTGAGGAGGCTTTAAAGCCATTAAACCATGAAATAACCCAAGTAAAATCCTGCCATTCACACTGGGGATCCTCAACTACAAGGAAAATATACTTGGGTTTTCTGTTTCTTCTTCTGCGGGATGGCCGCAGAAAACACCTTCAAAGGGTCAGGCCCCTGGTGACATTCAATAAGCATAGTAGGAATCTCATCCCTAACTAAAATCTGTGGAATCCCCCTTGTTCCATCAAATATAATCAGCTGAGGTTCTCCTTCAGTGTCAGGAGCAGACATCTGTAAAGCCTCAAAGGATGCACGAGAAGTCGGATCCAAGGTTAAAGAATCTGAGGCAACCACCAGACAATTCTTTGGGCTTTCACCCAAACAAAAAAAAGACGACAGTGGTCATGATGGTCTTTATGGTGAATCTGCCTCACAAATTCACATTTTCCCTTTCTGGATGGCATGAACACAACAGCACTAAAATAAAAGAATGATAGGAAGAACCCCCAACTGGGCACAGATAGAATAGTTGTGTGCACTTACCATAAATGTAGATGTTCTAGTGTATTCACTGTTGCAGTCATCAAATTTGGGTTATCCTTGCCAGGGTAGCCCTCACCCGGCCCAAATACCAGAGGCTTAGTATTTCTGTGTCGGTTGCGGTCACTTCATGACTGACGTCAGGTCATCACTAGTATAAAAGTAAGGCAGCTGATACCATTACATCAGTTTTTCTTGCCCTAACCTGACAGGAACCCCCAAATAGGAGCCAGGTTCTGGTGGAAGAACCCCACCAGTAGAAAGTAAATATCAATATGTCCCTTGTAAGGAAAGAGAAGAAAAAAGGGGGATGGAGGGAGTGAAACCAGAACTGCAACAGTGAATACACTCGAACATCTACATTTATGGTAAGTGTGCACAAAGTACAGTTGTGTACCTACCATAAATATAGATGTTCGAGTGTATTCACTGTTGCAGTCAATAACACTTGGGTTATCCTGCTGGCAGGCTACCCGCAGTCGGCCTGAATTCCAAACTCTTGATCCGGCATCGGTTGCTGTCGCCTCTTCCCTGATGTCAGTGAGCCAAGGGTATAAAAGATGTAGCCGATGCCATTTTCTTCAGTTTTTCTTGCCCCAGATGTCAGGTGCCCCCAAAAGGGTAGGCTAAAAAACATTGCTTATAAAAGCATGCACTAAAATAAACAATACCTTCATCTACAAGCAAATACACCACATAGGTTGTATAGGATAGAGAAGTACAGATAAGTCCCAGTAAAGAAAGGGGGATGGTGGGTGGGTGGGTAACCCGGACTGCAACAGTGAATACATTCGAACATCTACATTTATGGTAGGTACACAACTGTACTATGTTCATAGTGTTTCACCATTGCAGTCATTACACTTGGGTTGAATCCCAAAGCAGAGGTTGGGCGGCTGGGTCTAAATAGAATTAGGAATGGCTATAAGGCCCTGCAAGACTGCAGTGGCAAAGCCTGCTCTGGATTTAGAGTAGAGGCAAGTGATAGTGCTTTGTAAAAGTGTGCACTGAAGTCCAAGTTGCAGACTCCAAAATATCCTTGGTTGGTACTCCTTTGAGGAAGGCTGCTGAGTTGGCTGCTGCCCTGGTAGAATGTGGTCTAATGCCCTTAGGCACCGATTTGCCATGTTGTGAATAGCAGAAATGAATGCAGTGTCCTATCCATTTTGAAATAGTCTGCTTTGAGATGGCCTTTCCTTGTGATCCTGCAGCATATGCCACTAAAAGTTGCTCAGTCATTCTGAAAGCTTTAGTTTTGTCCAAGTAGCAGCGTAGCTGTCTGTGTATGTCCAAAGAATGCAGAAGTCTCTCCCCTTTATTCTGCGGGTTTGGGTTAAAAGTAGGCAAATGAATGGTTTGGTTAAGAGCCATACTGGACACTACCTTAGGCATAAATGTTGTGTTTGTCCTTAGAGAAACCCTGTCCGGATGGAAGATAATAAAAGGTTCCACAGCTATTAATGCCTGTAACTCTGAGACTCTTCTTGCTGAAGTTATTGCTAGGAGCAGAGCTGTTTTCCATGATAAGAATTTTATCTCAGCTGTATTGGCTGGCTCAAAATGAGGCAGTGTGAGTTTTTCCAAGACAAAATTGAGGTCCCATGCAGGTACTGGTGCTCTCCTTGGAGGTCTTATGTTTTTGCCCCCCCTGAGGAACTGCCTAAGCAATGGAAATGAAAAAATAGGTGGGTCTGTACGGTAATGAGCTGAAATGGCAGAGGCATGGATTTTAATTGATGAGAAGGATAGGCCTTTGTCCAGCATCTCAGTTAGATATTGTAAAATCTCAGAAAATTTGGAACAAGTGTGTCAATTTCTTGTGCCTGGTTCCAAGCACAGAATCTCTTCCATTTTTCTGCATAAGATTTTCTGGTGCTGGGCCTCCTGGCCTCCAAAATAACATCCATAACCGCTTTAGAGAGAGGTGCATTCTGAATGGTTACAGTATCCGTCATGCAGCTAGATTTAGAGTTCTGAGTTGGCTGTGCAGGATCTGATTGTTTTGTTGGGTCAGTAAATGAGGAATTTGAGGCAATGTCCAGGCTGGGCCTTGGGACAAGCTCCTTAGGATTGGGTACCAGTGCTGGAGTGTACAATCCGGGGCAATCAGTATCATTTGTGGCTTCTCTTGTCTGACCTTTAGGAGTACCTTGGGGAGGAGAGGCAGTGGAGGAAAGGCATATACTGTAAGGTTGTTCCAGCTGAATGACAGAGCATCCACTTCCCATGCTTGTTTGTGATAAGTCCTTCTACAGAATCTCTGAAGTTGGCAGTTGTGAGGGGAGGAAAAAAGATCTATGTCTGGGCGTCACCATTTCCTTGTTATCATGCTGAAGATCTGTGGATCTAGTTTCCACTCATGAGGGTCCATGAGGTTTCTGCTTAGTTCGTCTGCCAGAGCATTTGTTTTTCCTGGCAGGATTTGTGCTTGCAGTTGTACTTGGTAAGTCAATGCTGTGTTTCACAAAATCATGGCTTGTCTGCAGAGGGGGTAGGAATGTGTGCCCCCCTGCTTGTTTATGTACCACATGGCTGTGGTGTTGTCCGTCTTTATCAGCAGCTGTCCTAGATGAAGTAGGTCCTTGAAAGCTGTCAGGGCATTTTGTACAGCTAGCATCTCTTTTTGATTGATGTGCAGATGTCTTTGGCTTGGGGGCCATGTGGGCCCTCCAGGCATAATCTGACGCATCTGTTGTTAGTGTTTGCCTGGCTGTGGATAAAGTGAATGGCTGTCCCTTGTTGTGGTGACAGGCCTGTGCCCACTATCGAAACTCCTGTTGCAGGTAGGGAATGAGTGAAATTAATGATTCCAGGCTGTGGCAATGTTGAGTCCAAACACTTTTTAGGTACCATTGTAGTTTCCTCATATGCAGTCTTGCATATGGAATTAGCAGAATGCAGGAGGCCATGTAGCCCACAGCCTGCAGAATTTTTCTTGCAGATAACTGGGTCTTTGTTGCCATGCTTTCGAAGTAAGAAGTGAGTTGCCTTTGTTTGTCTGGCGTGAGATAATCCATCTGGGCAGTTGTATTTAAGCTTGCACCCAGGAATATTATCTTTTGAGAGGGTAGTAGTTTGGATTTCTTTTCGTTTACTGTGTACCCTAGGCAAACTAGTAATCTTTTTACAAACGCCAGATGCTTTAGTAGAATGTCTTTGGCCTCTGCTTGAATAAGGCAGTCGTCCAAGTAGGGATATATTTGAATTCCTCTTTGTCTGCAAAATGCAATTACTGGTGCCAGGCATTTAGTGAAGACCCTGGGCACAGTAGATAAGCCAAAGGGCAGTGCAGAGAATTGGTAGTGCATTGAGCCAGCTATGAATCTGAGGTATCTTCTGCAAGATTGTCTGATTGGGACATGCAGGTATGCCTCTTTGAGGTCCAAAGTTACAAGTCAAGCCTTTTTGCCCAGCATGGGCAGAAGCTGCTGCAGAGCCAACATTTTGAATTTCGGCATGTCCAGAAAAGTATTTAGAATAGACAGATCCAGAATCGGTCTCCATGCTTTGTCCTTTCTCGGTACTAAGAAAAGTCTTGAGTAAAATCCTTGTCCCTGCTCTTGTTGTGGCACTGGCTGAATAGCCCTCATGTCCATGAGAGATGAAACTTAGTTTTGTGCCTCTGCCCACTGACTGTGGCAGGTCTGGCATACCTTTTGCCTTTGGAAGGGTGTGAAAGTGGAACCTGTAGCCCTGAGAGACTATATTTAAGACCCATTTGTCCTGGGTAATCATGTGCCAATTTTGTGAAAAAAGAGCTAGCTTTCCCCCCCAAGGGTGCTGCCAAAAGATAAATGCTTGGCATTGGCAGAGGGAAGTTATTGGGACTGTTTCCTATATGGCTCTGATTTTTCTTCTCCGCTTTTGGAGACAGAAGCACCCCAATGTTTGGGCCTGTATGAGCCCTGGGACTGTTGTCTGCCTCTAGAGCGTCTGTTATCTGCCTCTTTGTGGCCTGTCTGACACGGGAAAGGACCAATTCTTAGAAGGCCAGTTCCTGCTAAATCTGGGTGGCTGCACCTGTAAGAAGTCCTTAACTGTCTGCATAGATTTAGCTTTATCCTCCATTTTCTTCAACACCTCTTCTGCCTTAACACCAAACAAAGTATCATGCTGTAATGGAGCATCCAATAATTTTGCTTTAACATGATCAGGCAGAGTCTGTTCCTTTAACCAAGCATGCCTTCCAATGACAGCGCCTGTTACAGCGGCCCTGCAAGAGGCCTAGAGTGAATCATAACCACATTGCAAAGTATGTTTTCCCACTTGTTCAGCTGCATGCAATAAATCCTGCAATTCCTTGTTCTCAGCACATTCAGAATTTGTCAACATTTTCTGTTTCAACAGAGACATTAAATATTGCTGATATTTAAGCATATGAAACAGCCAAGGTAGCAGAAGTGTAAACTTTTTTCCCCCATCTGTCCAGTGCCCTAGAATCTCTATCGGAGGGGACAGGGTTTTTTGCAGTAGCAGCCTTGACCCCTTTGGGACCCTGAGAAATAGTTTCTGGGTCAGCAGCAGGGTTTTTATATAGAAATCTATGAGAATCTGGAACCCTGTAGTATCTGTCTGGCTTAAAAGGTGCAGGAGGTAAAGAGTCAGGAGACAGGCCGGACTCTGAAAATACATCGTCTACAATGTCTAGAACAGGAGGAATAGCAAGAGGTCTGTGCTGAGGTAGTAAAAGAAAGTCTCTGAGCCTTTTCTTAGAATCTGAATAATCTTGGCTCTCCCAGTGGAAATGCTCCCTCATGGTATGCAAGGTTTCCCCAAATGAGTAATCCTCAGGAGGAGAAGCTGAAGGAACAGATTCTTCAGCATCAGAATACTCATAGGGAGGAATAGAGTATCCCTGTTCTGAAGAGGAGTCAGAGGAAATGGAAACCTGATCAGAGGAATCATATTCAGTGTCTTGCATAGGCCTCTTATCAGGAGGGGATGGGAACCCCTGATCAAAGTAATTAGGTCTTCGGCCATTTTGAGCATCTGTTTCTTAGGCATGGAAGTCTGTCCTGGAGAGTGCTGTACTTGTTTCCTTGTCTTTAAAACTGTTTTAGTCTTTGATGCTGAAGTTGGCTTGATATAAAGCTGTGTAGGTCTGAAAACACCCTCAGAAACCGATGCCTGCTCAGCGGCTCAGGACCCATCTGAGGGATTAGTTTCCGAAGGCCCAATACCTTGAGTATCCAGAGGCCTAGCTGTCTCCACGTGGGAATTGGAGGCGGCCTGTGGCTCTGAGGTAGCAGGTGTCAGGGGCTGCGAAAGCGCCTCACTGAGAACCAGCAACTGGCCTAGAAGAGGCTTCATCATCGGTTTTGGACCTCGGATGCCTGTCCTTTTCTTTTTTCTTGCGCTTTTTATGAACTCCGGTCATCGGCTGTTTTGACGGCATTATGTAGTTAAACCTTCGGCCAAAGTAATGAAAAGCAAAATCGTACCGATGCTTAATAGTGCGTTGGTTAAATCTAGCATAAAACCGACAAGTAGCAACGTCGTGGTCAGGGCCTAGGCAAGGAATACAGTAAGAATGAAAATCCTTAAGAGGTATTTGCTTCCCACAAGAAATACAATTGTTAACTTTTTCTGACATCGGTCTGGAGCAAGAAAAAAAGTTTCCCCAACGGGGTACTTAGCTTTATAGAAGACTTCGGATCTGAAATTCAATTTCGAAAATCTCAGGAGTCGGCCGACCAGCACTTGCAAACTGCTTTTGCTTCGGGCACTGCACGGCAAGAAAGACTGAAGAAAATGGCGTCGGCTGCATCTTTTATACCCCTGGCGCACTAACGTCAGGGAAGAGGCGACAGCAACCAACGCCGGACCAAGACTTTGGAATTCAGACCGACTGAGGGTAGCCTGCCAGCAGGATAACCCAAGTGTAATGACTGCAACAGTGAAACACGATGAACATCTTAGGTTCATAGGTAGGTACTAGGCTATCTGCCCAAGGGCATTTATAAGCCTAGCCAGAGTGTGTCGGCTTTCACCGCCCCATCGATTAATTAACTTATCCTCTGTCAAGCAGAGCCAATGAAGTGATCCCAGGGGTGTATTTTCTGTTACCCATCCACTCATCAAGGTTTCTCTTGAAGAGTGTTATTGAGGGTCTCTGCCTGATGTAATTTGGAATTTTGTTTCAAAGCATGGGGAGTCTCTGTGACAGGAATCTATCCCTCCAGCATGTTCTATTTATTGTTGCGGCGAGGTTTAGCTCACAAGAGCAGGTGGCTCGCAGTGACTTGGATTTCTTTAGGTGGAGCATGTCCATCAATTCTGAGTTGGACATGGCTTTGTAAGTCAGGCAGAGATCACCTCTGAGTAAGCGATATGCCACTGAGTACAGCCGGAGTTTTTTCAGTCGGGCTGCATAGGGCATATGTTTGAGACCAGTAATCCTCTTGGTGAGGTACTTTTGTGGTCTTTCCAGCTGTTGGAAGTGTCTTGTGAGGTACATCCCAAATGGGGCATTGTGCTCTATGATGGGTCTAATGAGTGACATGTAGAGAGGCACTATAACCTCTTTATTTCTAGATGCGAACCCTTTAGTAATTAGATGGGCCACATAGAAGGATTTCCTAACTACTTTGGCAATATGATTATCAAAGGAGAGA
This sequence comes from Protopterus annectens, assembly GCF_019279795.1. Classification (NCBI taxonomy): domain Eukaryota; kingdom Metazoa; phylum Chordata; order Ceratodontiformes; family Protopteridae; genus Protopterus; species Protopterus annectens. The sequence goes on along the minus strand of NC_056747.1, from coordinate 930,235,445 downwards.
TTGCTATCTACCTGGGTCCCCAGATCTCTTATTACCTCTTCTGTATTAAGGGGGCTGCCACCTATGTGGTAATTCGTGGGTGTTTTGTTTTTCCCAAACGGGATGACTATGCATTTTTTGGCATTTAGCTTGAGGCCATGACTTTGACACCAGGTGTCTGCCTCAGTAAGGCCCTTGTGAAGGATGTCCATGTCAGCCGGAGAGTCAATTATGGCTCCCAGTTTGCAGTCAAACTTTTTTAGCCATAGTCCTCCTGTGTTTGCCTGTACTTTTGAGAAGTATATGCCGAACAGTAGGGGTCCCAGACCGAGCCTTGCAGGACACCACTTGTGACTGGTTTAGAGTCGGACCTGGAGCCAGCTATTCTTACCGTGTAAGTTCTGTCTGTAAGCCAGTTGGCAACCCATCTCGTGACATAGGGGTTTATGTTCAGGCTGGTGAGTTTTTCTGTAATACCCGAGTGGGGAATGGTGTCGAAAGCCTTGGCGAGGTCAAGGTAGGCTGTGTGAACCACCTTTCCCTCGTCTATGGCCTTGGTGACTATCTCGAACAAGTCAACCAGGTTTAGTAGGCTTGATTTGCCCTTAAAGCCGAATTGGGTCTGGTCAAGTATTTGGAGGTTCCCAATGTCTTTGTTAATGAGTTCCATGATGATGCGCTCCACAGCCTTGAAGACCAGGCTAGTCAGGCTTATGGGGCGATAGTTACCAGGGTCAGCTGTGGCCCCTCCTTTGTGAAGGGGAATAACCATTGCTGGGCCCCATTCTATGGGCACGTGGCCTGTGGAGAGGCTGAGTTTGAACAGCGTGTTTAGGTGGGGGGTTAGTTCGTTCTGTAGTTTGTACAAGACGTGGCCTGGGACACCATCTGGTCCCATTGATGCTGTGTTTTTGGCTTTTGAAATGGCTGTTTTCACCTGTGTGTCTGTGATATTTGGGATACAACATTTTTCTGGTATTGTTGTGGGCCCTTTTGGAAGTGAGAGGGGGGTGAAGTTTGCACTGAATCTATCTGCCAGGATGTTGGCAATATCAGTAGGTTCAGTATATTTTGTGCTATTTTGCACTAGTTCAGTGCATATCTGCGAGTTGCCACTTAGATTCTTAACATAGCTAAAGAAGGCTTTGTGGTTATCTTTTGAATCCTTGACTATTTTTCTTTCGAAGTTAGCCCTGGATGATTTCATGAGGGACCTCAGTTTCTTACTGATACTGATCAGGGATGACTTTCCTTCTTGGGATTTGCTTTTTTTCTGAAATAGTTTCCTCCTCTTGTATAGCCTGTTTATTGCAGGGGTCCACCAAACTAGTTTCCTTCTCTTAGAGGAGTGAGTCTTGGTTTTGCTAGGGATGGCACGATCCATGCATCCTTGTAGGTGCTCATAGAGTGCATTTGTAAAGGTTTCTGCATCTTGGGCAGCGTTATTTAGCGTGGGGGCTGTGAAAAGTACAGTTGTGTACACTTACCATAAATGTAGATGTTCGAGTGTATTCACTGTTGCAGTCATTGCATTTGGGTAATCTGCTGGCAGGTGGCCCTCAGTCGGCCTGAATTCCAAAATCTTGGGTCCTGCGTCAGTTACTGTCTCCTCTTCCATGATGTCAGGTCGTCAGGGGTATAAAACAAGCAGCCGACTCCATTTTCTTTAGTTTTTCTTGCCCCAGATGTCAGGTGCCCCCAAAAAGCTAGCAACAATATATATAAATAAAAACTATATATACATGCATCAATACAAACTTTACCTTCATCTACAAGCAAATACACCAAATAGGTTGTAGAAGATGGAGAAGGAAAGATAAACACCAGAATGAAAGGGGGGTGGCGGGCGGGTGACCTGTACTGCAACAGTGAATATACTCGAACATCTACATTTATGGTAAGTGTACACAACTGTACTATGTTCTTCATGTTTCATTGTTGCAGTCATTACATTTGGGTAGAATCCCAAAGCTATGGATGGGAGGCTGGAGCTAAACGCCATTAGGTGCGGCTATAAGACCCTGCAGAACTGCAGTGGCAAAGCCTGCCCTGGACTTAGAGTAGAGAGGCAAATGATAATGCTTTGTAAAGGTGTGGACAGAACTCCAAGCAGCAGCCTCTAGAATGTCTTTGGTTGGTACTCCTCTGAGAAAGGCTGCTGAAGTAGCTGCAGCTCTGGTGGAATGAGACTTAATGCCCTTGGGCACAGGTTTGCCATGGTGTAAGTAGCAGAAACGAATGCAGTGGCTTACCCACTTTGAAATAGTCTGCTTTGAAATAGCCTTTCCTTCTGATCCTGCAGCATATGTCACTAGTAATTGCTGAGTTTTTCTTAGAGCTTTAGTCCTGCTCAAGTAGAATCTTAGCTGTCTGTGTACGTCCAAGGAATGCAGAATTCTCTCCCCCTTGTTCTGCGGATTTGGACAAAAGGTTGGCAGATTAATAGTTTGGTTAAGAGCCACACTGGAAATCACCTTAGGCATAAATGAAGGATTGGTCCTCAGAGACACCCTGTCTGGGTTAAATATGATAAAATGCTCCACAGCCATGAGGGCCTGTAGCTCTGAGACTCTTCTTGCTGAAGTAATTGCTAGTAGCAGAGCTGTTTTCCATGATAAGAACTTTATATCAGCAGTAGCAGCTGGTTCAAATGGAGGCAGGGTGAGCTTTTCCAACACATAATTGAGGTCCCATGCAGGTACTGGTGATCTTTTAGGAGGGCTTAAGGTTTTGGCTCCTCTAAGATACTGCTTTAGTAAAGGATGAGAAAAGATTGGTGGCTCTGTATTGTAATGAGCCGAAATGGCAGAGGCATGGATTTTAATTGATGAGAAAGATAGGCCTTTGTCAAACATCTCAATCAAGTATTGTAATACCTGAGGAGTATTTGGTTCTGCTGTATCAGTTCCTTGTGCTTGATTCCAAGCACAGAATCTCTTCCATTTATCAGCATAAGATTTTCTAGTACTAGGCCTTCTGGCCACCAAAATGACATCCATCACAGCTTTACTGACAGGTGTTGTTTGTATATGATCAGCCATGCTGCCAGATTCAGTGTCTGGAGTTGATTGTGCAGGATTTGATTGTTTTGCTGGGACAGTAGTTGAGGTCTTTGAGGTAAGGTCCAAGCTGGGTATTGAGACAAGTTCCTTAGGATTGGGTACCAGTATTGGCGGGGCCAGTCCGGGACAATTAGTATCATCTTTGGTTTCTCTTGTCTGACTTTTAGTAGGACCCTGGGAAGAAGAGGCAGAGAAGGAAAGGCGTAAACTGAAGGACAGGGCATCCACTTTCCATGCGTGTCTGTGATAAGTCCTTGTGCAGAATCTTTTTAAAGGATAATTTTGATGAGAGGCAAATAGATCCATGTCCGGGCTCCCCCATTTCTTTGTTATGCTGAAGACTTGTGGATCTAGTTTCCACTCGTGAGGGTCCATAAGGTTTCTGCTTAAATCATCTGCCAGAGTATTTTGTTTTCCAGGCAGGAATTGAGCTTGAAGATGTATTTAGTAAGTCAAAGCTGTGTCCCACAGTGCTATGGCTAATCTGCAAAGGGGGTATGAGTGCGTGCCCCCCTGCTTGTTTATATACCACATGACCATGGTGTTGTCCGTCTTTATCAGTAGTTGTCCTGGATGAGGTAAGTCCTTGAAGGCTGTCAGGGCATTTTGAACAGCTAGCATCTCTTTTTGCTTGATATGTAGATGCATTTGTTTTGGGGTCCATATGCCCTGAATGCATCTTCCCACCATGTGGGCCCCCCCATGCATAATCTGATGCATCTGTTAAGGTTTGGCTGGCAGGGGGTAGAGTGAATGCCCGTCCCATGTTTTGGTGACATGCCTTTGCCCACCATAGAAACTCCTGTTGTAAGCAGGGAATGAGAGGAATCATTGTTTCCAGACTGTGACAATGTTGACTCCATAAGCTTTTTAGGTACTACTGAAGTTTCCTCATATGCAGTCTTGCATATGGAATCAGTAGGATGCAGGATGCCATGAAGCCCAAAGCATGCAGAGTTTGTCTTGCAGATAACTGGGTTTTTGTTGCAATCAGTTTGAAGTAAGTAGTCAGTTGCCTTTGTTTGTCTGGCATGAGGTAAGCCATCTGGGCAGTTGTATTCAAGCTTGCAACCAGGAATGTTATCTTTTGAGAGGGTACCCGTTGTGATTTATTTTCGTTTACTGTGTACCCTAGGCATGCTAGAAGCCTTTTCACAAATGCCAGGTGTTGAAGAAGAATGTCCTTTTTCTCTGCTTGAATGAGACAGTTGTCCAAGTAAGGATATATTTGTATACTTCTTTGTCTGCAAAAAGCAATTACTGGTGCCAGGCACTTTGTAAAGACCCTGGGCGCAGTAGATAAGCCAAAGGGCAGTGCAGAGAATTGGTAATGCATTAAGCCAGCCTTGAATCTGAGGTATCTTCTGCACGATTCCCTTACTGGGACATGCAAGTATGCCTCTTTTAGGTCTAATGTCACCAGCCAAGCATTCTTGCCCAGCATGGGCAGAAGCTGCTGCAAAGTCAGCATTTTGAATTTTGGAATGATTGGGTATGTGTTCAAAATTGGCTGGTGTCACACAAATGGAAGCACTAATAATGTTCCAAACCTGATAGTAATACAAATCCGTAATTTTATTCTACCATAATGCAAGTGAAATTAAGCGCTTTCATCCATAACATAGGACTTCATCAGAATAGTTCAGTTACACATCCATGGTGAATTTTAAAACTTTTTTGGCGCCAATCCCGCCTCCAAATGACAAGCTGTCTTAAAGCTATACTACACTACATATACTTAATCAAAACATTATGTCAACCTAATGTTAAAACAGAAATGTATACCCTACCTAATCTAATGAGTGAAATCTCATAAATACCAATCATACATTCACGAAAAATGATAACAAGTACTTTTAAAGGTCAATGCATACGTGCAGCATGGATGACATCTGAATATAATGATGTTTTAGTAGAGATGAATTGTATTCAGGATATGTTTAGTGAACGGGGTTACCCAGATGAAATGTTAAGGAATATTTCTTCTTATGTAATAGATGAATGGGGTAGAAAATATCCACCCATATTAGGAAGGGAGTTCAGTAGCAAAGACAAGAAAGAAGGTACAGGAAAATACAGTAGAGCATGTATATTGGAATACTCTCCTTATGTAGAATATATCAAGAGAATTATCAAAAACAATTGGAATTTGCTGACTATAGATGATGATGTTAATGAATTAGTAGGCTCGGTTCCCTTTATTTGTATATAAAACGGGACATAACATTAAAAAGAAATTGGAGTATACATCTCCCTCCAATGGAAGAAATCACATGTATGGTGGAAGTAAAAAGTGTGGTAAATGTAATCAATGCAGTGCCATATTAGAGAAAGATAGTATTATTTTAGAAAATGTTAATAGGTCGTTAATAAAGTTTAAGAAGGGCAATTGTAACACAAAAAATATTATTTATATGGCCAAATGTATGGCCTGTTCAAGTTTTTATATTGGTAAAACGGAGAAGCCCTTCAGAAAACACATTTACGACCACTTATATGCAATTAGAACTCATGATACTAATAATGCATTAAGCAGACATATTATTGACTATGACGACAATCATGTTTTTAAATTCGCCATTATAGATCAAATTGTTATGAACACTATGGGGGCTAATTATAAAGCACTTTTAAGCAGGAAGGAAGTTATATGGCAAATTTTTACAGATGCTAGAAGAAAACCTGGCCTTAATGAATTTTTAACCATTAAGCCTATTTTAGAATTATTATAGTATATATTTAAGTATAGTTATTTTTAATATATATATTGAAACATTGCATAATAATATTCCATGCATATTTTAGATATTATTTTATAATAGTGTAAAGTGTAGTATGATTGGTATTTATGAGATTTCACTCATTAGATTAGGTAGGGTATACATTTCTGTTTTAACATTAGGTTGACATAATGTTTTGATTAAGTATCTGTAGTGTAGTATAGCTTTAAGACAGCTTGTCATTTGGAGGCGGGATTGGCGCCAAAAAAGTTTTAAAATTCACTATGGATGTGTAACTGAACTATTCTGATGAAAGCGCTTAATTTCACTTGTATTATGGTCGAATAAAATCACGGATTTGTATTACCATCGGGTTTGGAACATTATTAGTGCTTCCATTTGTGTGACACCAGCTGGCTTTGGAGTTTGTGTTTTTTTTCCGTTGTTGCTACAGCTGTTGTCGTTTTTGGTTAAGTTGTTGTTATGGATGCTACTAACGGATCACCAAATGGTGCCGATGACTGAGAGGAAATGCTGAGATTGCGTTCCGAAATCAGCATTTTAAAAGAAGAAATCAACAGACAGAGAGATAGTTACACGCCAAGATCAAGGGTACGTTGACAGACTAGAAAACGCACGTGAACCGGCTCTGGCAGTTGGAGCAGATGGTAGCGGTATTTTATCCACCATACCCAATGGACAGGGTTCCGGGCATAAAGGTACAAACGAGAGACCTATTAAAGACCTTTATGGCGTGGATGACAAATCAGAGGGCAGCTTGACTTTGGACAGAGAATACACTTTTGACTTTTCATTGTTTAGGTCAAAGGATGACTGTGTACGAATGGGTGCTATACCCAAACGGCCGATGAAAGGGCATACATATTCGGCAGCTGCTCACAAAAACATTGGTATTACAAAGGTCATTGTTCCAAACAGTTATAGCACTAAAAATAAGGGCACAGTCGCAACTAGTATCGGACAAGCGATTAACCAGCTCGATGATTTTTTATCAAAGGACATTGACTTTATTAATGAACATTCTCCTGGTACATTACCCAATGACAGATATATTACATCTAAAGGGACTTTAAAAGATTTAATATTTTTGTTAGGTAAGAAATTAATTGCCATTAAAGGTTTAAAAATTGACAATGTCTATTTAAGTTTATAGAGTCTAAAATAGTTCCTATGGGACTATGTTTTTTAAGGTCCCTATGGGAATAAATATGAACGATAAAAACATACAAGATTTTAATAATTTGACAATTTTGGCATGGAATTTATGAAGATGTTGGTTTTGAAAAATGATGAAAAATTGATTTTTTTAGTGGAAGAAGTAGAGAAATTGAATAATGCTGTGGTTAATGATTTACTATTCCCCCCAATGGAAGGAATTATATGACAAACTATTTTTTATTGCTGAGAAGAAAGCCAATAATATAATGTCTAAGAAAACAAAAAAAATGAAAAGGGATATAATGCAATATAATAATAAGATAGTTTACAAATGGAAGAAGGATTATAATAGTGGCACAGCACAGAATAATAATTACAGGACTGATTTTGAAAGACAGACGCAGGTTTACCACAATGAAATGTATAAAAATAATGAGGGTCGGGGAAAATTTTTTTACAAGGGCAGACAGGAGAGAGGGTATGCAATACAACAAAAGGGTTGGAAGTGGAAGGAACGGAGGCCGAGATACTATCAAGATGCAGAAGTAATGGAGAGGTAACAGAAACCATTACTGACAATACATATGGTAAACTAGAGATACTATTACTATATCTAATGATATAGTATATAGTTATAACAACTTCAATATATTTAATTACACAGACATGGAATTGAGACCTGAACATTTCACACTTTTAACCAAGGGAATGAAATTTGTACCTAAACCTGCCTTCAACTTAACTGATACAATTATAGATATTAAACTCTTTACTCCTAAATTAAATTTGGCCACTAGTTTTGGGAATACTTCGAATTATAAAAAGGTGGACTTGAAAAAGAAGAGTTGTTATATACCACCCACACATCCAAATATAGGTTTATTTGAAAAAGCAGTGGTCAATGACATTTATGATATGAACAGACACTTTACACATATGAATGTTCATAACAATTTACCATACGGGGAGAGAAAAATCTTGTACTAATCAAGACATGAGAGTTATGAAGCCTGACAAAGGCGGAGGAGTTGTGCTGTTTAACACATATGACATCAAGGAAATATATAAAATCCTTTATGAATCTGGTAACTATGAGCCAGTACCTATTAATGAGATCAATATAGGTTATAAACGAATAGATATGTGTATTGAGGATTTATTTATAGACAAACGTATAACGAAGGATATATATGAATTTTTAAAGGTAGATTATCCCACATTGGCATGCATTGTAGGGATTCCGAAGATACATAAAAGTTTGGAACAGCCTCCTTTTCGCCCTAGAATATCGGGGAGCCGCTCCAAGACATATCCATTAGGAGTAGTTATAGATAGATGGCTAAAACCCATCTACCAAAATATAACACATTTGGTCAAGGACTCATGGTCTTTTTTTAGCTAAACTCACGAATGACAAATGGTCTGAAAACAGTTTATTTATTACTATTGATGTAATAGACCTTTTTTCAAGTATACCGAAGGAAATTGGTCTTGAATATTTTTGTAACAGCTTACATAAGTATTCAGGTTTAGAATGGGACAAAATTTTGGTAATTATGGAATTAATGTAATTGATTCTTGACCACAATTACATTCAATTTGAAGGCGAGAATTTTAAACAAGTTAGAGGTGTGGCTATGGGAGCGGCATGCGCTCCCATATCTGCCAACTTAGTAATGTTGGAATGGGAAACCACACAGTTATTTGTAAGTAAATATTATAAAAGGGTAACATACTTTTCTCGCTTTCTGGATGATATTTTTATATTTTGGGATGGGGACAACCAAAGTATTGAATCATTTATTACTTTTCTAAACAATTCCTGCTCTTTTTTTACAATTTACATATGAAAGTAATGAGGTCTGTATTTCCTATTTAGATATTTTACTCACCAAGATTAATAATGGATTTAAATCAAATATACATAGGAAAAAGACTTTTTCTAATAGCTATTTGGACTACACTAGCTGTCATCCACGAAAAATGATGACAAGTATTTTTAAAGGTCAATGCATACGTGCAGCACGGATGACATCTGAATATAATGATGTTTTAGTAGAGATGAATTGTATTTAGGATATGTTTAGTGAACGGGGTTACCCAGATGAAATGTTAAGGAATATTTCTTCTTATGTAATAGATGAATGGGGTAGAAAATATCCACCCACATTAGGAAGGGAGTTCAGTAGCAAAGACAAGAAAGAAGGTACAGGAAAATACAGTAGAGCATGTATATTGGAATACTCTCCTTATGTAGAATATATCAAGAGAATTATCAAAAACAATTGTAATTTGCTGACTATAGATGATGTTAATGAATTAGTAGGCTCGGTCCCTTTATTTGTATATAAAACGGGACATAACATTAAAAAGAAATTGGAGTATACATCTTCCACCAATGGAAGAAATCACATGTATGGTGGAAGTAAAAAGTGTGGTAAATGTAATCAATGCAGTGCCATATTAGAGAAAGATAGTATTATTTTAGAAAATGTTAATAGGTCGTTAATAAAGTTTAAGACGGGCAATTGTAACACAAAAAATATTATTTATATGGCCAAATGTATGGCCTGTTCAAGTTTTTATATTGGTAAAATGGAGAGGCCCTTCAGAAAACGCATTTAAGACCATTTGTATGCAATTAGAACTCATAATACTAAAAATGCATTAAATAGACATATTATTGACTGTGATGACAATCATGTTTTTAAATTCGCCATTATAGATCAAATTGTTATGAACACTATGGGGGCTAATTATAAAGCACTTTTAAGCCGGAAGGAAGCTATATGGCAAATTTTTACAGATGCTGGAAGAAAACCTGGCCTTAATGAATTTTTAACCATTAAGCCTATTTTAGAATTATTATAGTATATATTTAAGTATAGTTATTTTTAATATATATATTGAAACATTGCGTAATAATATTCCATGCATATTTTAGATATTATTTTATAATAGTGTAAAGTGTAGTATGATTGGTATTTATGAGATTTCACTCATTAGATTAGGTAGGGTATACATTTGTGTTTTAACATTAGGTTGACATAATGTTTTGATTAAGTATATGTAGTGTAGTATTGCTTTAAGACAGCTTGTCATTTGGAGGCGGGATTGGTGCCAAAAAAGTTTTAAAATTCACTATGGATGTATAACTGAACTATTCTGATGAAGTCCTATGTTATGGATGAAAGCGCTTAATTTCACTTGTATTATGGTCGAATAAAATTACGGATTTGTATTACCATCGGGTTTGGAACATTGTTAGTGCTTCCATTTGTGTGACACCAGCTGGCTTTGGAGTTTGTGTTTTTTTTCTGTTGTTGCTACAGCTGTTGTGTTTTTTGGTTAAGTTATGTGTTCAAAATTGATAAATCCAGTATTGGCCGCCAGGCCTTGTCCTTTCTGGGTACCAAGAACAGTCTTGAGTGAAAACCTTGTCCTTTTTTCCTGTTCTGGTACTGGCTGAACGGCCCCCATATCCATGAGGGACGTAACCTGTTTCTGTGCCTCTGCCCACTGATTTTTTGGCAGATCCGGCCAACCGTTTGCCATTGGCAGAGGATGGAAGTGGAATCTGTATCCCTGTGATACTATGTTTAGTACCCACTTGTCCTGGGTTAACAACTGCCAATTTTGAGCAAAAAGTGTTAATTTTCCCCCTAAGGGTGCTGTCAAAAGATAAGTGCTTGGAGAAGGCAGAGGGAAGTCATTAGGACTGCTTTCTGTAGGCTTGCACTTTATCTCCTCCAGATTTGGAGGTAGAAGCACCCCATTGCTTTGACCTGTAAGAATTTTGTGCCTGGTATCTGGAACCCTTTGGGCGTCTGGATTTGCCCCTTTGAGCTCTGTCTGACACAGGAAAGGACCAATTTTTTGTAGGCCAGTGTCTGTTGAAACTTGGTGGCTGCACTTGTGAGAAGTCTTTTATAGTTTGCATAGACCTAGCCTTGTCTTCCATTTTCTTTAAAACCTCTTCTGCCTTAATACCAAACAGAGTATCATGCTGTAAAGGTGCATCCAGTAATTTAGCTTTAACATGATCATGCAAATTTTGCTATTTTAGCCAGGCATGCCTCCTAATCACAGATCCAGTAACTGCGGCCATGCAGGAGGCCTCTAAGGAATCAAAACCACATTGCAAAGTATGCTTTCCAACTTGTTTAGCTGCATGCAATAATTCCTGCAATTCTTTATTTTCTGCACATTCAGAAATCAACATAATTTTCTGTTTCAGCAATCCCATAACATATTGTTGATACTTGAGCATATGAAACTGGCCGTTTAAGGCCTTAATAGCCAAGGTTGCAGATCTATAAACCTTCTTCCCCATCTATCCAGTGCCCTTGATTCTCTGTCAGAGGGGGTAGGATTTTTTGCTGTTGAGGCCTTAACTCCCTTTGGACCCTGTGAAATAGTTTCAGGATCAACAGCAGGGTTTCTAAATAAAAATTTGTGAGAGTAGACTCCTCTGCATCAGAATCCTCATAGGGAGGTATACCCTTCGGGAAAAACAAGGTAACCCCAAGCTACCATATAGGTGGCAATCCACTAAGCACAGAAGAGGTTATCAGGGACCTGGGGACCCAGGTTGACAGTGGCCTTTCTTTTGACACTCACATTGCTAAAGTGGTTAGAAAGACCTTCTACATTGCCCACCTGATCATGAAGGGATTCACATCCAGATCTAGTGAGGTCATTGTTCCCCTGTACTCTTCACTTATCAGACCAATGATCGAGTACAATGCCCCATTCGGGATGTATCTCACCCGACATCTGCAGCAATTGGAGAGACCCCAAAAGTTCCTCACCAAAAGGATAAAGGGACTCCAAAATCTGTCATATGCTGCCAGATTGAAGAAACTCCAGCTCTATTCAGTCGCATACCGCCTGCTCAGAGGTGACATGTGCCTGACATACAAGGCCATGTCCAACCCAGAATTAATGGACATGCTCCACCTCAAAAATCCAAATCCACCAAAACCACTAGAGCAAGCGACTTAAACCTTAGCACGGATATAAATAGGACGTGCTGGAGGGATAGATTTATCACTCAGAGACTCCCTATGCTGTGGAATAAAATCCCGGTCCATGTGAGGCAGAGCACCTCGCTGACTCTGTTCAAGAGAAATCTAGACCTGTGGATGGGAGATCGTAGGTTTACCCCGGGAATCATCTCTGGGTCACTGCTGGACAGAGGCACAACAAACTAATGGGCACAGTATTTTTTCATATAAGGGGTGGCGTAAGCCACAATAATTTGGGCTAGGCTTATAAATGCCTTAGGGCAGATAGCCTAGTATAAACCTATGAACCTATGAACCTATAATTCCTGAACAGAAGAGGAATCATAAGAAATAGAAACATGATCTGAAGATTCATAATCAGTGTCTTGCCTAGGCCTCTTATCAGGAGGGGGATGGGAACCCCTGATCAAGGTAATAAGGTCTTCAGCCATTTTGCTCATCTGATTTTTAGGCATAGCGGCCTGTGTGCATGGCTCATGCGTCGGTTTATTAGCTTTAGAAGTTGCTTTTGTCTTTGGTTTTGCAGCTGTCGGTTTGATATAAAAATGTTGAGGCCTGAATACACACTCAGAAGCCGGTGCCTGCTCAGTTACTCCGGACCCATCCGAGGGAGATACGTACGTGGGTCCAATACTTTCAGTATCTCGTGGCGTGCTGGACTCTACATGGGTCTCAGTAGGGGCCTGCGACTCGAAAGTAGCGGGTATCAGGGACTGCGAAAGCACCTCACTGAGTACCGGCGAACCGGCGACTGGCTTAGGAGAAGCTTCGTCATCGGTTTTGGACCTCGACTGTCTGAATCTGTCCTTTTCTTTGCGTTTTTTATGTACTCCGGTAGTCGGATTGCTATCCAACGACATTTCAGGGTAGTTAAATCTGTTTCCAAAATACTTTGAGGCAAAAATATACTGACGCTTAATAGTGCTTTGGTTAAATCTAGCACAAAACCGACAGCCAGGCACGTTGTGATCAGGGCCTAGGCAAGGAATACAGTACAAATGGAAATCCTTATGAGGTATTTGCTTCCCACAAGTAATACAATTATTAACTTTTTCTGACATCGGTATGGAGCAAGAAAAAAGTTTCCCCAACGGGGTACTTAGCTTTAGTGAAGACTTCGGTTCTGAAACTCAAACTTCAATATTTCAGGAGTCGGCCAACCGGCACTTGCGAAATGCTTCTGCTTCGGGCACCACGCGGCAAGAAAGACTAAAGAAAATGGCGTGGGCTGCTTGTTTTATACCCCTGACATCATGGAAGAGGAGACAGCAACCGACGCAGGACCCAAAACTTTGGAATTCAGGCCGACTGAGGGCAACTTGCCAGCAGATTACCCAAAGGTAATGACTGCAACAGTGAAACACGAAGAGCATCTTACCACCTCTGTCTTAAGTAAGGTGAAGTTTGCTTTAGAAAATATTTTACTGTGGTTTCCTTAGTTGGGGGTGGTGGTGGGGTGTGGACATCCAGAGTGATTAGTTTATGGTCTGATCTAACCAGTCACGAGTTGACCTCCGGTGTGGAACACCTGTCGCCCATGTTGGTGATGACCAGGTCCAATATGTTTTCACCTCTGGTAGGGGAGTTTACCAGCTGATCCAGGGCATTTGAGTTGATGAATTCCAGGAAGCGCTGGGCCTGGGAATTTGTACTTGAGTAGTTTTCCCAGTGAATGGTAGAGTAATTGAAATCGCCCAATATCAGGGTGTTTGGTAGGACCTTCATGTTTTCCAGTGTCTCCAGAAAGGTGGCGTGGTGGTCCTGGGCCATGGAGGGTGATCTGTAGCAGGCCACAATTTGCCCGATGTTAGTTGCATATGGATGATCTTAGAGGTATCATGGTGCACCACTAACATGGAGGTGTAGGTATCCTTGATGAATATGGATACACCCCCTCCTTTTGTGTTTCGGTCCGTGTTTTGTGGCCAAAACGTGTGGTATGAGTTGTAGCCCGGTTGTGCTGGGGTGTTCTCTGGAGCCTTGAACCAGATTTCAGTTACTGCACAGATGTCGACGTTCTCCATACTGAGGAGTGCTTCGAGTGCGTGTATTTTGAGATTTAAACTCCTGGCGTTGAGTAGCATAACCCTCAGTTTTTGTTAATTGTGCTGTTTATGGAAGTGGGTTTGACTTTTGAGCCTTGCCTAAAAAAAAGGCACTATGGGGGCAGCAAGAGCCATGGCCAGTATTCAAAAGCCTAGGGATGACAGGTGCAAGCCATCTCTTGCGAAGCAAAAGCGGCTTGTCCAGCATGTCGTCCCAGGCTGACAGACACTGGATCCCCATTGAATGGCACCAGAAGCTTAGCCAATTGTTGAAATTGATAATTTTTTCTTTATACTGAGGTATCATTCTTGGTGAGGGCAGGATGCTACTCAGGGTCAGGGTCATACCAGCCTGGGATACATGATCAGAGAGCTCTTCCATGTCTCTTTTCATGTAGTCCAGGGCTGTGCCATACGTCTCAGGTCATTCACACCAACATGAACAATGACAGAGTCATATTTGTACTTGTTCTGGAGTGACCTGACAGGCAGCTAACAGTAACCTTCTGCTTATCGAGCCTAGTGAGTGGGACGTCAGTGTGCCTGACTATACAATCACCTATTACTAGTGTGTTAGGTATGTTATTTCACCTTAAGGGCTGTGATTGCATGGCACACTGATTTTGTCTTTTATGTGTTGTCTGGTTTGTGATGGGAAGTGCAGGTTGTTTGGGTGTCTGCTTTGGAGGTCTCTGATGCTTTTGCAGGTTTTTATTTAGAGCTTCCGAGTATGATTTTGTGTATTAATGTGTATTTTTTGCCAGTGCTGTTTTAGTAGGTCTGTGTACGGCTGGAGTTGTGGTGCAAGTGTTAACCTTCTCCTCTTGACTGTCTGTTCCAGTCTTGGGTGGAGACAGCTTACTATGTTCTTCATGTTTCACTGCTGCAGTCATCACATTTGGGTTGATTATCAAAGCTGAGGAAATGGGTGGAGGCAGTTAAGGAAACTAGGGGCTGGCTAGGATGCCCTGAAGGACTGCAGATGCAAACCCTGCCCTGGATATCGAGAAGAGAGGCAGGTGGTAATGTTTGGTAAAAGTGAGAACAGATGTCCAGGTGGCAGCCTCCAGGATGTCCCTGGTGGGGAATCCTCTGAGGAAAGCTGCAGAGGTGGAGTCTGCTCTGATGGAGAGAGTCCTGACCCCCCCTTGGGGGGAGGCTTTCCGTGTTGTTTGTAGCAGAAATGGATGCAGTGTGCTATCCATTTGGAAATGGTTTGTTTGGAGACGGCATTGCCGTCTGCCCCTGTAGCAAAGCTTACCAGCAATTGATCAGACTTTCTGAAGGATTTACTCTTGTCTAGATAGAATCTGAGCTGTCTGTGCACATCTAGAGAGTGCAGGATCCTTTCCTCCTTGTTCTGGGGATTAGGAAAAAAGGTGGGCAAATGAATGGATTGGTTGAGAGCCACACTGGACACCACCTTGGGCATGAAGAATGGGTTAGTCCTGAGGGATACCCTGTCAGCATGGAAGATGATGAAGGGTTCCACAGCCATGAGTGCTTGCAGCTCAGATACTCTTCTGGCTGAAGTGATGGCCAGAAGGAAAGCTGGCTTCCAGGAGAGAAATTTTAGCTCTGCAGAAGAAGATGGTTTGAAGGGGGGCAGGTGAGCTTTTCCAGCACAAAGTTAAGGTCCCAAGCTGGGGTTGGTGCTCTTCTGGGTGGCCTCACGTTGCTAGCCCCATCTTAGGAATTGTTTGATCAAGGGGTATGAGAAAAAGGGCTGCTTAGTGGGAAAATGAGCAGAGATAGCAGAGGCATGAATTTTAAGAGAGGAAAAAGAGAGGCCACTGTGCAATAGGTCAGCCAAGTAATCCAGGATGAAAGGGAGGGAGGGCTGTGCCATACTGGCTCCCTTAGCCTGAATCCAGGTGCAGAACCTTTTCCATTTGTCAGTATAAGACTTTCTAGTGCTAGGGCGTCTGGCCTCATGTACAACATCTAGAACCTGTTTACTGAAGTTGGCAGATTGATCGGGGGATATGGAATAAGCAAAGCTGCCAAATGGAGTGTCTGCAATTGGGGATGCATGAATTTCCCTTCCCTCTGGGTTAGGTGGTTTGGAATCTGAGAAAGATGCCATGGTGGCAGTGGGGACTGGCTGCGCAGCAAGGGGTACCACTGCTGGCAAGCCCAGTCTGGAGCTATAAGAATTGTCCTTGGTTTTCCTCCTTTATTTTGAGCAGTACCCTGGGGATGAGAGGTAGTGGAGGAAAGGCATAAACTGATAGATTGACCCAGGGGAAGGACAGGGCATCCACTTTTCAAGCCATGCAGTGATGCTCCCTAGTGCAGAATTTGCTGAGCTGATGGTTGGTGTGGGAGGCAAAGAGGTCGACTTTTGGGGTGCCCCATTTTTGAGTTATTAGGGTGAAGGTTCTTCTGTTGAGCTGCCACTCGTGTGGGTCCAGAAGATTTCTGCTTAATTGGTCATCTGCCAGAGAGCTGAGAGAACCTGGTAGGAATTGTGCTAAAAGGTGGAGTTGCATGGCAGAGGCTATGTGCCAAAGGGTCATAGCCAGCCTGCATAAAGGGTAGGAGTGAGTCGCTCCCTGCTTATTGATATACCACATTACAGTGGTGTTGTCTGTTTTGATCAGGAGAGCCCCTGGGGAGAGAAAGGGGCTCGAAAGCTATCAAAGTGTGCTGGACAGCCATCATCTCTTTTTGGTTGATGTGCAGAGGGATTTGCTGTGGGCTCCATTGGCCCTGTATGCACCTGCCGTCCAAGTGTGCACCCCAGGCATAGTCTGATGCGTCTGTGGTGAGGGTCTGGGCGGTGGGGAGTGGTGAGAAAGGTAGTCCCTTGTTGTGGGGGCATGCTGCTGCCCACCAAAAAAATCTTTTCTGAGGCAAGCAATTATAGGTATAAGAGTCTCCAGGTCTTGACAGTGTTGACACCAAAGGCTTTTTAGGTAGCATTGAAGTTTCCTCATATGCAGTCTGGCATATGGAATGAGTAGTATGCAAGATGTTATGAACCCCAGAGCTTGCAGGTTCTTCCTTGCAGACAGCTGGGGTCTGGTGGCTAGTTGCGAGAAGTAGGCTGTCAGGAAATTTTGCTTTTCTGGTGTAAGGAATGCCATCTGGGATGCTGTGTCCAGGCTTGCTCCCAGGAATATAATCCTTTGGGTGGGCACCTGTTTGAATTTCTTTTCACTGATTGTGTACCCTACGGAGGTTAGTAGGGACTTTACAAAGGCCAGGTGCTTGAGTAGCTTTTCCTGGCTGTCTGCCTGAATTAGGCAGTCATCTATGTATGGGTAAATCTGGATATTCCTTTGTCTGCAAAAGGCAATGGCTAGAGCCAGACATTTTATGAAAACTCTGGGAGCAGTATTTAAGCCAAAGGGAAGCTCAGAGAAGTGAAAGTGCTGAGATCCTGCCGTGAAACAGAGATATTTCCTGCACGATTCCCTGATAGGAATATGGAGGTAGGCCTCTTTTAGATCTAGGGTGGCTAGCCAAGCATTCTTGAACAGCATGGGTAGCAGCTGCTGGAGGGTGAGCATTTTGGATTTTGGGATCACCAGGAAGGTGTTTAGAATAGATAGATCAAGGATGGGGCGCCAGGTGCCCTCTTTTCTGGGTACCAGAAAAAGTCTGGAGTAGAAATCTTGGCCTCTCTGTTCTGCAGGAATGTGATCTACTGCCGTCATAGAGAGCAGGGAAAGGACTTGCTTTTGCGCCTTTGCCCACTGGTTTAGAGGTAGATCTGGGAACCCTTTTGGGGTAGGAAGAGTGTAGAAAGAAAATTTGTATCCCTGAGACACTATGTTGAGAACCCAGCAGTCACTGGTAATGGTGGCCCAGGTGCTTGTGTGAAAGGAGAGTTTTCCTCCTAGGGGTAAGTGAAGGTGGGCAGAGGGAGGTGAGTCACTGTGAGTTCTTACCATAAGGGGGTGGCTTAGAGCTCCCTGGTTTTGAAGTGGAGGTAGTCCACTGCTTAGATCTCTGCATTCCCTGTGGCTGCTGTCTGGGGGGTCTGGGCTGGACTCGCTTAGTGGGAGCAGGAAAGACCAGTGCTTGGTGGGACAATGCCTGCTGAACCTGGGTGGCTGAAAATGTAAGAAATCCTAACTGTCTGCATAGATTTTGCTTTTTCTTCAATCTTTTTTAAGACCTCTTCTGCCTTGGTGCCAAATAAGTTGTCTTTGTGTAAGGGGGCATCCAACAATTTAGATCCGACATGGTCTGGCAAGGGCTGTTCCTTAAGCCATGCATCCCTTCTAATGACAGATCCGGTGACTGCTGCCATGCAAAAAGCTTCTAGGGCATCAAAACCACAGTGCAAAGTGCGTTTAGTTACTTGACTTGCAGAATGCATTAACTCTTGTTACTCTTTAGATTCTGCACAAGCAGGAAAGGAAGACATTTTTCATTTGAGGAGTTACAGGGTATATTGCTGAAATTTTAGCATATGGAACTGACAATGTAGTGCCCTGATAGCAAGAGTAGTTGAGATGTATATTTTTTTACCCCATCTGTCTAGTGCTCGGGAATCCCTATCTGTGGGGGTGGGATTCTTAGCAGAGGTTGCTTTAATCCCTTTAGGCCCTTAAGAAATTACCTCAGGGTCAGCAGTAGGATTTTTAAAAAGGAAATTTGTGAGAGTCAGGGACTCTATAGTACCTGTCTGGTTTTCTGGGTGCAGGAGGGAGGGTGTCAGGAGTCAAGCTGGATTCCAGGAAAACATCCTCCACAACATCCAGGACTGGAGGTATGGCCAAGGTCTGTGCTGTGGAAGATCTAAGAATTCTCCGAGTCTCTTTTTAGACTGAGGATAGTCCTGACTCTCCCATTGGAAATGCTCCCTTAAGGTATGAAGGGCTTCCCCAAAGGAAAATCCTTTGGTGGGGAAGGAGGAAGGGATGGAATCCTCTGCATCAGAATCCTCATAAGTAGAGAGGGGGTTGCATGTCTTCATATTCAGATGCATCAGAGTCATCTGACTCTTTCAGACAAAACTACAGGGGACAGATCTCTTTTCCTTTTGGAGGGGCTAGCTTGGCTTCCCCTGATCAGCATAATAAGGTCTTCCACCATTTTAAGCATTTGAGACTGAGGCAAGGATGCAGGTGCCTGAGATTGGGTCATTGGTTTCTTGGGTGTGGGTCATACCCTGGGCCTAAGAAACTCGGGAGTTTTCGAAAGAACGGTAATCGCGAAAGAAGACGTCGGTTTGTGTCAAGAATCGGTAGTGGGAAAGACTTCCTCGGAAGTTGGTGCCTGCTCAGCGGCTCCGGACCCATCCAAGGTAGAGACGATTGCAGGATCCTTAGTCGAAGAAGAGTTTTGTGGCATAAGAGTTTTGTGGCATACTGGACTCTGAAAGGGTCTTGGCAGCGGCCTGTGAATCCATAGAAGTGGGCATCAGGGGCTGCGAAAGCCCCTCACTGAGGACCGGAGACAGAACTGATGATAGCTTAATGGAAGCATCGTCGGTAGGTTTGGACCTGTGTGGTCTGTCTCTATCTTTATGTTTTTTCGGAAGATCTGCTGTCAGATGGCTTACCGAAGCCATATCAGAGTTTGAGGACTGTAAGCGAAAATATCTAACTACAATAAGGGCCCGACAACAGATAGCTCTGGCATTGAACAAAGCACAGAAGCGACAGCGAGGGATGTCGTGCTCTGGGCCTAAACAAGTGACGCAGTAAGAATGAGAGTCTCAGTGTGGTATTTGCTTTCCACAGGCGAGGCAGTTGTTAACTTTTTCTGACATCGGTTAGTGCAAGAAAAAAGGATCCCCAATGGGGTACTTAGCTTTAGAAGACTTCAGCTTCAAATCGGTAGATGAAACTCAGGTAGCGGTAGACTGGCACTTATGTGAGCTGCTTCTGCTACAGGCTCCATAGCAAGAAAGACTGATGTAATGGGGTCGGCTGCCTTACTTTATACTACTGATGACCTGACGTCAGTCCTGAAGCGACAGAAACTGACGCAGAAACACTAAGCCTCTAATATTCGGGCCGGCCGAGGGCTACCCTGGCAGGGATAACCCAAATGTGATGACTGCAAGAGTGAAACAAGAAGAACATCTGAAATATGGCTTGGTAACTAACACAGAGGTGGGCATTCAGACTGATGTTCAATGATGGCATTCAGACTGGAGGCAAAGTAATTCTGAGTGTGTGTCTGTACGTCACCTTTATCCCCTATGCCTTGCGCAAGAAATGTACATGTGATATATGGCTCCTGTAAGTGCTAAAGGCTTTGGTATACTGGCCAGACATTGGGCTATTCTTGGCTATAGATCCATTTGCTTCTGAACACTGCAACTGTGATATGGAAGGATATCGTTTAGGCTGAAGTCAGAGACTGAGCTGAGAATCTCACAGACATCTCTAGATAAAAATTCACCTTCGCCTATGCCAAAAACTTTTGTTGTGGAGTGTCTATAAAATACCCTAGAAAGAAAATCTGGTGTAATGGGGGCAAGTAGGATTTCTAAATGTTTACCTGGAATCCCAGATGCCAGACTAGTTTGAAGAGTTGAAAAGGAATCCCAGATGCCAGACTAGTTTGAAGAGTTGAAAAGTACAGTTTTGTACCTACCATAAAAGTAGATGTTGGAGTTCAGTGCACACCTTCACCAAACACTATCACTTACCTCTATATTCTAAGACTAGAGCTGGTTTTGCCACTGCAGTTTTGCAGGACCTACTAGCTTCTTCTAACCCTGTTTAACTCCACCTCCCATCCTTAGCTTTGGGATTCAACCCAAGTGTGATGACTGCAGCAGGGTAACACGATGAACCTAGTACAGTTTTGTACCTACCATAAATGTAGATGTTCGAGTGTTCACCCTTCTGCAGTCCAGGTTATCCTCCCTCCATCCCCTCTGAACTAGCTGAACTTATCTATACCACTCTATCCTATACAACCTCTGTGGTGTATTTGTTTGTGCCTAAAGGTATTGTTTTATTTTTATCTAGCTATATATATATATTTTGCCTACCTATTGGGGGCACCTGACATCTGGGGCAAGAAAAACTGAAGAAAATGGCGTTGGATGCCTCTTATATACCCCTGGCGCACTGACGTCAGGGAAGAAGCGACAGCAACTGACGCCGGACCAAGACTTTGGAACTCAGGCCGACTGCGGGATCGCCTGACGGCAGGATAACCCAAGTGTGATGACTGCAGCAGGGTAGCACGATGAACATCCCATTTTAAGGACTCTTTCTGGATGAAGACTCTGTCAAGATAAATATTTCATCAAAAAAGGAGAAAAAAAAAAAAGAGTGCGCCACTCACTCTGCCATAAGCAATGACTGGAACCATTCGCTTTGTAAACAGTTTGGGCTATGTGACCCAGACAAAGAACTTTAGATAACTTTTAGGTTCCATGTTACCATAAACATAAAGCTTCCTTGGGAAATAAGAGGTAAACTCTGAATGGTCAGCATCTTAAATTTTGGAGCTTCCACATATTGATACATGAGGGAAAGATTTAAAACTGGTCTCCAAGAAGGCTCTTTCTTTGGTACCAAAAACATACTGGAATAGAATGAGTAAATGACACTGGTTGTATAACTCCTAGAATGATGAAAAGCTGAAGAACCTGAGGAAGAAGTTTGCTTTGGTTTGGAGGGTGGAAAGGAATTTCCCAGAAAGCAGGTTTTCGTACCAGTGTCAACTGTATCTCTTTCTGAGCCACCTTTAACATCCATGCATCTGTCCCAATCTGTTGTCAAAAGGGGATTAAGAGAGCCAGTTGCTAGGGCATGTTTTGAAAGATTGGGTCAGGTGGGAGGAAGAGGGAATGCTAGCACAGCCATCCTGAAGTTGTAGACTGTCCCTTTATTAGGAATGTTTCTGTTATAGTTCCCCTCCTGCCATCTCTTTCTGTTTCCCTGTTTGAGAAGGTAGGGACTGGTTGTTTTCTTTTATAGGTGCAAAAAAGGATCTGCGACAGTTAAAGGTGGGTGTGGAGGGGAGAACCTGGTTGAAAAATCATATAAACTCCCTGAACTAATTTCCCTCTTTCATCAAATTGCTTGTGGACCTGAGCAGCAGGGTCAAAAAACTTTCCTAGTTAAAGCTGAATTCAAAAATTCAGACTTTACATCACCAGAAAACTTCTGATTCTGTACCAGGCATACCTCCTCAAACCAGTAGCAGACTCAGAGGCCCTAAAACACAGTATCTGCACAATTATACATACTCCTTATTGCATGTTGACATGTTACATACTTGTCAGAAACAATAAGATTGAGGTATGAACTCCCTTCAGAGGAAACAGTGCCAAATAAGTTCACTCAAACTCTACAGAAAAAGCACAAACTTTCATATATTTATTTACTTACATTTATTAACTGGGTAGTGTCTGACTGGGCCAGCAACCCGTTTTCAGCAGAGAACCGGGGAGAAAAGCTCCAGTGTATTAACAATTCACTTTACAAAGTATTTAAAAACAATTATACGACCCCCCCCATTAATATTCCAAAACTTGCACGCTGATTAATCAGCGTGCACATTGTAAATCAGACTTATACTAATGGAAAAAAGTCCGGTCGCCCGGACTTTTTCCATTAGTACAAGTCTTTTTTTTTCTTCTTACAGCAATGGAGAAAGCAAGATCTCCATTGCTTTTTAGAAAGTGTTTCGCTATGTTAAAGGAGTTTAACATAGCGAGACAGCTTTAAAAAAAGCAATGGAGAAAGGAAGATCTCTGTTGCTTTTTTTAAAGCTGTCTCGCTATGTTAAACTCCTTTAACATAGCGAAACACTTTCTAAAGCAACGGAGAAATCAAGATCTCAGTTGCTTTTTAGAAAGTGTCTTGCTATGTTAAAGGAGTTTAACATAGCAAGACAGCTTTAAAAAAAGCAAAGGAACTTTCTCTGTTGCTTTTTTAATGTTGTCTCGCTATGTTAAACTCCTTTAACATAGCGAGACACTTTCTAAAAAGCAACGGAGATCTTGCTTTCTCCATTGCTTCCACCCACAGCTCTGATGTACTGCTTATGCATACGCATGCACAGTACATCAGAACTGCCGCAGAATACCGGGCAGCAAGGAGACATTACATAATGCCATTATTTAAGAAGACTAAGTATTTTTTTTCTTAAATAATGTCATTGTATAATAGCAATAACCCACTTCCGGGTATGTGTAATGCTGTACTTACCCACAGTTGTCTTTGTTTGGCCACTTGGGCTTCACCCTCATGACCAAACCACGATAACCGTGGGTAAATCCAGCATTACCCACACCCAGGCGTGGGTTACTGCTTAAGTAGTCAAGACATGAGTAATTGTTAAAATCACAATTTACAACAGTACAATTAAGGATGCAAAGAAAAACTGTGGAGACATAATAAATATTACAGAGAAACAAATAAGTGAATCTATTGTATCATCAGGACTCTATCAGAAATATGGTCAAGTCAGTTGTAGGCATAAGGCACTGGTAACACTGAGGTGCAGGAGCATGCAGTTGAGAGGGCACATGGGAAGGAATTACCCAGGTGAAATACAGGGGCATAGCCAGTTGCTGTTGAGATAATCTTTTAGGTTTTGTTCGGAGGAGATGTTAGGATTTTTTTGGATGCGCTGAAGGAGAATATTCCAGAGCTTGGCTATTTTATTGGAATACAGGGAGTCACCATAATAGTTGTGAGATTGGATAATTTTTAGCAGAAGTCTGTCAGAAGACTGAAGGGGCCTCCTGTTTATGTAGGGCTGTACCAGGCTTGAAAGTGCAGGGCAGTTGCTGGGACTGTGTACGACTTTGTGGGCAAATTAAGTTGGTTTTATAGTTAATAAGTTGGGAAGTTCCAGCCAGCTGAAGTGCTGAAGAGAGGAGCAGTGATGCATTTTATGGGGGTGGTTGACTGTAAACCTAGCTATTTTGTTGTAGCAGGATTCTAGATTGCTCAGGTTAGCCTTGTGAAGGTTGGTGAAAATATGTGAACAATAGAGGAGGATAGATAGCAAGTGGAATCTTGCTGTGGCTAGTCTAGCTTGGTGACTGAGGTAAGGTTTGGCCCTGTAGAGTGCCAAGTTTGTCATGGACATTTTTTATTTTATTGTTTTATTTATTTTATTGTTAGGGAGATATATGTATCAACATTTAGCCTGTCATCTATTGTAACTCCTAGGAGTTTGGTCCGATTCAATTTTTGTTCCATTAGAAGAGTAGATAGAGAGAGGTTTAGAGCTGGGCTTGGACGATTTGTTTGTGAAAATCATTAACTTAGTCTTATTTGGATTTAGAATGAGTGGATGGTTGGAGAGGTATTCTTCTATATCCTGAAAGGATTTTTGCATTCTGTGTTGAAGTTCTTGGAGTGAAGGGGCTGAACAGATGAGAGAGGAGTTGTCTGCGCATTGGATGACAGTTGCAAGATGGGTGGTTGAGTTTAGGTTATTGGTAAATATGGTAAAGAGGACGGGCCAAGTATTGATCCTTGGGGTACACCAGTGGATACAGGAAGTAGAGGAGAGAGTTTGTTTTTCCCATTTAGTAGCCTGCTGGCAGTTTGACAGATAGCTGTGAAACCAGGTAAGGGAAGATAAACTGAGGTTGTATGTTGCAAGTTTATTGAGTAGCAGTTGGCAAGATACAATGTCAAAGGCTTTTGACATGTCCAGAAAAATTGCTGAGACCTATTGTCTTTCATTTTTGAGGTGTTTAATAATATTGGTGAAGGTTATTAGTGCAGTGTTAATACCAAGCTTGGGACTGAAGCTGTGCTGTGAGCTGGACAGCAGGTTGTTAGTAGTGAAGTGATTAAGGAGTTGGTGGACACATTTCTCTAGGATTTTAGAAAAGAGAGAGAGGATGGCAAATGGTCGGTAATTTGATACATCCCTAGAGGGACCGACCTTGTGAAGGTGAATGATATGAGAAATTTTCCAAATGTGGGGGACATACTGTTTTGAGATAGAGAGATTTATTAGCATGGAAATGGGGTAGGCGATGGATGGAGCAGCTACTTTTAGGAATTCATGGGGAATCTGGTCAGCAGCAAGACAGTAGGGTTTTAGTTTACTTAGGAGTTTTTTTATGTACATAGTTTGAATGGGTCTGAGGGAGAAAGTCTGTGTTCTTAGTGGTGGTGGGGCAGTAATAGGGAGGTATTGTTTGCTGTCAACTCTCACTTTATAAACTGAGAAACTAGGGGCTCAGAGGTATTACAAGTGAAGGGGTCAGGGGTGGAGGTTTTACCAGGGTTAAGTGGGCAGTTGATATTTTGCTAGAATTTTTGTGGGCTGTTCAGGTATTTTTGTTGGGTGGTTTGAAAGTAATTTTTCTTTTTTTTTTAATCGAAGATCTTTTTTCTTAGCTTGGTTTCTTAATTGTTGAAATAAAGTGAAATCAGCTGTGTTTTTGGTGGTATGATACAGTGACCAGGCTTTATCCCTTTGTTTGATTAGAGACTTGGTGTCAATAGACAGCCATAGTAATTGTCTGGCTTTGGGGGAATTTTTCTGGTGGGGGCAAGATTATTTAGGGATTTCAAGGAATTTTTTTGTTGAAGTATTCTACTGCAAGGTCTACCTGTAGGTTTTTTAATGGTGACCAGTAATAACACTGAAGTAGATTAAATATATCAGGGGAGAATTTTTTTTTGCTTCAGCTGTATTTGAAAGGTATGTAGGTTTGGGTTTGAATTATTTTTCTTAGTATGAATGTAGGGGTGTGGTCACTTAGAGTGACAGGTTAAGCAGCCAGCTTAGTACCCAAGGTTGGGCTTGTTGGTTAATATCCAGTCAAGTAGTGACTGTTTTGTGACAGGTAAGCAGCCAGCTTGGTACCATAGGTTGGGCTTGTTGGTTAATATCCAGACAAGTAGTGACTGTTTTTTAGAACATTTGTCAGTACGGGTGGGACAGTTAATTTAGGTGAAGTTGTATAGATTAATGAAGTTTGTGGGACAGTTAGAGGAGCAGGAGAACCCGTCAAAGTTAATTTCACCTAGGATGATAGTTTCTTGGCTGAAAAAGGAGGCAGACCAAGAGAAGAGGGATTCAATGCTGGGAAGGTCGTTACCTGGGGGGAAGTAAGTGGCTATAATATTGATGGCTTTGTGAGGGTTGACTTGCAGGCGTGTGACTAGTATTTCTTCACTGGGGATGACTGGTACTGATAGGCAAAAATTCTATATGCCAAAGTGGATGAATGAACAGTTTTAATACCAAATTTGTCCCAAAATCTTCACATTCACATCCACAGGGTAGGCTTGGACAATACCAGTAGCCTTTTACCTGCTAGCATTGAGATCAAACTTCCAGTGGGATGAGAACTAAGAAGGGAAGATAAATGCTTGTCAGTCGAAGAAACTTTGTAAAGCCTATCTGCTTTTTTGGGAATGTGAAGGTTGTGAATCAGGAGAGTTACATGCAGCATTACATACCTCCTCAAATGCTGGCAGTAGAACAGGCACAGACTGAAGCAAATCCCTTTGCAATATATCACAATATCTCCTCAATACAGGGGGAGCAACCATCTGTTCTCATAAAAAATGCCTTTTAATGGCATCTTACAAAAAAAGAAGTTATGTCTTACCATAATGTTCCATCTGTGTTGTTCATCTTCTTTCATTCATCACTGATGGGTTCGGTTCCAAGCCCTCGGAACAGAGTCGGCCTCTTTACCAAGCTCGTGCCAGCCAAAAAACTCTCGAGCTAAGTCTCTACCCATTATGCCCTTCTCCCTGTTACCTCAGATTGAGTTTGCTAGAGAAAGAGAAGTAAAGCAGAGGCCACTTCCGCGCAAAAACCCTAGGACACCACTTAGTCTCAAAGCATCCCCCAGGAGCCTTTGGAGGGGGAAGGAGGGTGGGAAGTGATGAATGAAAGAAGATGAACAACACAGATGTAACATTATGGTAAGACACAACTTCTTTATCTGATGTTGTTAATCTTCTTTCCATTCATCACTGATGGGACAAAATCCAAAGCTACCTTGAGGTCCATGGGCAGCCCTTATGGAAGAACATTCTTGAGTACCACTGAGCTGAAGGCAGATCTCCCTCTGGAGTCCAAGTCCAATTTGTAATGATTGATAAAGGTATGAGGCTTAGCCCAAGTAGCTGCTGTGCAAATGTCATCCATGGAAGCCCTGGAAATGGAAAGCTACAGATGTTGCCATAGATCTAGTGGAGTGAGCTTTAACTTTTGGCATAGGTTCGTTACTGAGGGAATAGATGAAGTGTATGCAGTCCCTTAGCCATTTTGATAATATAATCTTGGAAACAGCCTCTCCCGTTCTAGGCCCAGAAAAGGAGATGAATAGCTGCTCAGATTTATGGATAGGTTTGGTCCTGTTTAGGTAAAATCTTAACTGTCTATGTACGTCTAAGGAGTGAAGGCAGTACTCTCCTCTATTGGCAAAATTCGTAAAGAACACAGGTAAATCAATAGTCTAGTTTATGGAGAATTCAGAAACAACTTTGGGAAGGATGGATTCATCCGAAGTGATACTCTGTCTTTATGAAAGACCATATAGGGCCTCTTGATACACAAAGCCTGTAACTCAGAGACCCTTCTGGCAGATATGATGGCTACTAAAAACAGGGATTTCCAAGACAAAAACTTTAGGTCACATTTCGCAGCAGGTTCAAAAGGTTTTTGAGTCAAAGACTGAAGGACTAAAGTGAGGTTCCATGGTTCCACAGGCTGATAGGAGGTCTGATATGAGAGGTTCCCTTGAGGAAAGCCTTGCAAAGGCATAAAGAGATAAGGAGTGCCATCTATACCATTGTGGAAATTAGAAATTGCCACTAGGTGTACTCGTACAGTACAGGCAGAGGCTCCATTATCAAAAAACTTAGCCAGGTGTTGAAGTACGCACTTACTGGAGCCAAATAAGGGTTTAGCATGTTATCCTTAGACCAAATGGAGAACCTTTTCCATTTATCCTGATACAAAGTTTTCTGGTGGATAGTTTATGAGAGGTCAGAATGATGTCTCGAACAGGTGAGGAGAGATTAGCTTGCCTGGCAAATAATGGAAGTGGAGAAACCAAGCAGTCAACTTGAGACTGGACAGATTTGGGTGACTCAACCCTTGGGGGTGAGTAATTAGATATGGCAGAGGGTCCAGAATCCATGGCGGGTATATTAGGCGAAGCCGAAGAAAGGGGAACCAAACTTGTCGAGGCCAGAACGGAGCTATGAGAATCACTTTGCATCTCGACCAAAGAGCTTTCTTTAGAAATTGTGGAATCAGGGGGACGGGAGGATAAGCGTAAAGAAGTCCCAAGGGCCAATTGTGGATTACAGCGTCCCTTGGTGACTCCCCTCCGGGGGAAGTAGGGCGAAATAGCTGCTGCACTTGTTCAATGGGGAGGCAAAGAGTTTGTAACAAGGCTGGCCCCAGTGGATGAAGATTTCTGTCACCACCTCGGGGTTGAGAGATCACTTGTGAGGCATGAGGATGCATCTGCTCAGTTTGTCTGCAATCACGTTGGAGCTCCCCGGGATATGCATTGCTATCAGAAAGCGGTTGGAAGCTATCGCCCCCTGCCAAATTCTCATGGCTTCTAGACATAAGGGGTAGGACTTGGTTCCTCCTTGTTTGTTGATATACCAGACCACTGACATATTGTCTGACTGAATTGCAATTGTCTTGGAAGGGAGAGCTGAATGAAAGGCTGCAATGTTAACAGTACAGCTCTCAGTTCCAGAACACTGATGTGCAGGTGGGCCTCTGAGGTGGAGCATGTGCCTTGGACTGTCTTCCCCTGGAAATGCCCCCCCCCCCACCTGATCAGGGAAGCATCCGTGTTCATGACAGCTCTGAGCTAAGGGGATTGAAATGGGCGACTCCAAAGTTCTACGTCTGGCCTCATCCACCAAAGGTGGTTCTGTTTGCATGAGCTGGTTATTCAAATCTGGTGAAAAAGGGGGGGTCATACTTTGGGAACCACTGACCACGGAGGAGCCATTGCAGCAGCCACATATGTAGCTTTGCTAGAGGCACTATCGGGATCAAAGCTGCCATAGAACCTAGGGCCTGAAGAACTTCTCTTGCTGAGATTTTTGTTTGATCACATCCAATCGCCTTCCCTTAATAAAGGGAGAATGGACTGAACCGTGACCAACCGGAATTTGGTTTGGGTGACAGACTTATTTAAGCTGCCGAGATCCAAAATAGGTCTCCAGTCCACTGTCTTTTTTGGCATCAAAAAGAATCTTGAGTAGAATCCGGATCCATGTTGGTCTGGTGGGACTGGTTGGATGACTCTTTTTTGAGACAGGTTTATTACCTCTGAAGCTGCTTCTTCCCTTTGACTGGGTGGAACATCGAGAAGTTTTCTTGGAAGGTTTGGCTGACAAGAAAGGGGAATGGTGTAACCTCTGGTGATGACACTCTGCATCCAACGATTGGTGGTAATGGATTGCCAGGCAGCTTGGTGAAGAGAGAAACAACCCCCAACTGCTTCCAGAGGGGTAAGTAATCGGGCTGCTCCTTAGGAGCGCTGATAAGGCTGCCCAGAGAAGGATTCCCTGGAGCTCTGGTTGTGAGGACCCCCTCTGCCTCTGTGGGGGAGTCTTCCGGAATAGTTACCCCCTCTGCCCCTGGGGGTATCATCACCACGTCTTTGACACGGAAAGGACCCTGAGATTTTTGTGCCACATTTTTCCACTCTTCTGATTACTGGATAAGGTACGTTGAGGATTGGAAAACCATAGGCCTATGGCAGACAGGGTCTTTCCATCTTGCTTTCATAAATGGCTAGCGTGTCCTTTACTTTGTAGCCAAAAAGGGATGAAGCTTCAATGGGAGCATTTAGAAAGGAAGACTTGGGGTCCGTGAGGCCACAAATGTGCATCCAGGCATGACGCCTCATGACAATGCCTGAACCCGCTGTTCTAGCCGCCCCTTCGGTCGCATGTAAGCAACCTCATGGATAAGTTGGATATCAATTCCAGGCTTGCGAGCTATGAGGCCACTTTGTCCCTGACCTCGTCAGACAACTGTCCTGCGAGTGTCTCAGAGAGTTCAGAGATCAAGTCCCTCTGGAGCCTCGTAAAATGTGCCAAAATAGTTCAGGGACCATATGGCAAAAGTTCCAAATGCAAAAACATGCTTCCCAAGTCTGTCCACCGCCTGGGACTCCCTGATGGGTGGATGGACAGCGGGACTTCTTCAGCCAAGTCCTTTTTAGTGGCCGCCTCCACCACCGTAGCATTGACTGGTAACATTTTGGACCAATGGGGTTCTCCACGGGAGGGAAAGAATTTTGTCTGGTATCAAGGGATTGCCTCAATGGAATCAGGGTTCTTCCAAGCATGCTGCATGGCGAGCTGCCAGGCATGAGTTCATCGGCAGGTAGGGTCACCCAAGAGTTAGAAGGCCGGGCACAGAAAACCTGCAGGGACATGGACTCCTCAGATGAAGGGTTGGAGGGCTTCCAGTCTCCTCTCTGCTTAAAGTATTTCCAGGATGTCTCCGAAGGAGACATTATCAAGAAGGTGACCAAGGGACCCTTCACCATCATCATAATCCGTGTCTTTAGTTAAGGACTCCTTAGGTGAGTCCATGTGCTTGCAATGTCTTTTCCCCGACCATGGGGTCGAATGACTAGAATTTTGGGTCCCCAGGTCCCTTTTCTTCCCGTGCCAGTGGTTGCCACTTTGTAGCTAGGGGTAACCGTGGGGTTGATATGAAATTTGTTTTTTTGGCACCAGTTATCCGTTCTGTGAGACCCTTCTGAAGGATATCTGTGTCAGATGTGTTTACTATGCCCAGTTTGCAGTCATCTGCAAACTTTGTCAGCCATAACCCTCCTGTGTTTGCTTGTATTTGAAAAGTAGATGCCAAACAAGAGTGGCCCAGGACTGAGCCTGTGGGACACCACTTGTGACAGGCTTTGAGTCTGACATGGCGCCAGCAACTCTGACCCTGTGGGTTCTGTCACTCAGCCAGTTTGCAACCCATCTTGTGATGTATGGGTTGACATTTAAGCTGATGAGTTTTCAATGATACCCGAATGGGGTATTGTATCGGCCTTAGCCAGATCGAGGTAGGCTGTATGGACTGCCTTTCCTCATCAATGGCTTTGGTGACTGTTTAAAAAGTCAACCAAGTTTAAAAGGCATGATCTGCCTTTGACAAAGCCAAATTCTAATTTGTCTTTATTTATGAGGTCCATTATGATCCTCTCCATGGCTTTGCAGATAAGGCTTGTCAAGCTACGGTAATTTCCAGGGTCGGTGGAGGCACCGCTTTGTGAAGTGGGACCACAGTTGCAGTGCCACCTGGATATCCAGAGGTAAGACTTTGATTAAACAGCTGTCCTAGCTGTGGGTTTAATTCCTCATTGAGTTCATGGAGCACACAGCCGGGGACACCATCAGGTCCCATGGATGCTGTGTTTTTGCTTTGGAGAGCAGTTCTCACTTGGGCTGGAGATGTTTGGGGGCTGCAATCGTTTGGTATAGATATCTCCTTGGGGGGGGAGAAGTTTGCACTGAACCTGTCAGCCAGTATGTTGGCAATGTCTGTAGGATCAGTAATCTTCACATCATTTTGAACTAGTTCTGAGCATATCTGGGAGTTTCCTCCCAGGTTTCTAAATATAAAGAAGGCCTTATGATTGTCTTTGAGTCTTTAGCTATTTTTTCAAATTTGCTTTGGATGATTTTATGAGAGCTCTTAGTTTTTACTTATAGTGATCAAGGGTGTCTTACCTTTTAAGGATTTTGCTCTATCTTGTAGTAGCTTCCTCCTTTTGTAGAGTTTGTTTATGGCTGGGGTCCACCAGACTGGAGCTTGCCTTTGGTACAAAGAGTCTTTGTTTTGCTTGGGATTGCCTTATCCATGCAGTCCTGCAGGTGCTGGTAGAAGGCATTTGTAAGTGATTCAGCTTGAGTACTGTTTTCCGCTCGGGGCCTTAAAGGAGACCACACTAGTCTTTAGAAGTGTGAAGTCGGCTTTGAGAAGTTCTTTACTGTGGTCTTTTTATTTCAGGTGGGGTGGGATGAGGACCTCCAGCAGATTAGTTGTGTCTGATCTCACCAGTATAACGTGTTGAACATTGTGCTCCCATGTTCGTGATGATGAGATCAAGTATGACACTCTGCATCCAACGATTGGTGGTAATGGATTGCCAGGCAGCTTGGTGAAGAGAGAAACAACCCCCAACTGCTTCCAGAGGGGTAAGTAATCGGGCTGCTCCTTAGGAGCGCTGATAAGGCTGCCCAGAGAAGGATTCCCTGGAGCTCTGGTTGTGAGGACCCCCTCTGCCTCTGTGGGGGAGTCTTCCGGAATAGTTACCCCCTCTGCCCCTGGGGGTATCATCACCACGTGCGGCACGGAAAGGACCCTGAGATTTTTTTGTGCCACATTTTTCCACTCTTCTGATTACTGGATAAGGTACGTTGAGGATTGGAAAACCATAGGCCTATGGCAGACAGGGTCTTTCCATCTTGCTCGCAAATGGCTAGCGTGTCCTTTACTTTGTAGCCAAAAAGGGATGAAGCTTCAATGGGAGCATTTAGAAAGGAAGACTTGGGGTCCGTGAGGCCACAAATGTGCATCCAGGCATGACGCCTCATGACAATGCCTGAACCCGCTGTTCTAGCCGCCCCTTCGGTCGCATGTGAAAGCAACCTCATGGATAAGTTGGATATCAATTCCAGGCTTGCGAGCTATGAGGCCACTTTGTCCCTGACCTCGTCAGACAACTGTCCTGCGAGTGTCTCAGAGAGTTCAGAGATCAAGTCCCTCTGGAGCCTCGTAAAATGTGCCAAAATAGTTCAGTGACCATATGGCAAAAGTTCCAAATGCAAAAACATGCTTCCCAAGTCTGTCCACCGCCCGGGACTCCCTGATGGGTGGATGGACAGCGGGACTTTCTTCAGCCAAGTCCTTTTTCGTGGCCGCCTCCACCACCGTAGCATTGACTGGTAACATTTTGGACCAATGGGGGTTCTCCACGGGAGGGGAAAGAATTTTGTCTGGTATCCAAGGGATTGCCTCAATGGAATCAGGGTTCTTCCAAGCATGCTGCATGACGAGCTGTATGAGTTCATCGGCAGGTAGGGTCACCCAAGAGTTAGAAGGCCGGGCACAGAAAACCTGCAGGGACATGGACTCCTCAGATGAAGGGTTGGAGGGCTTCCAGTCTCCTCTCTGCTTAAGTATTTCCAGGATGTCTCCGAAGGAGACATTATCAAGAGGTGACCAAGGGGACCCTTCACCATCATCATAATCCGTGTCTTTAGTTAAGGACTCCTTGGGTGAGTCCATGTGCTTGCCCTTGCAAGTCCTCTTCCGAGGGGGGTCCTTAGTGGGGGTCTCCGAGGAGGACTCAGAAGTGTGGGTACTCTGAACAGGAGTGTCCTGTGGCTTTTCTGCCCGGTGTCCCAGGGAGGTGGTCTGTGACAGCTGTAGCTCAGGGGGCGAAAACTGGGGTTCCGATATCAAAGGAGTGCTGCCAGAAGCAAGAGCCCTCTCCATCGCATGGAAGGCAGGCCTGTCTGAAGAGGGATGGGAGCCCTGAACCGAGAAAGACAACCTCAGAACCGGGATCACACCCACTCCGATGAGCCTGTCCCCACAGGTGGAGCCTCAAGCAGGATCAGTCCGGACGCAGCTATCAGCGCCGAGGATGGAACTGAGGAGAAAGATGGCTCCATGCCATGGGTCGAATCTCCCACCCTCCAATCCCCAGATTGAGGAAGGACCGGTTCAGCAGGAGCCGAAGACCAAAGGGGTAATCTCGGAGCTGGAGTGGGATGCACTGTAGGTGCTGAAGTGGTGGGTTCCAAGAAGGATGTCGAAGCAGAGGGCTTCAGAACCGGAATGTTCGAAGGAGGAGTGTAAGATGGAGTCCGTGGATAAGTCAACCCAAATCCTGCAAGTGGATGGGTCTTAGAAAGTGTGGTCATCCCCCTGGCTAACAACAGCTGGTCCACAATACGCACCATGTTGTGTTCAGAGAGGCTCCTGGTGGAAATAGTGGATACTCTGAAAGGAGAGTCAAGACGTTCAATGAAAGGGCTATACACTTGGCCCAGAAATGGATCTGCAGAAGGGGAGTATCGGGGTCCATGGTGCAAGGTCTACCGGCACCAAGGTCTCAAGTTTCGAGACTGGTAGTAGAGGGGTCAATTCCAGTGAAGTCAGTACAATGCTTGGTGCCGAATGGTCACTCGGAGCAGAAACAGTCGGTTCCAAAATGGTAGCTAACGAAGTAGTCAAAGGTGTGCCCTGAGCCGAAGTGGCCGCATGTGCCGAAGTCAAAATAGGCTTAGTTAGGTCTATAATCGGTGCCGGAGGCAGGACCAGTGCCAAAACTGGCACCGGTATCGAAGGTTTCGAGATGCTCAGAGCCAAGGAAGATGGAGCCGTAGAGGCAAATTTATGCTCCAAAGACAACTTTGGGACCTTAGATTTTACAGGCTTGCCCTGATCACCCGATGGTGAGGAGGGAACCGAGTGGGACCACCTTTTGTCTTTAGTAGGAGGGGTTGAGACCTCCATCGCAGGAATGGCCTCTGAAAAGAGAGACTTGAGTAACATCTTCAGAATCACTTTATTTTTGTGCTTATTAAGAGTGCATTGACTGAAACGCTTTCAAATGTCACATGGAGGCTGCACTGAAAGATGGGGCACTCCCAAAGAGTACACACAGTCATTGTGAGAATCACTATTCGGTAACTTGCCATTACACGAAGCACAATGCTTAAAACTTGAAGTACCCTTCTTACCAGACTTGTTTAGAAAGAGATACTACAGGCCAACAGTATGATCCAGTTAGTCAAACAACATTCAAAGAAGTCATAATTATCAATACAGATGTGTAGAGAAGAAAGAAAACACCTTACTAAAAACCAAAGCCAACAAGTGAAACAGAAAAGACAATACCAGCAATGGTATTGAAGGAATACCACAAGGGTAAGGGAGGAAAGGCCGTACCAACAATGGTACTTAAAAGTTTACCAATGGTAATACGGGTACAGTAGAGAAGAAAAAAATAAGATCAGACAAAGAAAACACTCTAGGAATACTAATCACTCAATAAATTATGAAGATTTAGAAAAACCTTCACACAAATATCAAATAAAGTTCCACTTAGCTTAGAGCTCAGCTGAAACGCAGCTATGCGGCAAACGAGATCTGGAGTAACAGGGAGAAGGCATTCTGGGTAGAGACTTAGCTTGAGAGTTTTTTGGTTGGCGCAAGCTTGGGAGGCAGATTCTGTTCCGAGGGTCCGGAACCGAACCCATCAGTGATGAATGGAAAGAAGATTAACAACATCAGATTAATCTTTTCTTATAGATACCCGTCTTAAGAAAAACAAAAAAATAAACATTGTTCAGCTGAACAGGTATCTTCTGTGACTGACTACCGAAGGAAATCTATGCCCCTTCAAGAAATCTCTTCTACCAGACACATTCAGTAGCATATCTGGGAGAAACTCAATCTCACAGTAAAGATGATTCTGCCAGCCAAAGATGACATACCTGACCCCCTATTTCTGGTGGCCGAAAGCACTACACCAGAGGAAACTGGAGAGGTGAGTGTTCTTAGGAAAAACAAATGGTCACTGCAGGTTCACCCACCATTGGCTGAGGTGCAGACTGAGCCTGTGTAGTCAGCAAGGGCACTCTGGTAAGTCATATTTTTTCTTTCTAGGAACTGTGGAAGTCAGAACAGCATGAGCAGAGTAAGTATCCATGTTGTGACCAAGGAGAATGTGTCAGACATGGTTGGAATGATCTGGCTGGAAGGTAAGTTGTCAAATGTCAGCACATGCACCACGTTTACACTTATTCATTCACGTAGTAAAGTCCCTAAGACACAGCAATGATCAAGCAGAAGAGCAACATCCTATCTTAAATCCCTAAGAAGTAAAATTAGTTTGACAGAAATAAATGTCTGGTAAGTTGTCACAGTGTGAGCACAAGTACTAGATGCCTTGTTGCCATCCTTGCCCAAATGAAACACTGTCCCACACTTAAACTTTTATTAAAAATAAATAAAGTTTGCATTAGTAGTACATTTCTACCTCAAATAAGCCCCCACACTAGCCAAAGCTAAAATTAGCAGTCCCAGACAGGACATAGTCCGTAGTTAAGAAATACCACGTTTCTTAAAGGGACCACGACATATGTACAAAGTTAAAATAAAAACACTATTAAACACATTTAAAAACAAATATTTTTTGTGTGGAAGGGTTACCCAAAGGGGACTTACCTGCCATAAAGCAGCTGAGAGGCGCCAGCTGCTGCTCTTGAGAAGCCTACAAGCTGCTTCTACATGAGGGAGCAAGAAAGCACTGAAGATTTCCTTTACTCAGGGCTGAGCAATCAGCAGTCACAGTGGAAGTGTGTAAGGGAGCCAGAGCCTTTGGAAGCTGTCTGGTTGTTCTGTCTTGGGCAAGACACAGTCCCATACACCCTAAAGGCTATTGCAGTAGTGGAAATGCTGAACATTCACAGTAACTTTCTCCTTCCATACATCTGATCTTAGTGAAAAAGCAAAGATGCAACTCCATATTTAACTATAAACAGTTTATCTTCCTGGGAGCAAAATGTGTTACAAGACTTGAGTTGTGTAGCAAATTTAATCTATAACTGGTATCGCTATCCTGAAGTAATAAAGCAATGCTCAGCTTATAACGTACCAGATAAAGGCACAAAATACTCTTATCAAGACAGTAGAAAGAACCCCCCTCCCAAAAGGTTCCCTCACCCGTCTCACTTACAAAAATATATTGAAAGAAAACAAAGGGTTCATTTAATTCTGATAATTCCGAAATGGTCACAATAGTCATGACTCTCTTTTCTGTTGAAAGCAATCAGATCATCACATCCACTACTCAGAGATCTTCAACACTCTACTGCACAATGTGCCTTACAGCACTGTAGCTAAAGTTCTCAGTCCCCCCCCCCCCAATAAAAAATCTAGTCTCATCTAAAGAAGTCAATGTCCTGCAAGAGGAAGTCGTATCTGTTTTACTCGTAGATAATTTCCATCTGGACTTAAGATAGCAAACCTTCCACCCACGCACATGTACTTTCCTATGAATCTACTCTACTACTTGTATTTATTTAGCCCAAGTTTTCATAGTCTTCCAATAAGGTGTACTATGCAGCTTTATCAACTTACCTTCCACAGAATCCAAACATGTTATCTCCTTCATTTATTAAACTTTTTCTTAAATGACTCCTGTACCCTAACCTTCCCAAGAAAGTGGTGATTCATCCATGGGATTTGAATTTTGTTTCTGAAACAGTAATAAAAACAAAATTTTAACTAATGTAGTCAGCCCCTTTAAAATTTCTAACGCAGAAAATGCATTTGTTAGCTGCCACCTTAGCTGGAAAGGTCTCATCATCCTACATATACAGAGAATAGCTTTTCAAGAAATTCTTTCTTAATGCCCAAGGTCATGTCTGACAATGCGATGAGCCATGATCCAGCTTCATGCACCAGAGTCAGCCCCCCAAGTCACCTTAAAATGTGGATGAGCCCTTACTACAATTTATGGACTCTAGGAGACAGTGCTGGGCTTAGATCACAAAGATTAAGGCATTTATGAAGTCAGATCACTTGCTTCTTTTTCCCAGTGAAGTCAGGTGCTTAAACAGAAAGAACATTTTTCTGAAGGGATACACAAATGTATCAGATGTCATGACTCACTTGAAAAGACCATTTAGGGTCAGTAATTACAAGGAAGAAGTCAGCTCTGCAACCTTTTTTAGAAGGGTCACAGTGGGGGATAGTTGTGATGCTGTTACCTAGGTTCTTGGTGCACACATTTACCAAGCATTACTAACTTCTTATTTTTCAAAGGGAAAGAAAGGTGCTGCTACCACTGTCCAGGGTGTGATAATTGGCACCAACATCCAACATCTTTAACTGCATAATTTGCTCTTCTACCCTAATTCGAAGAATTAGTGTGAAGATCCAAGATATAGGAAATATAGTACAACTATATAACACATACCACAGCAGTAAATAAACGGCTCTATTTTGTATCTTACTGACATAAGATTTTGCTCGCTCCATCCTCCTCAGGACTATTTGGACATTTGCTGTCCTGGTGCAGTGCTGTAGATGAATGCATGCCTAGCGTGCGGTTACAATTTGGGGGATGAAATCACACAACAGTTCAGCAAATCCAGCACGCAGATCAAAGGCCAATACTTGAAGTGGCTATGTTGGCTACTATCAGCCATCTTCTCTATGAATCTGCCCCCTCTTAACTTCTGTGGCGCACACTGACACCACCTGCCTTGTAATGGGATAGACATCCAAGTATTATTTTGCTATGTTCTGGCACACTTCCTTACTACCAATGTAGAGAAGCTTGGCTCTAACACCCCCCCCCAAGTTCTGGAATACCATTCTCTGTCTTTCTGTTAAATTATACTCTGTTGAAGAATTTTTACCAGAAGGACTGTCCCCATAATAACCATCTAGTGATATAAATGAAATACAAAGTGACTCAATCATCTATAGGCAGTCCCAGATTTACAGACATCTGACTTACAGACAACCCATAGATAATAACGGGCTGCCTCAATGTCAGAAATAATGTGAAAATAAATAAAAATCTTTAAAGTTGCCCAAATCTTACCTTAAAATGAAGAATTCTGTTGTACTTTCCTTTTCCCCATTCCTGAAGCTGCTTGCGCGTCTTGTTAGAGCAGTTACTTCCATCTTCATGGAGAACAAGAGATCCGATTGGTTAAGAGATTATGGTATTCTCGATCTGATTGATCAAGACTGCTGGCTTGTACAGTACACAGTACTGGAGCAGTTACTGTACTGTATATTAGAAGAACAAATAGCATTGCGGCTCACTAGGGTCTAGGTGACAGTAGGTGGTCTGGCAGAGATCTGAAAGTTCCGGAAAGAGTGGAAAACATTCTTTTGTGATGTCTGTAGTATAGAAATGTGAAGTGAAGCTTAAAAAGAGGTAACTAACATTTTTTTGTGTGGAACATTCTACTGTACTGTATTGCATATAGTATAGTAGAACGTTGCATGTACATGTTTCAACTTGCATACAAATTTGACTTAAGGACAGACTAAAAAACGGATCTCATACTTAATCCAGGGACTGCCTGTACTACGTACTTCCTGAGGTGATAAATGTCACCCAAGTTCACTGACATGACATGCTACTGCTGTTATCTCAACTGTCCTGGATTTTACAGGTAAGTACTAAGCTAGCGGGCCTTGTGGGCCATTTTAAGCCTAGCCAATTTACCTTCCAAAAGTGAGAATCAAACATTGTGGCACCATTTTGTGGTGCGATGATGATAAAAAAGCCAACAAGTCTACCTGTAATGAGTACACTGGACTGCTGTAATCACAGTACAGTTTTACATAAAAACAAACCAAAACAACGGGGGGGGGGGGTGTCACTTCAACAGCGAGACTTAATGCACATTATCACCTTTTAAAAGCTCTGCAGTTAAAGAAAGCATCAGAATTGTATTAACTGTTAAACAGATCTCAAAGCAAACAACAGTTGTTATAAAATAAAAAGCATTTAGTATTCAAAAATGTTCACGCTAAGGGTGGCCTAATCAGTGTGCCCACTATAAAGTGAGCACATCTCAATAGAAAGAAATCCATCCACTAAACTCTTCTTGAGCAGCAGGGTTTTGTATTGAGATGTACTTCTTACCATAATTAGGGTATATGTTTCAAGGCTTGGGACAAAATATAAGAAAAATCTGGAAGTTCTGAAAAAGGCTTGACAGTTAAGATATACGATTACTGCCAGAAATCCCTGACTCAGTTGTCCAGACTTCCGTAGAAACTCACTGATTTTCCTCATATTTTAAAGTAAAACACTGACACAGCCAATTCACACAGAAGAAAAGGCTGCAATTACCTTGACTGAACTAACTAAAAATAGCAGCCTGCTTTTAGTTATAGCAGAGTGAATTAAAAATAGTGGGCCCCTTTTCTGCATACCTCTCAGTTTCTTTGGTCATGAATTCTGGATAAACTCAAAAGCAGTGTCAGACAACAGCCAAAAATCAGGGACAATTTTAAAATTTTACTTTAAGTCTTATAAAAGGTTAATGGAACATTTTTGCTGAACATACTATTTTCTGAACAATATGCAGTATGAGGCTATAATGTCAGGCATTATTTACTGACTGTATTCATTTACTAGAAAGTCAAAAGTTTCCAGGGAAAAGGGCAAAAAATATGAAGCAGAATCAAGGACGTAAAACCAAATCAGACAGTTGACAGGTATGCGTTTCTGAAAGAGGTACACTTTTAACGTTCTGAAATTGTTTATATTTACCAGAAACTCATACACTCAACTCATTTTACAGACCATTCCTCATTTTGCCTCATATTTTTTACCCTGTTCCCTGTAACACTAAAGACTCAGAACATGCATAGGACACATCTTGGATGCCCCAGACTACCTTAAACTGGCTGAAGAGAACTTAAAAGTCCATTTATACAAAGACATTACTTAGAAAAGGTAAGACTTTTTTATTAAATGTCATTGTATAATAGCAATCATCCACTTCAGTATGTAAGCAATGTAGGAATTACCCACTGCTGGCTTTGTTTGATCACTCAGGCTTCATCCTCATCATCAAACTACTTTAACCATGGGTACATCCCGGTGATACCCACACCCAGTTGTGGATTAATGCTAAAAATGTACAACAGGATACATGACAGGCACTTACAAATATGTTCAATGGACATCAAGCTTCTCTTGCTCTGGGATTCTCAGCGGCATTATCTGTAGAATTGCTGGACTCTTATCACGTTACTAACAGCAAGTATCTACCAGGTGATAAACTACTCCAAGGATTCATAGAGATCTACCATCTCCAAATTTAATATTTGATCATCATTTGATAAAGTATTTTATTATTTATCCTTTAACCAGTTAAGTCAGCTGACACATCGACATCCAATTTAAGTCATGACTGGGAGCCAAAGCAGAAGCAACATAATACAGTACACTAATTCAATAATAATAAACAATAGCTGCATGGTGCATTTTTTGTTGAGATAGAGAAAGTGAGACAGTACATAATGGATAAAGTCATTCACAAGAGGTACCCTTAATAGGAAGGCATAACAGCATTAATTAGAAGTTCTGTACTTACCATAACTTGATATCTGTGTTATCCATTTTCATTCTTCCTCACCTACGGGTCTAGGATCTGATCCATGGATCTGACTTGACCGCTTTCTACAAGACTTCAGATCCAAGCCTCATGCTCCACCCTTTACCCATAATGCCCCAGTCCATCCCCAACTCCCCATATTGAGTTTGCTGTCCTTCTCGTCAGTCATTCATACAATATACAGAAGGATGTAATAAGCAAATCCTGGTGAAGCTCAAACCAGGAACCTAAGGGTCCTATGACATCTAGAAGTCCTTCTAGGAGTACTGGTCAGGGGACGGTTGGGAAGGAAAGTGATGAAGAATGAAAATGGATAACACAGATACCAAGTTATGGTAAGTACATCATTTCTAAATCTGATGTCCTTTTTATTCTTCCTCACTAATGGGTCACAGTCCCCAGCTACAGCTACGTAACTCTTGGGTGGTCCTTATGGAAAGACATGTCAGAGCACTGTCAAACCAAAGGAAGCTCTGTTTCTAGAGACAATGTCCAATTTGTAATGTGTAACAAAAGTATGAGTTTTTGACCATGTAGCTGCAGCAAAATAGTGATTGAAACTCTGAAATAAAGCAGCTGAAGCTGCCATAGATCTAGTACAATGGGCTCTAGGAGTACAAGGCAATTCAAACTTTTTGAGAGTAAATCAGTGAAATACAACTCATAATCCATCTGGCCAGAGTAATTTTAGAAACTACGAGACCCAGGCGATTGGGAGAAAAGGCCAAAAAAAAAGTTGGTCAGATTTCCTATGCTGTTTCGTTCTCTGAAGACAGAAATGTACTTGTCTATGAACATCAAGAAAATGAAGCATGTACTCGCCCTTGTTTGAAAAATTGGGAAAAAACACTGGGAGTTGAATGGACTGGTTGATATTAGATTCAGTAGCTACCTTGGGCATAAAAGAAGGATTTGTTCATAATGACACTCTATCCTTACGGAAGATGATATAAGGAGGCTTCGCTGACAAGGCCTGTAATTTGGACATTCTTTGCCGATGTAATGGCTACCAACAGGATTGTTTTCCAAGACAGATATTTCAAACTGCAACTGTTTGCTGACTCAAAAGGCTTTTGAGTCAACCCTTGGAGAACTATCAGGAGATCCCAAAGAGGGGATGGATCCCTTATGGGAGGTCTAAGAAGGAAAATTCCTTTCATAAAGGAATTACATAGTTTAGAAACAGACAGTTAAAGCTCATTTCTCGTATGAAAATTGTATATTGCAGCTAATTGCACTTTAATAGTAGAAAAACTAGCTCCGCTGAAAAGGGTACTGAGAAAAAGGATGGTTGGAATTGGGGCTGAAAGGGGATCAATGCTCTCTTTAGAAGCCCATTCAGAAAACCTTTTCCACGTACTTCTGTATACTTTTCCAGTGGAAGACTTCTGAGAAGCTAATATAATGTGATGGACTGAGGAGGCAAGCCTGGACTGTCTTACTATCACTAGAATTGGAGGAACCATGTTGTCAGTTTGAGTGTGTAGAGAGTGGGATGCTGGGATTCTGATGAGTGAGACAGGACATCCTGATTGGGGTCCAGAATCCATGGAGGATATCTGAGATGAGACCATAGTAAGAGGAACCACTCCTGATGAGGCAAGTAGGGGGCAATGAGAATGACTGAGCTTTCAGCCTGCTTGCTTTCTGTAGAAACCAGGGAATCAAAGGGACAGGAGGATAAGCATAAAGTAGACAGGGGGCCAATCGTGAACTAGAGCATCCACTGGTGACTCCTCCTGAGGGGGGATCAGCGTGAAGTACACGCTGTACTTGTTGAGAGGATAGGCAAATAGGTCACAGCAAGGCTGGCCCCAATGGCTGAAAATTCTGTTCGCTACCGAATGACTGAGATACCACTTGTGAGGAATCAGAGTGGACCTGCTGAGTCTGTCTGCCAGTACACTGGTTTTCCCCGGTATGTGTGTTGCAACTAGAAAACAGTCTGAACAGATCGCCCATTCCCAGACCCTCATGGTCCCTGCATAATGGGTATGAAGGGGTTCCTCCTTGTTTGTTGATGGACCAGACTACTGACATACTGTCTGTATGAAAAGCAATCATCTCCAGAGGAAAAATGTCCTGAAAGGCTTGCAATGGTAATAGGACTGCTCATCTCCAGGAAATTGATATGCATCTTGGTCTCCAAGGGGGACCACGCACCTTAGACCATCTTTTCCCTCACCCTGACTGGGAAGCATCCATGGTCACTGCAGCTATTGGATGGGGAAGAGAGAACAGCCTGCTCAGTAACAGGTCTTCTGATTGTATCCACCATTGGATACAACATTTGCAGACTGGTGTGAGTTTTATGGGAACAGATGGAGACTAGTAAAGAAATGATCACTGCACTGCCAGGGTCCAATGGGGTGTTCGCATGAAGAACCTGGCTAAGGGAACTAAAATAATGGTGGCTGACATCGATCAAAGAGCCTTCAACACCAACTTTGCAGGAGGAGATGGATGGGATATTAAATCTAGTACATGATTTCTCAGTTATGTGATTTGGTGCATAGGAAACAAAGCCACTTGGTGTAATGTATTCAGTTGAGTTCCTATAAAGTCTAGATTCTGTATAGGAGTCAGCTCAGATCTGGTCAGGTTTATGGTTATTCCCAGGGGTTTCAAGGTGT
This sequence comes from Protopterus annectens, assembly GCF_019279795.1. Classification (NCBI taxonomy): domain Eukaryota; kingdom Metazoa; phylum Chordata; order Ceratodontiformes; family Protopteridae; genus Protopterus; species Protopterus annectens. The sequence continues at coordinate 930,191,705 of NC_056747.1, read as the reverse complement.
GAAGTAAACAATCCCTGGCTTGAATGAGTTGATGCCTGGTTGGGGCAGTAAGGAGCCAATCATCTAGGTAGGGAAACATCTGGAATTCTCTGAGCCTCAGGTGAGGTGCAATGACTGCCATGCATTTGGTGAACACCCTGGGGGGGGGGGGCGCTCTGGTAAGTGCAAAGGTCAGTACTCTGAATTGGCAAGCAGAAGAGCAAGTGTCCCCTGGCATGCCTATTTTGATATGACAGTACACTTCCTGGACCCCCTCTGCCTCTGGGGTGACATCTACCATTAAAACCTCCTCCTCAGCCTCTGAAAGAAGCATCTCCCCAGGAGTCCTGGAAAAGTCACAGATTTACAGAACCATACTTTCTTACTACCTCACTGGTTCCTGCAGTACGTGTGCGGAGGAGTACAAAACTTGATTCCAACAGCAGACAAGGTCTTTCCCTTCTGCTTGCTGCGGGTGTTTTTTTTACTGATGGCCCAAACATGGTGGAGCCATCGAAGGGGGTGTTTATGAAAGACGTCTTACAGGGTTCCACCAAATCGCAAAGCCTCATCCTGGCATGAAGTCTTACCAGTGCACGGGAAAGAAGGCTCATTGAAGAATTAGTCACAGAAGATCAAATAGCCACTTGTGGAGAAACTTTCTTGAGGTTCTCCTCTGACATGGTCTCAGCTACAGAGCTTGACAGCTCCTTGATTAAATCTTTCTGCAAATGGGTGAAATGTGCTAGGTAATTTAATGATCTCAGTGCGAAAGTAGCCAAGGTGTAGAAGCACTTCCTGAATCTGTCCATCGCTCAGGACTCCTTATTCAGTGGCTGGACAGTGGAGCTTTGTTGTACTAGTTCCTTCTTTGTAGCTGCTGCCACAACCATGGCATCCACTGCAACACCCTTACTCCAATGTAGTCATTCTGCAGGGGGGGGGGGTACAGTTGTGTACACTTACCATAAATGTAGATGTTCGAGTGTATTCACTGTTGGAGTCATCACATTTGGGTTATCTGCTTGCAGTAGCCCTCAGTCGGCCTGATTATCAAAGTCTTGGGTCCTGTGTCGGTTGCTGTCTCATCTTCCGTGACGTCAGGTAGTCAGGGGTATAAAGCATGCAGCTAATGCCATTACAGCAGTTTTTCTTGCCCCAGATGTCAGGTGCCCCCCTATTGGGAAGCAATTAAATATATATATGCAAGGTTATACCTCCAACAAAAAAGCAAATACACCAAAAAGCTTTTAAGCATAGCAAAGGAGAGTAGAGGTATAGCCAAAAGAAGTCGGGGGGCTGGAGGGAGGGTAAACAGGACTGCAACAGTGAATACACTTGAACATCTATATTTATGGTAAGGGTACACAACTGTACTATGTTCTTCGTGTTTCACAGTTGCAGTCTTCACATTTGGGTAGATTCCCAAAGCTAAGGATGGGAGGAGGAATTTAGATAGCATTAGGACCAGCTATAAGGCACTGCAAGACTGCAGTGGCAAAGCCAGCTCTGGATTTAGAGAAAATTGGCAAATGGCAATGCTTGGTGAAAGTATGTACCGAACTCCAGGTAGCAGCTTCTAGGATGTCCCTGGTAGGGACACCTCTGAGAAAGGCTGTAGCGGTAGATGCAGCCCTGGTTGAATGTGGTCTAATCACCTGTGGGATAGGTTTTCCATGATGCTTATAGCAGAAATGAATGCAATGGCCTATCCACTTAGAAATGGTTTGCTTTGAAATAGCCTTCCCCTCTGCCCCTGCAGCAAATGCCACCAGCAGTTGTTCAGATATCCTTTGAGGTTTAGTTCTGTCCAAGTAAAATCTAAGTTGTCTGTGCACATCTAAGGCGTGCAGTATCCGTTCCCCTTTGTTCTGTGCATTAGAAAAGAAAGTTGGCAAATGAATGGACTGATTAAGAGCCACACTCGATACTATCTTGGGCATGAAGGAGGGATTGGTCCTGAGGGACACTCTGTCTGCATGAAAGATGATGAGAGGGTCCACTGCCATAAGAGCCTGTAATTCAGATACCCTTCTTACTGAAGTGATTGCTAAAAGGAAGGCTGTTTTCCAAGAAAGGAATTTTAACTCTGCACTTGCAGCTGGCTCAAAAGGAGGTAGAGTGAGTTTTTCCAATAGAAAGTTAAGGTCCCAGGCTGGAGTTGGGGCTCTCCTGGGTGGTCTTAAGTTTTTGGCCCCTCTGAGGAGCTGCTTGAGCAGTGGATGAGAGAAGAGGGATGGTTCTGTGTTGTAATGAGCTGAAATGGCTGAGGCATACATTTTGATGGAGGAAAACGAAAGGCCCTTGTGAAGCATCTCAGTTAAGTATTGAAGAATCTGAGGTAAACTGGGCGCTGCTGTGCCCATCCCTTGAGTTTGATTCCAGGCACAGAATCTTTTCCATTTTTCAGCATAAGATTTTTTAGTACTAGGCCTCTTTGCCTCCAAAATGACATACAACACTTGCTTACTGAGGGATGGTAACGGAGAGATTAGGTAATTAGCCAGGCTGCCAGGTTCAGGGTTTGAAGCTGAGGGTGCAGAATCTGGCCCTCCTGCTGTGACAGCAGGGTAGGGGTCTGAGGCAGGTGCCATGGAGCCAGCAGTGACACACTGCGCAAGAGGGGGTACCAGTGTTGGCAAGGCCAGTCTGGTGCAATCAGTATCGTCCTTGGTTTGTCCTGTTTGATCTTTAGTAGTACTTTGGAGAGGAGAGGCAGAGGAGGAAAGGCATAAACTGACAGATTTTTCCAGCTGAAGGACAGGGCATCCACTTTCCAAGCTTGTTGGTGGGGAGTCCTTGTGCAGAATTTGTCCAATTGGTAGTTCTGGGGGGAGGCAAACAGGTCTATTTCTGGGCTCCCCCATTTGTTTGTCAACATGTTGAAAGTCTTTGGTTCCAGTTTCCACTCGTGTGGGTCCATGAGATTTCTGCTTAGTTCGTCTGCCAGTGTATTTAGTTTTCCTGGCAGGAATTGAGCCTGTAGATGCACTTGGTAGCTCAAGGCTGTGTTCCACAGAGCCATGGCTAGTCTGTAGAGGAGGTATGAATGGGTACCCCCCTGCTTGTTTATGTACCACATAACAGTGGTGTTGTCCGTCTTTACCATTAATTGTCCTGGAAGAATGTGGTCCTTGAAGGCTGTCAGAGCATTCTGTACAGCTAACATTTCTTTTTGATTGATATGCAGGTGCATTTGACTTGGGCTCCATTTGCTTTGAATGCACTTCCCTGCCAGGTGAGCCCCCCCATGCATAGTCTGATGCATCTGCTGTTAGGGTTTGGGCGACAGGGGGTAGAGTGACAGGTAGTCTCTTGTTTTGGTGGCAGGCCTCTGCCCACCAAAGGAACTCTAACTGTAGGCAACGTATGACAGGAATCATTGCTTCTAGATCCTGAGAATGTTGACACCATAGGCTTTTTAGATACCATTGTAGTTTCCTCAAGCAGTCTTGCATATGGAATTAGTAGAATGCAGGAGGCCATGAACCCCAAGGCTTGCAGTATTTGCCTTGCAGACAGCAGGGTTTTCGTGGCCATTAGTTTAAAGTAAGTTGTCAAATTAATTTGTTTCTCTGGCGTGAGGAAAGCCATCTGGGAAGTTGTGTTCCAGCTTGCTCCCAGGAATATAATTTATTGACAGGGTACAAGATGTAATTTCTTTTCGTTTATGGTGTACCCCAGACAAGTAAGTACCTTTTGTACAAATGCCAGCTGACTGTCTTGGCTTTCTGCCTGAATTAGACAATCGTCCAGGTATGGGTACATTTGAATATTTATTTGTCTGCAAAACGCAATGACTGGAGCTAGGCACTTTGTGAATACCCTTGTCACAGTAGATAAGCCAAAGGGCAGTGCAGAGAACTGACAGTGCATGTAGCCTGCTTTCAAGTGTAGGTATCTTCTGCAAGATTCCCTGATTGGGATGTGCAGGCAGTCTTCCTTTAAATCCAGTGTTGCCAACCAGGCATCCTTGCCTATCATAGGAAGCAACTGGTGAAGAGTTAGCATCTTGAGTTTTGGGATCACTAAAAAGGTGTTTATGATAGAAAGGTCCAGGATAGGACGCCATGAGTTGTCTTTTCTGGGTACCAGGAAAAGTCTTGAGTAGAAACCATGCCCCTTTTCTTCTTCTGGCACAGTTTGAATAGCCCTTATGCTTAAGAGACAGTACTTGCTTTTGAGCTTCTGCCCACTGATTTGGGGGTAGATCTCGTCAACCGTTTGAGGTTGGTAATGTGTGGAAGTGAAATCTGTATCCTTGGGAAACTATATTTAAAACCCATTTGTCCTGGGTAATGAGTTCCCAGTTGTTTGCCTGCAGAGAAATCTTTCCCCCGAAAGAAGAAGTCAGTTGAGAAGTGCTTGGAAGTTTTAAAGTTAAGTCACTGAGACAGCTTACCATAGGGGGGAGTCTTACTACTCCCTGATTTGGAAGTGGCAGCCCCCCACTGCTTAGTCCTGTGCGTACCCTGGGATTGAAGCCTGGGTGTTCTGCTGGTTCTGGGTTTGGACTGAGAAGGCCTGAAAGAGGCAGGAAAGGACCAATTCTTAGAGGGCCAATGCCTACTAAATCCTGGAGGCTGTACCTGTAGGAAATCTTTAACAGTTTGCATAGATTTGGCTTTTTCCTCCATCTTTTTAAGTACTACTTCTGCTTTGTTGCCAAACAGACGGTCCTGATTTAAGGGAGCATCCAGCAATTTAGCTTTAACATGATCTGGCAAGGATTGCTCCTTAAGCCAAGCATACCTTCTAAGTACAGACCCAGTGACAGCAGCCCTGCAAGATGCCTCTAGTGAATCAAAACCACATTGCAAAGTATGTTTTCCAACTTGTTCAGCAGAATGGCCAAGGTTGCAGAAGTGTATACCTTCTTACCCCATCTATCCAGCGCCCTGGAATCTCTATCAGACGGGGTAGGATTTCTGGCAGTAGTAGCCTTAATGCCCTTGGGTCCCTGTGAAATGGTCTCAGGATCTGCAGTAGGATTTTTAAAAACTTGTGAGAGTCAGGAACCCTGTAATATCGATCAGGTTTTCTGGGAGCAGGAGGCAAAGAATCAGGGGCCAAGCTAGATTCTGAAAAGGCATCATCAACAATGTCTAGTACAGGAGGGATAGCTAAAGGCCTGTGTTTGGGCAGGAGTAAGAAATCCCTAAACCTCTTTTTAGAATCAGAGTAATCCTGGCTTTCCCAGCGAAAATGCTCCCTAAGAGTATGCAAGGTTTCACCAAAAGAGAAATCCTCGGGGGGTGGGGGGGGTGGGGGGCAGAGGGTTATAGAGTCTTCTGCATCAGAAACCACATAGGTAGATAAGGGCAAATCCTGGTCATCAAAGGAAACAGAAATTTTAGAATCTTGATCAGAAGTATCATAAGCAAATTCAGTCCTAGGTCTCTTAAGAGGGGGAAGGTTGGCTTCCCCTGATTAAAGTAATAAGGTCTTCAGCCATTCTTATCATTTGTTTTTTAGGCATAGAGGCCTGACCATGCAGTCTGGGCGTTGTTTTTCTAGGCATGGTTCGAGTTTTAGGCCTTGAAGAAGAAGATGGCATTGGTTTAATATGCAGGTCAGTAGGCCTGAATACACCCTCATAAGCCGGTGCCTGCACAGCGGCTCCGGACCCATCTAAGGTAGAGACATCCGTAGGTTCCACAGTTGAAGCATCTCGCAGCATACCGGACGCCGAATGGGTCTCAGTAGAGGCCTGCGAATCTGAAGTAGCGGGTATCAGAGGCTGCGAAAGCGCCTCACTGAGTACCGGTGAACTGGTGACTAGCTTAGGAGAAGAGTCGTCGGCAGCTTTGGACCTAGGCGGTCTGTCTGTCTTTATCTTTGCGTTTTTTCGGAATGTCAGTAGTCAGGTGGCTTACCAAAGACATATCTGGATAATTGAAGAGAGTATCAAAATATTTAGAAGCGTAAATATACAGACAAATAGTTCGTTGTTTAAATAAGGCACAAAACAGACAGTGAGGTACGTCGTGGTCAGCACCTACGCAAGGAATACAGTACGAATGAAAATCTTTGAGGTATTTGCTTACTACAAGAAATACAATTATTGACTTTTACTGACATTAGCTTAGAGCAAGAAAAAGTTTCCCCAACGGGATACTTGGCTTTAGTTGAAGACTTCGGTTCTGAAACATGAAAACGAAAACTTCAGGAGTTGGCCAACCGGCACTTGCGAACTGCTTTTGCTTCGGGCACAGCACAGCAAGAAAGACTGATGTAATGGTGTCGGCTGCCTGCTTTATACCCCTGACGTCACGGAAGATGAGACAGCAACCGACGCAGGACCCAAGACTTTAATAATCAGGCCGACTGAGGGCTACTGCAAGCAGATAACCCAAATGTGGTGACTGCAACAGTGAAACACGAACATCTTATCTGTACATTTTGGGACAGGTTTGACAATGTCTAGCTCCTTCCATGCCCAGCGGGAGACTACATCAATAAGCTAATCCACAGGGGGCATCAGGAATACTGACTCTTCAAGAGAAGGATTTTGGGAGGACCAACCACCTCTTTGCCAAAGGATTTCCATGATGTCCCCGAAGGAAACCATCACATGGTGATCGGGGGAATCCTTCATCTTCATCAACGTCCGTCTCCTCCATGTGAGACTCCACAGGGGGAGTCTACGTGTCTCCTTTTGCATGTCCTTTTCTGAGGAACCTCCTCCATGGGGTGTTCCAGGGTGGTGTCAGAAGAGGTGGAAAATTCCTGTGGGGAGCATCACCAGAGGCTTTCTGGAACTGGCTGACCGGAAGGAGCAGAGATGATGGGCTCAAAGCTGATGAAGGATGGAGAGTAGGACACGAGATTCGAGGGGAAAGTTCCCTAGGAGTTGAGAAAGCTCTTTCTACAACTCGGAAGGCTGACAGACCTGGGGAAACCTCCCTCCCCTCCCTCTGAGCCGAAGCAGCCAAGGAAGGGAAGTGGTGTACAGTCCCAGATTCACACTGACCGGACAGAACAGGATATGAACTGTCGAGAGCCAAGGCACCCAGGGGGAGGTTAGGATTAAAAAAAGTAGGAGCTGAATCCTGCTACTCAGATCCGGCAGAGACCTCTTGGATCCAAGACCTGCTCTGCTCTGAACACAATGAAACAGGACTGGTCAGGGTAGCCGTCAGATCCGAGGGGAGGGTGCCTCCTTGGATAAGATGTAGGATCTCTCTGTGATCTAGGATACTTGAGCTCTGAAGCTAGGCATCGGATTGGAAAAGGAGATCAACTTTTTCTAGCAGGAGAGCTCACGGATCCAGTAGGGGATAAAGCTGGAATGACCCCCATCTGAATTTGAGCTCTAAGGAATCTCCACATCGTCCTGTCCATATCAGATTCCAAGTAACTCCTGTAGGACCTAGACAAGACGGAAGAAGGTGGTTTGGAATGTTTGGTGGGAGTCTCAAAAAGTTTGGTAGGAAGAATCGGTGGCACTGGCTTTAGTATTACATCTGGTGAGCGGTCTCTGGCCATCGGATCTGAGGACCTAGGACATGAAACAGAGGCAAGCTGGATCAGAGAGGTCCATCATTGGGGCTGGAACTGTTGGATTTGAGGTGGGTATGAGATTTGAGGCAAGCCCGATAGTTATCAGATCCATGGCTGTTGGATCCCAAACCTTTCTTTGATTTCGCTAACAGCTTCCTAGGAAGAAAGAGGTGACTTGTTCCAAGACCGCCTGCGATAATTTAAGTGGGGGCTGAGCCCCAGCAGGCAATATTCCCTTCAGAATAAATTTATTTCACTGATTCGAGAGTGCTGTCAGAATAACGGTACTACAGACAGGACAAGGAGTGTCCAGATGGGCAGCTCCTAAGCAGAATACGCATTCTTGTGGGCATCAGAGTTGGGAATCTTGTGCCCACAAGAAGTGCACTTCTTGAATCCCTTCAGCTTTTCAGGCTTGTCTGACATATCTTTAATCAAACTACTGTACTTAACAGTATTTTACTTAAAGTCTTAAGCTAACTAACTTTACCCTACCTAAAAAGAGAAATTTAGCCAAAAAATTATAAAACTTTTAAACTTTAAACTACAACACACTAGAATTTTCACTCTAAAAGTAAACCAGCAAACTTCACACTATATAAATGCTTTAAAACTTTTCAACAACTCTAACCACCAAGAGCTGAGGAAATACACACACACTCACACTCACAAATGAACAAATGATAGAAAAAGGAGGTATATTTCAAGTCCCTAATGTCAGCAAAAGCTAATGGAGGAGCAGAAAAACTAACTACTTTGCAAGAAAAAGGTTCACCAAATCATTTTAGAAAAATAAATGGAGACAATGGATCTTCTGTTCTTGCTACAATGGCAGCAAATGAGATCTGAGGAGATGGGGATGGACTAGGGCATTATGGGTATAGAGAGGAGCATGAGGCTTGGATCAGAAGTCTTGTAGAAAGCGGCTCAGTCAGATCAGAGGATCAGAACTTAGATCCATAGGTGAGGAAGAATGAAAAGGACAACATCAGATCTATGAAATTATTAGAACTTCTGAAGTACTTCCACCTGATGGGTGGTTAATGAGTGTAGCTTAGAAAGTTTAGCAAGGGATGTGTAATGAATACTAAGCAGCTTACTCTTTTGAAGAATTGTGGCTTTGCTCATTTTCTGAAATCCAATGGCAAAATCCTGCTGCTGACAAGTAGGAACTATTGCTTGTAGATCATCATAACCTTTCTGTTGAAATAAAAAAAATGTAATGGAACGTTAAGAATTATTTACTTCCTGCTTAAAGAACTCCATTTACAAAAAATATGAAGCAAATGCAAAATGTAGCTAAAGAACCTGCTGTCTTTATTCTTGCAAACAAAACCTGCACCTAGAGTTTAAGTGGAGCCCAAAAAACCACTGCTAATGCATTCAAAAGCCCCTGCCACTTTTTAGAAGGAAACAGTGAGTTACAGGTCTTGCAGTATGTAAAAACAGAAAAAAAGCACAGTTGTGTAAATAAGCCTACCATAATATTAAGTGTTCTACTAGATATCTGTTTCAATAGACTAAGCTATTTGAGGTATATCCTGCCAACGACGTGTGTATTGGTCAACTTACCACAACTTTATGGCACCTTCACGACACCCTAACTGCTGAGTGGTTCAAGGAGAAGCATATAAAATTAAGAAGTCAGGGCACAAAAGCTTCAAAGTTTTTGTTGCCTAAAAAAGGGAGGCTAGAGCTGCTCTGGTAGCACAGTGGGATAAAACTCTTACTATGGCCAGTCAATCCAGGTTTGATTAGTAGCACAAATGACTCTCGGAATGACAGGAAAGGATAGGAGTTACCATCCTGGGTGGGACAGCATTTGTCCAAAAACACTCCCTTCGGGAAGGCATGGCCCAAAGAGGAGAGCTGCCCTTGGATGTCATCAATGAGCGTGAGAGACGGGATAGGGAATATAAAGCAACCATCTCCCAGGACGGATGCAAAAATGGGTAAACCCCCAGGGGACACCCTAGGACCCATGATTGGCCCCAGTAATACTGGAGTACATCGGGGGGGGGGGTAAGCTGGTAGATCTGGCATGGACATGGGGCACTGAGTGCCATGATAGTTAGATGATGTCCAAAGGGAGACCAAAAAAAAAATTTAGAGAGAGGCTACAGCACTGAAAAGTATATGTAGGAAAGGAAAATAGGGCATACATACAAATTTAAAAATATATAGAGGAGCACAAAAATCCACACTCTAGCAATACACCACAAAAAGAACGAAAGAGGGTATATGGAGGGAGGAGACATCTACTGCAATCTACTGTTCTGGTATCTTAACTAATACAACTGTACTATGCTCAATGTTCAGATTACTGTTGTACTAGCATAAGTTATTTGGCTAGACTACCAAAGCTTCTGACGAATAGATGGGTGGAAGGAATTCAGGAGTTCATGAGCCAAGAATGGTCGTAACAAAGACTGTATCAGACCTGGAAAAGAAATTCAGTTTATAACAGAATGCACAGCTGCCTTCAGCTGCGGACTGCTGGACACCCACTGAGCACCCAATTGAACAGCTGTTAATGGGGGAAGACAAAAAAATAAAACAAGCTTATATCTTGGCAGATGTTAAAAAACGCAGTAATTGTCATTGCTTTCATAATTTTGTCTTATTTTTCACACCTACTTACAAAAACACTTGTTTATAGCTGAAGCCAAGGGCATTAGCTTAGACATTAATACTTGTAAAACTGAATCTCAGTTCTACATATAATATAAATCAGTGCACCTTTACACCCCACCCACCAGCCCAAGATCACAGCATATTAACATTAAACTATTTTTGTCCAGCCTTTTTTCTCTTCTTATACCTGCAAAGCCTACATTTCTAACTAAAAAAGTTTTAAGTGTTTAATACCTGTAATACAGGCAACAGTCACTGAAAAGTCTCACCCACATTTAAAATCTCTCAACTACACAAAATTGCTTTTCTTTATATAACATGCAGTTTGTATCCCAAAATGTTTTATACAATTAGTAATAACAAAAATTGTTTTACATAGTTACTTTCATAGGTTCATAGGTTCATACTAGGCTATCTGCCCGAGGGCATTTACAAGCCTAGCCCATAGTTTTGTGGCTTACGCCACCCCTTTAGTATGGGGAACTATACCCATTATTTTGCTGTGCCTCTGTCGAGCAAGGTAATCCCTGGGGTATATCTGCGATCTCCCATCCATTGGTCAAGATTTCTCTTGAACAAGGCCGGCGAGGTGCTCTGCCTCACATATACCGGGATTTTATTCCACAGCATAGGGAGTCTTTGGGTGATGAATCTATCCCTCCAGCACGTCCTATTAATAGCCGTGTCGAGGTTTAAGTCTCCCGCCCTTGTGGCTCTGACGGATCTAGATTTTTTGAGGTGAAGCATATTCATCAAATCTGGGTTTGACATGGCCTTGTACGTTAGGCAAAGGTCACCTCTGAGCAGCGATGTTTACTGAATAGAGCTGGAGTTCTTTCAGTCGGGCAGCATAGGACAGATGTTTGAGACCCTTTATCCTTTTGGTGAGGAACTTTGTGGCCTCTCCAGCTGCTGCAAGTGTCGGGTCAGATACATTCCGAATGGGGCATTGTACTCAATCATTGGTCTGATGAGTGATGAGTATAGGGAGACTATGACCTCCCTTGATCTAGATGAGAATCCCTTCATGATAAGGTGGGCAATGTAGAAGGTCTTCCTAACTACTTTAGCTACATGGGTGTTGAATGACAGACTACTATCAACCTGGGTCCCCAGGTCCCTGATAACTTCTTCTGTGCTCAGTGGATTGCCACCTATTTGGTAGCTAGGTAACCTTGTTTTTCCCGAAGGGTATGACTATGCATTTTTTGGCATTTAACTTTAGGCCATGGCTCTGGCACCAGTTATCTGTTTCTGTGAGACCCTTCTGAAGGATATCTGTGTCAGATGTGTTTTCTACTATGGCCCAGTTTGCAGTCATCTGCAAACTTTGTCAGCCATAACCCTCCTGTGTTTGCTTGTACTGGAAAGTAGATGCCAAACAAGAGTGGGCCCAGGACTGAGCCCTGTGGTACACCACTTGTGACAGGCTTTGAGTCTGACATGGCGCCAGCAACTCTGACCCTGTGGGTTCTGTCACTCAGCCAGTTTGCAACCCATCTTGTGATATATGGGTTAACATTTAAGCTGATGAGTTTTTCAATGATACCCGAGTGGGTATTGTATCAAGGCTCGCCAGATCGAGGTAGGCTGTATGGACTGCCTTTCCCTCATCAATGGCTTTGGTGACTGTTTCGAAAAAGTCAACCAAGTTTAGAAGGCATGATCTGCCTTTGACAAAGCCAAAAGTACAGTTTTGTACCTACCATAAATGTAGATGTTCGAAGATCCACATTGCTGCAGTCCTTACATATGGGTAGTCCGCTGTCCTCGGTCGGCCCGAATATCAAAGTATTAGGCTGACGTCGGTCAAGGCGCTTAAGACTGACATCAGGACGTCAGGGTACAAATGCGCATGACCGACATCATATCCTCAGTCTTTTCTTGCCCCAGATGTCAGAAGACCCTAAAAAGAAAGGCCAAAACCAAAAGACAGCAAAAAACAACCAACCGCCCCTGCACTAATCATATTTACGATATTTACAATATTCACAACCCAAACCACACAACCGCCTCTAACTACAGAGGGGAAGGAGGAGGAATTGGACTGCAGCAATGTGGATCTTCGAACATCTACATTTATGGTAGGTACAAAACTGTACTATGTTCTTCATCTCACATTGCTGCAGTCCTTACATATGGGTAGAATCCCAAAGCAGAGGTAAGGGAGGATGGCAAAATTATAAAGCATTAGGAGCTGCCAAAATGCCCTGTAAAATTGCAGTGGCAAAACCAGCCCTAGATTTAGAGTAAAGTGGAAGGTGGTAATGCTTAGAGAAAGTATGCACTGAACTCCAAGTAGCTGCCTCCAAAATATCTTTAGTAGCCACCCCTTAAAAAGCTGTAGAAGTGGCAGTAGCCCTAGTGGAATGAGGCCTAATCCCAGCTGGAATCTCCTTACCATGATGGGAATAACATAAAGCAATACAAAAACCAATCCACTTAGAAATAGTTTGTTTTGAAACAGGTTTGCCCTGAGAACCCAAAGCAAATGAAACAAATAACTGCTGAGACTGCCTGAACCCTTTAGTTCTGCTCAAATAATATCGCAACTGCCTGTGTATATCCAAAGTGTGTAAAATCTTTTCCCCTTTATTTTGGGGTTTGCATAAAAAGTAGGCAAATGAATAGCTTGGTTTAAAGCCACACTAGAAACCACTTTAGGCATAAAGGAAGGATTAGTACGCAAAGATACCCTATCCTTATGGAAAATTAAGAAAGGCTCAACCGCCATAAGGGCCTGTAATTCAGAAACCCTTCTCGCAGAGGTAATGGCCAACAAAAAAGCAGTCTTCCATGATAAATATTTCAACTCGGCAGTAGCTGCAGGCTCAAAAGGTTGTAGAGTGAGTTTCTCCAACACAAAATTGAGATCCCAAGCAGGAGTAGGAGCTCACGTGGGGGTCTTATATTCTTTGCCCCTCTAAGGAATTGCTTAAACAAAGGATGAGAAAACAATGGTGGGTCACAGTCATAGTGAGCAGAAATTGCTGCAGCATGAACCTTAATAGAGGAGAAGGACAAACCTTTGTCCAGTAACTCAGTAAGGTATTGAAGAGCCACACTTAAATTAGGCTTAGAAACATCAAAGTCCTTTGCTGTACTCCAAAATAAAAATCTCCTCCATTTATCTGTACACTTTCCTTGTACTAGGCCTTCTGGCCTCCAAAATAACATTCAAAACTTGTTGTGGAAACTGAGACCCTCCAGGGTTTAAAACAGAATATGCCAGGCTGTTAGATGTAGAGAGTGAAGTTTGACATTGAGTAAATGACTGTTCTCCTGAGACAGCAGGTGAGGAATCGAAGGCAAAGGCCATGGAGGCTCCGTGCCAGACTTCTCAGTAATGGGTACCAGTGCTGTCGAGGCCAATCTGGAGCTATTAAAATCATGTTTGGCTTGTCCTGTCTGACCTTCAAGAGTACCTTTGGGAGGAGAGGCAGAGGTGGAAAGGCATACACATGAAGATTGCTCCAATTGAATGAAAGAGCATCCACTTTCCAGGCTGTGGGATGAAACCTTCTTGTGCAAAACTTTGGCAGCTGGTAGTTTAGTGGAGAAGCGAACAGATCTATGTCTGGAGTTCCCCATAACACTGTCAATTTCTGAAATACATGAGGATCGAATTTCCACTCGTGGGGATCCATAATTTGTCTGCTCAACACATCTGCTAAGGAGTTCTGTGCTCCTGGCAGAAACCTTGCCTGAAGATTTAGCTGTAAACTGAGAGCAGTCTCCCACAAAATCATTGCTTGTCTGCATAGAGGATAAGAATGCGTTCCCCTTGCTTGTTGATGTACCACATGACAGTTGTGTTGTCTGTTAGAACCAACACCTGCCCTGGAAGAAGTAAATCCTTGAAAGCTATTAATGCAAACTGGACTGCTAACATCTCCTTCAAGTTGATATGTAGATGTTGAAGTCTGGCAGGCCACGTGTCTTGTACCCATTTTCCATTCAGATGAGCTCCCCAAGCTTTGTCTGAGGCATCTGTCGTTAGAATCTGACTCGCCTCTGGCCGGGTCACAGAGAGTCCCTTGTTTAGGTGACATTCCTGAGCCCACCACAAAATTCCTTTTGAATGCAAGGTATTATCTGAATGACAGTGTCCATATCTTGGCAGTGCTGTGTCCATACATTTTTGAGATACCATTGTAGCTTCCTCATATGCAGTTTGGCATTGGGAAGTACCAGAATACAAGATGCCATGAACCCCAAGGCTTGAAGGACTGTCCTTGCAGTCAGCCTGGACTGACGAGACAATTGATGGAAGTAAAGAGAAAGATTCTTTTGTTTGTCCGGGGTCAAAAGGCCATCTGGGATGCTGTATTCAGTCTCACACCCAGAAAGCACATGTCCTGAGAGGGTACTAGACTGGACTTTATTTCGCTCACAGAATACCCCAGGCATCTTAACACTGCTATCACATACTGTAAATGATGAAGAAGTTCGTCCTTTCCTTGGGCCAGAATCAGGCAATCGTCCAAATAAGGATAGATTTGTATTCCTCTTAGCCTGAAGAAAGCTATCACTGGAGCCAGAACCTTTGTGAACACTCTGGGCGCAGTAGATAAGCCAAAGGGCAATGCAGAGAACTGATAATGAGAAGTCCCAGCTCCAAAACGCAGATACTTCCTGCAACTGAGCCTGACAGGAACATGAAGGTAAGCCTCCTTGAGATCCAGAGTCACCATCCAGTGATCTTTGCCCAGCAGAGGTAAAAGCTGTTGTAACGTCAACATTTTGAACTTGGGAATGTCCAGATATGTGTTGAGGATAGATAAATCCAAAATTGGTCTCCACGTGTTCCCTTTCTTTGGTACTAGGAACAGGCGAGAATAAAATCCTAGGCCCACTTCTGGCAGAGGGACCGGTTGTATGGCCCCTATTTGAAGTAGCAGAGAAATTTGTTTGTGAGCCTCTAGTCTTTGCTGAGGAGGAACGTCCGGCATGCCTTTGAAAGGAGGCAAGGTATGGAAATAAAACTTGTAACCTTGGTGTATGATATCCAATACCCATCTGTCTTGGGTAATCAAATTCCAATTTTCCTTGAAGAGTGCCAACCTTCCTCCCAAAGGTGCTGCCAGGCAAGAAGGATCTGGCAGCTGAAAAGGTAGGTCATTGGGCCTGTTTACGAAAGGACTGGCCCCTGCCCTCACCAAGATTGTGCAGGTGAACTCCTGTTCTAGGTCTGAAAGAACTCTGAGCTCTGCCCCTACCACGCCTAGATCTACCCCTAGACTGAGAATCATAAGAAGGATACGTCCACCCCTTAGCAGGCCAATTCCTACTAAACTTCGGAGGCTGAACTTGCAAAAAATCTTTAACAGCCTGCATAGACTTAGCCTTGTCTTCCATTTTCTTCAAGACTGACTCCACAGGTGAACCAAACAACACATCAGACTGTAAAGGAGCATCCAAAATCCTTGTCTTAACATGGTCAGATAAATTCTGATCCCTCAGCCAGGCGTGCCTGCGAAGAACTGAACCAGTGGCAGCCACCCTAGACGAGGCCTGTACAGCATCAAAACCACATTGTAAAGAATGCTTACCCACATGTTCAGAGACATGCACCAAATCTTGTAATTCTTTACACTCAATGCCTTCCGCCAGACCATCCACCTTAGACTTCAATAGAGAAAGAAGATAGTTTTGATATTTCAACATATGAAACTGGCAATTCAAAGCCCTCATAGCTAAGGTAGAAGATGTATAGACTTTCTTTCCCCATCTATCCAAAGCTCTGGCCTCTTTATCTGGAGGAACCGGATTTTTTACAACAGAGGCCTTGACACCCTTAGGTCCCTGACTAACAGTTTCTGGGTCCGCCCTAGGACTCTTATAAAGATATTTATGAGCCTCAGGCACCCTGTAATACCTATCCGGTTTAACAGGAGCAGGAGGCAAAGAATCAGGATTAAGTGAAGCCTCTGCAAACACATCTTCCACAACATCCAGAACAGGGGTATAGCCAAGGGCCTATGCTGGGGTAAAAGCAAAATTCCCTAAGCCTTTTCCTGGAATCAGAGAAGTCCTGACCTTCCCACTTAAAATGTTCCCTCATGGAATGAAGAGTCTCTGAAAAGAAAAATCCTCTGGAGGAGAAGCAGAAGGAGTAATCATCTGCATCAGAATCAGAATAAGGAGAGTACTCCTGCAAGTCTTCAGCCAAGACTCTGAAACATCCAAGCCTGCTCAAAACTCCCCAACTCTGGCTCCACCCTAGGCCTCTTATCAGGAGGGGCAAAGAACCTCTAATCAAAGTAATCAAATCTTCTGCCATTTTAAGCATGTGCTTCTTGGGCACAGACCCTGCTGAACTAGGAGTGACACCAACAGAAGCTAAACCTGGCCTGCCTCTGGGAGAAGCCTTGGAAACAGAAGGAGAGGGCCTAACCACCCTAGGAAGGGAGGGGAGTACAGTAACCTGAGAAGCCCCTTCAGCCTGACCTGCCTCCTGAGAGGCCACATCCTGCAATATCAAAGTCTCCCCTGGGACTCCAGAGAAGCCTCCGCCGGAACCACCGGTTCCACTGACGCCTCTAAAGAACCGGCGTCCGGAACGGACGACTCATCTTGCCTGGGTTTAACTGCTTTGTCTTTGCGCTTCTCAAGAAGCGGGCCGGAGAATCCGACGGCATATTATAATTGCACCGCTTCAAGACCAGCCTAGCACAATCTAACCTTCGCTTAATAGTGCGCTTATTGAACCTAGCACAAAAGCAACACCCAACAACGTCGTGCTCAGGCCCCAAACAAGGAATACACAAAGAATGATAATCCCTATGCGGTATCTGTTTCCCACAAGAAATACAGTTATTCACTTTTTCTGACATCCGGTAAACCACTGAGGCAAGAAAAAACTAAAATATTCTAACGGGTACTTAGCCAACTTTGATTCGGTCTGAAACTCCGAACTCGAAAAATTTCAGAACGCCGAACGGCACTTGCAACGCTGCTTCTGCATCGGACCATGCGGCAAAAAAGACTGAGGATATGACGTCGGTCATGCGCATTTGTACCCTGACGTCCTGATGTCAGTCTTAAGCGCCTTGACCGACGTCAGCCTAATACTTTGATATTCGGGCCGACCGAGGACAGCGGACTACCCATATGTAAGGACTGCAGCAATGTGAGATGAAGAACATCTGGGATGGATCCAAAGTCTGCAAATTCCCTATGTCTTTATTTATGAGGTCCATTATGATCCTCTCCATGGCTTTGCAGATAAGGCTTGTCAAGCTAATGGGCCGGTAATTTCCAGGGTCGGTGGAGGCACCGCCTTTGTGAAGTGGGACCACAGTTGCAGTGCGCCACTCCCTGGGTACGTATCCAGAGGTAAGACTATGATTAAACAGCTGTCCTAGCTGTGGGTTTAATTCCTCATTGAGTTCGTTGAGCACACAGCCGGGGACACCATCAGGTCCCATGGATGCTGTGTTTTTTGCTTTGGAGAGAGCAGTTCTCACTTGGGCGTTGGAGATGTTTGGGGGGCTGCAATCGCTTGGTATAGATCTCTCTCCTTTTGCGGGGGAGGGGGGAGAGAAGTTTGCACTGAACCTGTCAGCCAGTATGTTGGCAATGTCTGTAGGATCAGTAATCTTCACATCATTTTGAACTAGTTCTGAGCATATCTGGGAGTTTCCTCCCAGGTTTCTAACATAGCTAAAGAAGGCTTTATGATTGTCTTTTGAGTCTTTAGCTATTTTTCTCTCAAAATTTGCTTTGGATGATTTTATGAGAGCTCTTAATTTTTTACTTATAGTGATCAAGGGTGTCTTACCTTTTAAGGATTTTGCTCTATCTTGTAGTAGCTTCCTCCTTTTGTTGTAGAGTTTGTTTATGGCTGGGGTCCACCAGACTGGACGCTTGCCTTTGGTACAAAGAGTCTTTGTTTTGCTTGGGATTGCCTTATCCATGCAGTCCTGCAGGTGCTGGTAGAAGGCATTTGTCAGTGATTTCCCCCTTTTATTGTCCTTCTAAACATTGACGACAAAATGGAGTATATGGTTTACAATGCATCCACAAGTTTAACAAAAAATCCAGTCTTTCAGCTACTTTTTCTTGCAAAGCTATACTTCACCAATGTGAGAGATGCTATAGTCTCCCATTTATTCATTAATTTCAGTGTTGCTGGTCGTCTTCCTGTTCATTTCCATCTCCCAGCACCAGACTCTGGTTCACATCTAAGGTACTCTTGATTCAGTCAACTCCTGTGCTTTTTCGTCAAGCATTTTCCTTTGGAACAGTTGAAAAGGTTTCGCTAGCAAAGTCTCTCTCTATGAACTTTACTAAAGAAGAATGAGAAACAGAGTGCCCTTCTGCTTACTGTCAGAAGAATGAGAAACAGCACCCCTTCTGCTTGCTGACACACATTTTGCTGTATAAACCTTATTTCCTCCTTAGCCTGTTCTGTGTCAAAAGAGGTCTGATCCTCCAGGAAAATATATGCTGAAGACAGATGGATACAGAAGCCTGAACCTCTCCCCTGCCTCTTAACATTATTCCTTGACTGATAGGATACATTTGCTTCTCTTCTGCCTGGTGTACAGTGAATAATAATGTTCTACAAAACACTCTGCTGTCTCCAGCTTTTAGTACTTTTACTCTTCTGGCATAGTTTTGTCAGGATCCTGCATCCCAGTTCATACAAAATAATTTCCATAGTTAATTTGCTCATTTGATATTTTTGACAAGAATACTCTTGTAGGGAACTTTTAAAGTCTAAACGACCAAGTGTAAACCACGGAGGGTGAAGTCGCTCCCACAACAAGGTGGGATCTAAAAAAAAGTATCCAAAATTAGCAACAAACTACCAGTTAAAAGCAGGTACATTTATTGTACAGTCCATCAGAGGCTAAAAACACAAGCGAAATAGAACTTAGCGTTTTTGTCCCTTGTAGTAATGGAACTTCATCAGAGTTCTAAATAAATTAAATAGTTCATAATTTATACTGAAAATTTGGTCCACCTCCCAGAATAAATTAATCACAATTATGTGGAAACACATAATGAATTAAAGTGACACAGTGTCATCACATAAAAAAAGTTATGTACTCACCATAACATTCCAACTGTGTTGTCCATTTTCATTCTTCAACCAATGGGACTTGGACCTAACTTGGCTGTTCTACTAGTTCACAGCTGCAAAAAAACTCTTGAGCTCCCTTCCTACTCATAATGCTCTAAAGCCCAACCTCTCTCAGATCCTTCCACAGCTTGAGAAAGACAGAAAATATAAAACAATAATGACACTAAAAGCCATTGCTATAACTGGAGTTCAACATAAGGGACCAGAGATGTCCCTGTAACACTCATTCCACCAGAAGACATCAGAAAACGGCAGGAGGCTGGATGGGTTGGGGGGTGAGGAAGAATGAAAATGGCCAACACAGATGGAACATTATGGTGAGTACATAACTTCTTTATCTGATTACGTCAATTTTCATTCATTCCTCAACCAATAGGACAGAGTCACCAGCTACCCAAGTCCTTGGCTGGACTCTAGGGAAGGATATTCCCTGAGTATGATCGAGCCAATGGCTCCTCTTCCCCTCAAGACCATGTCCAATTTGTAATGAGTGATAAAGATATGGGGACTGCACAGAGTAACAGCTGCACAAATATTGTCCAGGGATGTTCTGGGTTGCAAGACTGTGGAAGTAGTCATAGATCTGGTTGAATGAGGCTTAAATGCTTTCGTCAAGGGAAAATCTGATTTATTGTAAATAAAAGAAATGCAATCTGTTAGCCGTTTAGATCAAGTTATTCTAGCAACTGGTTTCCCCAACTTATTAAATGCAAAGGAAACAAAAAGTTGGTCCGAATTTCTAATCTTTTCTGTTCTGTGCAAGTAGAAACGCAATTGTCTATGAACATCCAGTAAATGTAACAAGTATTCTTCCCTTATTTGTGAAGATGGGAAAAGTATAGGCAGGTGAGTGGCCTGATTAATGTTGAATTCTCACACCACCTTAAGCAGGAAAGTGGCACTGATACGCAAGAAGGCCCTGTTCTTGTGAAAAATCAAGTATGGTGGTTTGGAAGACAAGGCTCATAAAGTACAGTTGTGTACACCTACCATAAATGTAAATGTTCGAGTGTCTTCACTGTTGCAGTCATGACTGTAGGGTTCTCCCCTGCCGGCAGGCAGCCCTCGGTCGGCCAGAATCCCAAAGTCTGGGTCCGGCGTCGGCTGTTCAACCATGCTCCCTGACGTCAGAGCGCCAGGAGTACAAAGCTGACAGCCGACGCCATCTTCTCCAGTTTTTCTTGCCCCAGATGTCAGGAGTCCCAAAATGATAAAGGTCCCATACCCTTTTTGCAAATACACCTCAGAAGAATGGTGAAAAAAGGAACCATAAAAAAGTAAAAATAAGAGGGGACAGATGGGAGGGAAACCCAGACTGCAACAGTGAAGACACTCGAACATCTACATTTATGGTAGGTGTACACAACTGTACTATGTTCATCGTGTTTCACTGTTGCAGTCATGACTGTAGGGTAGAATCCCAAAGCTGAAAGAAAGGGAGGTGGTCATAAAGAAGAAGGGGTGGCTAAAAGGCCCTGCAAGACTGCAGAGGCAAAGCCTGCCCTAGACTTAGAGTAGAGAGGTAGATTGTAGTGCTTAGAAAAAGTATGCACTGAACTCCAAGTTGCAGCTTCCAAAATGTCTTTGGTAGGAACTCCCGTGAGGAAGGCCGCAGAAGTGGCAGCAGCTCTGGTGGAATGAGTCCGTATACTCCCTGGGATTTGCTTTCCATGGTGTGAATAACAAAATCTGATTCCATGAGCAATCCATTTAGAAATGGTCTGTTTTGAAATGGCTTTACCTTGGGAACTTGAAGCATAAGAAACAAACAATTGTTCTGATTTTCTGATGTCCTTGGTTCTGTCCAGGTAAAATTGTAATTGTCTGTGTACATCCAAGGAATGTAAGATCCTTTCCCTTTATTTTGAGGAGTGGGGAAAAAGTTGGCAAGTGGATAGTTTGATTTAAAGCCACTTTGGAAACCACCTTAGGCATGAAGGTAGGATTAGTCCTCAAAGACACCCTGTCTTGATGAAAAATAATATATGGTTCCACAGCCATAAGAGCTTGTAACTCTGAAACTCTCCTGGCAGAGGTAAGGGCCAACAGGATAGCTGTCTTCCAAGATAAAAACTTGATGTCAGAAGAGGCAGCAGGCTCAAAAGGAGGCAAGGTTAGTTTTTCCAAAACATAGTTGAGATCCCAAGCAGGAATGGGAGGAGATCTAGGAGGTCTTAAATTCTTAGCTCCTCTGAGAAACTGTCTCATGAGCTGGTGGGAAAAGATTGGAGGGTCAGTATTATAATGAGCCGAAATAGCAGAGGCATGCATCTTAATAGAAGAGAAAGAGAGACCCTTATGCAAGAGATCTGTCAAGTAAAGTAAAATAGAAAAAATGTTCGGAAGAAGAGGATCAGAATCCTGAGCCTGCATCCAGGAACAAAATCTTTTCCATTTTCCTGCATAAGATTTTCTAGTGCTAGGACGTCTGGCTTCTAAAATGACATCCATAACCTGCTTGGGTAGGAAAGAAGAAATCAAAGGCCCTGGATTAACCAGGCCGCCAGGCTGAGAGTGCTGACATGAGAGTGTAGAACCTGACCCTGATGTTGGGACAGAAGGTTCGGAGACTGAGGTAAAATCCATGGGGGGTCCAGACATAGGTTTTTTAGAGTTGGGTACCAAAACTGCCGAGGCCAATTTGGGGCCAGCAGGATTATCATCTTGGGCTTGTCCTGTTTTATCTTTAATAATACCCGTGGAAGAAGAGGAAGAGGCAGAAAGGCATATCCCGAGAGGTTCCTCCAACTGAATGATAGGGCATCCACTTTCCAAGCTTCTTTGTGGAAAGTCCTGGTGCAAAAATTCTTTAGTTGATGATTGAGATGGGATGCAAAGAGATCTATATGGGGACATCCCCAGACTGCTGTTATCATCCTGAATATTTTGGTGTCTAGCATCCACTCGTGTGGATCCGAAAGGTTTCTGCTCAGACTGTCTGCCAGGATGTTTTGCTTCCCTGGTAGAAACTGAGCTTGACGGTCCAGATTGTAAGCTAGAGCTGTGTTCCATAGATCCATGGCTAGTCTGCAAAGGGGGTAGGAATGAGATCCCCCCTGCTTGTTTATGTACCACATAACTGTGGTGTTGTCTCTGTCCGTATTAGTAGTTGTCCTGGTTGTAGAAGATTCCTGAAAGCCATTAGGGCTTTCTGAACGGCTAACATTTCCTTTAAATTGATATGCAGGTGCTTGTGTTCCTTTGTCCAAAGGCCCTGCAGACAGTTGCCCCGAAAATGGGCTCCCCAAGCATAATCCGACGCGTCCGTGGTGAGAGTCTGAGTGGCAGAAGGCAGACAGAAGCGTTTCCCTTTGTTTAGAGTACACTCCCTGGACAACCAAAGAAATTCCTTTTGAAGGCAAGGCAGGACGGAGATCAGTATGTCTAAACTGTGGCAATGCTGAGACTATACACTTTTTAGGTACCACTGTATTTTCCTCATGTGTAGTCTTGCATATGGTACGAGAAGGATGCAGGAAGCCATGTAACCCAGAGCCTGCAGGAATTTCCTTGCAGATAGTTGAGTTAAAGTTGCCAAGGTTTTGAAAGTTGAAGCCAGCTATAATTGTTTCTCAGATGTCAGAAATGCCATCTGGGTTGTGGTGTTTAGAAGAGCACCCAGAAAGGTTATCTGCTGTGAGGGTGTCAAATTTGACTTTTTTATGTTTACAGAGAATCCCAGGAACTTGAGGAGGTGTTGTACAAACTCTAGATGCTGGAGTAAGACACCCTTGCTGTTTGCCTGAATTAGACAGTCGTCCAGATAAGGGTAAATTTGAATCCCCTTGAGTCTGCAGTAAGCTACTACTGGAGCCAGGCATTTGGTGAAGACCCTGGGCGCAGTAGACAATCCAAAGAGCAGCGCAGAGAATTGAAAGTGCCTCAATCCGGCCTTGAACCTGAGGTATTTTCTGCATTCCTGCCTGATGGGAATGTGTAAATATGCCTCCTTTAAATCCAAAGTTACCATCCACGCATCTTTGGATAGCATTGGAAGTAGCTGCTGAAGAGTAAGCATCTTGAACTTTGGAATTTCTAGAAAGGTGTTCAAGACTAACAGATCCAGAATGGGTGTCCATGAGTTTTGCTTCCTGGGAACTAGAAAGAGCCTTGAGTAAAAACCTTGTCCCATCTCTGCAAGTGGAACCAGTTCTATGGCTTTCATAGCCAAAAGTGCTTCCACCTGGTTTAAGGCCTCTGTCCATTGATGCTTTGGAAGGTCTGGCCATCCGCTTGGTCTTGGCAGGGTATGAAAATGGAATTTGTAACCTCTTAAAACCACATCCAGAACCCACTTGTCTTGAGTTATATGAGTCCAATTTTGATAAAAAAGAGAGAGTTTTCCTCCGAGGGGGGCTTCCAGGCAAGAAGTTCCTGCAGCCCAACAGAGGGAGTCATTGAGTTTGTTTCCTATGAGATTGTGACCTATCCTCTCCTCCCCTAGGGGTGGAAGCAGTCCACTGTCTTGGTCTATAAGAGGCTTGTGTTTGAGGCCTTCCTCTGGAGCGTCTATATCTACCCCTCTGAGGCCTGTCTGAAGTAGGAAAGGACCAATTTTTAGAAGGCCAATTCCTGCTAAATCTTGGTGGCTATACTTGTAAGAAATCTTTAACTGTTTGCATGGATTTCGCCTTATCCTCCATCTTTTTAATCACCTCTTCAGCTTTTGATCCAAACAAAACATTATGCTGAACAGGAGCATCCAATAATTTAGCTTTTACTTGTTCTGGCAAATTTTGTTCCTTTAGCCATGCATGCCTACTAATGACTGTACCAGAGGCAGCAGCCCTACAAGAAGCCTCCAAGGCATCAAATCCACAGTGTAAACCATGCTTTCCAACTTGTTCAGTGGCATGCAATAAGTCATGTAATTCCTTATCTGCACAGGCAGAAATGGAAGTAAGTTTTTGTTTTAAAACAGACAAGAGAAATTGCTGGTATTTCAGCATATGAAACTGACAGTTTAAAGCTCTAATGGACAAAGTAGCAGAAGTGTACACTTTTTTGCCCCATCTTTCTAAAGATCTAGAATCCTTTTCAGTGGGAATGGGGTTTTTGGCAGAAGCGGCCTTAACTCCCTTAGGACCCTGAGAAATGGTTTCAGGGTCAGCAGAAGGGTTCTTGTATAAAAACTGGTGGGAATCAGGAACCCTGTAATATCCATCAGGCTTAACAGGAGCAGGAGGAAAAGAATCAGGGGTTAAGTTAGCCTCCGAAAAGGCATCATCCACAATATCCAAAACAGGAGGAATAGCCAGGGGTCTATGTTGGGGAAGAAGAAGAAGAAAATCCCTTAGCCTTTTCTTAGATTCCGAATACTCTTGTCCTTCCCAGTGGAAATGTTCCCTCATTTCATACAAAGTTTCCCCAAAAGAGAAATCCTCACGGGGAGAAGCTGAAGGAAATCAGCATCAGAATCCTCATAAAGAAAGAATATTCCTGGTCAGAAGAAGAAACTGAAGAAACAGAAGCCTGATCAGGGGAATCATAATAAACATCCTGCCTTGGCCTTTTATCTGGAGGGGGCTGTGAACCCCTAATCATAGTAAGTAAATCCTCCGCCATCTTGAGTAACTGTTTCTGTGACTTGGTAGCCGGTTCAGAAGAGGCCTGTGTTGCAGTCTTTGGTTTTGAAGGAGTCTTTGCCTTTGTCTTTGGCTTTGCCTTTATAAGAAGCTGAGTAGGCCTGAAAACCCCTTCGGAAGCCGGTACCTGCACAGCGGCTCCGGACCCATCCGAAGGAGCATTGTCCGAAGGTCCTGCCATTGAAATATTTAAAGGCCTGGTTGGCTCCTCATGAGAGTCCGTTTCGGCCATCGGTTCTGAAATGGCCGACGACAGGGGCTGCAAAAGCGCCTCACTGACGACGGCCGAACCTGAAGCTGGCTCTGCTTGTGCGCTATCATCAGATTTGGACAACGGAGGCCTGTCTTTATCCTTGCGACATTTGTGAACTCCGGTAGCAGGAACTGTATCCGACGACATTTTGTAGTTAAAGAGCCTACCGAAGTAATGAAAAGCAAAATCGTACCTGCGTTTAATTGTACGTTGATTGAATCTAGCACAAAACTGACAACTAGCTACGTCGTGGTCAGGGCCTAAGCAAGGAATACAGTAAGAATGAAAATCCTTATGAGGTATTTGCTTCCCACATGAAATACAATTATTAACTTTTTCTGACATCGGAGTGGAGCAAGAAAAAAGTGGAGAATAAAGCCTTCAGACTGAAGTATATCAGGAAAAAATTGTCAGGAGTCAGGTGACCGGCACTTGCGAACTGCTATCACCGCACGGCAAGAAAGACTGGAGAAGATGGCGTCGGCTGTCAGCTTTGTACTCCTGGCGCTCTGACGTCAGGGAGCATGGTTGAACAGCCGACGCCGGACCCAGTCTTTGGGATTCTGGCCGACCGAGGGCTGCCTGCCGGCAGGGGAGAACCCTACAGTCATGACTGCAAGAGTGAAACACGATGAACATCTATGAAATTCTCCTGGCAGACATAACAGCAACTAAAAAGATGGTCTGCCATGTCAAAAACTCATATCGTATGTAGCTGCTGGTTCAAATGGAGACTGTGTTAAGGCCTGCAGTAGTAAGTTCAAATCCATTGGCAGAATCGTGTCTTTATAAGGGGTCCTGAGAAGCAATGTGCCCTTCAAAAAGGCTTTACACAACTCAGAAGAAGCTAAAAATGAATTTTGAAACCCCACATGAAAATTAGAAATGACAGCGAGTTAAACTTTGACAGTCGAAGCACTAGCACCCCTAATGAACAATTTTGTCAAAAATTCAAGAATAGAATGAACTGGAGATGAAAAGCGGTCTACCTGATTTTGAACCCAATACACAAACTTCCTCCATTTACTTCTGTAGAGCTTTCTCATGGAGAGTTTATATGATGACAGGGGAACAAAACAGTCAGGGAAGGAAAGCATAAGCTGCCTGTCTACTACCAAAATTGGAGTAACCATGCATTCAAATTGAACCAGGACAATCAGATGGGACAGTAAGTCCAGAATTGGATCCAGAATGCAAGGAGGACACAGAAGGTGACGCCACAGGAAGGGAAACCAAATTTGTGGAGTACAATAAGGGGCAATTAAGGAAAACTCTGGTCTTCAACCTGACTGCTTTCTAAAGGAATTTGGGGATCAAAGGAGCTGGGGGATAAGCATACAGGAGACTGGGGAGGCCAATCATGGAGCAGAGCACCCCTCGGTGACACCCCCAGTGGGGGGTTCAAGGCAAAAAAGCTGCTGCATTTGTTCAGGGGAGATACGAAGAGATCACAGCAAGGCTGGCCCCACTGCCAGAAGATGGTGTCTGACACTCTGTTGTTGAGGGACCACTAGTGAGAAAGTAGAATGGACCTTCTCAATTTGCTGCTATCATGCTGGACTTCCCAGGAATGTGTGTCATAATCAGAAAGTGGGTGCAGGTGGTCACCCAACCGGCACACTCTTAGGGCTTCTCGACATAAGGTGTAGGACTTGACTGCCCCTTTTTTGCTGATGAACCAAACCCCTGACATATTGTCTATTTGAACTGCAATCGTTCCAAGAGGAAGAGTCTCTTGGAATGCCTGCAACACCAACAGCACTGCCCTTATCGC